>NC_133126.1:144416947-145096947 GCF_048418815.1 Hemitrygon akajei | reverse complement strand
TAGAATAACTATATAGTGAGAGAGCTGGAAGCCCGAGGAAATTTGCACTACCATATTAAACTATATGAATAACCCAGCATGATTACTAACATTGAGTCAGAAGCTGCTGCCTAATATGTTCCAAAACCAAAATGTTACAAGCACTGTAAATCTGAAATAGAAACAGAAAATGCCAGAAATATTTTTCAAGTCAGACAGCACCTATAAAGAAGTAAAGAGAGTATATGTTTTCAGTCAATGATCTTGGAAATGGGAAGAAGAGATTGCCATGACGTTGGTTACGTCAGCTGAATGTGGATGTCAATGGACGAAGGAGGAGATGGATCGAATCACAAATACCAGAAGAAAACAGACAAAAACTGAACACTAAAACTGTGAGATATAACCTTGGAGAAGGCAGTAACCTGAAATAGTTGAATTCATTGTTGAGTCCTTTGGTTTTAATGTGGCATTTCAAATGAAGTGATGTTATTCCTTGCATTCACAGTTGTAATTCTTTGGAAGAGCAAAGGAAAGCAAAGGCAGAAGGTTGGGAGTGCGATGGAGAATTATAGTGATACAGGAATGTAATCGGTGATTAAATTACAAGGGGTTTGTGCCTTAATTCAGTAAGGTGACAATTGTTATTTGTGTAGCACATATTGTTTTAAATAAAATTCCTGCTCTTGCTTGCATTGACCTTTACTACCAGAATTCTGGAAGTGTGAAATTAAATGTATATGGTGATTATTTTTAGAGGTAGCCCTGAACACATCTTTTATTATAGTGCTGATCATTGCTTGAATATTTGAACAAAATCACAAGTATATGCAGGGTAACTGTAAACTTTTCCTTTTATTTTGCAAGCTTTTGCCGTCAGGCTATATTCTTTGGCTTGTATTGCCATCTTCCCCTTTAGGATAGAATAGATGCCGTGATGCTAGAAAGTTTGTGAACCCTGTAGAATTTTCTCTATTTCTGCTTAAATATGACCTAAAATGTAATGAGATCTTCACACAAGTCCTAAAACTACATAAAGAGAACACAATTAAATAAATAGCAGGAAAACATTATACTTGTTCATTTATTTATTGAGAAAAATTATCCAGTATTACATGTATTTGTTGGAACAAGTATGTGAACCTCTGTTTTCAATAACTGGTGTCACCCCTTGTGCAGCAATAACTTCCACCAAACGTTTCTGATAACTGTTCATCAGTCCTGCACATTGGCTTGGAGGAATTTTAGCCTTGCTTCAGGCCCTTCCACAATATTCCTTTAGATTAAAGTCAGGACTTTGACTCGGCCATTCCAAAATACAAATTTTCTTCTTTTTTCCAACCATTCTGTTGTTGATTTATTCTTGTATTTTGGATCATTGTCTTGTTGCATTATCGAACTTCTATTAAGCTTCAGGTGACGGGCTGCTACCCTGCATTCTCCTGTAAAACCACCTTGATACAATTTTGAATTCATTGTTCCCTCAACAATCGCAAGCTGTCCAGAACTAAGGCAGCAAAGTAGCCCCAAACCATACTGCTCCTTCCACCATGCTTTACAGTTGGGATGAGGATTTGGTGTTGATGTGCAGTACCCTTTTTCCTCCAAACATAGCAATGTGTATTTCTACCAAAATGTTCAACCTTTGTCTTGTCTGTCCACAGAACATTGTCCTAAAATTGTTGTAGAACATCCAGGTGGTCTTCTGCAAACTTGAGACATGCAGCAATTATTTTTTTTTTTTGGAGAGCAGCCTTTCCTCTGTGGTGTCCTTCCATGAGCACCATTCTTGTACAGTGTTTTTCTCAGAGTGAACACATAAGCAGGTACTTCAACAAGTTCTAGAGATTTCTGCAGGTCTTTATTTTTTGTTTTTTTTACCCTTGGATTCTTTTTCACCTCATTCAGCATTGCATGCTGTGCTCTTGGTGTGATCTTTGCATAATGCCCTCTCCTAGGGGGAGCAGCAACAGTACTGAGTTTTCTCTATTTGTAGACAATTTCTTTTACTGTGGACTGAAGAACACTCAGGTCTTTGGAAATGCTTTCGTAGCCTTTTCCAGATGATGCATCTCTACAGTTATTCTTCTAAGGTCCTCTGAAAGTTGTTTTGATTGAGGTGATTTGATGCACTAAACAGATCTTTCTTGAGAAGAGCAGGCGCTGTCTGTTATCTGATTTTGTGTGTCTTTTTTTATAGGGCAGGGCACCTCCAGAACCCACACCTCTAATCTCATCTCATTGATGGGAACACCTGACTCCAAATAGTATTTCTGGTAGGCATTACTCTGGAGGTTTACATATTTTTTCCAACAAATATATGTAATATTTGTACTGTCAAAGGGTTTTGGCTCAAGATGTTGACTGTGCTTTCTCCATAGATGCTGTCTGGCCTGCTGAGTTCCTCTGAGCGTATGTTGCTCGGATTTCCAGCATCAGCAGATTTTCTCTTGTTTGTGACATGTAATATTAGATCACTTTTCTCAATAAGTAAATGAACAAGTATAATGTTTTTGTGTTATTTATTTAATTGGGTTCTTATCTAGTTTTAGGTCTTGCGTGAAGATCTGATTGTATTTTAGGTCATATTTATATAGAAATAGAGAAAATTCTACAGAAACTTTCTAGCACCACTGTAAACTTGACACAAAATATTGTCAACTGTTTCCAAACTTCTTTGCTAACTTTTGACATCCCACCATTCATCAAAGTTGTGGATTCTTCGATTGATGGGTTGTCAGCAACATTTACCGTAAATTCCAGACTATAAGCCGCTACTTTCCCCCCACGCTTTGAACACTGCGGCCTATACTACGGTGCGGCTAATGCATGTTTTTTTTTCATGCCGCCAAAAACATTTTGCCTCGTAACAGTAGACCAATAAAATTGATGAGTAGTTCACAGAGGTCCAATGAAATTGTACGATAAATCAAGCGCACTTTCACAATTAAATTATTGTAAATCAGTCATTTGTACTCACCCTCATCAACATGGAAAACACTCGAAGAAAAGCATATGATGCAGCTTTTAAGTTAAAGGCGATCAATCTGGCGGTTGAAGAAGGAAATCGAGCTGCTGCACATAATCTTGGCATAAATGAATCGATGGTGAGACGGTGGAGACGCCAGCGTGAAGAACTGAGTCAATGCAAAAAGACGACAAAAGCTTTCAGAGGTAACCATAGCAGATGGCCCGAACTTGAAAACTTTCTTGAAGACTGGGTTAACACACAGAGAGCAGGCGGCCGCAGTGTTTCCACCGTGCAGATCAGACTGAAGGCTAAAGCAATCGCCACCAAAATGAAAATCAAAGATTTTAGAGGTGGGCCATCGTGGTGTTTTAGATTTATGAAACGAAAAGGCCTGTCCGTCAGGGTATGCACGACTCTGTGTCAGCAGCTCCCTCCCGACCACGAGGAAAAACTTGCTAACTTCCGCACATTCACTCAAACAGAGATAGCGGAGAATTCCATCGGGCCAGATGATATCATAAATATGGATGAAGTACCTTTGATGTTTGACCTGCCTCTCACTTGGACTGTTAATAAAAAAGGTGACTTGTCCATCACACTGAAAACAAGTGGCCATGAGAGAACGCATTTTACTTATGTTCTGAGCTGCACAGCATCCGGACTAAAGCTTCCACCGATGGTGATTTTTAAGCAGCTGACAATGCCAAAGGAAAAATTCCCAAAAGAAATCATGGTGAAAGTCAATAAGAAAGGTTGGATGATGGAGAGTCTAATGAAGGATTGGCTGAGAGAGTGCTACGCCAAGCGACCAGGGGGATTTTTTCACAGAAAAAAAGCATTGCTCGTTATGGACAGCATGAGGGCCCATATAACAGATTCAGTGAAAGCTGCCATCAAGAGTACAAACTCAATTCCAGCTGTGATTCCTGGGGGCACCACGAAGTATTTGCAGCCACTGGACATCAGCGTGAACCGGGCATTTAAAGTGGCACTGCGCGTTGAGTGGGAGACTTGGATGACGAGCGGCGAGAAATCCTTTACCAAAACAGGCCGCATGCGAAGAGCATCTTTAACTCAAGTCTGCCAGTGGATCCTAAATGCGTGGAGCCGTGTCACAACATCCACCATCACCAACGGGTTTCGAAAGGCTGGACTGCTGCGTGATGAAGAGGACCCCGTGCGCTCAAGTGAGAGCGACAACGAAGAGACTGAAGTGAGTGACGAGATCCTGAGGTTGTTCAATTCGGACACTGAAGAAGAGGACTTTGATGGTTTTAGTGCGCAGGAGGAAGATGAAGAAGGCGATCAATAACTTTTCCTGGTAGGCTGCAGTATATATATTTTTTTTACCAGTCATTAGGAGATATTGGAATGTTGTTCGTGCACTGTTCAGTAAAAAAGTATACGCAACGTAATTTGTGTGTTACCGATACGTATGTATATTTAAAAGTAGCTGTGTTACAGGCACTGTTTGAAAAAAAGCATTTGCAATATGTATTTGTTTATGTTACCATACGGATTTAATTAAAAGTTAAAAAATCCTCACGTGTAATATCTTTCTGTGTAAATATCTCATATTACAACGTGGGACACCTGCGGCTTAAAATCCGGTGCGGCCTGTACAAGTACAAAATTAATTTTCTTTCTAAAATTAGAGCGTGCGTCTTTTAATCAGGTGCGCTCTGTAGTCCGGAATTTACGGTAGTTGTTAAATTGACTTGTACTGGAAAATAACAGAGGGCTAGCCATATATTAAAATGCAGGTTAAAATTAACTAATACATAATTTAATATTGCCAGCTTTAAGAATAACCTGCTCATCTAAAAATCCATCCAAACAGAATGATTTTAATTTGAATTTTAAATAATTTTAATTTTTGACTTCAGCAAATTGGATGCCCATTATATTATCATGGATAGTTTTCATTTTTGCTTTCCTTCAACCAGAGTCAATGGAAAGGAATATCTATATAATGGTCAGCCAATTCAATATCAATCTTTTAATGCAATCAAAGTTGAAATTGTGTCCAGTTATTTAGGAATATATATTTATGTTGGTGGCGAAATAAAACTATCCAGCTTGATTCCTCTTCTCAAGGGTAGATCCATAGTTCTATAAGTTATAGCACTTCAAGTGCCAAGTACTTTTTAAATATCATGAGAGCTTCTGCCTTTAAGGGTCTTTTAAACACCATTCCAGACATATGACTGTTTGGTTAAGGATCCCAGTAGTGTACTCAAAGACTAGTAGCTCTTCAGTTGTTGCTATGTGGCCTCTCAATAAGTAAAACAGCTGTAGTTTCGGTGATAGCAGATCTTTCAACAGTCATTCATCCAGTGTTCCAGGATCTTATGTAAATAGTGGCACCATAGATTGCCATAAAATTGTGCAACTGTAATAATAGTGCAGTAAATAAGTGTAATACTAAATATCTGGTCAGGTACACCAACTATAATCTGTATTTTGCTGAATCAAAATATGTTTTTAAAAGTGCAAGCATTATTTTTTGATGCCATGTCAAAACTGCTGAAATCTTTGGCCCTGGCAAACAAAACTGTGTTGTATCCTGGATGGATTTTTTTTTTGCAAATTAATTTGTCTGACATGTGACCAAAGTGTTCCTGAATTTTGAGAATTGTCTGATCAGTTGTCCCCGGACTATAAACACCCACTTTGTGGACACCCTGTACATATACACTCAGTGGCCACTTTAATAGGTATACTTACTCGTTAGTGCAAATTTCTAATTAGCCAATCATGTGGCAACAGCTCAATGCATAAAAGCATGCAGAAATGGGTAAGAGGTTCAGTTGTTGTTCACATCCAACATCAGAATGGGGAAGAAATGTGATCCAAGTAACTTTGAGTGTGGAGTCACTATTGGTGCCAGGCAGGGTGGTTTGAATATCTCCGAAACTGCTGATCTGGGACTTTGAAGCACAGTGTGAATGGTGTGAAGAACAAAAAACATCCAGTGAGCAGCAGTCCTGTGGGCAAAAACACCTTGTCAATGAGAGGTCAGAGGAGAATGTTTAGATTAGTTCAAGCTGACAAGAAGGCAACTCAAATAATCACATGTTACAATAGCGGTGTATAATAGAGCATCTCTAAATGCACAACAGATCAAACCTTAAAGTGGAAGGGCAACAGCAGTAGAAGACCATAAGACTCGAGAGCAGAATTGGGCCACCTGGCACATCAAGTCTGCTCTGTCATTTCATCATGGCTGATTTATTATTCCTCTGAACTCCTTTCTCTTGCCTTCTATCCATAATCTTTGATGCCCTGACTATCCAAGAACCTTTAAAATATACTCAATGACGTGGCTTCCACAGCCATCTGTGGCAGTGAATTCCACAGATTCACCACTAGCTGGCTGAAGAAATTCCTTCTCAACTCTGTTTTAACTGGACATATCTCTATTTTGAGGTTGTCTCCTCTAGTCCTAGACTCACCCATTTTAGGAAACATCCTCTCCACATCCACTCTATCTAGGCAGATTATTTTATAGGTGTCAAGGAGATCTTGACCCCCCCAATCTTCTGAACTCTAGCAAGTGTAGGTCCAGAGCCATCAAACACACCTTGTTAGTTAATCCTTGCATTTCTGGAATCATTCTTGTGGACCTCCTTTGGATCCTCACCAATGCCAGCACATCTTATCTTAGATAAGGGGCCCTCAACTGCACACAATACTCCAAATGAGGTCTGACAAATGCCTTATAAAGCTTCAGCATGTCATCCTTGTTCTCGTATTCTAGTCCTCTTGAAATGAATGCTAACATTGCATTTGCCTTCCTTACCACAGTTCAAGCTGTAAGATAATCTTTGAAGAATCTACACAAGGACTCCCAAGTCCCTTTGCACCTCTGATTTTTGTATTTTCTCCTCATCTGGAAAATAGTCTATGCTATTCCTTCTACCAAAGAGCATGACTATACAGTCCCTACACTATATTCCATCTGCCACTGCTTTGCCCATTCTCCTAATCTGTTCAAGTCCTTCTGCAGATTCCCTAGTTCCTTAACACTACTTGCCCCTCCATATATCTCTGTATCATCTGCAAACCTGCCACAAAGCCATCAATTCCATCATTCAAATCATTGATATATAATCTGAAAAGAAGCGGTCCCAATACCGACCCCAGCGAAATACCACTTGTCACCGGCAGCCAATCAGAACAGGCCCCCTTTATTCTGGCTATTTGTCTCCTGCCAATCAGCCAATCTTCTAACCATGCTAGTAACTTTCCTGTAATACCATGGGCTTTTATCTTGTTAGGCAGTTTCATGAATGGCTCCTTGTTTAAGGCCTTCTGAAAATCCAAGTAAACAACATCCACTGACTCCTTTGTCTATCCTGCCTATCAATTCCTCAAAGAATACTTTGAGCAAACCATGGAGACTTTGCCCTACTTTATTATCCACGCCCAACTACTCCAAAACCTCATCCTTTATAATAGACATCCAGCATCTTCCCAACCACTGAAGTCAGGCTAACTGGCCTATAATCTCCTTTCTTCTGCCTTCCTCCCTTCTTAAAGAGTGGAGTGACTTATGTAAATTTCTAGTCCTCTGGAACCATTCCAGAATCTAGTGATTCTTGAAAGATCATTTCTAATGCCTCCACAATTCTTTAGCTACCTCTGTCAGAACCTTGGGGTATAGTTCATCTGGTCCAGATGACTTATCTATCTTTAGACCTTTCAGCTTCCCAAACACCTCCTCCTCAGTATAGTGACTACATTCACTTCTGCTCCCTGATATTCTTTGAATTTCTGGCATACTGCTGTTTTCCAAAGTGAAGACTTAGCACAAAATACTTATTACATTATCTGCCTTTTCTTTGTTTCCCATTTCTACCTCCAGCATCATTTTCTAGTGGTCCAATAACCACTTTCACCTCTCTTTTGCTCTTTATACATTTGGGGAAAAAAAACTTTTGGTATCCTCTTTGATATTTTTGGCTAGCTTGCCCTCGTATTTCATCTTTTCTCTCCCTATGGCTTTTTAGTTGCCTTCTGTTGGTTTTTAAAAGTTTCCCAGCCCTCTGCCTGCCCATTAATTTTTGCCCTTTCTTTTCCTTTTATGCTGTTTTTGACTTCCCTTGTCAACCATGGTTGTTTCATCATCCCTTTTAAAATACTTTCCCATCTTTTGGATGTATCTGTCTTGTTTCTTCGAAATTGTCCACTGATTCTCCAGCCATTGTTGTTCTGCCATCATCCCTGCTAATTTCTCCTCCCAATCAACTTTTGGCTAGCTCCTCTCTCGTGCCTTTGTAATTCCCTTTACTCCACTGTGTTTTATCATATTATGATCACTGCCTCCCAAGGGTTCTTTTACCTTAAGCTTCCTAATCAAATATGGTTCATTACACAACACACAGTCTAGGATTATCTTTTCCCTAGTTGGCTCAACCACAAGCTGTTCTAAAAAGCACTCTCATAGCATTTTACAAATACACTCTTTTGGGATCCAGCACCAACCTGATCTTTCCAATGTACCTGCATATTGAAAACCCCTATGACTTATAATAACTCTGCCCTTTTTACATGCTTTTTCTATTTCCCATTTGAAATTTATATCCCATGTCCTGTCTAGTGTTTGATCATGAATATACACTCAGTGATGACTTTATAAAAGGCACCCCCTGGACCTAATAAAGTGGCCACTATATGTATGAGCAAACACAAAGTGCACTGCAGATGCTGGGGTCAAATCAACACATACAAACAAGCTGGATGAACTCAGCAGGTCGGGCAGCATCCATTGAAATGAGCAGTCAACGTTTCGGGCCGAGACCCTTCGTCAGGACTGAGGAAGGAGGGGGCAGGGGCCCTATAAAGAAGGTGGGGGGAAGGTGGAAAACCAATCAGAGGAAAGATCAAGGGGTGGGAGAGGGGAAGCAGGGAGGGGATAGGCAGGAGAGGGGAAGAAGAATGTAAGGGGAAAGCACTATGGGTAGTAGAAAAGGCAGAATCATGAGAGAGGTGATAGGCAGCTAGAAGAGGAGGCAGAGTGGAAGTGGGATGGGGGAAGGGAGAGGGAGGGAATTACCGGAAGTTGGAGAATTCGATGTTCATACCAAGGGGCTGGAGACTACCCAGATGGTATATGAGGTGTTGCTCCTCCAACCTGCGTTTGGCCTCATCATGGCAGTAGAGGAGGCCATGTATGGACATATCTGAATGGGAATGTGAAGCAGAGTTGAAGTGGGTGGCAACCAGGAGATCCTGTCTGTTGTGGCGGACAGAGCGGAAGTGCTCTATGAAGCGGTCCCCCAATCTACGTCAGGTCTCGCTGATGTAGAGGAGGCCGCACCGGGAGCATCGGATACAATAGATTACCCCAACAGACTCACAAGTGAAGTGTTGCCTCACCTGGATGGACTGTTTGGGGCCCTGAATGGTGGTAAGAGGGGAGGTGTAGGGACAGGTGTAGCACTTGCGCTTGCAGGGATAAGTACCAGGTGGGAGATCTGTGGGGGGGGAACGTGTGGACCGGGCAGTCGTGGAGGGAACAATCCCTGTGAAAAGCAGAGAGGGGTAGAGAGGGAAAGATGTCCTATTGAAGGTGGCAGAAGTTGCGGAGGATAATATGCTGGATCCGGAGGCTGGTGGGGTAGTAGGTGAGGACAAGGAGAACACGGTCCCTGTTTTGGTGACGGGAAGATGGGGTGAGGGCCGAAGTGCGGGAAATGGAGGAGATGCGGGTAAGGGCATTGTTGATGATGGCAGATGGGAAACCACGATTCTTAAAGAAAGAGGATATTTGGGATGTCCTTGAACGGAAAGCCTCATCCTGGGAACAGATGCGGCGGAGACGGAGGAACTGGAAATAGGGAATAGCATTTTTGCATTTGGCAGGGTGTGAAGAGGTATAATCAAGGTAGTTATGGGAGTCAGTGAGTTTATAGAAGATGTCAGTGGACAGTCTGTCTCCATAGATGGAGACCGAGAGATCGAGAAAGGGGAGAGAAGTGTCCGAAATGGACCAAATGAATTTGAGGGCTGGGTGAAAGTTAGAGGCAAAGTGGATGAAATTGACGAGCTCAGCACGGGTGCAGGAAGCAGCACCAATGTAGTCGTCAATGTAGCGAAGGAAAAGTTGGGGAGCAGTATCAGTATATATTGGGAGCATAGACAGTTCCACGTAACCCACGAAGAGGCAGGCATAGCTGGGGCCCGTGCGAGTGCCCATAGCTACACTCTTAGTCTGAAGAAAGTGGGAAAAGCCAAAAGAAGTTATTAAGTGTGAGGACCAGTTCCGCCAATCGGAGGAGTGTGGTGGTGTTGGGGAACTGGTGAGGTCTATTGTCAAGAAAGTAGCGGAGGGCTTTGAGGCCTTCTTGATGGGGAATTGAAGTGTATAAGGATTGGACATCCGTGGTGAAAATGAAACGGTTGGGACTGGGGAACTGGAAGTTATTGAAGAGGTGGAGGGCATGGGATGTATCCTGGATGTAGGTAGGGAGTGACTGAACTATGGGTGACAAAATGGAGGCCAGGTAGGCAGATACAGACAGACAGACATACTTATTGATCCTGAGGGAAATTGGGTTTCGTCACCAACCAATAATAGAGTAGAAATATAGCAAAATAAAACCAGAAATAGTTAAATGATAATAAGTAAATTATGCCAAGTTGAAATGTCCAGGACCAGCCTATTGGCTCAGGGTGTCTGACACTCAGAAGGAGTGGTTGTAAAGTTTGATGGCCACAGGCAGGAATGACTTCCTATGACGCTCAGTGTTGCATCTCAGTGGAATGAGTCTCTGGCTGAATGTACTCCTGTGCCTAACCAGTACATTATGGAGTGGATGGGAGACATTGTCCAAGATGGCATGCAACTTGGACAGCATCCTCTTTTCAGACACCACCGTCAGAGAGTCCAGTTCCACCCCCACAACATCACTGGCCTTGCGAATGAGTTTGTTGATTCTGTTGGTGTCTGCTACCCTCAGCCTACTGCCCCAGCACACAACAGCAAACATGATAGCACTGGCCACCACAGACTCGTAGAACATCCTCAGCATCATCCGGCAGATGTTAAAAGACCCTCAGTCTCCTTGAAAAATAGAGACGGCTCTGACCCTTCTTGTAGACAGCCTCAGTGTTCTTTGACCAGTCCAGTTTATTGTCAATTCGTATCCTCAGGTACTTGTAATCCTCTACCATGTCCACATTGACCCTTTGGATGGAAACAGGGATCACTGGTGCCTTGGCCCTCCTCAGGTCCACCACTAGCTCCTTAGTCTTTTTCACATTAAGCTACAGATGATTCTGCTCACACTATGTGACAAAGTTTCCCACCGTAGCCCTGTACTTAGCCTCATCTCCCTTGCTGATGCATCCAACTATGGCAGAGTCATCAGAAAACTTTTGAAGATGACAAGACTCTGTGCAGTAGTTGAAGTCCGAGGTGTAGATGGTGAAGAGAAAGGGAGACAGGACAGATACAAGTTCGGTGGGGCAGGAGCAGGCCGAAACTATGGGCCTACCAGGACAGTCAGGCTTATGAATCTTGCTGAGGAGGTAAAACCGAGCAGTGCGGGGTGTGGGAATTATGAGTTTTTTGGCTGAGGATGGAAGGTCTCCAGAGTTGATAAGGACAGTGATGGTACGGGAGACAATGGTTTGATGTTTTTTGGTGGGGTCCTCTTTCAGAGGTAAGTAAAAGGAGGTGTCAGAGAGCTGCCGTTCGGCCTCAGTGAGGTAGAGGTCTGTCCGCCAGACTGCTACGGCACCACCTTTGTCTGCGGGTCTGATGGTGAGGTTGGGGTTAGTGCGGAGAGAATGGAGGGCAGTGCGTTCAGAGGGAGTGAGGTTGGAACAGGAGAGAGGAGCGGTGAAGTTGAGACGGTTGATGTCTCGGCGATAGTTGGAGATGAAAAGATCGAGTGCAGGTAGAAGGCCCGGTTGGGTTGTCCAGGAGGAGGAAATGGGTTGAAGACAGGAGAAGGGGTCATCAATAGGGGGAGGGGAATCCTTGTTAAAGTAATAGACTCGGAGATGTAGGCGACGGAAGAATAGTTCAGCGTCATGCCAGGCACGGAACTCCCTGAGGTGTGGACAGAGGGGGACAAAAGTGAGGTCCTTGCTAAGCACAGAACGCAGTGCCTCAGAGAGGGGAAGGTCAGAGGGGATGGTGAAGGCATGGCAAGGGTTGGGGCTGGGGTCAAATAAAATAGAAGTTGTTTGTTACCTGGGGCAGCCTGAATATGTGTGCAAGTTTTAGTTGGATCAATCATTTGAATACATATAATGTATCATAAGAGAATGGCAATACTTGATCATCTTTAATCCTCCTTTAAAAATCTACACTTTTTTCAGAAACTTTAAATGTAGAATGTTATCCGGTAGGATAACACGCTCTTCTAAGAACAACACAGAACGAGTCCCTTAAAGGAATCACACAAATATCAGACTGATATTAGATTTAAGGAATCAAATGTAAATTTAATATTGTCAACATTAGTACAAGAGGAAATGATCACACAACTTGATTCGAGCAAATGTTAAAAGTGAACTTGGTAAACAATTTTAATTGATTAAATTTAATTAATTCAGTCAATTAAATTTTGTAAAATGTGTCTTGTATAAGGATCTACAGAATGCAACAGAAGACAAACTTTAAATCTTAAATGAGGAAATAAACTCAATGCAAATGAAAATGGTGATTCTGGGTTTTATATCCAAAGATAACCAATAAAAAGTACATATTAATTGTCGGTTTGGTGACATTTCATAACACCATAGAGCAAAGAATTTGCATTTCTTAGTATTGTGTTATAAGGATGATATAACCATAGAAATGTTCAGAAAATGTTAAAATTATGAAGGGAATAAGAAACTGAAATGTGAAGAGAAGATTACAAGTAATCTGGTATTGTCACTGGAGTAGGGAATGTTAAAAATCAAGCAGTGCCTTTCAAAATTCTGAGGTTTTGAAATATTGAACACTGACAAATTATTTTCTTGGTTGTTGGACCCAACCTTTTACCAGATCAATGAAAATAAAAGTAACAATGGTTTAGTTTCCAGGAGGTTGAACTGTGTCCAGCTATTGAGTCAGAGATTGCAGAACTATTGTTAGAGTAATGGATTAGGATAAGTCATCAAAGGGAATATCAGCAAGATGAATTCAGAGTCAATAAGTGGTACCAATATTGCTCATTGTGTCAAATGACCATAACCTGATCTGCACTTTTTGGAATGCACACTAGTTGCCAAGTAAATGCAAAGTGAAATGATCTCTACTCTATGAGCAATGAGTCTGAACTCCAGGTATAAAATAATCACCAGTTTGATTTTATTTCCCACAAAGACTTACATTTTGATCTCAGACTGAGACCAGCAATCCAAATCCTGCTGTTATCAAATTATAGTTCATTTCATGGTGTGGACTCACCGATTATGACCTGAGTTTTGCTTGCCAAGTAGATTTTATATCATATCCTTATTTCTACTGGAAAGAAGCTTCTACATTCTAAATTACACAATTATTTAACCTACACATTTGCTGTCACAGAACTTCATTACAGAATACCATAATATTGTAGTTATGTGTTGTTTTCATAAGCCTTAAACCGGATTATCTTGTAATCTTGTTTCTTTTCAAATCACCAAGCAATTGAATATATTTAACAGTTTAAAATGGCTACCTAACACATCATATGGTCTGCATTTTGGCTGTAGTCTGCTTTAAATCTAACCCCAACAGCCACTGACTGTAATGTTTAACTATCTTGTTCTGTAAATCTGCACTGTAAAAATTTCCATAGAAATTTGGCCCCTTAAAAAGAACTGTTTTGCTTATGAGTCAAAACCCTTTGAAAGCTTTATAGCTCAGCTAGAGGCACAAGCTAGCTTTAGTGATGTCATCTTTCCCAGAATACAATATTTGAAAGAGAAACAATGTTATCCTCTAAGGGAAAATGCAGTAATGCACTGTGGAGTTCTCCAGTTCCACAGCTCATGGTTTAAAGCTATTGAGTGATAACTTGTTTATAATTATACATTTGAAACAGTATTAATTACATTTTATTACTACTTGCCAGAGACAAATCACAAAATGGATCCCTAACCCTTTCCCCACTACAAGATACCAAATAACAGAATCTTTGGTTACTTTTCTATAAGAGAAAATAGGTGTAAGATATTTATGAATTAAGTTTCTTAAACCCTCTAAACTATTTATGTAAAAAACACATAAATCATTGACATTTGAGCATTATTTCTTCCAACAAAAAATTTCCCATTTTAAAAAAAAATCTGTGAATGAGTACCCTTTCTGTCATTAGAATATGCTTGCGAGTTCAGGTGGATGGCTCATCTGTTGCTCTGTCCAGGTGAATTTGCTGTGTTGCTATGCTGTGTGACCTACTCTTCTACCAATATTTTTTTTTCTCTGTGTTTAAAGAACAGGCAATTCTAAATGCATTTATTATTATTATTATCTCTTCAAAACTTGTTAATCTTAGAACAGGTGTTCCTCCCAGTGTGGAAATGAAGGTTGTGGCTTAAGTGTCAAGGTCAGCATTATTGTCTGTGCAATGATAGCAGTGAGTCTGCCTTCTTGGTTGCTGTAGTGATTAAAAGTATTAGATTAGCACTTTCTGGTGGAGATTTTCAATATTTAGGTGTACAGTATTAACACTTTTTTTTCTATTTCCATTTAAAGTTAATAGGTAACTTGTGGGATCTTGCAGATAGTGTCATGTACCTGCTGCCATTATCCATCTAATTAGTAGAGGTTCCAGAGTGCAGGGAAGTCATGTTGAAAAGCCTTTAAGCTGCTACAGTGCATTTTCTGGATGGTACATGTTACATCCACATTATTGCCACAGAGATGGTGATGGTGGATGATGTGAATATATAGAGTGGATAGAATTAAGTCCACTGCTTTGTCTTTGAAGTACCATCTCTCAGACAAGCCAAGAGTACTTCATCATATTCCTTGTGTTGTAGTTGTGGAAGGCTTTCAGTCAGGAGGCAAGTCATTCACAACAGGAAACTTTTGGATCCTATTTAATAGTTTGCTTTATACTGATTACCAAGATATAAGGTGGTACTCTGGGTGGTTAATGGTATTGACTGTCAAGAGGAGGTGGTTTAATTGCAAGGAGTGAGATGGCCTTTGCCTGGTGCATGTGTGATGTAAATATTATATGCCATTAATGAGCCCTTGTTTGAAAGTTGTCTGAATCTTACTGCAAGGTGGCATGAGCAGCTAATTAATTGAGGAGTTGTGTATGATGTTCAACATTGGGCATTAGTCACTTTGTCAGAGACCCATACTTCTGATCATGTGGTGGATGGAAGGCAGGAATAAAGCAGCCAAAGTTGGTTAGGCACCAAAACTATTACGGAAGTTATCTTGGGACTGAAGTTAATGATCCTTTTAAAAAACACTATCTTCTTTCTTTACAAAATGTATCACTTCATTCAGTGGAGTTCCAATTCACTTCAGATTTACACAGGCTACATGATGCCACAATTAAGTAAAGTGTTGCCAGGAAGATAAATAGAACTGAATATGGCTTTTTTTTGATCATGGGCAGTATTGCTCAATATAGTATTGGATTTTGTCTGTCCTTTGGCGGGGTAAAAGAAAACATGTTAGTCTGCAAATTATGTGGTGTTCTTCATGACTTTTGCAGCTTCTCATTAATTACACAGACTACCGAGAAATCACAGTGATCCACTGTTTCTTATGCCATTGTCAGAATCACTGTTTTCCTATTAGATGTACAATAATTTTCAAGTAATTGAGTCATTATGATACATCATTGCTTTTGAAACATTTCAGCAGGTTATTTAAGGAGAAAAGGGGTGGACATATGTTATCAATTGATTAAATAAATTTAGTAGGCTTGCCACAGTGAGTGGCTGTTTGTACCTTTTTGTTTGCTGGACATGCACAGTTATGTTAGTTTCTGTCAATGCTTTTATAAAAATCTCAATGTATAATATTTATTGCTGTGAAAGATTATGAAGGACTAAATAATAATCTTGCAGAGGGATTGGTGACCAGAGAATGATAATTTAAGGTAGTTGACTAAAGATGGGGTGTGATATCTTTTTCATGCTGTTTTTCTAATCTGTTGAAAGGTTAGAATCAGAATCAGGTTTATTATCACTGACATGTGACATGAAGTTTGTTGACTTAGCAGCAGCAGTTCAATGCAGTACATAATCTACCAGAGAGGAAAAAAACAATAAAATAAAAATAATAATAAATAAACAAGTAAATCAATTACGTATATTGAATAGATTTTTTTTAAAGTGCAAAAACATAAATACTGTATATTTTAAAAAAGTGAGGTAATGTCCAAAGATTCAATGTCCATTTAGGAATCAGATGGCAGAGGGGAAGAAGCTGTTCTTGAATTGCACAGTGTGTGCCTTCAGGCTTCTGTATCTCCTACCTGATGGTAACAGTGAGAAAAGGGCATGCACTGGGTGCTGGAGGTCCTTAATAATGGACACTGCCTTTCTGAGACACCATTCCCTGAAGATGTCCTCGGTACTTTGTAGGCTAGTACCCAAGATGGAGCTGACTAGATTTACAACCTGCAGCTTCTTTCAGTCCTGTGCAGTAGCCCTCCTCCCCCCATACCAGACAGTAATGCAGCCTGACAGAATGCTTTCCACGGTACAACTATAGAAGTTTTTGAGTGTATTTGTTGACATGCCAAATCTCTTCAAACTCCTAATAAAGTATAGCTGCTGTCTTTCCTTCTTTATAACTACATCGATATGTTGGGACCAGGTTAGATACTCAGAGATCGTTACACCTAGGAACTTGAAACTGCTCACTCTCTCCACTTCTGATCCCTTTCAGAGGATTAGTATGTGTTCCTTCGTCTTGCCCTTCCTGAAGTCCACAGCCAGTTCTTTCGTCTTACTGACGTTGAGTGCCAGGTTGTTGCTGCAGCACTACTCCACTAGTTGGTATATCTCACTCCTGTACGCCCTCTCGTCGCCACCTGAGATTCTACCAACAATGGTTGTATCATCAGCAAATTTATATATGGTATTTGAGCTATGCATAGCCACACAGTCATGGGTATACAGAGAGTAGAGCAGTGGGCTAAGCACACACCCAAGGTGCTGCAGTGTTGATCGTCAGCGAGAAAGATATGTTATCACTAATCCGCACAGGTTGTGGTCTTCTGGTTAGGAAGTCGAGGATCCAATTGCCAAGGGGGGTTAGTGTAAGGTTTCAAAATGAGACATTATATTCTAGAAAAGAGAAAAAAAATCACCCCTATGGAGTTGATGAGGTAATTACAATATATTAGCAATAGTTTGAACTGTTATTCAGAAAAGTCATATGGCTTTCTTCTGTCATATCTCTATAATTTTGTGATATCATTCTAACCATCAGAAATCCTGTGATTCGCATCTAGAGTATTAACAAGATTTGTAATTTAACTCAGTTGATCCCAGCCAAAATATTGCTTTTGGAAAGTTATTTTAATTGAGACCTTACTTATTTTCTGTATCTTCCATGAGCTTTCACATAGATACCAGGGTAAAAAAGCATTGACTTATGTATTATCAGGGACTGACAAATGGCATGCACAAGAAGACCCAAATAGCCATATGGCAGTGTTCAATCAAGCTGGTTATTGTGCACAATTTGAGTACATTTTATCTAAAATCAAATTGTCTTGTGTGTAGATTTCTGCAAATTCATTTTGGATCCTGCAGATATATGAACACCCTTGATGTAAGGACTGTAGGGCATGCATAGTTGTGTCAGTAACTCTAAAATGCAGTATAGACATTATATTCTAGAAAAGAGAAAAAAAAATCACCCCTATGGAGTTGATGAGGTAAGTACAATATATTAGCATTATTTTGAACTGTTATTCAGAAAAGTCATATGGCTTTCTTCTGTCAGATCTCTATAATTTTGTGATATCATTCTAACCATCAGAAATCCTGTACATTTCTGCAAATTCATTTTGGATCCTGTAGATATATGAAAATCCTTGATGTAAGGACTACAGGGCATGCATAGTTGTGTCAGTAACTCTAAAATGCAGTATAGATGTTATTGGCACACATACTATACTGCATAAATAGTTGATGGTGCAGGGTGCAACCATTGGGGCAGCTCTTAACCAAAGCTTTGTGGTCTGCCTGGTATTATTTCAGGGGCTCATCTCAACTCGGTGGGCTGAAGTGGCGAGTCCAAGATAATCTTCAATAAGGTAGTGACAATCACCTCACAATAGTTACTCTCTGCGCCTGCATTTGTTTTTCAGATTTACCTGCCCAAGGATTTGTCTTCTATTAGAGCTCCTTTTAATTTTTGAGATTTACTTATTTTCTTATTTTTTTCTTCAGTCCCCTCCCCCATTTCTTCCTTGTCCTTGTAATCTTTCTCTACTGTCACCTCCCCTTCCCATCATCTCACAAATAGCAGATCATCACAGCAGCACCCTCTGATAATTTCCAGCTGCCCAGTGATCCCCTTTCCATCCTGCTTGTTGCTTACCTTCTTCAGTGATGGGAGATGGTGGAGGGGATGCCTTCTGTGTACAATTCCGTGCTCAACATCCATTGAACCATTTGTTAAGCTCTGGGTGTCATGTATGGCACAACATTGGATGCTTGTGGCCTGACATCAGACTGGGCTTAAAGAATTTCTCTAGCTCAGTGTCTCTAATGGCCGTTGGATATTTGGTTAAATTTGTCTTGCTTAACTCTTCAAATTTCCACCATTGAGCTGATTGAATGTTTGTCCGGTTCTCTTGAATATTTGCTTCAGCTGTTCTGATTTGTTATCTTGTTTCAGGCATATTCATTTTATGCAAGTAGAAAATGACCACATCTCAGATTCTGCTAAATTAGATAGTTCTACTTATCTTATCATGGTTATCATTATGTAAAGAATGGTCCCCAACCACCAGGCTGCGAGGAAATGATTTGGCAGTATGAAACGATATGAGTGGGCTGCACTGCAGCTGACTCCTGTCGTTTCATACCGCCAAATCATATTGTTTTGGATCTGTGATCACCAAGGGGGAAGAATTAATTCTGTGATCACCAAGGGGGAAGAATTAATTCTGGTTAGGACGTTGATCATAAAACAGAAGAGCATTGGAGCAGGCCCTTTAGTCCATGATGCTTGTACTGACCCTGATGCCAATCCAATCCAAATTAATCTCATTTGCCCTCACTGGTGTCTATCCCTTCATTCCCACCTGCTGAAGTGCCTGTCTAAGTCTTGCTAACTGAAATGTCCCCTCTGCTGTTTTCCCGTGAAGTGTGTTCCAGTCATGTGCTTGCAAAATTTCCTCCTCTAAGCTTTCCCCCCTCACCTTAAAAGTTGCAATTTCTAGAATTTGAAATTTCTACCATAGGTTCATTAGGCTGAGTCTTTATCTGATCTACATCTCATAATTCTAAACACTTTGCTCAGATCACCCTCATACTCTGACTTTCCAGAGAAAACAATTAAAGTTTGTTCAGCTTCTCTGTATAGCTAATACTCTCTAATCTGGGTGAAAATTTGGTGAACCCTCTCCAAAGCCTCCACATTCATATTGTTATGGAGCATCATGGATCTGAACTCAATAATCATGGCTTAAGCAAAGTTTTATATAACTGCAACATGACTTCCCATCTTTACTGCTAAACACCCCTACTGATGAAACCAAGCCCATTGTACTGTTCTTTTGCCACTTTCAGGGCGCTATGGACGCACCCGAAGTTCCTAAGTATATCAATGTTCCTAAGGGTGTGGCAGTTTATTACATACCTTCCTCTTACATCCGTCTGTATTAATATAAATCTGTTACTTGTCTGTCATTTTTCTACTGCTCTAAGTCATGCTGAATACTTTGACAATCTTCCTAACTCCACAGCTCCATCAGTTTTTCTATCATCTGCAAATTTAATTGGCTCCCTTATATTTTTGCCCAAATAATTTGTATCTGAACGAAAGGTTCCAACAATAATCCTTACAGAACATCAATGATCACAGACCTCCAGTCAGAATAAGATATTTCCACCACTACACACTCCACCATCTCCTGCACCAAACCAATTTTTGAATCCAATCTGTGTGCATGGATTCTGTACTATGAGGAAGGAACCTGATTGAAAACTTTATTGGTCCATGTATATAACATCCACCGACTTTTCTCTTTTCAATCTTCCTATTCATCACATAAGGATAATTCAATCAAATTTGTAGACTCAACCTTCCCTGCACAAAATGACACTGATTATCCTTGATCAGTCTAATGTATTCAGATGCAATGGAATTCTATTCCTAAGAGTAAGGCTCAGCAGTCTATAATGTTATGGTTTTTCTCTGTTGCCCTTCTTAAACAGAGCAACAACACTGGCTATTCTCTAGTTCTCAGAGATCTCGGCTATGAGTAAAAAGGATATGAAGAACTGCAGTCTCCAATAGTTTCTTGAGTAGTTCCAATCATGTTCGGAGGACTTGTCTACCTTAAAGTACTTCAAAAGACCCACTACTACCTGGATATCAAAATGTCCAAGAATATCAGCACTGGTCTTACTATCCTCCATATCCTTCCCCTTGGTGTATATTGGTGCAAAGTACTTAAGTTCCTCTCCCTTCTGGCTTTAGGCATAAAGTCCCTCATTTTCCATGAATGGCCCTACCCTATTCATTCTCACAAATGAGAGAATCTGCAGATGCTGGAAATCCGAGCAGCATACACAAACTGCTGGAGGAACTCCACAGACTAGGCAGCATCTATGGAAAAAAGTACAGTCGACGTTTTGGGCTGAAACCTTTGACTGTACTTTTTTCTGTAGATGGTGCCTGGCCTGCTGAGTTCCTCCAGCATTTTGTGTGTGTTGCTCCTATCTATTGTTATTGTTTTGTTTTTACCGTACATATAAAATGCTTTGTGGTTCTCTTTAATCCTACTCACCAGATACATTTTATGATCCATTTTGTTGCTCTTGATTCACATTTTTAAAATTTCTCCTACTTGCTTTATACTCCTCAAATACCCTGCTTGATTTCACCTTTTTAAACTTTGCATCTACTTACTTTTTTAAAAAACTTATTTTATAACAACTCTTGTCATCCAAGGTTCCCAAACCTTGACCACCTTGTCTTCCTTCCTCAAAGAGACATGTTATTACTGAATTCTGACCAACTGGCCCTTTAAATGACTCCAACATACCAAATGTGTTCTTGTCCAATAAAGGCTGTTCCCAAACTCCTCTTCACAACTCCTTCCTAATACTGTTGTAATTACCTTTCCCTAATTTAACATTTTCCCCTGAGGTCAATCATATCCTTTTCCACAACTATTAGAAAACTTCTGATCACAGTTTTCAAAATGTCCTTCTATTGGAATACTGGCCACCTAGCCAGGCTCATTTCCCAATATAAGATCTACTGTGGCTCCTCTGGTTGGAATGCTTACATGCTGAGTCAAGAAACCATCCTGGATGCATCCTTCCTAAGCGTTTGATTTTAAGGGAAACCCAGTCCGTATTGAGGAAATTAAAGTCACCCACTACCATGACCCTGTTACTTGTCTATCTTTCCATAATCTGCTTACATAACCCAGTGGCTACTGAGTGGCCTATAGTTTAATCTTTATTATTTATGAGCTTTACCATTATTGCCTACCTGAATGAGTCTTCCAGACGGTCCTTTCTTACTGGTGCTGAGACATTCTCTGTGAACATAGTACAACTACCCCATCTCTTTTAAATCCCTCTTTATCAAGTGAGTTTAATTGTCATTCAACCACACATGAGTACCCATGAGTACAGCCACACAAAGCAGCATTTGTGCAGGGCCAAGGTGAAAAGCATTGTACCAACAATCATACACAGCACGAGGCACATATAGCACATATAAAATAGCAGTAAACATATAGTCACACAGAAAAAATAACGTAGTTCCAATCCCTGAGTCCATGGACGTTGTGGGCAAGAACAAGCCCGCAGCAGTCTGCAAATTAATGCAGTCCAGCTTGTTTTCCACTGAGCCAACACTAGAAAGCAGCATTGACTCCGTGTCGCACCATCTCTGGCGTCTCCTCTCTTGAGCGGCAACTACAAGTGACACTCCAACTTGAGGCCTACTCTGCGGTATAACCGAGGCCACGCAGCACCCTGCCAATTTCCCACCAATAAACCAGTGAACCGGACTTGCAGCATTCCACATTACCAGGGTCTTGTGATCACAAGAAGAATGACTAAGACAACTACTTGCTGTTAAACTGTACACTGCCTTCGCACACCAACTCTGACACTTCTCTGGAGCAGGAAGCAACATGGTATGCACCAAACCAAGCTTCTCTGCCAACAAGCAACTCACTGATGGGGTAGACCTGCAGTACCTGAAGTTCTTGTGTCCAGCAGTGTTGAAAGTGTATAAAAGACATTTAAAACAGACAATAAATGTCTGAAAAGGCCGCTGCATCCGAGTCCCCCCCATCTTTCCAGAAGTTCACATCTGAACTCTGAAATGCTGAGCTGCAAATCCTGTCCTCTCAACCAAGTCTCTGTAATGGTAAGAACATCACTTTACACCGCAAGCTGTCCGAGCAGTGCTGCCAGGATAATTAAGGACACGATCCACCCAGCCAACACACAAATGCAGGTGCAGAGAGTAACTATTGTGAGGTGATTGTCACTACCTTATTGAAGATTATCTTGGACTCGCCACTTCAGCCCACCGAGTTGGCCAGATTTGGGAACAGCTTCTTTCCAACTATGATAAGACTGCTGAACGGATCCTGACCTGGATCTGGGCCGTACCTTCCAAATACCCGGACCTGACTTGCACTACCTTACTTTCCCTTTTCTATTTTCTAATTATGATTTATAATTTAAATTTTTATTATATGTACTTCGATTTGTACTTCAGGGAGCATGAAGCACAGAATCAAATATTGCTGTGATGATTGTACGCTCTAGTTTCAATTGTTTGGTGACAATAAAGTAAAGTAAAGTAACATCATAATTACATATACTAACTAGGCCTCTAATAATTCAAACACCGGGTCAGATGTATTGAAAAAGCAGGGTGATGGGACAAAAGGCAAGGGTCAGGCTGGTTCTACTTGCAGCTCCGTGATGTTTATTGGGCTCTGTACTCAACCGAGGCTGTGACTGCTCTGGGCTCCATGTCTGTGGGTTTCAGGACATGTACTTGGCCATGTGCTGAACGGAAGCTGAGGCTGTGGCCTGCTCCCGCTGCTCTGGGCTTTATGTCTATGGACTCACTGTTATTCTGAATGCTATTGGCTTACTTTCATAGTTTGCATGATTTTGTTTTTTTTTCTCCTGCTCTGAGTGTTTGACTGTCTTCTTTTTTTATGGGTTCTTTTAGGTTTCTTTGTTTTGTCACTGCCTGTAAGAAGATGAATGTCAAAGTTGCATAATGTATACATACTTTGATAACTTCTTGCATTAAAGTAAGTACACTGATCTGTCAGGCCCACTGTGGTTAGTAATGTGGTTCTGCCTGTCCTTCCTTTCAGCTTTGACCTAACCTCAATTTTTACTTCAATCCCACCACTTTCTGATCTACTGCTGCCCCGTGATACTGGTTTGAATGTATTCATGTTGCACTTGTGAAGTTCCCTGTGAGGATATTGGTGCCCTCCAGCTTAGGTGCAACTCGTCTTTCTTATACAGGTCCCACCTGCCCAGTGATCCTTGTATCTAAATCACTCTCTGCTTCACAAGATCCTTAGGCAGGTGTCGAGCTGTTGTAGATTTTTACTTCTTACCTTGTTGCCACATGCACCGGAAGTAATCCTGAGATTATAGCCCTAGGGATTCTGCTTTTTAACTTTCTGCCCAACTTCCTAAATTCTCTTTGCAGGACTTCATCTCTCTTCCTGCTTATATCATTAGTAACAATGTGGACCATGACCTCTGGCTGCTCACCAGTGCCAGTTCTGAAACATCTTTAATCCTTGTATCAGGTAGGCAACACACCACAGTGAAAGTGTTGCTTGTGGCCACAGAAATACCAGTCTGTATCCCCCAACTATACAGTCCTTTGCCAGTATTGTTTACCTAGACTTTGCCCTTACCTTCCGTACAATCGTCAGTTCTGATGGCACCAATCTAGGTGCAGCTTTCATTTTACAGTTCGTCAGTATCCAACCACAGAAAACTCCTGTGCTACCTGCATACCCCTCTTGCAATAGCCCATCTATTAGGTGAACCTTTAGTGTATCTTTCCCTCCCCCCCCCCCCCCCCCACTTTCCACAGGGATCGCTTCCTATGTGAACTTTCTTGTTTACTTGTCCCTCCCCACAGATCTCCTTCCTGGTACTTACCCTTGCAAGTGGAATAAGTGCCACGCCTGTCCCTACACCTCCACCCTCACTATCATTCAGGGGCCTAAACAATCGTTCCAAGTAAGGCTGTTGTGGTCACCTGTTGTGGTCATCTACTATATCTGGTACTCCAGGTGTGCCCTTCTGTATATCAGTGAGACCCAACTTAGATTGGAAGACACAAAATGCTGGCAGAACTCAGCAGGCCAGACAGCATCTATGGGAGGAGGAAATAACGATGTTTCAGGCCGAAACCCTTCATCAGGAGTGAAGTTTACATAGATGCTGTCTGGCCTGCTGAATTCTGCCAGCATTTTGTGTTTTTTATTTATTTCCAGCATCTGCAGATTCATTTGTGTTGCCTTAGATTGGAAGACCTCTTCACTGAGCACCTATGCTTCGCCTGCCAGACAAAACAGGATCTCGCGATGGCCACCCATTTCAATTCTACTTCCCATTCCCATTCTGACATGTCAATCCAAGGCCTCCTCTCTGCTGCGATGAGACCACACTCAGGTTGGAGGAGCAACACCTTGTATTCCGTTTGGGTAGCCTCCAACCTGATGGCATGAACATCAATTTCTCAAACTTCCAATAATTGTTCCCCCCGCCCCACTTCTCCTTCAGCAATCCCCATTCCCATTTTCCTCTCTCATTTTATCTCCTTATCTGCCCTTCACCTCCCTCTGGTGTTTCCCCTCTTCCCTTTCTTCCATGGTCTTCTGCCCTCTCCTATCAGATTCCCCCTTCTCCAGCCCTTTCTCTTTCACCAATCAACTTCCCAGCTTTTTATTCACCCCTCCCCCTTTCCTGGTTTCACCTATCACCTACCACCTTGTACTACTTCTTCCCTTCCCCCCACCTTCTTACTCTGACTTATCTTCTTTTCCAGTCCTGAAGAATGGTCTCAGCCCAAAACATCGATGGTTTATTTTTTTCCATAGATGCTGCCTGGCCTGCTGAGTTCCTCCAGTATTTTGTGTGTGTTGCTTAGATTTCCAGCATCTGCAGATTTGGTGTAACCGAAGTCTGTCTTGGCACCAACATCTCTAGCTCCACAATACTGAGCACCAGTGCCCCCCAGGCCTGAGTGCTCAGCCCACTGTTGTTCATGCTGCTGATGCATAACTGTACTGCTAGATCCAGCTCAAAATAAATCATCAAGCTTGCTGAGAACAACACAACAGTCGTATCAGCAATGATGATGATATGGTGTACAGAGAGGAGGTAGAGTGTCTTGTAGAATGGTGCAAACACAACAACTTGAGTTTCAATGTGGGCCAGACTAAAGAGAGATTGTGGACTTTAGGAAGCTACTGCATATATATATATATATACTGCATATACTCCATGGAGAAAGTTAGGAGCACCAGTTTCTCGGAGAGCATATATATATACTGCATATACTCCATGGAGAAAGTTAGGAGCACCAGTTTCTCGGAGAGCGTATATATATACTGCATATACTCCATGGAGCAAGTTAGGAGCACCAGTTTCTCGGAGAGCACATAGCAGATGATCTCACCTATGCTCTCAACACTACCTCTTTAGTCAAAATAGCCCAGCAGCATCTCCACTCACTGAGAAGATTGAGGCGGGTGAGGCTGCCCCCCCCCCCACCCCATTCTAACTAGTTTTTACAGGAGCACTATTGATTGTGTCCTGACCAGCTGCGTCACTATCTGATACGGGAAATGCAAGGCGTCTGATTGTAAGACCTTACAATGAATTGCAAAGAATGCTGAGAGGATTATCGAGGTTTCTCTTCCACCCATCTGTGATATTTATCAGGATCGCTATGTACACAGTGTCCTTAGCATTGTTAATCCTTCCCATCCGTCCCACCATCTATTTGACTACCTGCATCTGCTTAAGAAATTGGAGCTGAAGGTATAAGAAGTGTAGACTGAGTGGTAGGTAAGGCAGTGGAGTACTTCTCCTATAAGATGTGAGATTCCAGGGAACTTAATGGTCTCCTTTATGACTGCATCTGCAGGAAGTGCACCTAACTTCAACTCCTGACTGACAACGTCTAACAACTGGAGCCAGAGCTGTATGTACTCAGGACCAGATAGGAGCTGTAAACCTCACAGATAAGACTTGTACTAAGGTGTTCACACCCAGAGTGTAGGTTTCAGATAGTAGATGGGTAACCAGCAGGGGAAGAAGGGTGAGTAAGCAGTCAGTGCAGGGTTCCTCTGTAGCTATTCCTCTCAACAACAAGTCTATCCCTTTGGATACTGCTGGGGTGGAGAACACTATTAGGGCACAGCAGCAGCAGCCAGGCCAGTGGCGCTCTGGCTGGCTCTGAGGCTCAGCAGGGAAGGGTAAGGTCAGATAGGGCGATAGTGATAGGAGGCTTAATAGTTATGGGACAGACAGGAAATTCAATAGCTGCGAAGAAGACACCAAGATGGTGTATTACCTCCCAGGTGCTAGGGTCAAGAATGTCTCCAAGCAGCTGCAGAATATTGTCAAGAGAGAGGGTGAGCAGCCAGGGGTCATTGTGCACATTGCCACCAAATACATAGGTAGAAAAGGAAAAGAGATCCTGCAGAGTGTGTATAGGGAGTTAACGAAGGTGCTGAAGAGTAGGACCTCCAAGATAGTAATCTATGGATTACTCCCAGTGCCACATGCTAGGCAGGGTGATAGTACAGGGGAATGAGTGGCTAAGGAACGTGCGGAGGGCAGGGTTTCAGATTTCAAGATCATTGGGATCTCTTCTGGGGAAGGGATGACCTGTACAAAAAGAACAGGTTACACATGAACCCGAGGTGAACCAAAATGCCTGTGGACAGGTTTGCCAGATCTGTTGGGAATGTTAAACTAATTTGGCAGGGGGATGGAAACTGGAGTGATAGAGCTGAGGATGGGGCAATTGGTATACAAGTAGAAGCAGTGTGTAGGGAGACTGTGATGAAGGTCAGGTAGAAGATCGAGCAAAATTGCAGTCAGTGGAATGAGTTGAAGTGTAACGTGGGAGCAAAATCAAAAAAGTTATGAATACAATACTGAAGGTGTTATATTTGAATGCATACAGTATATGCAACAGGATAGATGATCCAGTAGTGTAGTTAGATATTGGCAGGTATTGCCGAGTCATGGCTGAAAAAAGATCATAGTTGGGAGCTTAACGTTCAAGGATACATGTTGTATCAAAAGGACAGTCAGGTAGGAAGAGTGTGTAGTGTGGCTCTGTTGGTAAAAAAAATGAAATCAAATCCTTAGAAGGTGATATAGGATCGGAGATGTAGAATCTTTGTGGGTAAAGTTCAGAAACAGGAAGAGTAAAAAGATTCTAATGGGAGCTATGTAGAGGCCTTTGAACAATAGTCAGGATGTGGGATATACATTACAACGGGAGACAGAAAAGGCATGTAAAAAGGGCAATGATACAATCACAGGGGATTTCAATATGCAGATAGATTGGGAAAATCAGGTTGGTGCTGGATCCCAAGAATTTGTAGACTACCTATGAGACGGTTTTCTAGAGCCACTTGTGGTTGACCCTTCTAGGCTTATAGGGCATTGGTCAGACCACATTTTAGGGTATTGTGAGCAGTTTCAGGCTGGGATTGAAGAGGTTCTAGAGGAGGTTCGCAAGAATGATCCAGGAATGAAAGGATTACATGAGTGTTTTGATGCCTCTGGGCCTTATTGGAATTTCAAAGAATGAGAGGCAATCTCATTGAGAACTATTGAATATTGAACCTTGGATAGAGAGGATATGGAGAGGATGTTTCCTATATTTGGTCCTGAGGGCACAGCCTCAGAATTGAAGGATGAAGAGGAATTTTTTTTTTATCCACAGGGTGGTGAACAGGGATGAAGAGGTCTTTTTTTTAGCCGGAAAGTGGCGAATCTGTGGAAGACATTGCCATGGATGTTTGTGGAAACCAAGACATTGAGTATATTTAAAGAGAGTCAGGGCATCAAAGGTTAAAGTGAGAAGTCAGGACAGTAGGGTTGAGAGTGAAATGAATCACCCACAATGGAATGCCAGAGCAGACTCGATGGGTCAGATTGTGGCGACCCACTTCCTAGCGCACTCGAACCGGCTCACAAATAGCCAGTGCGCCGGCATAAAGGCCAGTCTCAAAAGGGCGCCAAGTCTGCTTCACCAGCAAGGGGAAAAGCTCGCACACGGGACAGGACTGTGAATACGCGCCCCCTACAGCATCCGCGCACGGGACAGGACTGTGAATACGTGCCCCCTACAGCATCCGCGCCCAGGGAGGGCGGGATCAGGAAGGCTTTAAAGCGAGGCCGCGAAGTTCGAATAAAATCTTTTTGTAACTGCAGTTCATCGACTCCGTGTCTTATTTCAGCGCTGCATGTAGCACACCGCTACAATTGGTGACCCCGACGGCCCAAACGATATTTGGGCCGAAGATGACCGATGCCGCATCTGTTCATGCAGTTTCGTTGAAACTGCCAAGCTTCTGGACGCTGCGACCTCACCTATGGTTCCAGCAAGCAGAAGCCCAATTCCACGTTCGGCAGATAACCTCGGAGGACACACGTTACTACTACGTGGTGAGCTCCCTTGACCAGGACACAGCGGCCCAGGTTGAGGAGTTCATACAGTCTCCCCCAGCGGATGGCAAATACATGGAATTCAAAGACCTGCTCATAAGGACTTTCGGATACCGGACCATTACCCTGTGCCACACATTCAGGACTTTGCAGCAAACCTGCATGGCGCACGGATCTTCTCCAAGGTAGATCTCGTCCGGGGATACCATCAAATCCCGATGCATTCGGACGACGTCCCCAAAACGGTACTCATCACCCCGTTCGGCCTTTTCGAGTTCCTCTGCATGCCGTTCGGCCTGAAGAATGCCGCACAGACGTTTCAGCGGTTAATGGATGCGGTGGGACACGACCTGGACTTCGCTTTCATCTATATGGACGACATCCTCATAGCCAGCAGCAGTCGTCAGGAGCATCTGTCCCACCTCCGTCAACTCTACGCCCGACTGAGTGAATACGGCCTGACAATCAACCCGGCCAAATGCCAGTTCGGGCTCGACACCATCGACTTCCTGGGCCACAGGATCACTACAGACGGGGCAACCCCTCTGCCCGCTAAGGTAGACGCAGTCCGCCATTTCCCCCGACCCACCACAATCAAAGGCCTTCAGGAATTCGTGGGTATGGTAAATTTCTACCACTGCTTCCTCCCTTCAGCTGCCCGAATCATCTGTTCGCCCTGATGTCGGGTCCGGGCAAGGACATTACCTGGGATGAGGAGTCCGCCGCCGCTTTCATTAAAACGAAAGAAGCCTTGGCAAACGCCGCGATGCTAGTGCACCCCAGAATGGACGTCCCTACCGCCCTCACAGTGGACGCATCTAACACGGCAGTCGGTGGGGTACTGGAGCAACTGATCGAGGGTCGCTGGCAACCCCTGGCGTTTTTCAGCAAACACCTGCGACCACCCGAGCTCAAATACAGAGCTTTCGACTGGGAACTGTTGGCGCTATACCTGGCAATCCGGCATTTCAGGTACTTCTTAGAAGGTAGGCCCTTCACCGCGTTCACGGACCACAAACCGCTTAACTTTGCGTTCACGAAGGTGTCTGATCCCTGGTCATCCCGCCAGCAGCGCCATCTGTCCTACATCTCTGAATACATGACGGATGTCCGGCACGTCTCGGGTAAGGACAATGTTGTGGCAGACGCACTCTCTCACCCTAACATTCATGCCCTTTCCCAAGGGGTAGACTTTGAGGCGCTGGCGGAGGCGCAGCAGGCAGATGAGGAGATCCCTAGTTGCAGAACCGCAGTCTCCAGTTTGCAGCTCCAGGACCTCCCCGTAGGCCCAGGTGAGAGGACCCTGCTCTGTGATGTCACCACCGGCCAACCCCGTCCCGTCGTCCCGGCAGCCTGGTGGCAGCGCATTTTCTACTCCATTCATAACTTAGCGCACCCCTCCATCAGGACAACCATCCGGATGGTCTCCAACAGGTTCGTTTGGCACGGACTCCGTAAGCAAGTCAGTGAATGGGCCAGAACGTGCATGCACTGCCAGACGGCCAAGTTGCAGCGGCACTCCAAAGCTCTGCCGCAGCAGTTCCACCCCACCCGCCGGCGTTTCGACCACATTCATGTGGATATCGTGGGCCCCCTGCCAGTGTCACGAGGAGCGCGGCACCTCCTCACTATCGTGGACCGGTTCACAAGATGGCCAGAGGCAATCCCGCTCACCGACACCACCTCCAAATCTTGTGCCCAGGCACTGATCGCCACCTGGGTATCCCGCTTTGGTGTACCGGCCCACATTACCTCCGACAGAGGCGCCCAGTTCACCTCCAGCCTGTGGTCAGCGATGGCCAGCCTTTTGGGGACACAGCTGCACCACACCACTGCTTACCACCCACAGTCGAACGGCCTGGTGGAGCGTTTCCACTGTCACCTAAAGTCGGCTCTCATGGCCCACCTGAGAGGACCTAACTGGGTGGATGAGCTTCCCTGGGTCCTGCTCGGCATCCGCATGGTGCCCAAAGACGATCTGCACACCTCGTCGGCCTAGTTGGTGTACGGCGCACCCGTGGTCGTCCCCGGGGAGTTCATACCAGCCCCAAGGGGGCAAGAGGAAGAACCCGCAGCAGTCCTGGGCAGACTACACGAGAGGCTCGGTAACCTGGCCCCCATACCCACTTCGCAGCATGGGCAGAACCCGACCTGTGTACCCAAAGACCTGCAGAACTGTAAGTTTGTGTTTGTACGAAGGGGCGGGCATCGGGCACCACTACAGCGGCCCTACAAGGGGCCGTTTACGGTGATCAGAAGCACCGGGTCCACGTTCATGTTGGACATTGGGGGGAGAGAGGAGATTTTCACGGTGGACCGACTCAAACCGGCCCATGTGGACGTGGCGCAACCGGTCGAGTTTCCAGCACCGCGGCGCAGAAGCAGACCTCCCAAAAAGGGTCCGGCCCAGACTGTGGACATTGGGGGGGGGTGTATCGCCGGTTCTGGGGGGTGGGGATTATGTGGCGACCCACTTCCTAGTGCACTCGAACCGGCTCACAAATAGCCGGCGCGCCGGCATAAAGGCCAGTCCCAAAAGGGCGCCAAGTCTGCTTCACCAGCAAGGGGAAAAGCCAGCGCGTGGGACAGGACTATGAATACGTGCCCCCACAGCATCCGCGCACGGGACAGGACTATGAATACGTGCCCCCTACAGCATCCGCGCACGGGACAGGACTGTGACTACGTGCCCCCTACAGCATCCGTGCGCGGGACAGGACTGTGAATACGTGCCCCCTACAGCATCCGCGCACGGGACAGGACTGTGACTACGTGCCCCCTACAGCATCCGCGCGCGGGACAGGACTGTGAATACGTGTCCCCTACAGCATCCGTGCCCAGGGAGGGCGGGATCAGGAAGGCTTTAAAGCGAGGCCACGAAGTTCGAATAAAATCTTTTTGTAACTGCAGTTCATCGACTCCGTGTCTTATTTCAGCGCTGCATGTAGCACACCGCTACAAGATGGCCTAATTCTGCTCCTACAGTATATCTTCTGGTCTAATCAGGTGGGGGGTACTGCAGCATTAGGACAACAACTGTTTGGACGAGAAACACTTCTTTCCATCACGCTGTGAGACTCAGCTCCTCGTGGAGTTGGACTTGTTATAAATCCACCTTATGCTCAATGTCAATGTGCTGGAATATATTTTATTACTTGTTAATTTATTTGTGGAAATGTTTCTTGTGTTGTGTGCAGTTATATGTACTGTGACTTGCACTGTGTTCTGGAGGAACGTTGTTTTGTTCGGTTGTATACTTGAATACAGTTGGATAACAATAAACTTGAACTTGACCACCTATCTTTGTGGCTCTTTGTTGCCTGCATGCTAATTAATAACTGCAGCTGCTGCTCCTGCTGATCCATATGGTCTGACAGAGACTGCAGCTGGGGGCACTTAGACATTTCCTGATCCTCCACAGATCATAGAAAGAGCAGACCACTCCACTGTCTGACATAACTGCACCTTAAATAAACTAGCAGGCTTCAGGAAAGGAGAAACCTTATCTTTCTTTGCCTTTCTGCTGCTTGCTGTCTTCACCAGACCATAATATTCACCTCAACATAGTTTCTCTCAAAATTGCACTTAGTTTGAGAAATACATGTCAGATAGTACTTTGTGCTTTGATTATTATTGTCATTATAATATTTCTGAATGTAGCACCTTCTGCAACCTCTCTACTTCCTCAAAATTACCTGCAAGTAGAATGCCTGGTCTTTTGCTTTCAACAGGTCCCTTCATCCAAAAAGAATCATTGTAGTTTGGACTGTATGATAAATCTGCATTTATCTCTGCAAAGGTTATAATTTAAAATTGCAATCCTAGTGTAACAGCACAAATAATTTGTTGTTCTCAGTATTGGGTGCCAAGATCCCTTTGTTCCTTCACACTGCTTAGAATTCTGCCATTGTTTGAACTTCCAAAGTGTATTACATAGAACATAGAACAGTACAGCAGAGGAACATGTCCTTTGGCCCACAATATTGTGCCAAACCAATGAAATCAGTAGTCAAATGGCCGACTAAACTAATCTCTTCTGCTTACACAATGTCTTTATCCTTCCATTTTCCTCACATTCATATGCCTATCTAAACATCTCTGAATAGTCTCCAATGTTTTTGCCTGTACCACTATCCCAGACTGCGCATTCCAGGCATCTGCCACAGTCTGTGTTTTTAAAAAAATGCCCTCAGATCTCCTTTGAAATTGTTCCCTCTCACTTTAAATGTAATCCCTTTGGTATTAGACTGTGGTTAGAGACATCATGAAGATACTGGCCAAGACTCCAGCAATCTCTTCTCTTGCCTCTTTCAATAATCTTGGGTATATCCCATCAGGCCCTGGCAACTTATCCATCTTAAAGCTCTTTAAGAGATCCTTTACCTCAAAATGCCCTGGCATATCAGTATGCTCAGCACGGATCTCCTATCCTCCAAGTCCTTCTCCTTGGTAAATACTGATGTAAACTACTCAATAAGGATCTTGCCCACATCCGCTGCATCCAAGCAAATTTCCCCCACCCCCCATGCTTTATCATTGAGCGGTTGTACCCTCTTCCTAGTTATCCTCTTGCTCTTGATGTACTTGTAGAATGCCTTGAAATTCTCTTTAATCCTACTCACCAAGGACTTTTCATTGGCACCTCCTGACTTTCCTAATTTCCTTGAATTCTTATTGGCATTTTTTATAATCCTCAAGGGCATTGTTTGACTGTAGTGGCAGGAGCTCACATACACAAGACCAATTCAGGTTTAAAGGCAAAACTTGCAGAAAATGTAACAAAGTAGGACAGGTACAAAGAACATGTTGGGAAGTCAAAAAATAAATTGACTCCACAGTGAAGAGAGAGAGAAAAAACTCAAGTTGCAGTTTCAAATAAGCAGTAATGTACATACTGTTGATGAGAAATCTGATAATGATGAGAGTGACACTGGACTGAGTAACCTTGAGATTTTCAATGTGAAAACTAACAAGAAACAAGCAATATGGCTTAAACCAGAAGTGAATGGCAAATTGGACACTGGCTTGACTTTCAGTCATTCCACAAAATGAGTGTGGATGCATTTTAAAGATATTGGACTGAAGCCTGCAGAATCCAATTGAGAACTTGTGCTGAGAAAAGTTAACTCTTATGGGAATGAAATACAACAACCAAAAAGCCACTTTGGGCTTGTACGTAGGAAAAAACAGGAGGCCCAGCATTATGGGGCCATGATTGGCTGAGACAACAACAACTTGATTGGAGATCTATCCACCATTTGCATGCCATATCCCCACGTAACAGAGTCTTCTGAAAGCAAATTTAAAAAGGTTCTGGATGATGCTACAGCAGTATTCAAGGATGGCATTGGAAAAGTCAAACATGTCTAAGGTAAAATAGTGTTAAATGAAAATTCCACACCCTAGTTTTGCAAAGCCCATCCTGTTTCTCATGCCATCTGTGACAAAAATAGCCAGTGAGCTTGATCACATGAAGGCTGAAGAACTTCTTTTCAATGTTGAATGGAGCACATGGGCAGCACCAGTGGTCCCGGTAGCCGAGACGGATGTGTCTGTAAGGGTCTGTGATGATTTTAAGGTCACCATCAATCCAGTATTGAAAGTAGATCAATACTCTCTGCCCAGGACAGCAGCTATCTTTGCAAACCTTTCTTGAGGAAAACACTTCAGCAAGGTGGACTTAGCTGAGACCTACCTACAGATGGAGATGTAAGAATAGTTCAAGGTGTTTCTCACTATAAATGCTCACTTCATTACTATAATAGGCTTATTTTTGGAGTAGCATGTGCACCTGCACTCTAGCAGAAAGCTATAGACCAAGTGCGACAGGTCTGCTCAGGCACTTGGTGTTATCTGGATGACATCGTTGTTACCAGTGAGAATGACAAGGAACATCTCCAAAATCTCAAGACAGTGCTAAAAAGATTAGAAATTATGAGTTCAGTGCACAACACAAGAAGTGTGAATTATTTAAACCAAGCACACTTACTGTGGTCACACTATTGATGCACAAGGATTACACAGTGTGCTGAGAAAATTCAAGCAGTGGTGAATGCCACAGAGCCAAAGGACGTGTCACTGTGTTTTTAGTGGACAAATCCTTTTTAGGATTTGTCAATTAGTATAACAGGTTCCTGCCTAACCTGGCTATGGTGGTCCACTCCTTGAATGCAAAACTATAGCTCAGGAAGAAATGGCAATGGACAAAGAAATGTTAGATGAGTTTCCAAAAGGTAAAGGAAATGGTGACATCAGTCACTGTGTTCACACATTATGATACATATCATTCAGTGAATCTTGCCTGTAATGCTTCACCTTATGGTGTAGGTGCAGTTATGTCACGTATTATGAGTGATGGGAGTGAACACCCCATATCCTTTGCATCATGTTCCGCTGCAAAAAAAATTGCATATAGTTTGACAGAGAGGACTTGAGTCGGTTTGGGGTGTAAAACGTTTCAACCAATACTTGTATGGGTTAGAGTTTACCATCATTACTGTTCATCAACCACTGGTGTCCATTTTCAACCCAGAGATGGTGTTCCACTAACAATGGCAGCATGAATGCAGAGATGGGCTCACTTTCTGGGAGGACAAAATTACAAGATCAAATTCAAGAGGACACACTGATGGATTGTCCTGTTTGCTCCTCTTAATAGATTCTCCCTAATGCAAATCAAAAGCCTTTGTATTATGGCAGAGATGATCTTTTGGGAAACCAGGAAAGACCCCACACTTTCTCAGATCTACAGAGCAGCCCAAAATGGCTGGAATGTGCAGCAGAAATTCTATTTCCTCCATTTTTCCAGCATTCAGGATGAACATACCCTCGATTGGGGTTGCCTTGTGTGGAGATTGAGAGTTGTATCATCTAAGCTGAGAGCAAAAATGTTGGAGGAGCTACATGTTGGTTATCTGGGCATGGTCAAAATGGAAGTGTTAGCTCGAAGATTTGTCTGGTAGCCTAGGATAGATCAGCAGACCAAGCAGCTTGCCATTCACTGTTTTGGATGCCAGAACTTCCAGAAGATGCCCAGAGCAGTGTCACTCTATCCCTGGGAATTGCCTTGGCAGAGTGATTTCCCTTGATAGCAAAGACTTTATGTTTAGGCCTGAATGGGACAAAATTAAAATTTACACTGCTGTGGATGTCTTGATATGAGTTGTATTATATAGTACACTGTGCATATATCTATAGATATAAGCGGGAGCAAAGAATGCTGGTGAGGGTGGAGTGCCGCGGGAGCGGTGTGGGACAAACGGCAGAGAAGGAGTTCCAGAGGTGGGAGTTTCACAGGTGCAGACACACCCAGCCCTGAGATGCCAGGCAAGGCTATTTGATTCCAAGCAATTGGCTTATTGATCAAGAGTTTATAAATTCTCTCCATGACCACATGGGTTTTCTGTAGGTGCTCCATTTTCCTCCCAAATTCCAAAGGCTCAAGGGTCAGTTGGTCACATGGATATAATTGGACAGTGTGGGCTTGTTGGTCTGGAAGGGCCTGTTTCACAAATAAGAGAAAATCTGCAGATGCTGGAAATCCAAGCAAAACACACAAATTGCTGGAGGAACTCTGCAGGCCAGGTAACATCTATGGAAGGAGTACAGTTGACGTTTTGGGCTGAGACCCTTCAGCAGGACTGGAAAAAAATAGATGAGGAGTGGAGTAGAACTATCGAAATTGTTCTAACTTGGCATCTTTTTACTTTGTTTGATAATGAAAAAGAGGCATTTAAGATACCTATTACCTAAAACACATTAAGTCTATTTCTCACCTATTATAGTAATTCATTCGACAGACAGCATTTAAAGAAATCTTCTTTTCTTAAGGTTGCTGATAATTATACCATGTTCATTAAAAGTTTTTGCTAAAACAGTTTGCTATATTTATCTCATTTCTTGCAGATGCAGGCTGCAGTAGTCATATTCTTTCCAGTGAAAGGCTACAATTCTCTACTTCTGGACTGATTCCTTTGCAGTTTTTTGTGTATATGTGTGTGTGTGTATATATATATATATATATATATATATATATATATATATATATATATATATATATATACAGGAGAATATGTCACATGGAACTAATTATGATTGTTACTCCTTTAAGGAAAGCTTAGAGAAATTACATTGGCTGACATTAGAAAAATTGAAACTTTCCATGGCTTAGTTATTGCTCCAAAACCACCATAATTAAGCACATGCGTGTGTTCCCTTGCCTGTATTTTATGTTCTTATAGGTGCCCTTACATTTGCTACTTAATTTGCTGTGATTTGTCATAATGCTCTAATTTTTCACCATGAAATGTCTCAGTGCTCTCATTTCTTACTGTGTCCTGACAGGTTCCATGGGGTTTACTGTATTTAAAAAAGATTTTTCTCAATGAGACAAGTCATAATGCTTTGTTATTCAATACAATGTACAATCCTTATCACCGTTTTCCATAGCAAATTTTTTTAGATTAGTTTTCATTTTGAAATTTATAATTTTAGCAGGGAGTTTACATAATGCTTAAGGTTAAAGAGTTGAAACAATTTCCAAGAAATGTCCAGAATTTTGTCATTCATATAGTTTGCTTTTTAAAGCACTCCTGATTTTAAAGGGATATCACTTACCTACCGAAAAACATATTATTAATTAGCCATTTGGTGCCAAAAAGTCAAAAAATTACATAGAACTTATACTAAAAACATTATGTATGATTTTTAAACAGCACTTGTTGATTCATTTATTCCAAAAATGATTAAGAATAAACTGCTCACTTTGCTTTACATACTCATTGTGTTAATTTTAAGTATAAACTAATAGGTATGGATTTTTAAGTATTCAGCTCAAGTTGTCAAATCTGCTGTTTTAGCACAAGGTTACCCTGTTTTAGACAAATTACTTACCACCTCAATTAAATTGTGGAGTGATACAAATATGCATATATATGTTTTATATTTGTTTCTGCTAAACATAATTTTGAGATTATTGAGTAACATACACAAGTATCTTTAATGTAAAGAATAATTTAAATGCATGATCTTTTGTTCTGTGCATAACTTTAGCAGATGTCCTGGACATCATAATTTTAGCACAGCTCCAATTTTTAACTTTTTAGATGACATAGTTTAAAACTGTGATAGAATCATGTCTATGAAGTTAGTTGAACACTTCTAAGGCTGCAAGGTTGTAAGATTTGGCTGTCATATGCCTGGCAAACAGGGAAACCTTTCCACCCTCCTCATCTGGTTTTCATTGCATTATGTATGGCTGGAAAAGTTGTCCAGGTTTGGACTGTTCTCCCATTAGTGGATCCACAACAGCTGAGACTCATCTGTCGACTCCATACATATACATAACCTGCCAAGTATGGCTACAACAATTAACTATTGCTATTCATTATATTAAAAGCTTTGCTTCACTCAACTGATTCCAAGAGTGTGGTTTGGGTCAGTGCAAATGACTTTTACAGTAAGTCATAATTTGATAGCCTTTTAGTTAAAATAAAAGATTTGTTCTTTTGCTTCTTTTGGATTCATCACAAAGCCTACTTTCATAGTAGTTACAAAGAATTTTTTAAAAATGAATTTGTGCATCTATTTAAATTATTCTAGTTTGGGTTTATACAATTTCTGAACCAATTGTATTAATCCTTCCCAATAACATTAATATTCCTTGCCACAACGTTGTTGGCCATGACTTTGCACTGGTAATGTTACTGAAATTATTAGCACTCACTGTCATTACAATGTGAAATAGGTAGCAATTCTAGTGCTTGCAAATCCACAGATAAATGTGAAAAATTTGAAGTTAGAGTAATGGTTCCCTGCTCCTCCACAAGGTGCACTGTTACAGGAAACACAGTCATTGACTACACATGAATTTCAACCCTATATACAATATTGTTGCTGTGAAAAATAATGAATATGCTATTCTTTAAATAAAGTGAAATTGAATTAAAAATAAGCATCATAACTATTTAAAGGTTTTTTCTTTTATTCTAGATTTATTTTAAAATTGTATCTTTTTGTTACCTTATTTTCATTTGGTTCTGTATAAAATATTTAAAATTATATTAAGATATTAGAGCATCTGAAATTGTGATAAACCTCTATAGACGATATAAACCTCTATGGCTGAGAGTATATTGAATGTCTGCATCATTGCTTGGTAATGAAAACACCAATGCCCTTCAATGGAAAATCCTCCAAAAGTAATGGATACAGTTCAGTCCAGCACGGGTAAAGCCCTCCCCATCATTAAGCACATCTACACAGAGCATTGTCACGGGAAAGCAGCATCTATCATAAGGGACCCCCACCATGCAGGGCTGGTTTTCTTCTTGCTGCTGCTGTGAGGAAGAAGGTGCAGGAGCCTCAAGACCCACACCACCATGTTCATAAACAGGTATTATCCCTCAAACATCAGGCTCTTGAACCAGATAACTTCATTCAACTTCACTCTCCCTATCACTGATGGACTCATTTTCAAGGACTCTTCATCTCGCTCTCGATATTTATTTCTTAGTTATTTATTTATTTTACATTTGGATAGTTTGTTGTCTTTTCCACATTGGCTGTTTGTTCATCCTGTTGGGTATAGTCTTTCATTGATCCTATTATGTTTCTTGGATTTTCTGAGTTTGCCAGCAGGAATACAAATCTCAGGGTTGTCTATGGTGACATATATGTACTTTGATAATAAATTTACTTTGAACTTTTTACTTCCCAATTTGTTACTAATTGGAAATCTTCATTCTCTAGGCTGCACGCTTGTATAATTATGTAATTATTGCTGGACACAACAACACCCTTCAGAAGTTCCCAACAGTAATGTATTGGAAAGGGCAAAATCATCTACCGTAAATTCTTGTGAGAAGGCTTCCCTGAAGTCACTGACAAGTGCCAAAGCTGACAAATTTTGGCTTTCTTATTCTGTATTTCTAAAGTTTTCTACTTATTAAGTCTTGTGTATTGTTATAATTATTGTTACCACAATACATACTAAATTGCAGCTATTACTGAAGTAAGACTTTATCAAACTATGTTAAGTAATCTATGTTTATTCTAGAAATAGCCAAAGAAAACAAAAATGCTGAATCTTAAATGTTCAGCATATTCACTGGTCTCTTGGAAATATGCTGTAAACTGCATTTTTGAAGGCAACAAAACTATACAAAATTGGAAAATATTTTGCTGAAGAAGTCATTGTTTGGACATCATGGGTGGTGACTTGTATCTAGTTTGATATGTGCTGAATTAAATTTTCTATTGAGGATTTACCTTATTTCCACCTCTCCCAAACTATATTGGACAAGGTGTTATTGCGTGTGAAACTCTCGCAGGCTGGAAAACCACAGACCAAGCAGATTTTAACATCAATCAGTATGCAGGTTTGATTTTACATCATTTCTGCCAAAATGAGCCTCAATGGTATAGCTAACACCATATGTTAAAGTTGCTTAGAAGTTCCAGCATTCAACAGCAAATAGAACCTTTAGCCCCCATCAATATTTACTCTCCCTCTATACACTATTTAAAGAGATCATCAGTTACTTACATTAGTTGCTAATTGAATTATGGAGTAAGCTGCTGTTTAGCATCACATTTTGTTACTATTTGTGAAGTCTGTAGGGAGGGGTGGCCCAAAGACAGATTTTGTACCTTTCTTCAAGACTTCAGCAATGCCCCATTTTTCTTTGATGCAGATAGTTTCTTCACGTCAACTACTTCCCTAGATATACTGCATGTGAGAAGGAAAGATGAAAGGGTGCTCAGAAGAGAGACAGAGGAGAGAAAGATGGACTTTCAGCAGAAGATCCTGTGCAGAAAAGATATTGAGGCCTCATGGGCATCTCAGTGAATTACATTGCCTTAGAAGCTTATGCTTCTTGAACAAGATTTTGCTTCTTGCTGCCACAGTCACAATGGCCAACAATATATATTAGAATCAGAATCAGGTTTAATAGCACCAGTATATGTCATGAAATTCATTAGCTTTATGGCAGCAGTACGATGAAGTATGTGATAAATAAATACCGAGAAAAAACTGAATTACACTAAGTATATATGTGTCTGTTAAATTAAAGTAAGTAGTGCAAAAAAACCCAGAAATAACAAAAGTAGTGAGGTATTGTTCATGGGTTCAATGTCCATTTAGAAATTGGATGGCACAGAGGAAGAAGCTGTTCCTGAATCGCTGAGTGTATCCCTTCAGGCCTCTGTACTTCCTTCCTGATGGTAACAATGAGAAGAGTGCATGTCCTGGGTAGTGTGGGTCTTTAATAATGGACACTGCCATCCTAAGGCACTGTTTATTGAAGATGTCTTAGATACCACAGAGGCTAGTACCCATGATAGAGCTGACTAATTTTATAAATTTTTGCAACTTACTTCAATCCTGTGCAATAGCTTCCCCCCCCTCCCCATACCAGACAGTGATGCAGCCAGTCAGAATGCTCTCCACAGTACATTTGTAGAGTTTTTTTGAGTGTTTTAGTTGACAAACCAAGTCTCCTCAAACTCCAAATGAAATATAGCCACTGTGTCGCCTTTATAGCTGCATCAGTATGTTGCATCCAGGTTAGGTCCTCAGAGATATTGACACCCCAGAACTTGAAGTTGCTCACTCTCTCCACTTCTAATCCCTCTATGAGGAGTGATTTGTGTTCCCTTGTCTTACCATTTCTGAAGTCCACAATCAGCTCTTTAGTCTTGCTGATATTGAGTGCAAGGTTGTTGCTGCGACCCCATCAACTAACTGGTATATCTTGCTCCTGTACGCCCTTTCATCATCATATGAAATTCTGTCAACAATGGTTGTATCATTAGCAAATTTATAGATGGCATTAGAGCTGTGCCTAGCCACACAGTCGTGGGTATAGAGAGAATAGAGCAGTGGGCTAATCACACACCCCAATGGTGCGCTAGTGTTGATTGTCAATGAGGTGGAACTGTTATTTCCAGTCTGCACAGATTGTGGTCTTCTGGTTAGGAAGTCAAGGATCCATTTGCAGAGGGTGGTACAGACGTCTAGGTTCTGCAGCTTTCAGATCAGGACTGTAGGAATGATGGTGTTAAATGCTGAGCTATAGTTAATAAACAGCATCCTGACATAGATATTTGCATTGTCCAGGTCATCCAAGGCTGTATGGTGAGCCATGAGATCACATTTACTGTAGAACTATTGTGGTGGTACCAGGTCCTTCCTGAGACAGGTTTTGATTCCAGCCATGACCAACCTCTAAAAGCATTTCATCACCATAGGTAAGAGTGTTACTGGATGATAGTCATTCAGGCAGCTCACACTGCTCTACTTGGGCACTGGTATAATTGTTGCCCTTTTGAAGCAGGTGGGAACTTCTGATCTTAGCAATGAGAGATTGAAAATATCTTTGAATATCCCCCCCCCACCCCCCAAGTTGGTTAGCACAGGTTTTCAGAGCCTTACCGGGTACTCCCATCAGGCCCTGCTTCCTTGTGAGGGTTCACCCTCTTGAAAGAAAGCCTGGTGCTGGCCTTCAAGACAGAGATCATAGCTGTTTTATTCTCCCTTTCAAAGCAAGCATAAAAGGTATTGAGCTCATCTGGTAGTGAGGCATAGCCCCCATTCATGATGTTGGGTTTTGCTTTGTAGGAAGTAATGGCCTGCACACCCTGTCAGAGTTCACGTGCATCCATTAAAACTTCCAACCTCCTGGTTCATCCACGGCTTTTGGTTTGGGAATGTATAGTATGTTTTCATAGGAACACACTCATCCACACAGGTTTTAATGAAGTCAGTTAACAACTGTAGCATACTTATCCAGACTTGAAGATGACTCTCTGAATACAGTCCAGTCCACCAATTCAAAAGAATCCTGTAAGTGCTTCTGTGCCTCCTTAGTCCATATCTTCTAGGTCCTCATTACTGGTGCTGCAGTCTTCAATCTCTGCCTCTACTCATGGAGTAGAAGTACAGCCAAGTGATCAGACTTACCAAAGTGTGACATTTGAATGTAGCAATTGGATTATGCAAATTTAGAAAAATCATAAATAATAAAATGCAGAGAAATACTCAGCAGGTCTGGCAGCACCTGTGGAAAGAGAAACAGACTTAACATTTCAAGTCAATAGACTGATATCAATTCTGTTTCTCTATCCACACACTCTACCTCACCTGCTGAGGACTTCTAGCATCTTTTGTTTCAATCTTGGATTCTGGATACTGTGGGCTTCAAAATTCATTTAACGGAGAGCAGCAAGCAGTTCAAGCAAGCCACTTTCAAGATCACTCGCTCACTGTTGATGCAGGGATCTGATAACCTCAACCAATTGCTGGTATTTTGTGAAATCCAATATGTACATCAACTGGAAAGGTTTCTCTAGCACCCCCCCCCCCCCACCACACGCACACACACACACACACACACACACACTCCCAATTCCTAAAGGCATAGCTGGTTTCATGTATGACCTCTGCATAATTTCCACAAAGCACTAATTATATCTTCACTTTACACCTGTTCCTTGTACTTTCCATATTTTAGTCACTATTTTGAACCAAGGAGTTGTGACTTAGAAACAAGCAAATGAGCTCAGAATTAAACCTGTGTTGGAGCTGTGTGGCTACAGCATTACTGTTCTAATCATGAATGAATGAGGACATATTATCAAGTCGGGATTGTGCGCAATGGAGGGGGTGCCTGCAGGTGAACTGGAAGCACATATCCATAATCATAATAGAGATTGCATATTGGGGAGAAGCTGTTGGAATGGTTGAAGTGAATAACCGCAGTACTGATTTCGGTAATGCACTCTGCAGCACACTTTGTAATTGTATGACAAAGGGGTAGAGGATATGGCACCAATCAAGAAGACTGCTCTGTCTTGAATGCTGTGGAGCTGCACATATCTTGGCTAGTGGAGAGTATTCCATTATCCTCCTCTCTTATGTCTTATAGATGGTGGAGTGGCCTTGGGATGTCAGGAAGTAAGTCACTTGTTGCAGATAGTTATCTTCTGGTTTGCTCTTGAAATCACAGAGGTTATATTGCTGATTCAGTTAATGGTAGGAAACTTGGCAATGATATGCCATTGAATGTCAAGGTAATTGGACTTTTTGCTGGACGTGGTCATTGCTGGCAGTTTTTGGTTTGCATGTTAGTTGTTACTGATCACTCCAGGCCTACAGTAAATGTTGAAATCTGCTTGAATTCATATTTCTGTACACCTTCACTACTCTTTTACATACTGGTGCCAAAATGGCTCTGATTGCAATCTGAATTTTTATTACAGCACACATATATAGGGGACAAAGTTTCTGCTTGAGTTGTCTTGAAGCTAAGCCATTGGGCATCACTTTATGTATATGGCTGGAAATATTTGTGCTAATGGAACCAATCCAAGCTGGGAAAAGACCAGCTCAAAGCTCTGTAAGGTCCTGTGTCTGGTCAGTAGTTGACTGTGCTGTGCTTCTGCACATTACAGCTTGCCCATGCATCAAGCATATCATTGTGCAAACACAAAAGCTGCCTCTTGTAGATTGTTCCCCTTACTCCACATCTGTGTGCAGCAGAGCCTTTTCATGCTAGGGAAGTGGTTGCTCTTAGCCCATTTCTAACTGCTGGTCTGTAATTTTTGCAGGTGAGCCCTGTCTTCTAAGATTTGCTCTGTAGAATGCAAAATGTCTGTAATTGATCTGGTAGTTGTGTCCGACTGATTAGATATCTTAATTCTAGCTCTCTTGCACTTTAACTACTGTATTTATTGAGAATCTGAATGGAGAGAGCAGAAGGACAGACCTGTGAAGGGGAGAACGGGAGAAAATATGATTATGCCATCCACAACTTGTAAAGGCTATGAGATGAAGAATGGCACAACAGTTAACTCATTAAATCGTCGAAATCTTTTCATTGGTAGGATCTCAATCATTGCTGCTCCAAAAATCGACACCACTTTTGTCCAGTGACATAAGATGTCACATAAGGTTTGGGCAGCATGGTAGCTTAGCAGTTAGTTTAATGTTAAACTAACATTAAACTTGCACCTGTGATCTGGATTCAATTTCACTGTTGTCTTTAAAGAGTTTGTATGCTCTCCCTGTGACTGTGTGGTTTCTTCTCATGAGGTTAGTAGGTTAATTGGTCACAAAGTTGTAGTTGGGTGGTGCTTGCTCTTTGGGCTGGTGTGGTCTAATTTCTGTGCTGTATCTCTAAATGAATAGATAAATACTTTATATTTATGATGATGGTTTTGCACTGTTGACAAATGATGAAGTACGGAGTGTTGAACTGTGTATGAGATGAATGGTGCAGACAGTGGGGCATAATAACTGAAGATGCATTCATTGAACTTGACTTTGCTTTCTTAATCACTGAATCTGTTACAGAACTGTATCCATATTCTCATCTCTTTCAACTACTATTTTAGTACGTGACTGAAAGCCCCCCTGTGGAAAATTGCTCTTCTTGTTCTATGCATGTTGATTGCAAAACCTTGAGTATTGCACGCAAAAATCAAGGAATGAACACTCTTGTAGACAGCAATAACCTCAATAATGTATTCCATCAGCTGGAACAGGCTCTATGCACCTCTTTAAAAGAGGCAGCTTAGCATTAATGAGATCCTGCTGCATAGGCAATCTTGAAATTGGCTCCCTGTTATACACTGAGCTAGTCAACAGCATAGTTAGTAGCAGTTGTTTGCTGAAATCATAATGAGCAAGTAATCTGAGATGAGACTGTAGTCTGCAATTTTTTATTTCACCAGGTTTGGGTTAATCAGGCATTGCATGTCTAGCATTAAGCAATTTACCTTCTTGTATCCTATTTTAAGCAATTGCACAGTGCCAGAAAACCAGGAGTGACACTTGCATGATTAATAACCAAAACATACAGTCTGGTCACTATATTCTAGGAAAGGAGTGATTATATTGGATAGGCTGCAAGGAAACACATCTACTCGCCTTTTCCAGCTTTTATTGTGATATGTGACTATATATACATGTGAAAGACTATACCAGGCAGGTTGATTGACTTGCAAAAACTTTTAGTGCTATGTTTTCATTTGTTTTATTTCTGGAGGATAGAATTGAATAGGAGAGAAGGTGTGGTAAACTTATATGAATCCATGGTAGATGATACGTGATAGATTGCGTATAGTCCTTGCCATCATATAAAACCTACTGATAAATTGGGATTGTTTTTATTTGGTATCGATATCTATGCTGGATTACTTCTGATGAAAAGAAATGGCAGAGTGTTGAAGTAATATATGTACTGTATTCACATTTATGATATTTATCCTTCATAGAAAATTCATGATGTAAGACATGTATCAACATTTGGGAGAGCAGTTAGGGCAATTGAAGTGTGAAGGTTGAAGAATAGAGTTGAGGGGGTAAGTAGAATTGGTAGCCAGATAAAAACATGTGGAGGGGTTGATAATGATGGAAGGGGGATTTGTGGATTGGATGGTGAGGCTCAATGTTTGGGAAAATTATCATATATTAGTTTGGATGACAGATGTGTCAGTAGGTGAGGAGGCAGTGGTGTGAGCTTAGGAGTAGGGGGAGTAGGAAGGTACCAATTTGAGTAAGCAAGTTAATTATAGGAGACCTGAATCTTTGGGTTCCATGTGCAGCACTGAAACAGGCTCACAGACTCTATAAAAACTTAACTTCTGTATGAGTGGCCTGCTGACAATCCAGCCCATGCAAGTTCAAATGAAAATCGTAGAATTGAGTGTGTCTGTATCAATCCATGGCATCCTCTATGGTTTGGGCATGACAGGCTGATAAAGAGCCCAGAGTAAACTTTGAGGTCCAATCTATAAATTCTTGATAGTCAATATTTTTACCTTTAATAAAAAATTTCATTACATAGTGTTGTAAAATGTGGTATTGCACAATTCAATTCTATGGACTAATATGTTTGAGTGTATTCCTTCATAATGCTATTTTACTTAATTCAATTCTATATTGCTTTACTGGTCTCAGTATTATAGGTTGAAATGTCTCTTAATATGTTCTTTATGGCTAAGTATGAACAAAAATCTTTTTGTTGAACAAAAAGGTAAAATTCCTCCAGACAGTCACAAAATGTCAGTTGGATGGCTGCGATTCATTCAGTTCCATAAAATGGGGGAAGCTGAGTGGAAACAGAAGTCAACCTCTAGTTTGATTCTGATCCCTTGACCTTTGTTACAAAGTGTGCAGGATATCAATTGAGGTTAGGATCGGGATTGAATGTAAGTTTCTTGTCACTGTCAATTGTGTATTTGTTGATATCTAGGCAGACACAAGAACAATGACCATATTTCAGGGTTAGTGAAGGGATGTGACATTATGAAGTTGTGTGAAATTTTGTCTTTATGAGGGGATGGTAAGAGGGGCAAATCAGTTGTCAACATTACGAGGACAATGTAGTTTTGTTTTAAATGGAAAACCAGTCTCTTTTGGCTATACTAAATCATTTTTGTCCCTATTAAAATCATGGCATTCTGGAAATTAAGCTATGAATGCTTGGCATAAATCAACTTTTGTGTTATGGGGCCAGTGGTTTTCCATTTTTATGTTATGCTCAATAAAACTTTTTTTTGCTAAATGTATCATATGTTACCATATGGTTTCCTCAGCTTTGGTTAATGGAAAAATAAGTCCCCATCAGATGACAGCTTTTCCCATAAATTACTCAATGTTAATGAATAGTAAAATAATTAATTAATGGTATTACATAGAAGCAGGTTTATTGTATTTACTGAACTTGCATTTTCATTTGGAATGTTTAAAAAAAAAATCGCTACCACAACCAAATTTACTATCACCAACATATGATTTAAGAACATAAGACCTAAGAGCAGGAGTAGGCCATCGGATCTGTCACGTGGTGGGGAGAAGGGTGCTGGGAGAGGACCCACAAGTAGGACACAAACACGTCTTTCTTAGGTACAATAAAATAGCGTTTATTACTCACTACACAGAAGATCGGGAAATCAAGGAGGACAAAGAGGAACATGAACCTCGGACTAGGGAACTAGGGACTAGGATCGCCGCGGACCTGGGACTTGGAAACAGGGAACTGGGATCGCCACGGCCATGACTGGGACCCTGGGGACTGGGACCGCCACGGCCCTTGGACTTGGAAACTGGGACCTTGATTCACCGCCGCCAGACACTTGGATACCATGGATTGATGCAGCCAGAAATGTGGACACCAAAACACAGGACAAGGAATCTTGAACCAAGACTCCTCCTCCAGATCAGGCATCGAGCCGGGACTCTTCAGGGGGTAGACACAGACACTGGGCATGACATTGAGCCGGAACTCTGCCTTTAACTCAGGCACAGAGCTGGGACTCTTCTTCAGGGGGTAGACACAGACAATGGTTATGAACATCGAGCCAGGACTCTTCGAGGGGTAGACACGGACAGGGGGCATAAACGTCGAGTCAGGACTCTGCCTTCAACTCACCCCTGGTAGATTGACCTTGCTCGGACCCACTCTGGCGACGGAAGGCAAATTTGCTGGTACTCCGATGCGGGCTGGATCACTCTGGCTTGTCGTAGCAGCGGTGGCGACTTGCGAAGGCTTCTTAACACTCGCCCCAAACGGCTAAAGCCAGGGTCTTATAAGCTGCCGGTTTGGGTCGAGGGTAGATTACCTTGATTGCCAAGCTCAAGGGACATGTGAATCGGGATTAGAAGGGAACAAGGCGTCAATGGTCCGGATCGCAACCTAACTAAATTTAAAGGGGAACGGATCCAGACCATGACAGGATCTGTTGAGCCCACTTCAGCATTTAATAAGATAATAGGTGATCTGGCCGTGGACCTACTTGCCTTTTCTCCAGAACACTTTATTTCCCTTCCCATGCAAAAATCTACCTTTCTGTGTCTTAAATATATTTAATGGGGTAGCCTGTACTGCTTCAATGGGCAGAGAATCCCAAGATCATAAAACACAGGAGCAGAATTAGGCCACTAGGCCCATCGAGTCTGTTCTACCATTCCATCATGGCTGATCAATCATCCCTCTCAACCCCATTCTCCTGCCTTCTCCCTGTAAACTTTGATGCTCTGATTAATCAAGAACATATCAACCTCGGTCTTTACAAACAAGAGAAAATCTGCAGATGCTGAAAATCCAAGCAACACATACTAAATGCTGGAGGAACTCAGCAGGCCAGGCAGCATCTATGGAAAAGAGTATAATTGACATTTTGGGCTGAGACTTTTCATCAAGACTGTCTTTAATATATTCAATGACTTGGTCTGCTCAGCAGTCTGTGGCAATGAATTCCATAGATTCAACACTCTCTAGCTAAAGAAGTAGGGATGACTGCCTTCCTGTAGCTACTATCTGACACCTCCTCATTTTCCCATATGAGTTGAAGGTCATCCAGCTGCAGCTCCATTTCATTAACATGGCCTTTAAGGAGCTGTAGTTCGATGCACTTTGTGTAGGTGTAATTAATCAGGGATACTAGAGGTCTCCTATATCTCACAAAAGGACCACTACCTCTGGACACATTCTCCATGTGCTAGCAATGTACAAACAGAAAATAAAACTTACCAGAAACTTTTTTACTTGTGCTTGCCCAAGCCTGTTCTCACCTAAGCCTACAGAGCCAAATCCAAACCACTCCAACAATGACTATTCTACTTACACCTTTTCTTTTTATTGGCCCCATGCTGATTGCTGCCTTCTGAAAACTCCTAAGCTCTTTTTAAACCACCTACTGCTTCGCCAACGAATGACCTCTTGTGCTGATTTTAGCCCACCAAAAAGAGATGACTGCTCCTGAGCTCTTTCTAAACCTCAAGCTGTGTCTCAACCTGTGACCTCTTGTGCTGATTTCAGCCTGCTGAAAAGAAGCTGAAAACTCCCTACAACACACACAAAATTCTGGTGAAATGCAGCAGGCCAGGCAGCATCTATAGGAAGAAGTGCAGTCAACGTTTCGGGCCAAGACCCTTTGTCAGGACTAACTGAAAGAAAAGATAGTAAGAGATTTGAAAGTGGGGGGGGGGGTGCGAAATGATAGGAGAAGACATGAGGGGGAGGGGTGAAGCTAAGAGCTGGAAAGGTGATTGGCAAAAGGGATACAGAGCTGGAGAAGGGAAAGGATCATGGGACAGGAGGCCTAGGGAGAAAGAAAGGGGGAGGGGAGCACCAGAGGGAGATGGAGAACAGGCAAAGAGTGATTGTGAGAGGGGCAGAGAGAGAGAAAAAAAGGAGGGGGGAATAAATAAATAAGGGATGGGGTAAAAAGGGGAGGAGGGACATTAACGGAAGTTAGAGAAATCAATGTTCATGCCATCAGGTTGGAGGCTACCCAGACAGAATACAAGGTGTTGTTCCTCCAACCTGAGTGTGGCTTCTTCTTGACAGTAGAGGAGGCCATGGATAGACACATCAGAATGGGAATGGGACATGGAATTAAAATGTGTGGCCACTGGGAGATCCTGCTTTCTCTGGCGGACAGAGTGTAGGTGTTCAGTGAAATGGTCTCCCAGTCTGCGTCGGGTCTCACCAATATATAAAAGGTATAAAAGACCGCACCAGGAGCACCGGACACAGTATACCACACCAGCTGACTCACAGGTGAAGTGTCACCTCACCTGGAAGGACTGTCTGGGGCTCTGAATGGTGGTGAGGGATGAAGTGGAAGGGCAGGTGTAGCACTTGTTCCGCTTACAAGGATAAGTGCCAGGAGGGAGTTTGGTGGGAAGGGATGGGGGGGACGAATGGACAAGGGTCGCGTAGGGAGCAATCCCTGCAAAAAGCAGAAAGGGGGGGAGGGTAAGATGTGCTTGGTAGTGGGATCCCGTTGGAGGTGGCGGAAGTTACGGAGAATTATATGTTGGATCCGGAGACTGGTGGGGTGGTAGGTGAGGACAAGGGGAGCCCTATCCTGAGTGAGGTGGTGAGCGGATGGGGTGAGGGCAGATGTATATGAAATGGGAGAGATGCGTTTGAGAGCAGAGTTGATGGTGGAGGAAGGGAAGCCCCTTTGTTTAAAAAAGGAAGACATCTCCTTCGTCCTGGAATGAAAAGCCTCATCCTGAGAGCAGATGTGGCGGAGATGGAGGAATTGTGAGAGGGGATGACATTTTTGCAAGAGACAGGGTGGGAAGAGGAATAGTCCAGGTAGCTGTGAGAGTTAGTAGGCTTATAGTAGATATCAGTAGATAAGCAGTCTCCCAAGATGGGGACAGAAAGGTCAAGGAAGGGGAGGGAGGTGTCGGAAATGGACCAGGTAAATTTGAGGGCCGGGTGAAAGTTGGAGGCAAAGTTAATGAAGTCAACGAGCTCAGCATGCGTACAAGAGGCAGCGCCAATGCAGTTGTCAATGTAGCAAAGGAAAAGAGAGAAAATTCCTTAGCTCCTTGCCAGCCTTGCACTGTATCATCCACAAATGACCTCTCACACTGACTTCTACCTGTGGAGATTCATTATTCTTTGAGAAAAGCAGTTTCTCCTCATCTCCATCCTAAATTAATTACCCCAAATCTTGAGGTTATGTCTCCTCATTCTAGTCTCACCTACTAGTGGAAAAATCTTTTCTTCCTCTGTTTTATCAATCCCTTTCAGAATTTTATGTTTCTGTTCTTTTGAATTCAGTGAGTATTGCCCCAGGTGACTCAATGTTCCCTCATAGGCAAAGCCCCTAATCTCTGGAATAAACCAATGAACCTCCTCTGCACCAGCTCTAAAGTCAATATGACTTTCCTGAAGTAAGGAGATCAGAACTGCTCACAATTCTGCAGGTGCAGCCTCACCAGTCCCTTGTACAGTTGCAGTATAAACTCCCTGCTCTTAAATTCAGTCCCTCTAGCAATGAAGGCCAACATTCCATTTGACTTCTTGATAACCTGTTGCATCCGTAAACCAACTTTTGCAATTCATACACGAGCACTCCCAAGTCCCTCTGCACAACAGCATGCTGAAATCTTTCACTATTTAAATAATAATCTGATCTACTAATCAAAGTGGATGACCATGCATTTACCAGTGTTGTATTCCATCTGCCAGACCCTTGCCCGCTCACTTAACTTAGCTATATTTCTCTACATCCTCTGCACAATTTGCTTTTCCACTCAATTTGGTGTCATCAGCAAAAATACACTACATTCAGTAACACATACAAAACGCTGGAGGAACTTAACAGGTCAGGCAGCATCTATGGAGAGGAATAAACGGTCGATGGTTTGGGCCAAGAACCTTCATCCTGAATTTCTTGTGTTTATGACACTACACTTGGTTATCTCTTGCAAATCATTAATGTATAATGTATATGTATATTTTGGGCCCAGCACTGACCCATGTGGCACTCCGCTGCTCACTGATTGCCAACCAGAGAAATACCTATTTACCCCAACTGTTATGTTTGTGATACTGGAAAGTCAGGTGGCCATGAGTAACACACATGAGAGACAGAGAGGTGAGGAACAAATGGTCAGCTGTTTATTTTGCTTGTAAGTCACCAACCCAGAATGCTCTCTCACATTACATTCAGTACATAACACACAGTGAAGTTTGACAGCAACCTGTAAAGGTCAAAATATACATGAATATCCCTCCCCACCCTTATTTTAAAGGTTTCTCCCCCTTCCCATACACAGACCAGTTATTGAACTATTACTATTCAGTAGAGTAATCGTCAAATTCAACCAACAACAAAAAACTAGTGAAAGAGGATAGACTGCTTCTATTCCCCTACATAATCCTGGGGATTATTGTATCCCAAGTGCTGAGACCTAGTTACTAAACTAGAGATTCAATCAGTCTGGAGGCTGCCTGTTCCTTTGAGGGTACTGACAATCTGGGGATGATGCTGAAGTAATTTTATCTCTTTGTGGTGTATGTGTAGATCTTGGCTTGGGTACTGCATAGTCGGTAGGGGGCACTTAAGAAGCACAGGTGATGGGGGAGCACTGGCTGTGTCATTTGATCTAACAGAGGTTCTGCAGTCATTGACTCAGAATCCTGTTCCATTTCTGCAACTGGATCTGGATTGATCAGTTTATGGTGGAAGTGGTTAACAGCTGATCACCGTGAAACATTGGTACAGTGTTTTGGTACATCTCTGCTTAGATTTTCTTTTCATTTAGCACAATATATTTTGTGTTTGGGGGTCTAAGCAGGTCAAGCTGGGTGCAAAGCTGTCTTCTTATCAGTGCAGTGGCTGGAGCCATTTTGGTAGTGGGGTGAGCTGTGTTGCGGTGTATCAGCAAGGAAGTGCTAAGATGCTGGTTGAGAGATCCACTTCCTACAGAAGTGTTGAAGGCTTATTTCAATGTTTGCAAAACTCGTTCAGCAAGGTCATTAGTGGCTGGATGATAAGGTTTTGACTACTGTTTGCTTCCGGTAATGCCTTGAACTCTTCCAGCAGGAGTTGTGGGCCATTGTCACTTACAAGTTGTGAGGAAGCCCAAAACGGCTAAAGATGGAATGTACTATAGCTCCTGATTACATTTTTCAGATGTAGTGCTCTTCATGATGGTAGCCTCAGGCTATTTGCTCTGTGTGTTCCCTATGATTAAAAACATTTGGCCTTCTACAGATCCTGCAAATTTTATGTGAATCCTCAGCCAAGGTTCTTCAGGCCATTTGTATGGATGCAAAGGAGCAAGTAAAGGAACACTTCTCACTCATTGACAATGTGGACATGCTTTGGCCTTCTCTTTATTGGTTACATCCAGTCCTGGCCACCAGAAGTAGCTGCATGTGATTTATTTCATGTGCACTACTCCACAGTGTCCTGCATATAGCTCATTAAGCATTTGCTTTCTTAGTAGTGGAGGAATGACAACACAGTAGCCCCATAGTAAACATGCCTGCTTGGACTGTAAACTCCTTCCATCGGGCCTGGTAAGGTTTCAGTCCTATGGTTAGCTCTTTCTTCCATTCATGATCTGCATCCTCACTGTGGCTCCATCCAACTGGAGGAGTGTCATCCAGTAGCCGTCTTGGTGTCCTGAAACAGATAAACCATGAAAAGCTTCTTCAACCACAGAGCAAGAGTCACTCAAATCGTCCTCAATATGCCATCTTGTTCACTTTTCTTTTTGTTTTACCCAAAGTATTTTTTCTTTATAACAGTGTCTTTTTACTTTGACAGGTGTGTTCAACATGCCCCTTTTTGCCATAGCTTTGGCAATCTAAATCATTATACCAGCATTCTTTTGTGGAATGTCCAATTCTGCATCAATGGTAACAGCGATTGCCAATAGGTGTTTTATTCTTAAAGTCAGTAGAAACTCTGTGAACTTGGAAAGATGCGCTTAATAGCTGTGCTTCTTTAGCTGTCATTTCCATAGGTGTGTTAGTTTTATTTGGACCATAAAACATAGGAGCAGAGTTAGGCCATTCGACCCATCAAGTCTGCTCTACCATTTTATCTTGGCTCATTTATTTCCCTGTCAACCCCATTCTCCTGTATTCTCCTCATAACCTTTCATGCCCTGACTAAACAAGAACCTATCAATTTCTGCCTTAAATGCACCCAGGAACTAGACCTCAACAGTCACCTGTGGGAACAGTTTCAACAGATTCACCACCCTCTGTCTAAAGAAATACTTCCTCATATAGTCTAAATGGATGTTCATCTATTTTGTGGTTGTGCCCTCTGGTCTTGTATAACTCGCTAAAGGAAACATCCTCTTCATATCACCTCTATCTAACCCTTTCAACATTCAGTAGGTTTAATGAGATTCCTTCTCATTCCTCTAAATTCCTGTGCGTACAGGCCCAGAGCCTTCAATTGCTGCTCATATGATAATCCTTTCATTCCTGGAATCATTCTCGTAAACCTCCTTGGAACCCTCTCCAACGTTAGTGATGCACCATCAATAACTCTCTGAGACATGAGGCGAGATATAGGCTTTTATTGGCTGGAAGAAAGAACAAGCAGCAACTGACCACCATACTACATCCTGGAGACTGAGACCAGGGCTCAGGCTCCAATCGCCTTTATACCGGGGTCCGTGGGAGGAGCCACAGGAGCAGACAGGGGGCGTGTCCAGACAGGTATATGTAGTTCACCACAGTTAGCACATCCTTTCTTAAATAAGGTGCCCAAAACTGCTCACAGTACTCCAAGTGAGGTCTCACCAGTGCCTTATACAGCCTCAGCACTACATCTTTGCTTTTATATTCTAGCCCTCTTGAAATGAATGATAACATTGCATTCACTTTTCTCACCACCAATTCAACATGCAAATTAGCCTTTAGGGAACCCTGCGTGAGGATTTCCAATTCCTTTGCACTTAAGATTTTTGAATTTACTCTCCATCTAGAAAGTAGTCTGTGCTTTTATTCCTTCTACCAAAGTACACGGCTATACACTTCCCGACACTGTATTTCATCTGCTACCTCTTTGCCCATTCTTGTAATCTAAGTCCTGCAGCCTCTCTGCTTCCTCAGCACTACCTACCCAACCGCGGCTCTTCGTATTGCCCACAACCTTGGCCAGAAAGTCATCAATTTCATCATCCAAATTGTTGACATACAATATAAAAAGAATGACCCCAACACAGACATTTGTGGAACACCACTAGTCATCAGCAGCCTAACCAAAAAGGATCTCTTTATTCCCAGTCTTTGCCTCTTGCCAATCAGCCAATGCTCTATCCATGCTAGTGCATTTCCTGTAATATCCTGGGCTCTTGTTTAGCAGTCTCATGTATGGTACCTTGTCAAAGGCCTTCTGAAAATCAAAGTACACAAATCCACCGATTCTTCTTTGTCTCGCCTACTTGTTACTTCAAATAATTCTAACAGATTTGTCAAAGAAGATTTTCCCTTAAGGAAATGCTGCTGGTTTTGGCCTATTTTACCATGTGCCTCCAAGTACATCAAAACCACATCCTTAACAATCGACTCCAACATCTTCCCAACCACTGAGGTCAGGCTAACTGGCCTATAATTTGCTTTCTTCCTCCCTCCCTCGAGGAGTGGAGTGACATTTGCATTTTTCCAGTCCTGCAGAACCATGCCAAAATCAATTGTTTCTTGAAGGATCATTACTAATTACTAACCACAGTCTCTTCAGATACCTCTTTTAGATTCCTGTGATGTAGTTCATCAGGTCCAGGTGACTTATCTATCTTCAGACCTTTCCATTTCCTAAGCATCATCTTCCTAGTAATAGCAACTGCATTCACTTCTGCCCCTTGATACTCTCAAATTTCTGGCATACTACTAGTGTCTTCCACAGTGAATACTGATGCAAAATACTTATTCAGTTTGTCCCCCATTTCCCTGACCCCCATTACTGTCTCTCCAGCAACATTTTCCAGCAGTCCAGCTCTCACCTCTCTTTTATGCTGTATAGCTGAAAAAACTTACAACGTTAAAAAAAAGTGATGATATTATGATCACTGTTTCCTAAGGGTTCCTTTACCTTAAGATCCCTGATCATATCTAGTTCATTACACAACACCCAATCCAGAATCGCTGATCTAATGTGTTCAACCACTAGCTGCTCCAAAAAGTTCTTTCTATTGGAATCTAGCATCAATTTGATTTTCCCAATCTATTTGCTTATTGAAATCACCCATGACTAACGTAACGTTGCCTTTTTGCATGCTTTTTCTATCTCCTGCTGTAATTTGTAGATTACATCCTGCCAGTTGTTTGGAGGCCTGTAAATAATTCCCATTAGGGTCTTCTTACCCCATGTATCCCAACTCTCAGCTTTCTATTAGTTAACCAATCCTCTATTCATGCTAATACATTACCCCAACTCTTCCACCACCTCCAACGGGATCCCACCACCAAGCACGTCTTTCCCTTCCCCCCCCCTTCCACTTTCCACAGGGATCGCTCCCTAAATGACTCTCTTGTCCATTCATCCCCCCCACCCCCCCCATCCCTTCCCACCGATCTCCCTCCCGACACTTATCCTTGTAAGTGGAACAAGTGCTACACCTGCCCTTACACTTCCTCCCTCACCACCATTCAGGGCCCCAAACAGTCCTTCCAGGTGAGGCAACACTTCACCTGTGAGTCGGCTGGTGTGGTATACTGCGTCCGGTGCTCCCAGTGCAGCCTTCTATGTATTGGTAAGGCCCAATGCAGACTGGAAGGCCGTTTTGCTGAACACCTATGCTCTGTCCACCAGAGAAAGAGGATCTCCCAGTGGCCACACATTTTAATTCCACGTCCCATTCCCATTCTGATATGTCTATCCATGGCCTCTTCTACTGTCAAGATGAAGCCACACTCAGGTTGGAGAAGCAACACCTTATATTCTGTCTGGGTAGCCTCCAACCTGATGGCATGAGCATTAATTTCTCTAACTTCTGTTAATGCCCCTCCTCCCCTTCTTACCCCATCCCTTATTTATTGATTGATTGATTGATTGATTCATTCATTCATTATTCCCTCCCCACTCTTTTCCTCTCTTTGTTCTCTCTCTGCCCCTCTCACAATCACTCCTTGCCTGCTCTCCATCTCCCTCTGGTGCTCCCCTCCCCCTTTCTTTCTCCCTAGGCCTCCTGTCCCATGATCCTTTCCCTTCTCCAGCTCTGTATCCCTTTTGCCAATCACCTTCCCAGCTCTTAGCTTCACCCCTCCCCCTCATGTCTTCTCCTATCATTTCGCACCCCCCCCCCCCACTTTCAAATCTCTTACTATCTTTTCTTTCAGTTAGTCCTGACAAAGGGTCTTGGCCCGAAACGTCGACTGTACTTCTTCCTATAGATGCTGCCTGGCCTGCTGCGTTCTACCAGCATTTTGTGTGTGTTGCTTGAATTTCCAGCATCTGCAGATTTCCTTGTGTTTCCATCCCCAACTCTATGCATCCGTATCTTGTAGATAAGTCTTTTATGTGGCACCTTATCATATGCCTTCTGGAAATCCAAGTAAATAACGTCCCATCTGTTCCCCTCTATCCACTGCGCTCATTATATCCTCAAAGAACTCCAGGAAGTTTGTCAAGCAGGACCTTTGTTTGCTGAATCGATGCTGAGTCTGCCTGATAGATCCATTTCTTCCCAGATGCCTCGCTATTTCTTTCTTCAGTGTTAGTTTCAAGTATTTTCCCAACTACGGATGTTAAACTAACTGACCTATAGTTACTTGCCTTTTGCCTACATACTTTTTTGAACAGTGGCTTGACATTCACAGACTTCCAATCTGCCGGGACCTGCCCAGAGTCCAGAGAATTTTGGTAAATCATCACCAAAGCCTCTACTATAACTTCTGTCGTTTATTTCAGTACCCTGGAACGCATTCCATCAGGATCGGGGGACTTAACTGTCTTCAGGCCACAAGTTTGCTCAGCGCTACCTCTTTAGTGATAGCTGTTGTATTAAGGTCCTCACCTCCAGTCGCATCCATAACATCTCTCTTTAGCCTGTTAGATGCATCCTTCACTATGAAGACTATTACAAAATAATCATTCAAAGCCTCAGCCATTTCCTCATTACCCAATATCAATTCCTCCTTTTCGTCCTCCAAGGGATCTACATTCACTTTAGCCACCCTTTTCTGCTTTATATACTTATAAAAACTTTTACTATCTGCTTTTACATTTTGTGCTAGTTTATTTTCATAATCTAGCTTCCCATTCTTCATTGCATGTTTAGTGGTACTTTGTTGCTTTTTAAAGTTTTCCCAATTTTCCAGTTTCCCACTACTCTTGGCGACTTTGTATGCACGAGGTTTTAGTTTGATGCCCTTCTTTTATTTCCTTAGTTATCCAGGGCTGGTTCTCCCCATCCTTACTGTCCTTGCTTTTAACTGGAATATACTTTTGTTGAGCGCCATGAAAAATCTCTTTGAAATTCTTCCACTTGAAAAATCTCCTTGAAGGTTCCTCAACTGTCACACTATATAGCCTGTGTTCTCATCTATATAGTCTCTATCTATGTCTCCCGTAATGTTATAAAGTTCTGTCAGGTTCCCCCTCAGACTCTGTCATTCTAGAGAAGACAACCCTAGTTTGAACACAGATTTGCCAATCCAGATAGTATTTCAACAATTCTTCCGGCAATTCATAGATTTCAAATTGATACTGAAACACGCCACTGCAACTGTCAATCAAACACTCACACGACCAGTATTTGAATTTTATAGCATGTCTTGGAAGCAGGTCAACTTCAATCTTGAGAAAAAGTGAGCATATTCGCAACTGAGACAACAGTTTATTAGTCTGGTCATAATTTGTAAGCCACGCCATTCAGTTCAATACCATTTGGTCACAAATGCTTTAAATTAGTTCCTGGGATGGCAGATTTATTGTATGAGGAGGAATTAAGCTGATATGCCCTTCATGCTCCCAATGTTAGAAAGTGAGTAGTGGTCTCTTTGAAACATGTAGCATTCTTACAGGAGTAACACAACTGGTTAAGCAGCATCTATAGATGGGAATAAACAGTCAATGTTTCAGGCTAAGACCCTTCATCAGGGCTGGGAAGGAAGGGGAAGAAGACAGAATAAGAAGATAAGGGGAGGGGAAGCCAGATGAGGGGGAAGATGGGTGTGTGAGGGAGAGGGCATGAAGTGAGAAACTGGGAGGTGATAGGTGAAAAAGTAGGTGATCTGAAGAAGGAATCTGAGAGGAGAATGGAGTGGACCAATGGAGAATGGGAAAGACGAGGGCATCAGAGGGAGATGATTGGCAGGTGAGGAGTAGGGAAGAGGTAAGAACCAGCCCTATCGGATATGAAGTTGATGTTACATCTGTCTGAAGTGTTTAGACCTAGGGGTCACAGTCAGAAAATAAGTTGAAGAGAGATATGAGAAGAATATTTTTTACCCAGACAGTAGTAATTCTTCATGAATTCAATAAACAAACCTGGACTTTTAAGCTTCATTACTGGGATCTAAATTAAAGAAAATAATGCCTCAGAAATTCTTAATTCCTATTATGTTTGTGCTAATAATTACTGGTGAACATGTATTTTTAAAATTAAGTATTTGTAATATTTAGAAAAAATTTTCTTAGAAATTTATTTTTTAAGAGTATTTTGCAATCAAATGCAGCATTTTAATAATTTTATTTGCAGAGCTTAAATCCCTCTTACTATGGTATCTGGATTTTGTTTTCCATTATATCTATTGGAAATATTGTATATTCATGTTCTTTATTGCAGTGAGGTTTTCTATTCCATGGAAATTATGCATTGTGAATCTATAACGAAAACTCCTTTTAATTTAGCTGTCCTCTATTTTATAGGAAATATTAATCTATTTAAAATAATGATTTAATAGCTCCATATAGATTACTTTGATACCTAAGTGTTGTTTGTAAGATAATATGCTATGTAATTTCTAGGCATATAATTGCTAGAAAATAAAAAAGGTCTAAATCAATAAATCAAGAGTTCATGACTTGACCAGACTAAGAAAGAGACTGTTTAACCCTCCAATATTAAGAGAGCTGTATTCATTGTTTGAATTAGTGAACAGTTGGCAGTTGATATCAGAAACTGTGTCAGCAGTCTCTCTTCTCAGTATTAGAGGTCTGTGTCAGCACTCTGCAGAATATCATGGTGCTAAGGATTGACACAGAACTTGGTTTTCAAGCTGCCAAAGTAGTTCAGTCAGCTAAGAGGAGCTAACAAGAGCCAGCTGTAGTCCATTGTGTAACTGCCTGAAGCACTGATTTATAACATTACTGTCCAAGATCGTCACTTCATCTTGCAAACCTCCACCAGCAATCCTCCCTTCTGACACAGTATGTAAACAGTGGCTGGAGAAACAGACATACGAGGAAATGGGGGAGGGTTTTCTATTGAGTGAAAGCAAGTCACGCCACTGAAGTAATTACTGTTTGAAGAGTTCCAGATCTGACTAGCTGTGCAAAATTGTAGACATTTCTTTCAAACACATTGCAGGCAAAAGCTGCTGAATCAGCATATTATTGCTTAGAAAATTGCTGGTACATATGTCATTAACCCTTAGATAACTCAAGATGGGAAATTTGTTTGCTTGCAATTCCAGTTCTATTGTCATGCATTATGAAAATTGGGGCTTAGAATTCTGTAAGATATATTCACTAAGCTCTTACTCTCTATAATCACTGTCTATAAACTAAAATCTTAACTCCATTATTGCATATCTTTTTAAATCTAAAATAAATATATTTTGATATGCCCTATCTACTTAAGTCTTTTGTTGCATTAGAGCCAACACATTGTTTATTAATAAAGAAAGAAATAGTTTACAACATTCAGTTTGATCTGAGTACTTTGTTTGTTCAACTTTAAGTGAACAATTAAAATTTCTGTAACTCTTAAGAGCATTTGATAGATTCTTGTCAGATGATTCATTGAGGGATAATTACATTTTCATTTAGCCTACCTTAACAGCTCCTATAATTTTCTTTTCAGATTATACTTTAAGATTTAAATTTTAAAAATCATTTTATAGAAATTTGTGGAACAATTATTTCAGCAAATATCCACCAATGGCCAACCTGGTGAACTTGAAGCTAAGTGTTCAAAGATGCTGGGGATGATTTTCTTTCTCCTGACCTTTATTCTGCATGTAACTTTGGTGGAGCTCTTCCAAGTGCACACACCGTACAAGATTAGAACAGAATTAGGCCATTCAGCCCATCGAGTTTGCTTTGTCATTCAGTCAAGGCTTATTTATTTTCCCTCTCACCCATTTATCATGCTTTTTCTCCATAACCTTTGACTTCCTTCCTATTCAAGAACTTATGAACCCCCACTTTAAACATTCACAATGACTTGGCCTCCACAACTGTCTGTAGCAATGAATTCCACAGATTTACCGCCCTCTGGCTAAAGCAATTTGTCCTCATCTCTGTTCTGAAGGGACATCCTTCCATTCTGAGACTGCGCCCTCTGGTCCTAGACTTTCTCACTATTAGAAACATCCTCTCCACCATCCTTTCTATCTAGGCCTTTCAATATTTGGTAGGTTTCAATTAGATCTCTTCTCCTCCCCCCACCCACCATTCTTTTAAACTCTACCAAGTAGAGACCCAGAGTCATCAAATGCTCCTCATACATAACCATTTAATTCCTTGGATCACTCGGATCATTCTCATAAACCTCCTCTAGATCTTCTCCAATGCCAGTAAGTCCTTTCTCAGATATGGGACACAAAACTGCTTACAATACTCCAAATTTGGTCTGGCAAATACCTTATAAAGCCTTGCATTTATATTCTGGTGCTCTTGAAGTGATTGCTAACATTGTATTTGCCTTCCTTACTATTGACTCAACTTGTAAATTAACCTTTAGGGAATCTGCACTAGGATTCCCAAGTCCCTTTGGACCTTTGATTTCTGAATTCACTCCCATTTAGAAAATAGTCTAATTCTTTATTCCTTCTATCGAAGTGCATGACTATACACTGGACTAAATGTATTCCATCTGCCATTTTACCCGTTCTCCTAATCTGTCCAAGTCCTTCTGTAGACTCCCTGCTTTCTCAACACTACCTGTCCTTTACCTATCTTTGTATCATCCTCAAACTTGGCCACCAAGCCATCAATTCTGTCATCCAGATCATTAATACGTAACATGGATGGTAGCAGACTCGGAACACCAACCCCTGTGGAACAACACTAGTCACCAGCAGCCAACCAGAAAAGGCCCCCTTTATTCCCATTCTTTGCCTTCTGCCAGTCAGTCAATCTTCTATCCATGCTGTTGTCTTCCCTGCAATACCACGGGCTCTTGTCTAGCAGCCTCATGTGCAAAGAATTCCAAAAGATTTCTCCTTAACGCAACCATACTGACTTCAGCCTATTTTATTGTGCACCTCTAAGTACCCTGAAAACTTGATTGCACAACCTCTCCAAGTCAACAAATGGTGCAAGTGTGTGTCTTTTTTTCTAGTGATTTCAATACCCTGGTGGACATTGGTAATATAAAAGACTGAAAGTGCAGTTCATTGATTTTTTGGTATGTCTGACAATCAGGGAGCGGTATAGCTTCGGTTGTTGCTCAGACCAGGCTCTCTTGCTGCAGTGCCGCCTGTTACAGCCACCCAGGGTATGAGGCAGCAGAGGTGTTCTGTGAGAGTACAGAGGTGCAGCAGGTGCAGTGCAGTCCATGCTGAGTTGGGGGCTGGTCCCTGCAGGCTGGCTCTCCAATCACTGCTGCTCTCCAGTGTTCATTGTCTGGAAGACGAGCTAGAACGCTTTTGTGTGCAGCTGACACCGTGCGAGATGAGGCACTGCTGCATACCTGTTCTCCAGGACAACATCCCATGCACCATCAATCTTCAGATCATGCCCCTCGGGGACTTATGCTAATATTTTTCTGACTGTATGTGCTGTGTGTGATGAAATGTACTGTCTTTTGCACCTTGGTACAGGAGGAACACTGTTTCGTTTAGCTGTGTGCATGTGCCTGTTTGAATGACAATTAAACTTGAATTTGAACCTCATCCTTAATAATGGACTCTATCTTGTCAACCACTGAAAGCAGGCTAACTGGCCAATCATTTCCTATCTTTTTCCTCCCTCCCTTCTTAAAGAGTGGAGTGACATTTGCAATTTTCCAGGACTCTGGAACCATTCCAAAATCTAGTGATTCTTGGACGGTCACTACTAATGCCTCCATAGTCTTCATTTACTTCTGTCAGATCTGGTCCAGATGACTATCTATCTTTAGAATTTTCAACATCTCAAGCACCTTCTCCCTAGTTATAGTAACTGCACTCACTTCTATCCCTGACACTGACGAATTTCTGGCATGCTGCTGTTTTTTTCCACAGCGAAGAGTGATGCATTATACTTCTTCAGTTCATTTATCTTTAATTTGTTTCCTATTGCTACCTCTCCTATGTCATTTTCCAACTCTTGCCTCTCTTTTACTAGGTATATCTGGAGAAAAGATATTAGGCATATATAGCATCTGGAACTGGAGGAGAGTGTTTCCTGCTAAGCTCTGCAATAGCGCAAAGTAGAGGCTGCTAATAAACATGGTACCTGTACAGCTCAGCTGCAACAAATGCAACTTGAGGACCCACTCCTTATGATGAGTATTATGATGTTGACATGGAGTGCTTGGTGAGAGGTTGCAGACTTCAAAAATGTCACTGTACTGCTGTCAGCACAGCATGATTTGTATATTGTGATTGATTCCTACTCGCACATTCTTTCACATTTTTTCTATTTTTTTTTGCATTATCAACCTCTTTTTGCTTATGTTTCTTACTTTCCAATACGAAAGGAGGGTATCCACTTAGATGCCTGTAGGTAGCAGTGATGTTGCTAATAATTGTTAAAAACTCATACTTCTTTCATTGGAAAAAGCAACACGTAAAAACCAGGATATAGTGAATCTTGGGACCTGACTATTTACTTTAAATGCTTTAAACCCTTTTGAGGAAAGTCCCTACAAATCTCATCAATGATTTTGAATGAGGAAGCACAAGCATAACAATTTCTACAGAATTCCATTTCTATTCTCTATATTTTTCAGAAATATTGTAATCAAAATGAAAATTTGCATAAACCATTGGCTTTGTATCAAACTTTGGCAAAGATTGTTTGACATAACTGCTATGAGGACAGGTTCCTAACACTTACTGCTTTCTGTGTTTATACGTATGAAAGACTAAAGCTTTGTCAGAAACTAAATCTCTCATTACATTACTCAAAATTATTCAGCAAGGCACTACCACACTTTAATGTTTCATGAGGGACTCAGTCTGAGGGCAGCAGAATTGAGTAGGAAGGTTCTCATGTTTCATTTTGACATAAGAGGAAGCCATTTAGCACATCAGGTCTATGCTGGCTCTCAGAGCAGTCTTATTAATCCCAATATTTCTCCACTTATTTCCTTTTAGCTTATTCTCTCACTTATATCAATTTCACCCCAAATTCTCCGATCACCTACACTAGAGAAAGTTTTTAGTAGTCAATTACCAACCAGAATATCTTTGTGTTCACTTCTGACCAGATAGCAGGGTGATTTCTACTCATACTTAAATCAGACAGGAATCAGTAGTGTCCAGGTATGATATCAATAGAAGAACCCATAGCCAGATTATTGTAGGCCATGCTATTTGCCAGTTGCCGGCAGCCTGTCTACGAATGGAGGGGGTTGGTTGTGTGGTGCTACTATTGGGGTGGAAAATGTATCTTGCTTTAATGGGTGAGAAAGTTTTGTTTTTGTATGGGGTGGCATAGTTTTTTGCAATTAGAGATAGTGACCAGGAGGAGTGAAAGCAGTGTTTCTGGAGGATTAACTGCAATGATTTACTGGAGCCCAGTGCAAAGCAGGCTTTACTTCCTTGTGAAATCTGTCAGCGCACAACTGCCCTTTGAAGAAATAGCAAAACTTGCATCAATTTTCCAATTCTATTACAGAAAAGACCCCAAAGTACCTCAAGGGTGTTCCAAGCTTCATTAATTTGTCCCAAGATTCTATTGTTTTAACAAACTTTACCTGATGACCTGACAATGCCCTTACCCCACTCCACAAAAACCACCACTGGAATTTGAGTTTTGTGAAATCATCAGGGCCCAGTCTGGTACATTGTTAAAAAAAAATTGGTAAAGGTCAATACAGAGGAGTAACTATTTTCTGCTCACCCTACTGCCACTCTCTGCCCATACTAAGAGTAGTTGTCCTAGAGACTGCCAAAAGTACTGCACTGTATTCTGAATTTAGTTTCACTGTCTCCTTGGCTACTAATAAGGTTTTGCTTCTTCATTTGTAAGGCTTAAATCTACTTAATGAAGACTTTTAAAATTCCCACAAGTTAAAAATAATTTAAGGGTGGAAATTAATATTCATTGGTTGTATGTTGTGTTTAAAAGCAAACCTTCTAAAGTTTAAAACAAATAATGTTGGTGTATTTTCCAAGCATGTTAAAGAAAAATGTGCTCATTATTTAAGACAAATAAACTAGATACTGCTGTTTGCTTTATAGAAACTAAAAAGAAAATAAATTACCTAATTTTAAAGTCTTTTATTAGCTTAACTTTCTCATTCATGCACCAGCATTTTCTTTGTCTTTACCTTTTTTTTTAACTTGGCATTTATATTCTTTACTTTGACTTTTCTGGTTTTCAATTACATGAGCTAGGAATTGAGAACATAAAACTTAGAAAAGTACATACACACAACTGGCCCTTTAGCCCATGATATCTTTGCTGACCACAATACCAAACATCTGCCTGCACAAGATCCATATCCTTCTATTCCCTGTATCTATACCTCTAAATGCATCTTAAATGTTATTATCAAATATGCTTCCACCACCTTCCCCAGTAATGCTTTCCTGACACCTACCACTTTCTGTGTAAGGAGAAAACCTTGCTTCATAAATCTCTTAAAAATTTCCCCTTCTCACCATAATGCATTTGACATTTGACCAGGGAAAAAGACTTTACCTAATTCACAAAATGCTGGTGGAACACAGCAGGCCAGGCAGCATCTATAGGGAGAAGCACTGTCGACGTCTCGGCCCGAAACGTCGACAGTGCTTCTCCCTATAGATGCTGCCTGGCCTACTGTATTCTACTAGCATTTTGTGTGTGTTGTTTGAATTTCCAGCATCTGCAGATTTCCTCATGGTTACCAAATTCACAGCAGGCAGTGCAGACTTCCTATGTTGCAGTTGCAAATTTGTGCTAAGAATAAGAGCTATTATTATCTTCAACTTAGTGTCTCAGTTCTTGCTCTACACATTGAACTACCAACTATTATATCAATTGCCTTCGAACCACCAAGATCTATGATCAGATTGGGAAAGATTAGGCTAGTGACCTTTAGCCCAATAAAATTGGCAGCCAGGTAAGTGGGTGGAATGAAATACAAATAAAAATTCTCAAGAGCATCTACATACTGATAATAGGTCAATGCCTTCAGCTTGCTGGCCATGACATGCTTCTGTGGCCCACTCAGTAAAGGTCGCATGAACAAACAACATTAAGTTGCATTAAACCTCGGATTAATCGCAGTTTGATGTCACCATGCTGGCTTTTGTACGTGGAGTGACTGATGTTCAGGAACAGGTTTTAGATTAGCTTCCTTTGCATATTGCTATGCAAAATATTTCCTGTATTTAATAGAAAAGGTTACAGACATTGCCAGAAGTAAACAAAAGAGAATCTGCAGATGCTGGAAATCCAGATCAACACACACAAAATGCTGGAGGAACTGAGCAGATCAGGCAGCATCTACAGAGACAAATGAGCAGTTGATGTTTTGGACTGAGACCCTTCATCAGCAATAGAAAGGAAGGGGGAAGAAGCCAGAATAAGAAGGTGGAGGGAGGGGAAGGAGTACAACCTGGAAGGTGATGATTGAAGTCAAGTGAGGGGGGAGAATAGTGGAGAAAATTGGTTTCAAGTTTTTGGGTCATTGGTGAAATTACTGGCTTGGTTCTGATTTCTATAAAAAATAAATTGACTTTTGACAGTATGCTCAGTAGAAACCTATGAAACTGCTGAAATGAAATGTGCCCTTTCTTGTATGGATCTGTGCAGTGAAAGAGCCTTTCGTGCTGCTATGTAATCATATAGGGCAGCCAAAATAAGCCAGCTATGACACATCTTTGACTTAGCCCAAACTTTCAGTATTTCTCAAATACATGAAACACCCTGAATGCTTCAGAACATTTCCAAGACATACAAAAACAAATACATACAAAAATATTAAAAAATAAATAAAGAATAAAGAAATATAAGGACTCAACACTTAAGTGCAATTACAAAGAAAGCGCGGCAGTGTCTCTACTTCCTGAGGAGTATGACATGACTTATAAAACCCCCTGCTCTACTCACTTTACACTTATGACTGTATGGCTAAGCACAGCTCCAATGCCATATTCAAATTTGCTGATGACACCACTGTTGTAAGTCGAATCAAAGGTGGTGTAGAATCAGCATATAGGAAGGTGATTGAAAATCTGGCTGCGTGGTGCCATAACAACAACAACTTATCCAATGTCAGCAAGGCCAAGGAGCAGATTGTGCTTCAAGAGGTGGAGACCAAAGGTCCCTGAGCCTGTCCTCATTAGGGGATCAGAGGTGGAGAGAGTCAGCGACTTTATATTCCTCACTGTTACCATTTCAGTGGACTTGTCCTGGACCCTGCAATTTAAGTGCAATTATGAAGAAAGCACAGCAGCATTTCTACTTCCTTCGGAGTTTGCAAAGATTTGGCATGACATCTAAAAGTTTAACAAAATTCTATAAATGTGTGGTGGAGAGTATATTGACTTGCTGCATTGCAGTTTGATATAGAAACACCAATGCTCTTGAATGGAAAATCCTGCAAAAAAAAAAGTGGCTACAACTCAGTCCATCATGGGTAAAGCCTTCCCTACCTTTGCACAGAGCATTGTTGCAGGAAAGCAGCATCCATCATCAGGGATCCCACCACCCAGGACATGCTCTTTTCTCACTGCTGCCATCAGGAAGAAGGTACAGGAGCCTCAAGACTCACCACAAGGTTCAGAAACAGTTATTACCCCTCAACCATCAAGCTCCTTAACCAAAGGCGATAGCTTCACTTGATTTCACTTTCCCCATCATTTAAATGTTCACACAACCTATGGACTAACTTTCAAGGATTTTTCATGTCATGTTCCTGATATTTATTGTTTTATTTATTATTATTATTATTATTTCTTTCTTTTTGTATTTGCACAGTTTATTGTCTTTTTCACATCAGTTGTATGCCCATTGATTCTATTACAGTTGTTGGAGTTAATGAGTATGCATGCAAGAACATGAATCTTCGGGTTGTATATGGTGACATATTTGTACTTTGATACTAAATTTACTTTGAACTTTGAGATTTAGAAGAGAGGTTTATAGAAATTAAAAACATCACTGAGGTTTATTTTGCAGTTCAAAACATTTACCTGAAAAATTTGAATCCATTCCCTTGCAGTGCCTACAAGAAGTATTCACCGCCATTGGAAGTTTTCATGTTTTATAACATTGAATCACAGTGGAAATAATTTGGCGTTTTTGACACTATTCAACAGAAAAAGACTCGTGTTAAAGTGAAAACAGATCTCTACAAAGTGATCTAAATTAATTAGAAATATAAAACACAAAATAATTGTTTGCATAAGTATTCACTCCTTTAAAATGACACAACAAATCATCACTGGTGCAACCAATTGGTTTTAGAAGTCACATAATTAAATAGAGATCACCTGTGTGCAGTCAAGGTGTTTCAATTGATTGTAGTAAAGATACACCTGTATCTGGAAGGTTCAACTTCTGGTGAGTCAGTGTCCTGGCAAAAACAATGCCATGAAGACAAATGAACTTTCCAAGCAACTCTGTGAAAAGGTTTACTGAAAAGCACAAGTCAGGTGATAGATACAAGATAATTTTCAATATCCCTTAGAATACAGTTAAGTTGATCATAAAGAAATGGAAAGAAAATGACACAGCTGTAAATCTGCCTAGAATAGGCCTTCCTCAAAAACTGAGTGACCATGCTAGAAGGGGACTAGTGAGACCTATCACAATTCTGGAAGAGTTACAGGCTTCAGTGGCTTGGAAAAGAGAGACTGAGGAAACAACAACAACTGCCTGGATGCTTCACCAGTCATAGCTTTTTATGGGGGAGTGGCCACTGTTGGAAAAAAACTCACATGAAATGTTGACTAGTTTGTGAGAAGGCACTTGAGAGACTGAAATCAGCAGGAAGAAGGTTCTATGGTCTGATAAAACCAAAATTGATCTTTTTGGCCATCAGACTTACTGCACATCCACATAAACACACCATCCTTACTGTGAAGCATGGTGGTAGCTGCATCACGCTGTTGGGATGCTTCACTGCAGCAGGTGCTGGAAAACTTGTGAAGGTAGAGGGTAAAATGAATGCAGCAAAATACAAGGAAATCCAGGAGGAAAACCTGACACAGCCTGCAAGAGAACTGCAACTTGGGAGAAGATTTGTTTTCCAGCAAGACATGACCCCAAGCATAAAGCCAAAGCTGCACAGGAATGGCTTAAAAACAACATACGGTAGTTAATGTCCTGGAGTGGCCAAGTCAGAGTCCAGACCACAATCCTCATGCAATCTGACAGAGCTTAAACAGTTTTGTAAAGAAGAATAAGGAAAAACTGAGGTGTCCAGATGTGCAAAGCTGATTAGACACCTTTCCACACGGACTCAAGGCTGTAATTGCTGACAAAGGTGCATCTACTAAATACTGACTTGAAAGTGGTGAGTAATTATGCAATCAATTACTTTTTGTTTAATAATTGTAATAAATTTAGGCCAATTTGTAGAAATTAGTTTTCACTTTTAAATGGAAGAGTCTTTTATGTAATTAGTGTCAAAAAAGCCAAATTAAATCCACTGTGATTCAATGTTGTAAATCAATGAAAACTTCCAAGGGGGGGGGGGTAGTGAATACTTTTTATAGGCACTGTATGTTCACCTATGGAAAAGACAAGTGTGGTCCTAACCTAAAGCAGGATTCTTCAGTGTGTGTGAAACTTAAATGCTGGGTGGATGATTACAATATAGTATCATCTCTCAGCTGAGTTGTGTGGAGAGTCCAATGTCTGTTGACAGCTGCCACCCAATGAGAATAACTTCAAGGATTCCTAAATCACAACCTAAAGTTGTTGTCAAACAACCCTTTCCCTGTAGCAACCAGGCAATTATATTTAAATAATATATTTACTTATATTAGCCATTTGGACTTGTTTAAATTCAAGCACATTACCATTTGGGGTTCTATGAGAATCAATAATTTTGTTCAAGATAAAACCTAATATATAACTATATTTTAAAACTGTACTTAGTGTTGATTTTGTTCTTTTTCATAATTTAACATCTATTTAATGTAAAAGGTTCCTTAACCTTCAGACTAGTATGTTTAATTTTGCTTTTTTGTTGCATTTTATTAATAATGTTAATAGTTTTGTTAATTTTTTCATGTATTTGTCCTGTCCTATAGCTTTATATAAATACAATTCATAATGGAGAGGTGAGATATAAAACTAGAATGCTTCCATGATGATTCTCTAATCTAATGTAAGTTATCTGAATTCATGACTAAGATAACCGAGACAAGGTGTTACATTTGAGAGGTCAAACGTAATGGGAAATGTGCAATAAATGGCAGGACCCTTAGGAGTATTGATAACAGACAGACATACTTTATTGATCCCGAGGGAAATTGGGTTTCGTTACAGTCACACCAACCAAGAATAGTGTAGAAATATAGCAATATAAAACCATAAATAAATAATAATAAGTAAATTATTCCAAGTGGAAATAAGTCCAGGACCAGCCTATTGGCTCAGGGTGTCTGATACTCAGAGGGAGTGGTTGTAAAGTTTGATGGCCACAGGCAGGAATGACTTCCTATGACGCTCAGTGTTGCATCTCGGTGGAATGAGTCTCTGGCTTATTGTACTCCTGTGCCTAACCAGTACATTATGGAGTGGATGGGAGTCATTGTCCAAGATGGCATGCAACTTGGACAGCATCCTCCTTTCAGACACCACCGTCAGAGAGTCCAGTTCCACCCCCACAACATCACTGGCCTTGCGAATGAGTTTGTTGATTCTGTTGGTGTCTGCTACCCTCAGCCTACTGCCCCAGCACACAACAGCAAACATGATAGCACTGGCCACCACAGACTCGTAGAACATCCTCAGCATCGTCTGGCAGATGTTAAAGGACCTCAGTCTCCTCAGGAAGTATAACAAAGTATAGCAAAGGGATATTTGGTACATTTAGCTCAATTTCCCCTTTGGCTCCACCCACTTACTTCAAACTAAAGGTGTAGCCATGGCACTTTCATGGGTCCCAGCTGTGCCTGCCTTTTTGTCGGCTACAGGAAACAGTCCGTATATAATATAATATAGTACGCTACCCTCAACCACATCTTTTCCATTTTGTGCACGTCTGTTCATCCTCCTGCCACCCCAGCAGCCTCTGTGTCCAGCACATAATTCTCTGTAACTTCTGCCACCTCCAATAGGATCCCACTACTAAGCATAACTTGCCCTCTCCCCCACCCCACCCAGTTTCTGCTTTCCACAGGGATCGCTCCCTACACTACTCCCTTGTGCATTCGACCCTCCTCACTGATCTCCCTCTTGGCACTTATCTTCGCAAGTGGAACAAGTGCTACACTTGCTCCTACACCTCCTCTCTCACTACCATTCAGAGCCCCAAACACTCCTTCCAGGACACTTCACCTGTGAGTCTGGGGTCATCTACTTTACCAGGTGTTCCTAGTGTGGCCTCCTGTATCTCGGTGAGACCCAACGTAGATTGGGAGACCGCTTTGCTGACCAGCTATGCTTCGTTGGCCAGAAAAATTGGGAACTCCCAGTGGCCACCCATTTTAATCCCATTTCCCATTCCCATTCTGACATTTCAGTCCATTGCCTCCTGTACTGTCACAATGAGGCCACACTCAGGCTGGAGGAGCAACTTCTTATATTCTGTCTAGGTAGCCTCCAAACTTACGGCATGAACATAGATTTCTCAAACTTCTGGTAATGCCCCCCCCCCCCATTCTTCTTCACCATTCACCATTCCCATCTCCCTCTCTCACTTTATCACCTTACTTGCCCATCATCTTCCTCTGGTGCTCCTCCCCCTTTTCTCATTTCCATGGCCTTCAGTCATCTCCTATCAGATACCCCCTCTCCAGCCCTGTATCTCTTTCACCAATCTACTTCCAAGCCCCTTACTTCACCCCTTCTTCCCCTCCCTCCGCTTCACCTATCACCTCCTCTCCCCGCACCTTTTTACTCTGACTCCTTATCTTCCTGATGGAGGGTCTCAGCCTGAAACATCGACTGCATTCTTTTCCATAGATGCTGCCAAGTTCCTCCAGCATTTTGTGTGTATTATTTGTTACAAACGTATAGCTTCCACAAAAGCCACAGCACAAATGGATAGGGTGATAAAGAAGGTACAGGACATACTCTTCTTCATTGGTCAGTGTGTTGGGGAGAAAAGTCCAAGTCATGTTGCAATTGTATAATACTTGCTTTGGTTAAGCCACGTTTGGAGTCTTGTGTGCTTTGCTGTTGCCACATTACAAAAGGATGTGAAGGCAGCTTTGGAGCTGGTGCAGAGATAGTTACTGGGATGTTGCCTGTATCAGAGAAGTACTGTAATGAGATGCTGGGCAAACTCAAATTGTTTTTCTCTAGAGTGTTGGAGATTGGGGGATGACCTGATGGAAATATATAAAATTATGAGAGGCACAGAATGGATGAGTTGTCTTATTCCCAGAGTGAAAATGTCAAATGCCAGAGGGCATAGCTTTAAGGGGAGAGGGGAAAGTTTGAAAGAGAGTTTGAAGTTTGCAAGGCAAGTTTTACACAGACAATGGTAGATGCCTGAAATGTGCTGCCAGGGGAAATAATGGAAGCAGATATGGTAGTAAAATTTAAGGAATATGTGCAGGCAGATAGGAATTATTTAAATTGGCATTACGGTTGTACAGATATTGTGGACCATAGGACTTATTCCTTTGCAGTACTGTTCTGCGTTCAACATATTGTGACAATCGGCCACAAAAGCATTGTGAGATGGCAAAAAAAACTTCAAGTTTCCACAGAAAAATGTGATTGTTATTGCACATTGCATATTCTGTGCAAGATTGATTGAGGACACAATCACACTGGGGTGTGATATTTCTACATTGCTGACAGTCACTGTCAAGACTCATTTACAAAGACTTATTATTTGAAGGAGATACTGAATTATTGACATGAAACTAGGCATTGTACGCAGTAAATTGTAAGAAATATTATACATGTGACGTATTATGTAACTCCTATTTAGCTGTGTTTACTTTTTAACTTGTCTCTTCAGTGAGTTATAATTTATCCTGTTAGGAAAAAATGAGCTATGGTTTCCTTATTGTCCTTTGAAATAATTTTATCATATAATTATTTTTAAAAATTTATTTACAGGCTATAGACAATTGTACCAATTCTGTTATGACATCATTGTTATAGCATTGCCATATTCCCATGATGCCTGCCTCTTTAAAGTTTGAATTCTGATTGTTGTGTCATTCATCAGCCAAGTGTTCAGAAAACCAGGCTATTTCACAATTCCTATTTTATGTAAAATAAAAATCAAGTTGCATGACAAACTTAAAGTATGAGATATCCAGAAAAGTATCAGCAATATGTTTTCCTTATCCAGAGATCTTGTGTTTTTGTTTATATAGGATCTCTCTTTTTTTCCTTGACAGTTTGAAAATGTATATTTGAATATAAAAGACATTTGGATAAGTATATAAATAGGAGGGGTTTAGAATGATATGGGCCAAATGCTGGAAAATGGGACTAGCTTGATCAGCATGAGCTAGTTGGATCCAAGGGCCTGTCTGCATGCTGTAATAGTCTATGACTTTGTAATTTTATACATTTACTTACAAAGGCACACATCCAGAAAAGTACATAGAATACCAATTCAGAAGTTAAATTCAAATTCATCATTGCTGAAATGTATACTTAAAGCCTCAAAGTAATGAATTTTATGTAATGGTACCAGATTACCTGGGGACTAGATGATAAAATTTCCATTGTCCACATTTAGCTTATAACTGGTTCAAGTACTCATGTAACATGACTGTCTAGTTTGTCCATTTTGTAATTTATTTTATCTTTTCCTAGTTAAATTTTGATTTTGTGTTGTTAGCCAGAAAAAAATTGTAGCACCTGCTTTAATAGTATTAATTTAAAAAGACCACTACTGCCAGGCACTGCAAGATGCCGTAGAATTGTGCAAAGTTATTGTGTACTTTAGATATTGGAAGCATTTAAAAAAAAGACATTGTGAAGAAAAAAACTTGTAAATTAAAGTCTAATGGGATTGCATAGAAACAAAGAGACTGCAAATCATTTTGTCTTCTCACAATAACCAGTCATACTCAATCCAAAGGATGACAGTTGTATGCAATGTTCGTAATCTGTTTTCTGCCAATGTTTTTAAATAGTTATATGATGAAGTGAGATACTGTATTTTCTATTGGAATGTACAGATTATAGAATAACTATTGCTGAGTTTAAATTGCTGATGGAAATCATTTTAACTACTAGAATATAGCAGATTGAAACTAATTTTAAAGTGGCTGTGATGTAATTTAGGTGGTGGGGGGGGGGAGAGAGAGAGTAAAACCAAGTTCTGTAAATCTTTCATTCAATAGAGCAACAGGATTGAGAGATTTATAAATGCAGGCTGAGAATGCAAAATTATGATAAGACCGGAGGCACAATTACCAGGAAAGCGCCTCCTAAAACATAAAGCAGAACAACAAAATTTTCCCATTTTTGCCATTTCAGGTGTCAAGAGCAATTGGCTTAATTAAATTGAAAATGGGGAGTAGCTGTATGAAGACCGAAGAAATATTAGCCATTGTTTTTCAAAAGTGTTCGCAAAGTTAATGTGGAACTAAATGTGAAATCCTTCAGTGTTCCAAGCTACTTTTGGCAGGAGTTAAAAGTCCAATTTCAAAGTTCTCCGTAAATTTATTATCAAAGTACATATTCTGAGATTAATTTTCTTGCAGGCATTCACAGTAGAACAAAGAAATCGAATCAATCAAGAGCTACACACAAAGACTGACAACCAACTAATCTGCAAAAGAAGACAATCTGAAAATACTACTAATAATAATAATAAATAATACTTAAAATGTGAGTAGGAGAGTCCTTGAAAGTGAGTCCATAGGTTGAGGTGAGTGAAGTTATCCACACTGGTTCAGGAGCCTGATAGTTGAAGGGTTACAACTGTTGCTGAACTTGGTGGCCTGGGATTTAAGGCTCCTATATCTCCTCCCAGAGTTCTCTTCCCACTCTGAGAACATAGCCTGAATATTGGGTGTTTTGCTAATGTTGAGTGAGAGGTGGTTGTTGTCTCACCATTCAACCAGATTTTTAATCTCCCTCTTATATTTAGGCTTAGTGTTTCCGATCAGAATTATAGGCATCTATTGATTCAGTTTATAGAGTCTAATGGCAGAGTGCAAATTTGTTGTCATTCACCAGCACTTGCATGAAGTATTGCACCCAAACACTCTTCACAGAGTTTCCCTCAATTCATTTCAATGGAAGAGAATAGTCATGAGAGGTGAAAATGTTAGTGGTTTTATATTGTCTATTGAGTGTATTTGAATGTTCAGTTTATTATTTCTTTTAAATTTTCCCATTTTAGTAGTTTGAATTTTACTAACATTGGGTTGTTTTTGAGTGTCTGCTCAGTCATTTTCAGTTTTTAGCTGCTTTGATAGCTGGCTAAGCTGGAGGAGTGCCCGGGCCAATGATCTAAGTTCTGAAAGTTTCTTTGACAAGGACTGTTCTGTATGTCCCCACTACCTGCTCTCCCTCCTGCTTGCCCCTTCTCCAACTACTGCAGTATGAAGGGATTTACTCAGAAGTTGGATTGTGGTGAATGGCCATGTCATTGAGGACAGAGCTGCCTTGTTCAGCAAGCTTCCATCAGATTATATGAATAATTTGGTCGCGTGTTCATCAGTTAGCATCTGAGTGCAAATTTAGGCTATCTTTATGTTGCATAATGCAATTAATGTTATATGGCAGAGAAACTGTTAAATTCTAATTTTAGAATACAGGTTTCCCCCACTATTCGAAGGTAGAGCATTCCTATGAAATGGTTTGTAAGCCGGAATGTCGTAAAGTGAAGAAGCAATTACCATTTATTTATATGGGAAAAATTTGTGAGCGTTCGCAGACCCAAAAAATAACCTACCAAATCATGCCAAATAACACATAAAACCTAAAATAATAGTAACATATAGTAAAAGCAGGAATGATCTGATAAATACACAGCCTATAGAAAGTAGGAATACTTTTCTGTAATTATTGCAGCACTGTCCACCACAGCGAAAATCTCACGCAAGCGCTGCCACGAGTGCTGCTGAAAAAAAAAAGCACAAGCGCTCCTGGCAGAAACACTCTTTCCAGTAACTTTTAAGCTATGAAGCTAGCATCTTCAACATCATCTTCGTCAACTTCCACAAACCCTTAGCCAAACTCACTATATCCTTACTTTGTTCACCACGATCAAAACGCTTTATTATGTCTAGTTTTACACTAAGTGTAACACCCTTACGTGCTCTTTTAGGCTTTTCCGATACCTTAGAACTCATCTTGCTAACGGATGCACAAAATAAATCGACATAAAGCACAGATGCTCACAGGCATGTTTAAGTAATGCCGGCACGCTGCCTTTTTTCATAACAGCGAGGTGTCGTAAAACAAACGTTTGAAAAACGGGGGACACCTGTACTTGGTAACTGATAGCCACCCATCCAAAAGTGCTGAGTTTCTTGGTCAAAAGTCAGAATCAGGATCAAGTTTATTATTACCGGCATGTCGTGAAATTTGTTAACTTAGCAGCAGCAGTTCAATGCATACATAATATAGAAGAAAAAAATAATTTACCGTATCTGTATATTGAATAGATTAAAAGTCATGCAAAAAAATATATAAATTTAAAAAGTGAGGTAGTGTTCAATGTCCATTTAGGAATCGGATGGCAGAGGGGAAGAAGCTGTTCCTGAATCTCTGAGTGTGTGACTTCAGGCTTCTGTTCCTCCTACCTGATGATAACAGTGAGAAAAGGGCATGCCCTGGGTTCTGGAGGTCCTTGATAATGGACACTGCCTTTCTGAGACACAGCTCCTTGAAGATGACCTGGGTACTTTGTAGGCTAGTACCCAAGTTGGAGCCAACTAAATTTACAACCCTCTGTAACTTCTTTCGGTCCTGTGCAGTAGCCCCCCACCCCCATACCAGACAGTGATGCAGCCTGTCAGAATGCTCTCCACGGTACATCTATAGAAGTTTTTGAGTATTTTTTGACATACCAAATCTCTTTAAACTCCTAATGAAGTAAAGTCATTGTCTTGCCTTCTTTATGACTGCATCGATATACAGGGGTGTCAAACTCATTTTAGGTCACGGGCCGGATTGAGCAAAATGCAGCTTCATGCGGGCCAGATCAATCGGACGTGTGCGAACGCAGCTTTCGTTGCCTCCGTTTTTTCAGCCTGCTCTCATGTGTCTCAGTCTCTGCTATAACTACAAAGTGTTTCACTTTACAAATTCCGTTTCTTATGAAGAAGACTGCCGAGCAAGACTGCCGAATAAACACTAAAAACCCTGAAAACCTGGTACCTGAATAAACTCAGCATTAGCCATATCATACGCCATAGGCGCTTCGATTACTGGGGCCAGCTTTAATAGTAATTAGATATTATCTCGCGGGCCAAAGATAATTCCACCGTGGAATTACCGTGGATTTGGCCCGTGGGCCTTGAGTTTGACATATATGTATTAGAACCATGTTGGGTCCTCAGAGATCTTGACACCCAGGAACTTGAAGCTGCTCACTCACTCTCTTCACTTCTGATCCCTCTATGGGGATTGGTACATGTTCCTTTGTCTTACCCTTCCTGAAGTCCACAATCAGCTCTTTCATCTTACTGACGGTGAGAGCTAGGTTGTTGCTGCAACACCTCTCCTCTAGTTAGCATATCTCGCTCCAGTACGGCCTCTCGTCACCATCTGAGATTCTACCAACAATGGTTGGGTTGTCAGCAAATTTATAGATGGTATTTGAGCTATGCCTAGCCACACAGTCATGGGAATAGAAAAAGTAGAGCAGTGGGCTAAGCACACACCCCTGAGGTGCGCCACTGTTGATCGTCAGTGAGGAGGAGATGTTATCAACAATCTGCTCCGATTGTGGTCTTCTGCTTAGGAAGGCAAGGAACCAATTGCAGAGGGGGGTACAGAGGCCCAGGTTCTGTAACTTCATCAGATACTTGTCAGCAGTATTTGTGGGTAAGACCATGTGGAAGTATAAGTCTAATATAAACAACAGAAAGTGATTCCTCAGATTTATTTTCAAACTGAAGTAAAAGAACTCCATTTGTTTAACATCTTTTTTCCATCCTGCCTGATCCAGAGTAGTCCAGTTTATCCATTAAAGAATTGCACAGTAACACTGCACATTACAATGTTCTCTTGTGTAATGGTTCAAGGGAACAGTTGACTGGAAGTTAAGTTTTTTTTGACTTAATTGCCTGGTGATTTAATTACATGTAAGGATCTAAGTTATTGGAGCAATAATGGAACAGAGGACAGATTACCATAATACATTGCAATTTTTTTTGTTTCTATAACAGTAATTGTTATCCTGACGAAGGGTCTTGGCCCGAAACGCCGACATCGCTTCTCCCTATAGATGCTGCCTAGCCTGCTGTGTTCTACCAGCATTTTGTGTGTGTAATTGTTATCACTTTACAGCATTACCTTGTGTAAAAGCAACTAGTGCTTTACATTGTGTATTTTGCTGGATTGTATCAATGCTAATTACTCCATTTTCCCCAAACATTCTTACAGTTAAGTAAGAATGTATATATATGGGAACTTATCAAATAAGGTTAACTGCTAACAATTGTATTGATGATATACAAACTAGTACACTAACAGTTCACAAACATTTTTAAAGGTAAGAATAGATTACTGTCTCTAAGAGCACATTTAGGAAGGAAATGTCAATTTTATGTTCTACTTAACAGAGCAGATCGCAGCAGAAATATTTGTAAGGAATTACTTTATAGCCTTAACTATAGTTACATTTTATATTAATTGGTACATAATTGTGAACTTATTTAGTCATTCATAAATCTCTGAATTGAAATGTTAGTTCTACTTGTTCTGGATGATGAATCAGCACATTAGAAAAAAAAGAATCACCCTTCATCCAACAGCTAGTTTGCAAAGATGGTATATTGAGGATGGAAATTTTTAGGAAGGGTTGATGATAGCTGTATTGAAATAAAGGAATGAACAGATGAGCTAGTAAGGTAATTTAGTTTAAAAACTGAAAGAAGGGAGAAGGCAGCAGTTTTCATGAATTGGACTCTAGTGCACTTAGCAGAACATAGAAGTGAAACTATAGAATCAGAACATCCTGCACATGCATACTGCAACAATAGTGCACTGAATTTGATTATCATTGGAACATCTATTCTCAGTGATGTGATTCTTCAATATTGTTGGGACTCCAACCATGCAGGTGAGTTTTCCATAACATTCTTGACCAGCTTTGCAAATATTGGATGATCTTTTAAGTGCAAAGAATGAGTTGTGTATTGTTCAGTATTCAGACCCTCTGCCCTAGATTTGTTCAACTAACCTGATGGACAATGCTGACCTCCAGAAAGTTAATACTGGGAGGCTTTGGCATTGCTGTTAAAGATAATGGGGAAATGTCTGAGTTGACTCATGCAAAATAGTCATAACCTTACACAGATGTAAAATAAGTAATACATGTGTTTTCAAATACGTTGTCCTCATTTTGTAATGGAAGCTTGAATATTCTAAATATAATATGATTAAATGCTAATTTTCTATTTTACAGTGGTCTTATGCACTTGAAAAGCCAAACACAGGAAGTGTGTTCAACATTACTTGGTCTGTTGACGGTATTCAAATCGCTGGTGCTTGTGGAAATGGTCATGTGCTTTTTGCCCATATCATAGAGCAGCGCTGGGAGTGGAAGAATTTTGAAATCACGTTGACAAAGCGAAGATCAATGCAGGTATATTTCTAAAATAACAAATTCTCACAGAATGCAAATGATAGAGAATGGCATAGAAATGATTGTGTAGCTCATCATTTTTAGTTGTGACATAAACAGTTTGCAACATAGATTTTATTGGGAATTGTGAATAACTAATACACTCAATGCACATATTGAGAGCTTTATTTCAGCATTGCTGTGTAGGTGGCACATACACGTAATGAGCATGCATGGTTGACTGCAGTTCCTGTACAACATTTAGAGGCTCCAGTGCAAAACTGAATCTTTGATATGTAATGAACCTAAAATTGTAATCACAAAGGCTGAAACCTTGCAGTTCAAGTGATTATTAATATGGATAAATTATGGTCAGTGCCATATGCAATACTTTCATCCTCAGTCTGCTAATCCCAATGTATTTTAATCACAAAAAACAGATGAGAGTTATCCTTGCCTTCCTTGGCTTCTCATCTAGTCTGGGTTTCTGGTTGTGCTGTAAGAGCAGCATACAATATGAAGCCAAAGGACCTTTAAAAGCCTCCAGTCGAGTTTGAAGGAGATTATGATCAGAGTCCTTAGAATATAATTCTGGTGCTCAGGCTGATCAGAGAACATCCTCCAGATCTTTTCACAGGGAAAACTTGTGTTTTTTTGTTGTTGAATACTTTTTATTCTATAAACCTTGCCTACTGCACAGGAACTGCAGCAGAAGCAGAACGAAAGGAAGAATAACAATAGGTGGCAGGGAAGTATGCAGAGCACAAGTCACTCTTGAAGAATGTTCTAAAAACTGACTCTTTTCACAGGCAGTGAGTGAGACAGTACCTGACCCAATAACAAGAGACCTTGTCACTTAGAATTTTACAATACTTTGATATCCAACTTCGGCAAGTACAATCAATATTACTGGAAATCACAAGAATTTTCCATTACTCAACAAAATTATCATTTCCATTGTTACTTGCCATTGTACAAACATCATGGAAATCATTTTACAGTAAAAAAAAACTTCAGGTTTTCCTACACTACATTAAAAGCAGCCAATGTGATGGGATGAGTTCTTTGTCTGACAAAGACTATATTTGATTACAGGGAGGAAGTTTTGTAAAAGGATAAGAGCACAAGACATAGGAGCAGAATTAGGCCATTCAGCCTATCAAGTCTGCTCCACCATTCCATCATGGCTGATCCTAGATCACACTCAACCCTGCCGCCTTGCCATATCCTTTGATGCCCTGACCGATCAGGAAATGATCAACTTCCACCTTAAATATACCCACGGACCTAGCCTCCACCGCAGCCTGTAGTAGAGCATTCCCCAGATTTACTACTCTCTGGCTAAAAAAAAAATCTTCCTTGCCTCTGTTCTAAAGGGTCACCCCTCAATTTTGAGGCTGTGCCCTCTACTTCTTGATACCCCACCAGAGGAAGCATCCTCTCCATATCCACCTTACCCAGTCCTTTCAACATTTGGTAGGTTTCAATGAGATCCCCCCCTGCATTCTTCTAAAATCCAGTGAGTACAGGCCCAAAGCTGCCAAATCCTCATATGTTCACCCTTTCATTAGATGTTGTCTAATGCTAATCACTTGTCTATACAAATACAACTCTAACTACAAGGATTTAAACTATTTCTTCATTTCTATAAATGTAGCTCTCAAAACACTTACCTCATTCTGGACAATAACTGCTAACAGAACTTTTAATTTCCTGAACCGTCCTGATGCTAAGGCTGCACTGAGTGCATTTGTTAGAAGAGCAGGAATATACAGAAGCATCCTCTTCAGCATAAAATGAAGCCTCAGTCTGTCTCACATTTAATGAGAGTGACAGTAATTAGTGCTCTTTATGATCAGCTGCAAACTGGACTCCAGGTCATGTTGTGAAGACTTCCATTGATTCTCTATATTGCCACTGACCCCGTATCAGCAAATGTACTAGTTATGTCAGCACAAGTAAAGCAGCAGATCTGGATGAAGCTATTCATCAATAGAAGTAGAAAATACTACACCACTAAATGATTATGTTCTATCCATGATGATCAAGACCCATCAGTGCCAGCAAATCAGAATTGTCGTGCTGATTTCCCTTTCTAGTTATTGTATTAGTGTTCCATGGAGAGCAAATCATGAAAGACCAAACCAAGCAATTCATCAATAATAAGCATTCAACATTTACATCAATATTGTTACTATTCAGCCATTCATTTGTCACTCTTGTGCATTCCTTTTGTGCCGTGTTCTAAGTGCCTTAATCTGACCCATGATTTCTAAACAGTATTTCTACTGTTGCTGATCAGAGTTGATGAAAGATTTCTCCCTTGCAGACAGACAAAACAACAGATGGTGTAAAGTGACAGTGACCAGCTTTGTCCCTAAATGGGTTAGACCACAAGACATAGGAGCAGAATTAGGCTATTTGGCCCATGATTAATGCCTTCATTCAATCCCATTCTCCTGCCTTTACTCTGTAACAATTGACGCCCTTATTAATCAAGAACCTATTGACCTCCACTTTAAATATACCCAATGACCTGGCCTCCACAACTGTCTGTGGCAATGTATTTCACAGATTCACCATCCTCTGGTTAAAGAAATTCCTCCTTAACTCTGTTCTAAAGGGACGTCCTTGTATTCTGAGCCTGTGCTCTCTGGTCCTAGACTACCCCGCAAAAGGAAACGTCCTCTCTACGTCTACTCTATCTAGGCCTTTCAGTATTCAATAAGTTTCAATTTGATCCCTCTTCATTCTTCTAAACTCCAGTGAGTACATGCCCAGAGCTATCAAATGCTCCTCATTTGTTAACCCTTTCATTCTCAGGATAATTCTTGTGAACATCCTCTGGACTCTCTCCAATGCCAGCACATCCTTAGGTAAGGGGCCTTGCAATACTTCAAGTGCAATCTGACCAACACCTTAGCATTACATCCTTCCTTTTATATTCTAGTCCTCTTGAAATGAATACCTACTTTGCATTTGCCTTCCTTACCACTGACTCATCTTGCAAGTTTACCTTGGGAAATCCTGCATGAGGACTCTGAAGTCCCTTTGCATTTTTGATTTCTGAATTTTCTCCCTGTTTAGAAAATAGTCAATGCCTTTATTCCTTCTACCAAAATGCATGATTGTACATTTCTCCACATTGTATTCCATTTGGTTAACTTCAAATTTTACTACTTCACCGTAAGTAGCAACGTTTTGAACAAACTGGCTAGTGGGAACTCATGGATTCTGCCAGGGTGGCAGCTGTGGGAAGAAGAGTGCTGATATCCATTAGGAAGGAGAGCAAGTTCTTATTTCTTGAACCCACTGAAGCTAATGCAGACTAAGGCATCTGTTTTTGTTAAATGAAATTACATTTTGCTAGAGAATTGATTACAGAGCTATGATTATAATCTCAAAACTCTTGCAAACAGATAATCCACTCTTTGATCTGCACTTGGGTAGCAGCAAGTAGAATGGTCAGCAATGATCTGAACTTTTATTCTGATACTGACACTTAAATAGCCTCTGCCTGTGTTGCAATGACAGCTGACGGTTTGGCTATCAGTTGCTGCCCTTTGTTTTAGTCTGTGGCTTCAGCTGCAGTAGTGCTCTTTGTATCCTTGCCAGAGAAGTTGGTCTCCAAAGAGCTTTGAAACTTGGAACCTGAAACTTTGAACCTTGGTATCTCCTGTAGACTTGCATGGGATCTAGGCATTCAATCAAGGACTTGATATACAATGACATTGGCAGTTATGTGTCTCAAAGTCCTCATCTGAGTCTTCCAGGCTGAACTATTGGTGATCTCAATCTCTATGGCAGTAACACAGAAGTGGCCCTTTACTCCAGGTTTTCCTTCTTTGTCTACGCACATCCCAACCCTAAATAATACCCGTCATTTCACAAGAAGCCAGATTCTGAACTAGTGAATGGACAATGGAAACTTTGATAGCAAGCCACATTTCTTCCCTTTTGCAGAGATCAGCAGCTCATCTTTTGGAGATTATATAGGTGCCATATTCTGTGAATCTGAAATGTCAAAGGCTCAAAGTCGAGGCTGTGATGAGGGGAGGAGGCAGAGAAAAAGGTTAATAACATATGTGTTCACAGGCAGAACAGATAGTGTTTGATGACGAGAGTGAGATTTGACAGGGCTGAACATAAATAGGCATGCACTGTCTGCAGTGATTTCCATCGCTCACATGGAAAGGGTCATTGCATTGTCACAAACATCTGTAATTCTAAACAAAGGTAGTGATCCCCTTGCTCTTTAATACCACAGCCACCTGTGTGTTCTAAGGTGGCTAACGTGCTTAGTAATGGATCCCCAGACTCTGCCATAGGTAGTACAGGAGGTACATGAAGGCACAGTTGTTAGGTATTATGTGAGATGATGTGCTCTTCCTGCTGTTACGCTGAGGTCTTGTGTGCATTTGACAATGGGATTCAATGTTCTCGATGCTATTTTGAATGTTCCTTTTTTTAAAACCGAATAGCTGTGGATTGTGGGTCAGGGGTTTCTGCAAATCATTGGGGATTCCTCTATCCACCATGCTTTTCCCTTGCCATGACATAGCTTAGAGTAGAATATTTGTTTTAGGAGTCCAATGTAAGGCTTGCAAATGATGTTGGCAATTCAGCTAAGCTAATTGTTCATAATTCAGGCCCCTATGCAGACGATGTTGGCCTGGGGAAGGATGTAGATGTTGTTTTGTATATTCCACCAATGCATATGGTGGATTTTCCAGAGGCTGCATTGTTGATATGGTGCCAGTGCTTTGAGGTGCCTGCTGTAGGAGTCCATATGGCAGATTTGTGCAACTGGATGAAAATGCATATGGGGGTTAGTAAGTTTCAAGATGATACAAGGATTGGTGGTGGTGTGCATAGCGTAGAAGACTGACAAAGAATATAATGGGATATAGATTAGTTGCAGATATGGGCAGACAAATGGCAGATGGAGCTTAACCTGGCCAAATGTGAAGTGTTGCACCTTGGTAGGTCAAATGCAAAGTGACAGCGCACTGTTAAAGGCAAGATCCTTAAGTGCTGAAGAGCAAAGGGTCCAAGTTCAAAGCTCCCTGAAAATAGCTACACAAGTTGAGAGTCGTTAAAAAGACATATGGTATTCTTGCCTTCATTATTCAAGGCAGTGAGGTCGAAAGTCAGGAAGTTATGTTGTAAATTTATGTAAATTTACCAAAGGATGATGAGGCTTTGGAGAGGGTGCAGAAAAGGTTTATCAGCTCCATTTTAAGCTCCATCTATAAATCAGGATTTTGTCTTTGCATGTGGGTTGCAAAACATGCTCACACTTGTGCTGATTGTTGCCAGCAGTTTCATGGGAAACTAATATGTTATGTAAATCAAATTTCTGATTGTGTTCGAACAGGTGCGGAATGTGTTGAATGATGCAGTAGATGTTTTAGAATTCCGCGACAGGGTGATAAAGGCCTCATTGTCACAAGGGCACTTGGTAGTTGTAACCACACTGCAATGTTATGTATATAGGTAAGTTCATTTTTCTTTGAAAAATTTCCATGGGCAAGTCTACCTGTGAAAGTACTTCTCAATTACATATCCCTTAAAGTAAATGCCTATAAATAATGCCTATAAAAAGTATTCACCGCACCCCCCCCCCACTTTGGTGTATTCTTTATTGTTTTACAACATTAAATCACAGTGAATTTAATTTGACTTTTTTATACTGATCAACAGAAAAAGAATGTTTTGTGTGAAAACAGATCTCTACAAAGTGATCTAAATTAATTGCAAATATAAAACGCAAAAAATTGATTGCCCAAGTATTCACCGTGTTTAATATGACATACCCAATCAAGCTAATTGGGTTAGAAGTCACATAATTAGTTAAATGGAGATCACTGTGTGCAGTCAAGGTGTTTCAATTGATTACTGTATAGTTAAAATACACCTGTATCTGGAAGGTCCAACTGCAGGTGAGTCAGTGTCCTGGCAAAAACTACACCATGAGGACAAAAGGACACTCCAAGCAACTCTGCAAAAAAAGTTTATTGAAAAGCACAAGTCACAAGATGGATACAAGAAAATCTCCAATATCCCTTGAAGTACAGTTCAGTCAATCATTAAGAAATTGAAAAAATATAGCACAGCTATAAATCTGCCTAAAGCATGCTGTCCTCAAAAACCGAATGACTGTGCAAGAAGGGAACTAGTGAGGGAGGCCAATAAAAGACCTATGATGACTTTGGAGGGGTTGCAAGCTTCAGTGGCTGAGATGGGAGAGACTGTGCATATAACAACTGTTGCCAGGGTGCTTCACTAGTCACAGCTTTTTGGGAGAGTGGCAAAGAGAAAGGCACTGTTGGAAAAAAAACCTCACATGAAATCTTGGCTAGTGTCGTGGTTTTTCGTGCCTCACAAATGACCAGGAGACGCAGAAGATTCTTCAAGAAGGATTAAACTTTAATTTGCAAATCAAAGCTGAGACAGTCATTGAGCTAGTCGCTGATTGCCCACCAATCCCCGGACACAGCATTTTTTATAGCAATCTCCTGGTCCAGTTGTATTAGCATATGTAATCGATCTATAGTTGCGTATTACACGTACCTCACGTACATCATTGTCCCTATTGTTTCTATCAATTGACTTAATTATGTTCTAATCTATATCTCTTAGCTACTTCTCATTAACACATCATTGTCTTCTACATTTTTAGGATATATGCATAGCAAATAGCAAGCTCTTTCTGTAGCTACCTCTCATTAACACACCATTGTCATCTTAAGACTGCAGTCTCCTACCAAATTGGGTACATGCATAGCAAATAGCAAACTCAGGACTGAGCAATGTTCTAATCTACATTTCTTTAGCTCTTTAGCTACCTCTACATTCCTAAGATTTCATTCTACTAAATTGAGTACATGCATAGCAAATAGCAAGCTCAGAACTGACTTCATAGTTTTGGTAAATTTATACTTTTATACTCCAATACCAGAAGGCATGTGGGAGACTGAAGTCAGCTGGGAGAAGGTTGTATGGTCTGATGAAATTAAAATTGAGCTTTATGGCATAAGCCAAACACTGCACATCTTTACAAACACTCTGTCCCTACTGTGAAGCATGGTGGTGGTTAAATCATGCTGTGAGGATACTACACTGCAGCAGGCCCTAGAAGGCTTGTAAAGCTAAAGGGTAAAATGAATGCAGCAAAATACAGGGAAATCCTGGAGGGAAACCTGATGCAGTCTGCGACTTGGATTTGACTTCTAGCAAGACAATGACCCCAAGCACAAAGCCAAAGCTAAATGCAAACAAGAGAAAATCTGCAGATGTTGTGTGTTTTGCTTAAAGCCAAAGCTATACAGGAATGGCTTAAAAAAACCAAAGTTAATGTCCTGGAGTGGCCAAGTTATTGTCCAGACCTCAATCCAATTGAGAATTTGTGGCTGGACTTGGAAAGGACTGTTTACTCTCAATCCCCACACAATCTAACAGAGCTTGAGCAGCTTTGTAAAGAAGAATGGGGAAAATTTGCAGTGTCCAGATGTGCAAAGCTGATAGAGACCTATCCGCACAGAGTCAACACTGTAATTGCTGCCAAGGTGCATCTACTAAATATTGACTTAAAACGGGTGAGGTAATTATGTAATCAATTACTTTGTGTTCAATAATTATAATGATTTTAGACCAATTGTAGAAATTTGTTTTCACTTTGACACGAAAGTGTCTTTTCTGTTGATCAATGTCAAAAAAGCCTACCGGTAAATCCACTGTGATTCAGTGTTATAAAACAATAAAACATGGCCCAAAGCTGATGTATCAAAAGATTTTTTTTATTGAATTTGCTGTGCTTTTGATTATGTTCCTCTTGGCTTAATATCTCTTATTTTCCCAAAACTGCTAAAGTAAGCATAATGTTAATTGTGTTTAATGTACAATGTACTTTAAAGTGTCGCAAACTCTGATTTCTTTCTTAATTATATAACTTATAAAGTATACATAGTGTATTTATTTATTTTATTTCAGCACAAAGAATTGGAATACCCCACTTGTATTTGACTTGAAAGAAGGTACTGTTAGTTTAATTTTACAGGCACAGAGGTGAGTAATTGCTTTTAATCTATAAGTACTTGTGGATAGAGCTTTCATGTACATAAAGGAATTTACTGTAACTCAAATTACTTTAAATTGTGTAAAACTGTATTTTAAATTTAAAAGTCAATTTTGTAAAACAGTTGAAAATAGGCTATGATTTGTAATTAAGGTGTAATAAGTATTATAGAAATAATTTTAATGATTTTCTAATATTTACTTAAGGCTACTGTCATTCTCATTTATCTCTTTAAAAGCATAATTTAATAATTCATTTTCTTCAAAACAAATTGTATTCTTTTAAATATTCAAAAATTGGCTGCGTTTGAGATTGCAAGTTTTTTGGAAATTATTTTAATTAAGTTTTTCATTTCACATTACAAGATTGTGTCATGCACAATTCTAGTTATCTTAATATGCAGTTTAAAAAAGCAGTTATTTGGTGTTGCAATCTCCACAGAATCCATAAGTGAATTACTATGTGTTCTGTTGAAACATGCTGAACTACATGGACCAAGCAATTCTGAGAACCGTGTTCAAACACACCTTAGCAAAGATTGGGAAAGCTATCACTGAATCATTGTACTCATTAGAAAATGTAGCATGGCAGAGAACCTAAACAGAAAGGAGGATAAACAAAGGGAGCAATTAATAATGCATTTCAACTGGAGTTCATCATACAATAATTTAATTGTGTTTTTGACTTGGAGTAATTTGCAGTAAAATGATCATTCAAATGTTACAGTTCAAAATACCCATAACTCTTAACAATTTTTAATATTTCTAATTCTATTAGGTTTTCTATTTTGATATATTTTTAATTTTCAGATACTTATGTAGCATCTGTAATACTTGTTTATTTCCTCAGGCACTTTCTGCTTCTTGATGGAGCAGGAATTTATCTGTATTCTTATGAAGGCCGCCTTATTTCTTCTCCTAAGTTTCCAGGGATGAGAACTGACATACTGAGCTCTCAGACTGTTTCCCTCAGCAATGACACAATTGCAGTGAGAGATAAGACTGATGAAAAAGGTATGTAAAATATGCAGTTGTAAGAAGTAAGAGTGGCAGCCACAATAAATTGTTATTATATAGTACTGTTAACATGGCTAAATGTCTCCATACACCTCACAAAAGAGCTATTGACTACTGGTTATTGGAATGTAAAGCAAATGTAGTTGGTTTGAAAATCAAATTATAATCCCAACTTGAGGCTCCATCCAGGGGAAAGATCCACTAGGATTTAGAGTATCAGCTTCGTAAGGATTTTCTATTTTTACTCATGCTACTTTTCAATAAAGAAACCAGAACACAAAAGTCACCTATTTTTCTATGTCGAACTCCAGATTGTGCAATGAATCCTATTTACTGGATCCACATGCCTTAAGACTGGATAAGGTTGTGGAATTGGAAGAAAGGTGTACAGAACATGAGAATTTTAAAATATTTTGTTGGAATGGGTGCCAGCATTGGTCAGAAACACAGGTGTACTAGGTGAATAAACCTCAATCAGGGATTAAGTAACTGACTAGCATTTTGAATGCATGTAATGTGGGTAGGGTATGTGAAGTTAGCCTGAAAAGTATCAACAACAAAGTCCAGAAGTAACAAAGACATGAATGCTTTTAACAGATTAGCTGAAGTAGGAAAGACTTGACAATACAGGTGGCCCCCGTTTTCCGAACGTTCGCTTTATGACACCTCATTGTTACGAAAGACCTACATTAGTTACCTGTTTTCACTAACAGAAGGTGTTTTCACTGTTACGAAAAAATGTAGCCAAGCTCCTCCCCCGGAACTGCATTCTAGCTAGCATTGCTTAAACACGTGCCTGTGAGCATCTGTGCTTTATGTCGATTTATTTTGTGCGTCCGTTAGCAAGATGAGTTCTAAGGTATCAGAAAAGCCTAAAAGAGCTCGTAAGGGTGTTACACTTAGCGTAAAACTAGACTTAATTAAGCGTTTCGATCATGGTGAATGAAGTAAGGACGTTGTCTGTGTGTCCACCATTCACACTATTTATATGCAGAGAGAAAGAATCTTGAAAGCTGCCGATGTTACTGTTGGTTCTGCTTGTAGCAAAGTGGTCTCTCTTAGTCGGCATCCAATCTTCCTATGCAGCAATAAATTATTTAATTTCCATTAAAAAGATGCAATACTTTAGTATCAACCAGTTATGTAAAGAAAACCTCTTGATCTCATTCTTAATTGTTGATTCTATCATTTGCTTTACAGTCAGAGGAAGTAGATTTTTTAAATTCAATTTGGGTGAAGCTGCAGACCAAAAAGGTTATATTTTTGTAGTATTCCAATCGTCAGTTATTTAAATTTCCTGTCTGTTAGATTATATTTTCATTTTCCAATAAGCATTTTTCAAATATTTTGAACTGTATTATCTTCTATTTAATTCTACTTGAGGAAAACAATTTGGTTTATTAAAGTAAGCTTCACTCATGAGCTAGTTGGGTAGCATCAAGTTCTGCAGTCATACGTTTTATTCTTAGAAACAAAAAAAAAGATGGAAAGTGATAAGGTATATTTCCTTAAGCTTTTTTTTTAATTAAAAGATCATGAGACTAGTCCCTGATGTCAAAGATCTAGGCCATGAGGTATAACTAGAGGCACCTTTCAACCTCAAAAAGATGTAATTGGGAAGTGATTGGATTGTGGGGGTTAGTCAAATCTGTATTGTAGAAGCAGAACAAATGGGAACTATGCATTATATACTGCTAATCTATTTATAGATATCTGAATTAAGACAGCCAAAAACTTTCCTCCATCTGTCTTGTATCTTTCAATTTTGCGTGTATTCATTCAGGATTTTACCTGAACCAAGTGTGTTCATAACATATACTTGTTAGTGCTTATGGTGAAATCTGTTTTGGATTTGGGAAAATAGATGAAGATTGATTTGAACTTCCAATAGGGAACATATGGGCTATCGACCTATTTCTGCTTCTCATGAACACAGCTAAAATAAGTATAGTTCACAGTCCATTGTTCAGTGATCCTTCGAACACATGGTTGTAGGTTTGCTCATTGATTACATTAGAATTGCCTTCAGTTTGATTTGATTAAGTTGGTGTCTGAGTCATTCTTATAAAAGTACTTTGCAAAATAGATCAGGACTGGATACAAAATGCAGCACCAGTACCCTACACATGACCACAGGCCGTAAAAAGTAGCCTCTGATCTTAAAAACATATTAAATTTAATAGTATCCATTTTATCAGCACCATTAAATTAACTTATTTATGTCCACATAATACTTGCAGAGAGATTTAGGCCAGTTAAAAGAGTGGGTTGAAAGATTGGCAGATGGCGTTTAATGCTGATAAGTGTGAGGTGCTATATTTTGGTAGGAATAATCCAAATAGGACATACATGGTAAATGGTAGGGCATTGAAGAATGCAGTAGAACAGAGTGATCTAGGAATAATGGTGCATAGTTCCCTCAAGGTGGAATCTCATGTGGTTAGGGTGGTGAAGAAAGCTTTTGGTATGCTGGCCTTTATAAATCAGAGCATTGAGTATAGGAGTTGGGATGTAATGTTAAAATTGTACAAGGCATTGGTAAGGCCAAATTTAGAGTATTGTGTACAGTTCTGGTCACCGAATTATAGGAAAGATGTCAACAAAATAGAGAGAGTACAGAGAAGGTTTACTAGAATGTTACCTGGGTTTCAGCACCTAAGTTACAGAGAAAGGTTGAACAATTTAGGTCTTTATTCTTTGGAGTGTAGAAGGTTGAGAGGGGACTTGATAGAGGTATTTAAAATTATGAGGGGGATAGATAGAGTTGACTTGGATAGGCTTTTTCCATTGAGAGTAGGGGACATTCAAACAAGGGGACATGAGTTGAGAATTAGGGGGCAAAAGTTTAGGGGTAACACGAGGGGGATTTCTTTACTAAGAGAGTATGTGGAACGAGCTTCTAGTAGAAGTGGTAGAGGCAGGTTCGATATTGTCATTTAAAGTAAAATTGGATAGCTATATGGACAGGAAAGGAATGGAGGGTTATGGGCTGAGTGCAGGTCGGTGGGAGTAAGTGTTCGGCATGGACTAGAAGGGCCGAGATGGCCTGTTTCCGTGCTGTAATTGTTATATGGTTATAATCTTCCATTGAAAGTAAATGAATTAAACAGGGTGAAAAGCAAGTATGTAGCATATTTGGCATCCTTTTAAATATTTGTAGGATTTTTACTGTTGGAATATTTTCATACTTGCACCTTATTTGGCTCTGGGACTTTATAGGTCCATTGAACTTTTTTTTCCTTTTTCTCAGCTAAACAATAAGTTTGCATTTTGAATTCTGAGAATTATTCATGAATGGAATAAATTGGCTATTATGTATCTTCTAATTGCCTTGCATCTTTTGTCTTTTTGTGTTCTCGTTGTAGTGATTTATCTTATTGATGCACTTTCTGGAAAGCCTCTTGGTGATGGAAAACCTCTAGTTCATAAGGTATTTTGTTGTGATTTTAAAAAAATTATACGTTAGGACTTTACTCTCTACGCATAACCTTTTTCACTTAAAACTGATTTTGTACAGGGTGCACTGGATTTTAACAAAATCAATCATCAGGTAATAGATTAGTGAAGAACAAAAAAAAACTTTATTCTGGTTTTGTAGCTATAGTAATGCTGAAACTGTTAGCTTTTAATGTTGTTTTACTGGGAAACTAACAGTAGTCTTTGGTGTCCACTAATGCATAGTTACATGCAAAAATCAGCAAGTTGTTGTACTTGATATCCTTATTCACAGACAGTACCTGCAAATGGAAATCTTTCTGACTAATTCATATATCCTAAAAGATGCTGATTTTATTGAATGAACTACACTTGTATTTTTGATAGTATTCTGAGCCACGATTACAGCTGAACAGTCTAGTTCTGAAAAACTAACTTTAGGTTTGAAGTCTAATTCCCTGCAAATTGTAATTTCAAATTAATATTTATTTCCAAATAATTAAAATTTACTGTATTTCAGTTTTCCTTAATCCCAGCAAAATTTTCCAGGTACTGTACAGCTCCATCAATGCATCTTCTGGGACAAAGCAGCCTAGTCTACCACTGATGTGCAAAGTGTATTGTTACTACTTTTCTTGGCTGTTTAAACAGTAATCGTTAAATGTGGATTTACTATCTCAAAGAAGGACAAGGGTAGCAGATAGATGAGAACATCACAAAGTGTAATTCCCATCTAAGTTACATATCATTTGGCTTGGAATTATATTGCTGTTTTTTTTATCCTCATTCTGGAACTTCCTCTCTAAGAGTATTCTGGAAGTACTTTGCCAGAAGATCACCAGCATTATAAGATGGTCGACTGCTTATCTCTACCTTCTCAATTGCAGTTTGGAATGGGTAATAAATACTGGCCTTCTAGGGACACCCACATCCTTTAAAAGAAAGTAAAGAAAATATTAAAAGCTGGAGCATTTTAACTTGCTGGGGTGCTGTCTATGAGTGTTTCAATGTGACACACAGACTGTTTGTCAACATCACAGATGAGGAGGCTAGTCAGGGTGAACATGGAAAAGAATGTTTCTGGTGGGAAAATCTAGAAATATGGTGACTGTTTTGACATTAGGAGTCACCCATTTTAGAGATATTAATTGAAACTTTCTCTGAAAAATAGTCTTTGGAATGCTGCTTATTAACAGCTGGTGGAAACAGACTTTGAATATTTTTAACGTAGAGATTGATGGAGATTTAATAAGAAAGGAGTGAAATATTGTCATGAATAAACTTATCTGGCTTCCAGCTGGGTACAGGTATTGAAATGTTGTTTATAATTGATACCTCTACCCTGCTGGAAGCATGAGAAGAGTTTATTTGTTATGTAAGCTGGGAAAGCACTAAATCCTTTTTTTTTAATGTTGTCATGATTAATCAGAATGCTGAACTAAGTTTACAATAAGATCAATAATTATCTTACTAAATGACTTAATAGTTAGGAGTTTGGAGGGTCCCAGAGACCTATTCTAATTTGTCTAATTAGTCTAATTTGTATGTTTGTAAAACCCCAGATATCCTTTGTTCTTGACACCAGAATCTAACTAACACTAGGCAAGGGGAAACCATTTTCATAAAGGGTACTTCCACTTTTTGAATAGCTTTCTTTAAGATCAATGGCAGTCACTATCAATCAACCATAAAATATACATCAGTGTTATAATGTATAGCAATGTTACATTGAAATATGTGTATATCACAAGGTATGCAAATCATTGAAGTAGATGTCTACTGTGAAAACTGCAATTTTACATTAAGTAATGTGCATTTTATTAAACTTATTTTGTTAATATGTAGAAATCGTATTGCAAAGCAAATCATATTAAGAATATCTGGGAAAAATAGCATTTTCTTGTCACTAATTGAATAGTGTTAATTGTTTTAATATTAAAAGACAAAGAACCTAAATGAATAATGAAATTCAAAATAGTTTTGTTTCTTACTTGCATCCTTTATTTAATCTCATCCTTCACTTTGCTTTCTGTAGTTTCAAGTTCAATTTACTTAAGTGGGGATTCTATAATCTAATCAATAAAGGAGATATATAAATACATTGTCTGTCTGTGCAGATCCTATATCTTCCAGAGAGTGCTTTGCGCAATATCACAAAGCGTTATGCAAAAAGCTCTTCCAAGGTTTGTAATGAATGATGGGGCTAACTTGATTGTTGCTGATGGTAAAATCTAGGCCAAGAAATTTCATCTATCCAAGTGTTCATAAGAACATGAGATATAGGAGCAGAATTAGGTCATTCAGCCCATTGAATCTACTCAGATATTCAGTCATGGCTGCTTTTTTTTCTCTCACCATTCTCCCTCCTTCTCCCCATAAACCCTTAATACTGTTGCCTATCAATCTTTGCCTTGCATTCACCCAGTAATTTGGCTTCCACTGCCCATGTGTGGCAATGAATTCCACAAATCTACTACTCTCTGGCTGAAGAAATACAAATGTTTGTACTTTCTCATCTCAGTTCTAAAGGGACATCCCTTTATTCTGAGGCTGTACCCTCCAGTGTGTCAATCTGCAATAATAGTATAGTCGTGGTTGTTTTGGAAAGCAAATATATTGGATTCTGGTTAATTGGGACACATCATAACCAATACATTTTGGCTCAATTAAGCAGCTGCCCCAAATAGCCATGGAAGTAGTTTAGAAAGATATTTAAAAAAAGCCAATTTAGCTTTTAACTGAGTAAAAAATTATATATTTAAATAAAATACCGAACAGATTAGAACACGATCAATACTATAGCAGTACTATAAAATGTGAATTAGTTCCTAATAGTTATCGATGGAGGAATTCATCCAGTGCACACTGCTGTGTTCCTTTGATTGACTGTAAATGAGCAAGTTCAGCACAGACACCTGGTGCAGATAATGGGCTGCCTTCATACAATGTTTTTGACATTTATGTCTTCCAAATCTTAACTTTCATTGTAAATTTCAAGATGATTGTTGATACCTTCCAATTCTTAGTTCCTAACTTGTAGAAGTAGTGAAATTGTTTCATTTTCACTCCTAGTCATTTCTGGCATCTCCAAGCCTGAATGTTTGAAATCGCAGTAAGTAAAACAGTTCCAAATTGCCTTACTGATTATTTCTCACCAACTATTAGTGACAAAAATCAAGACAAACATATGCAACTGACGCTATTCAAAAAAAACCTGTTCACTTTAAGCACAGTGTTCTATCTAATGGCCACACAAGTGCATGGGACTGATGCTAGTTATAAAATGTTCAGCTAGTTCCCTGTCCCAATTAAATGACATAATTTCCCTAATAAACGAAGGGAATCCTGACTATTTTCTTAATTAGTTTTTGTTCTTTGGGAGTTGTCCCAAATGATAGCTGACCTGATTGGTTGATGGCCCAATTAATTAGGAATCTACTGTATTTAATTTGTTGTTTTTCTAATTCTGCTCCCATAGTTTGTGTGAGAGATTAACCCCGCTAGTCATTTTAAACGTTTTGTTTGTATTTTCATTTCTACTCCTCTACTTAGTCTACACTCAGTGGCCACTTTATTAGCTACCTCCTGTTCTGAGTGTATGTTCGTGGCCTTCTCCTGCTGTAGTCCATCCATTTCAAGGTTTGACATGTTCTTCCGCACACTACTGCTGTGACACTTGGCTATTTGAGTTACTCTTGTCTTCCTGTCAGCTTGAACAAGTTTGGCCATTCTCCTTTGACTTCTCTCATTAATAAGACACACAAAATGCTGGAGGAACTCAGCTGGCCTGACAGCATTTATGGAAAAGAGTAAATAGTCAATGTTTCAGGCTGAAACCCTTCTTCAAGATGAAAAAGAGGGGAGAAGTCAAAGTAGGAAGGTAGGGGAAATGGGAGGAAGAAGTACAAGGCGGCAGGTGATAGGTGAAACTGGGAGGGGAGGGGTGAACTAAAGAGCTGGGAAGTTGATTGGTGAAAGAGATATAGGGCTGGAGAAGGTGGAATCTGATAGGAGGGTACAGAAGGCCATGGAGGAAAGGGAAGGGCAAGGACCAATAGAGGGAGGTGATGGGCAGGTAAGGAGATAAGATGAGAAAGGGAAATGGGAATGGTGAAGGTGGGGGGGGCAATTACTGGAAGTTTGGGAAATCGATGTTCATGCTACAGGTAGGAGGCTACCCAGATGTAATAAAAGATGTTGCTCCTCCGTATTTACTGCAGTAGAGAAGGCCGTGGACTGGCATGTCAGAATGGGAATTGGAACTGAAATGGATGGCTACAGGGATATCCTGCTTTTTACTGGCAGACAGAGTGTAGGTACTCAGTGAAGTGGTGTCCCAATTTACGTCAGGTCTCACCGAAATACAGGAGGCCACACCGGGAGCTCTGGATACAGTGGGTGACCCCCAACAGATTCTCAAGTGATGTGTCACCTCAACTGGAAGGAATGTTTGGGGCCCTGAATGGCAGTGAGGGGCAAGTGTGACACTTGTTCCGCTTGCAAGGGTGAGTACTAGGAGGAAGATTAGAAGGGAGGGACGAGTGGACAAGGATGTTGCATAGGGAGCAGAAAGTGGAAAGTGGGGGTGGGGGAGAAGATGTGCTTGGTGGTGGAATCCCATTGGAGATGGTGGAAATCACAGAGAATTGTGTGCTGGACACAGAGGTTGGTGGGGTGGTAGGTGAGGACAAGAAAAATTCTATCTCTGTAAGACAATGGGAAGCTGGGTGAGGGAGATGTGCACGAAATGGAAGAGATGCGGGTGAGGGCAGCATTGATGGTGGAGGAAGGGAAGACCTTTCTTTGAAGAAGGAGGGCATCTCATTAGTTCTGGAAATGAGAAGACTTGTCCTGAGAGCAGATGTGGCAGAGATGGAGGAACTAAGGAAAAAGGGATGGCATTTTTACAAGTGACAGAGTGGGAAGAGGCATAGTCCTGGTAGCTGTGAGAATCAGTGGGTTTATAAAAGATATCAATAGATAGACTATCTCAAGAGGTAGACAAAGAGATCAAGAAAGGGGAAGGAGCTTTCGGAAATGGACCAAGTACATTTGAGGGCAGGGTGAAAGTTGGAAGCAAGGTTGATGAAGTCAACAAGCTCCACATGGATGCAAGGAGCAGCACCAATGCAGTTGTCGATGTAGTGTAGGAGGAGGTGGAGGGGAACTGGTTGGGTCTGTTGTCCAGAAAGATGAAGAGAGCTTTAAAGCTCTCCTGATGGGACCTCTCATCTACTGCCATCTGGGTAGCCTCTAACCTGATGACATGAATGTCAGTTTTCCTCCCTCTGGTGCTCCTCCCTCTTCCCGTTCTGCCATGGTCCTCTATCCTTTCCCTAAGATTACCCCTGCTCCAGTCCTTTACTTCTTTCATCAATCAACTTCCAAGCTCTTTTCTTCACCCCTCCCCCAGTTTCACTTTCACTTGTAACCTTGTACTACTTACTCCCCTCCCCCACCTTCTTACTCTGACTCCTCCCCTTCCTTTCCAGTCCTGAAGAAGGGCCTTGACCTGAAGCATCAACTGTTCACTCTTTCCATAGATGCTGCCTGGCCTGCTGAGTTCCTCCAGCATATTGTGTGTGTTGCTTTGGATCTCCAGCATCTGCAGATTTTCTCTTGTTTGTCTCTCATTAATAAGGTGTTTTTGCCCACAGAACTGCCATTCACTAGATGTTTGTTTTGTTTATTACACCATTCTCTGTAAACTCTGGAGACTGTTATGTGTGAACATCCCAGGAAATCATCAGTGCTTTTGAGATGCTCAAACCACCCCATATGGCACTGACAATCATTCCATGATTAAAGTCACATAGATCACATTTCTTCACCATTCTGATGTTTGGACTAAGCAACAATTGAACCTCTTGACCATGTCTGCATGTATCTAAGCATTGAGTTGCTGCCACATGATTGGCTGATTAGAAACAACAGGCAAGTGCACAGGTGTACCCAATAATGTAGCCACTGAACGTATTATTTACAGGTATCCCACAACTGTATTTAGCCTTGATAATAGCTGTAGTTCAGCCAGATACACGCAGGTGACTAATTCCCATTGTAACATCTGTCACCAGTGCTTTTGGAATAACTTTGTCATAATTTAAAGGTGATGTTTAAAAGAACAAATGAATTTTCATAATGGCCAGAGCCCTTGCAACCCCTTTACCTATAGGTTGATTCCCTGTGTGGCTAAATTGATTGCTGACTTCTACATCCAGTTGATTCCCATTGAACTTCTGAAATTGCTGGAATTTCCTCAGGTCTCCATCTGTTATCTTAATGTGGGTATATGTATGTATATTTTGTTTTCCGCATAGTGTGTAATTTCTAAAAAATCCAACATTATTACTAATTAATAACATGGAGCAGAGGAAGATAGTAAATGTGGTGGAGCAAAGGATGTTGGGACTGGTGAGGGTGGAGTGCCACGGGAGGGGTGTGGGATTGGTGGCAAAGGAGTGCCAGGGGCACAGATGCAGACACACCCAGCCCTCGGACACCAGGCAAGGCGATGTGATTCCAAATAGTTGGTTTATTGATCATTACAGAATGTCTCACAGTTGCTTCCTGCTCTCTCCCCTCTCCTTACCCCATTCCCACTCTCAGTCCACAATAGAGACCTCATGTCAGAATCCGTTTTAGTATCATTAGCATATGACATGAAATTTATTGTTATGCAACAGTGGATTTAATTTGGCTTTTTTGACTCTGATCAACAAAAAAAGACTTCTTTGTATCAAAGTGAAAACAGATCTCTACAAAGTGACCTAAATTAATGACAAATATAAAACAAAATAATTGATGCTTAAGTATTCATTCCCTTCAAGTCAGCATTTAGTAGGCGCTCCTTTGGCAGCAATTACAGACTTGAGTCTGTGTGGGTAGGTCTCTATCAGTTTGCACATCTGGACATTGCAATTATTACCCATTCTTCGTTAGAAAACTGCTCAAGCTCCGTCAGATTGTGTGGGGATCGAGGGTGAATACCCCTTTCCAAGTCCAGTCACAAATTCTCAATTGGATTGAGGTCTGATTTGGCCATGCCAGCACATTTGTTGTTTTTAAGCTATACCTGTGTAGCTTTGGATTTGTGCTTGGAGTCATTGTCTATCTGAAAAACAAATCTTCTACCACGTTGCAGTTCTCTTGCAGACTTCATCAGGTTTTCCTCCAGGATTTCCCTATATTTTGCTGTATTCATTTTACCCTCTACCTTCACAAGCCTTCCAGGGCCTGCTGCAGTGAAGCATCCCCACAGCATGATGCAGTCACCAGCATGCTTCACAGTAGCGATGGTATGTTTTTGATGATGTGTGGTGTTTGGCTTATGGCAAACGTACCATTTTCATCTGATGGCCAAAAAGTTCAATATTGGTTTCATGAGACTGTAGAACTTTCCACCAGCTGACTTCAGAGTCTTCCCCATGCTTTATGGCAAACTCTAGCCAAGATTTCACATGAAACTTTTCAGAAGTGTCTTTCTTTTTGCATTTTTCAATAAAGCTATGACTGGTAAAGCACCCAGGCAGCAGTTGTTGTATGCACAGTCTCTCCCATCTCAGCCACTGAAGCTTGTATCTCCTCCAGAGTTGACATAGATCTCTTTAATGGCTTCCCTCACTAGTCCTCTCCTTTTGTGGTCACTCAGTTTTTGAGGACAGTCTGCTCTAGGCAGATTTACGGCTGTGCCATATTCTTTCCATTCCTTGATGATTGACTTAACTGTATTCCAAAGGATATTTAATGACTTGGAAATTTTCTTGTATCCATATCCTGACTTGTACTTTTCAATATCCTTTTCGCGGAGTTGCTTGGAGTGTTCTTTTGTCTTCATGGTGTAGTTTTTGTCAGGATACTGACTCACCAGCAGTTGGACCTTCCAGATGTAGTTTTGCTACCATCAGTTGAAACAACTTGACTGCATACACGTCTCCAAAAACAGATATCTATTTAACTAATTATGTTACTTCTAAAACCAATTGGCTTCACCAGTGATGATTTGGTGTCTCATATTAAAAGGGGTGAGTACTTATGCAATCAATTGCTTTCTGTTTTATATTTGTAATGAATTTAGATTAGTTTGTAGAGATCTGTTTTCACTTTAACACAAGAGTCTTTTTCTGTTGAATAGTGTCAAAAATGCCAAATTATTTCCATTGTGATTCAATGTTGTAAAACAATAAACCATGATAACTTCCTGGTGAGGGGTAGGGTGAATACTTTTTATAGGCACTATAAGTAGTTCTGAAAAGTAATCAGTTAGTGTTCATGGGTTCAATGTCAATTCAGAAATCTAATGGCAGAAGGGAAGAAGCTGTTGTTCCTGATTCACTGAATGTGTGCCTTCAGGCTCCTGTACCTGCTCCCTGATGGTAACAATGATAAGAGGGCATATCCTGGGTGATGGGGGTCCTTAATAATGGATGCTGCTCCTCAGAAATGCCCTGGATGCTGGGGAGGCTAGTGTCCACAATGGAGCTGACTGAGTTTGCAACTTTCTGCAGCTTATTTCGATCCTGTGCAATGACCATTCCACCCCCTGCCTCCACCATACCGGATGGTGTGCAGCCAGTTACAATGATCTCCATGGTATATAGATGGAAATTTTCAAGTGTCTTTAGTGACATACAAAAACTCCTCTAAGTCCTAATGAAATATAGCCAGTGTCATGCTTTCTTTGTAACTGCATCAGTATGTTAGGCCCAGGATAGATTCTCAGAGATGTTGGCACCCAGGAACTTGAAACTGAATGGAATTAAACTGATTAACTGAAACAGAATTGGGTGTAAAAGGAATCAGACAGAGCAAAGGACAACCAAACTGAAAGGTAAGGGTGAGGCAGATTTAACAGTTCAACCTTCAAATCAACAATTGTTACACCATGGCAAGAGTGGGCATAGCAACAAGACATGAGGTGGTTATCCTGCATCAGCAAGGTCTCTCCCAAACAGTGATTTTGCAGCAGAGAGGAATTTCAAGATGTGTTGCCCAAACTCATCTGAAGAAGCACAAAGAAACAGGCAAGGTTGAGGAATAGAAACACATTGATTAGCCACAGCAATTGAATGCAGCAGACAGGAGATGCATCAAACTGACATCGCTTCTAAGTCGGAAGAAGTCCAGAACTGCTGTCAGCTCTGGCCTCAGAAAAAACACTGGAACCCAAGTACACCCCTCTACAGTCCAGAGAAGTCCTGTCAGAAATGATTTTATGGAAGAGTTGCTGTCAAAAAGCCATTCCTCCGAAGTGGAAACAAAGCAAGAGAGTCACCTCTGCACAGAAACACAAGAACTGGGGTGCTGAACAATGGCAGCAAGTGCTCTGGACTGACAGGTCAAAATTTGCCGTTTTTTGGCTCAGACAGGAGGCATTTTGTCCATAGAAACGGTGTAGAGTGCAACATAGATGAATGTCTGTAGCCAACTGTGAAGCATGGTGAAGATTTCCTGCAGGTTTTGGGCTGCATTTCTGCAGAGCGAGTTGGTGTTCTGGTCAGAATTAATGGAATCCTCAATGCTAAGAAGTGCAAGCAGATTCTCATCTGTCACGCAGTACCGATTGGTCTGATGAGTCCCAATTTCAGCAGGACAATGACCCCAAACACATGGCCAAGGTCATAAAGAACTATCTTCAGTGAAAAGAAAAACAGTCCTGCAACAGACTGTAAGGCCTGCAATAGCCCTGAAATCAACATCTTCAAGGCTATCTGGAGAGACAGAAGGAAGTGAGACAGCCAAAGATGCTTGGAACAACCCACCAATACTTATAAAACTGCATGACAGTATACCTAAGACCTCTGATGCCGTTTTAAAGGTAAAGGGTGGTCACAGCAAATATTGATTTGATTTAGCTTTTTACTGCTCTTTATAGAATTTTTTGATATTTTGAAGCTTACCATTTCATTATTTTTGAAGCACCTTTGCTTTACTGATTTTTTTTACATGTGCTTAAGACTTTTGCACAGTACTGTGTGATCACAATGAAGGCACAGTAGCACCTCTTACTATAAGACGTAGGAGCTGGATTAGGCCATTCAGCCCATTGAGTTTGCTCCACCATTGCATTATAGCTGATTTAGGATCACAATCAACCCCATACACCTACCTTAGAACATAAGAAATAGGAGCAGGAGCAGGAGCAGGCCATCCAGCCCATTGAGCCTGCCCTGCCATTCAATAAGATCATGACTGATCTGTCCGTAAACTCAGCTCCATCTACATGCTTTTTCCCCATAACCCTTAATTCCCCTACTATGTAAAAACCTATCTTAACTGTATCTTAAATATATTTAGTGAAGAAGCCTCAACTGCTTCCCTGGGCAGAGAATTCCACAGATTCACCACTCTCTGGGAAAAACAGTTTCTCCTCATCTCAGTCCTAAATCTTCTCCCCTGAATCTTGAGGCAATGTCCCCTAGTTCTAGTCTCACTACCAATGGAAACTACTTTCCTACTTCTATCTTATCTATCCCTTCTCACCATCTCCTTTGACACCCTGACCAATCAGGAGACAATCAGCTTCCGCCTTAAATATACCCCCACTGCAGTCTGTGGCAGAGTATTCCACAGATTTGCTACTCTCTAGCTAAAAAAAGCTCCTCCTTATCTCTGTTCTGAAAGGTTGCTCCTAAATTTTGAGGCTGTGCCTTCTAGTTCTGGATGCTCCCAACACAGGAAGCATGGGAAATATCCTCTCTACATCCACCCTATCTAGTCCTTTCAAAATTCGGTAGGTTTCAATGAGAATCCCAACCCCCCCCCCACCGATGTTCTTCTAAATTCTAGGGAGAACTGGCCTAAAGCTGCCAAACATTCCTCATATGTTAACAACACATCCTTTCTGAGATATGGGGCTCAAAACTGTTGACGATATTCTAAGTACGGCCTGGTTAGTGTCTTGTAAAGCCTCAGCATTATCTCCTTGAAATAAATGCCAACATTGCATTCACCTTCTTTACCACAGACTCAACCTGTAAATTAACCTTCTGGGAGTCTTGCACGAGGCCTCCTAAGTCCCTCTGCACCTCTGATGTTTGAACCTTCTCCCCATTTAGATAATAGTCCACACTATTGTTTCTTTAGGCAAAATGCTTTATCGTACATTTCCCAGCACTATATTTCATCTGCCATATTTTTGCCCTTTTTCCAATTTGTCTGACTCCTGCATTGCTTCCTCAGCACTACCTACCCCTCCACCCATCTTCACATCATCTGCAAAATTTGCCACAAAGCTACCAATTCCATTATTTAGATCATTGACAAACAATGTGAAAACTAGCAGTTTCAAATTGACACCTCAGAAACACCACTGGTCACTGGCAACCATAAAAAGTCCCCTTTATTCCCACTCATTGCCTCCTGCCTGTCAGCCGTTCCTCTTTCCATGCCAGTATCTGTCCTGTAACACCATAGCATTTTACCTTGTTAGGCAGCCTTAAGTATGACAGCTTATCAAATGCCTTCTGAAAATCCAAGTAAATTACATCCACTGCCTCTCCTTAGTCCACTCTACTTGTTACTTCCTTGAAGAACTCTAACAGATTTGTCAGATAAGATTTCCCTTCACAGAAACCATGCTGACTTTGATTTATTTTATCATTAGTCTCCAAAAATCCCGAGACCTCATCCGTAATGATGGACTCCAACACTTTCCCAGCCACTGAGGTTAGGCTAACTAGCCTATAATTTACTTCCTTTTGCCTTGTTCCCTTCTTAAAGAGTGAAGTGACACTTATAATTTTCCATTCCTCTGGGACCATGCCAGAATTAAGTAATTCTTGAAAGATCATGACCAATGCATCCATTATTTCTTCAGCAACCTCTTTCAGGACTCTGGGTTGTAGTCCATCTGGTCCAGGTGACTAATCCACCTTAAGACCTTTTAAGTTTGCCTAGACTTTTTGCTTTGTACAGCAATGGCACTCACTCACGTTTTGTGACACTCATGGACCTCTGGCACACTGCTAGTGTCTTCCACAGTGAATACTGATGCAAAGCACTCATTAAGCCATTTCTTTGTCCCCCATTACTACCTCATCAGCATCATTTTCCAGTGGTTCAATATCAACTCTCAACCCACTCTTACATGTTATATAACTGAAATAAACTTTTAGTATCCTGCTTTATATTATTGGCTAGAATGCCCTCTTATTTCATCTTTTCCCTTTTTATAGTTTTTCAGTTGTCTTTTGTTGGATTTTAAAAGCTTTCCAGTCATCCAAATTCCCACGCACTTTTGCTACATTATATGCCCTTACCTTGGCTTTTAGGCAGTTTTTAACTTCCCACGTCAGCCACGGTTGTCCAGCCCTGCCATTTATGAACAACTTCGGGCCGAAACATCGACAGTACTCTTTTCTAGATGCTGCCTGGTCTGTGGAGTTCTGCCAGCATTTTGTGTGTGTTGCTTAGGATTTTTACATTCAGCTGGGAAGACAAATAGTATCTCAATTTATTATTCCCTGAAACTGGTATATTTCTTCATTGCTGTCATGTTGGCCCAAATTTTATGTAAAACTTTAAAGAGCTCCAAAAAATAAATTATCTTTATTTTGCATATTTTTAAAGATTTAAGTGGTAGTGATAACACTACCGAGGGTATTGTCATAATAATACAACCCGATCAGCCTGAACTGAATTCAAACATGAATTCAGAGATTTAAGTTTGAAATATCTTGTAAACCAGCATGAGTTAATGATTCATTTGTTTCGAATTTGCACTCTCCGACCTCTATTGACAGTTTCTGTTTATCATCAACTCTCACTGTTTAAACAAAAGGACAGAAAAATAGGAAAATGCTAAAAGTTAGTGATGAATCTTTCAAATCCATTTTGGAGATGATATCAACATTGGAAAGGTTTGCTTCTGGCTGAAAACCAAATCTGAAGGCCCATTTTTCTGACCTTTTGAGGCTAACTAGCGTGAAGATTGACAAAGACAACTATTTTGCACATTTTAGAGTCAAAGTAAATTTTTTATAATGGGATGTTATTTATGTATGAGCAAGTTGAAGAGACTGATCTGCTGCACTCTAGTGGTTAAATAAAAAAGAAGAAAATTTCTGCCTTTGAGGCTCGCTGCTTGCTTAAGAAAATACACCTTTTTTCAAGTTCAATCATTCTGATGTTTCTGTAAACTCGATCTGTTTTTACATTTGCCCCATTTTCAACTCCAGGGTGTCTTGCATTATTATCCCTTCTAAGATTCCTGTTCTTTTGCTAACACTGAACCATGATTCTAGTGGTACAAAAGATTTGACAGGCAAGAGCACCTGAGGGCCAACATTTTCACATAAATTTAACACTCGTGCCTATATTTGTTCTTATTCACTTAATTTTATGCTCTATTTTCTTATTGCTTTTTCCTCTCTTCTTAAGAAACATTGTAATCTAACTTTCTTGGTTCTGATAGAAGGTAAGCAGTATGAAGTATTAATTCAGTGGATGCTGCCTGACCTATCAAGTATTAACAGTATTTTCCACATTTATGTGTTGACTGTATCTGGTTTTCTATTATCCAATTTATAGAACTAATTTTAAGCAAGGGGTTATTAATAATTTTAACTGTGCACATACCAGTCAGTCTATGATAATTACAAAATAAATTGTACATATATTACCTATGTTGTACATGAAATGTCTTTCAAAGAGAATGATTTAATTCCATGTTTGCGTTTAGTTTGCAGACATCTCATCTTTTAAAATCTACAATGAGATTGAAGCTTCAGGGTTATAAAAGAAATGTCAAAAGCAAGTGATTGAAATAATTCCTTTTTAACAGAATTTCAAAGAATAATTCACTCTCTAGGATTCACAACTTAACTTGCAAATCAAAAGTATATGTCATTTTTCTAAGGATGGTATTCAGAAATATTCCTAAACAGTGGGATTCTGAACTTCAAAGAAAAAGGTTTAATGCTGGATTAGTTAAGAGTAATGCTGTTAAGAGTACCAAAAGCTAATCATTTTGTGTACTACAGGATATGCCCAACATGAACACTGGTTACCTATTGTGAAATTTGAGATGTGTTATGGATATGTGTTCAGTTTCAGTTATTATAGAATTTTCAAATTAGCTTAATGAGGCTCATAAGTTCAGAAGTATTTGTAAAGTTATGTGGTGATGACCAGCTATCATATTTTTGTAGATGGTTAACAGTTAGTTCCTTCTAAATGTTGCAGATAGAAGTAATGGAGGTTGCTCTGGACCAAGCTGGCTTGCCCAATGAAAGAAAAATTGCCATCATAGACAAAAATCGTGATCTGCACATCACATCAGTGCGTAGATTTGGGAAAGAACAAAAAATCATTAAAATTGGTAGGTAATGAAATCACTAACAAAAATGTTTAATGATAAAAGGATAATAATCATATTTTTGTTTCATGTCCGGTCACCAGGCTATTGTGGGAGGCGAGGGAGGAGATTGCTGAGCCTCTGGCAAAAATCAAGGGGTGGGGGAGGGGATAGGCCAGCGAGGTGAAGAAGGAATGTAAGGGGAAAGCACTATGGGTAGTAGAAGAAGGCAGAATCATGAGAGAGGTGATAGGCAGCTGGAAGAGGAGACAGAGTGAAAGTGGGATGGGGGAAGGGAGGGGGTGGGAATTACCAGAAGTTGGAGAATTCGATGTTCATACCAAAGGGCTGGAGACTACCCAGACGGTATATGAGGTGTTGCTCCTCCAACCTGCGTTTGGCCTCATCATGGCAGTAGAGAAGGCCATGTATGGACTTATCCGAATGGGAACATGAAGCAGAGTTGAAGTGGGTGGCAACTGGGAGATCCTGTCTGTTGTGGCGGATGGAGCGGAGGTGCTCGACGAAGTGGTCCCCCAATCTGCGTCGGGTCTCGCCGATGTAGAGGAGACTGCACTGGGAGCATCGGATGCAATAGATTACCCCAACAGACTCACAAGTGAAGTGTTGCCTCACCTGGAAAGACAGTTTGGGGGCACTGAATGGTGGTAAGAGAGGAGATGTAGGGACAGGTGTAGCACTTACACTTGCAGGGATAAGTACCAGGTGGGAGATCTGTGGGGAGGGATGTGTGGACCAGGCAGTCGCGGAGGGAACGATCCCTGCGAAAAGCGGAGAGGGGTAAAGAGGGAAAGATGTGCTTAGTGGTGGGGTCCTGTTGAAGGTGGCGGAAGTTGCAGAGGATAATATGCTGGATCTGGAGGCTGATGGGGTGGTAGGTGAGGACAAGAGAACATGGTCCCTGTTGTGGTGACGGGAGGATGAGGTGAGGGCCGAAGTGCGGGAAATGGAGGAGATGCGGGTGAGGGCATCATTGATGACGGCAGAAGGGAAACCATGATTCTTAAAGAAAGAGGACATTTGAGATGACCTGGAACGGAAAGTTTCATCCTGGGAGCAGATGCAGCGGAGACGGAGGAACTGGGAATAGGGAATAGCATTTTTACATTTGGCAGGGTGGGAAGAGATCCAAGGGAATCTTGCTTTGTGGATCCAGAATTGACTTGCCCACAGAAGGCAAAGAGTGGTTGTGGACGGGTCATATTCTGCATGGAGGGTAGTGACCAGTGGTGTGCCTCAGGGATCTGTTCTGGGACCCCTACTCTTCGTGATTTTTATAAATGACCTAGATGAGGAAGTGGAGGGATGGGTTAGTAAAGTTGCTGATGTCACAAAGGTTGGGGGTGTTGTGGATAGTATGAAGGGCTGTCAGAAGTTACAGTGGGACATCGATAGGATGCAAAACTGGGCTAAGAAGTGGCAGATGGAGTTCAACCCAGATAAGTGCAAGGTGGTTCATTTTGGTAGGTCAAGTATGATGGCAGAATATAGTATTAATGGTAAGATTCTTGGCAGTGTGGAGAATCAGAGGATCCTGGTCAGACCCCACTTGGAGTACTGTGCTCAGTTCTGGTCACCTCACTACAGGAAGGATGTGGAAACCATAGGAAGGGTGCAGGGGAGATTTACAAGGATGTTGCCTGGATTGGGGAGCATGCCTTATAAGAATAGATTGAGTGACGGTGGATGAGTGGTGACCTGATAGAGGTGTATAAGATGATGAGGGACAATTGATTGTGTGAATAGCAGGATTCTATTTCCCAGGGCTGCAATGGCTAACACAAGAGGGCACAGTTTTAAGGTACTTGGAAGTAGGTACAGAGGAGATGTCAGGGGTAAGTTTTTTACGCAGAGAGTGGTGAGTGCATGGAATGCGTTGCAGGTGATGGTGGTGGAGGCGGATACAATAGGTCTTTTAAGAAACTCTTGAATAAGTACATGGAGCTTAGGAAAATAGAGGGCTATGGGTAACCCTAAGTAATTGCTAAAGTAGGTACATGTTCGGCACAGCACTCTGGGCTGAAGGACCTGTATTGTTTTCTATGTTTCAGCATCTTGAAATAAAGATTCCATTGTCGCTTGTTTACAGACCAGTTTGTAAGTGTGTTACTAGAATTGTTGTAATTGCCAAAAAAATTGGGCACTAGTATTTATTTAGGCAATGTTGATCTTTGACTTTTTGCTGAATTTTTTGGTGATCTGATTGTTCTGCACTACTGAAGCAACAAGTTATTGTTTCAAACAACTTTAGTCAAAAAGATCAATTATTAATAACTACTGTTAAAATGTTGAAATAATTCCCACCAAATAAGTAAAATATGGGATTTTATCCAGAATTTCATAACTTACCAAGTCAGTGGATCTGGTTGCCAAATAAGGAAGTGAAGGTATTTGAGTAAGTCCAGAGGAGGTTTGTGAGAATATTTCTGGAGTTGTTTTGGAGAAGTTGGATTTGTTACCCAAGGGTATAGTCATATACCTAAGTACAGTATACAGTTGTACAAGATAGGTTTTTTTACAGATAAGGTAAGAAATAATCTTCACATATGTTATACAAAGACTAGGAAACACTAATCTAAATCTTCTTGGACAAGACAAATAGGGAGAACACAAAGAAGAATATTTTCACACAGTGGCTGACAATGATCTAGAATTCACTTGTTGATCAATAATTTCTAAAGGAAGTAGTATAGTCATTTGAGGAAAACAATGTTAAAGGGTTATTGGTTGGAATGGTACTGAGTAGACTGTCTTTCAAAGACTAGCCGTGGATTTGATGCACCAATTGGATGCCTTCTGTTACTTTCTGACTTTGTCTACCAGCTACACTTGCTAGTTGATGCTGAACCTGACTGATCAGTGCATCCAAGATTAAGTTGTATTTTGGCGGCCATTTAAGGTATCTCCCTTACTGGAGTTAACTGTCAAACTGTTTGAAAATGTAATATTCACAAATCTTCAATGTTATTCAAAGACACAGTGAGAGCTTGATCATTAGACATATTTTAAAATGGACTTAGATAATATTTAATAGATTGGAAAATAGAGGGGTATGGAGAAGTGGCACTGAAGAAAAGTTGAGGCCAGCATAGACCAGCCTGGATCATATTAAATGATGAGGCAGGCTAGAAGGACCCAGTGACATACTGCTGCTCCTATTTTATTGTGTTCATGTCAAAAAAAAGTACAAGATACAATTTAAAACACTTAAAGCAATACGTTTCAATTAATTAAAGTAAACTTATTTGACTGTATGCCAGATTTGACCTGCCCCAGATTCAGTGGGCAGATCTTTCATTGTTCCTATTGAAGAAAAGAAGAACATTTGTCCTTCCAGTCAGAGAGTAGTAGGAAGACAGCGGCAATCAGCTGACTGGAAGTTCAGGATACACTGCTGTCAGTAAGAAGTTTGTATGTTCTCCCACATCCCAAGGGTTAGGGTTAGTAAGTTGTGTGCATGTTAGCACCAGTAACATTGTGACACTTGCAGGTTACACCCAGCACATCTTCGGATTGAGTTGGTCATTGACGCAAATGATGCATATCACTGTATGTTTCAATTGTACATGTGACAAATAAAGCTAATCTTTAATCTGTTTGCCATCAATAGCAGTTTCCTGTTATCAATGCATAAGGTTTAAAGGAAGTAAAAGTTTTCTTCCTGGCTCTGCACTGCATGCCATTTCCAACCTAAATTCTTCCCCTTCTACATGATCTCCCTCTCCGTGGTCTCTTTGCGAGCCGGCACCAAGGTTTCATGCACAGAATCCCAGAATTTCAAGAGAACTCTAGCCCATGTCCTCTTCTGGATACTCTTAACACACATCTCATTTCATATCAAACTACAGCAAAATAGAATTTCCATTTTCATGTTTTCATTTTCATAAACATTCTCATGTTTAGATATTTCTAAACATCTGGGCTCTGAGTGATGGCATGGCCATAAGTTTTCTTTTATCGTCAATGTGATATAAAAGCAGACCTCACACTATAGAGATATGACATTACGTGTAGAAAGTAATCATGTTATTATCTAGCACAATGAAGCTGAAACATAAAACTCATATTTTGATCTGGAAAAAATTCCAGCTTTTCATTTCCAGTGGCTACTGGTATGCTGCAGTGATGATCCTGAATGATGTTAATCGTCTGTATTAATGATTTGGTTGAGAATGCGGTTGTCATGGTTAGTAGATTTGTGGGTGACTCCTAAATGAATGGTATAGTGCACAGTTAAGAGGGATAACTAAGATTAGCAACACACACAAAATGCTGGAGGAACTCAGCAGGCCAGGCAGCACCTATGGTAAAAAGTACAGTTGACATTTCAGGCCGAAACATCGACTGTACTTTTTTTCCATAGATGCTGCCTGGCCTGCTGAGTTTCTCCGGCATTTTGTGTGTGTTGCTTGGATTTCCAGCATCTGCAGAATTTCTCATTTGTTATCTAAGAATAGAGCAGGATGTAAATCAACCTGGAAGGTAGGCCAAGGAATAACATATGAAATTTAACTTGGTCAAGTGCAAGGTGTTGCACTATGGTAAGTTAAAGGAGGGCAGGATAGTAAATAGTAGGACCTTGTAGAGAGTTAGTGAATAGACTGATGTAAGGATATGGGTATATAGCTCGCTGATAAGGGAGGCCCAGTAGAGAGGTTGATGAAGAATGCTTTTGGATTGCTTGACTTCATTAATCAGGGCATTGAGTACAGGAATTGGGATGTCATGTTACAACTGTACAAGTCATTAGCAAGATCACAATTGAAGTATTATGTTCAGTTCTGATCACCTAGCTATAGGAAGGATGTCATTAATATGAAAGGGTGCAGAAAATATTCACAAGGTTATTGCCAGGACTAGACATCTTGAGTTGCAAGAAGAGGCTGGTAAGCTGGGACTTTGTTCCCTGGAGTGTAGGAGGCTGAGGGCTGATGTTATTTATGTTCCTCATCATTATATATATCTCTATTAAGTGAACTGTCAGCCTTTTAACCAGAGTAGAGGAGTCAAGAGGGCATAAGTTTAAAAAGAGAGGGGAAAATTGAAGATAAAATTTTTTACATGGAGGGTAGTGGATAGGTGGAGGGATGGATAGTGTTCAGGAAGCAGAGAGTGTGCAGAAGGACTTGGACAGATTGAGAGAATAGGCAAAGAAGTAGCTGTTGGAATACAGTAGGGGTCACCAATCTTTTTAAGCCCAAGATCCCCTACCTTGGCCTTAGTGAAAGGCAAGATCAACCCCAAATCGATTAGTTACACGCATGCACAGAAAGACCGAAGTAAAACCCCGCAACCCGGAAATAGGAGTAATATATGAACACCAGGGGTCACCACCCTTTTTTTGCACCGTGGACCAGTTTAACATTGACAATATTCTTGCAGACCAACAGACCTGTGGGGGGGGGGGGGGGGGAGGGAGGGTGTTAAACATGACCGGATACTCAAAGCAGCTTCCTTATGTCCAGTCTTTTCCGCAATTTAGTTTTCGTGGCTCTCAGCACTTAGCTTCTGTCCCACTTGTTCACGTTTCTTCAGCTGGAGAAAAACTCAAATGTGTTTGTTTTTAAGTGCTGGGTGCTTGGACTCAAGGTGCCGAAGCAGTTTTGAGGACTTCATTGCCTCATTAGACAGCCTCTGGGCCTGAACTCCAGCTTCCTACCCACCCGCCATCAGACACCTTGGCCAGGTGTGGCTGTTCCCGTACCGTGGCCGCGGTGGTCACAGTCCGGACTGAGCGACCGACCGAGCGAGGAGGAGTGCGACTGGATGCGCGCACCCCCCCCCCCCCCCCCCCCGTAGGATCTATTGGTCAACAAAAGTTTGTCTTGAGGGATGACTTTCAGTAGATCGTAGCAAGGTAGCTGCTCTGCTACTTACGAAACCCTGAGCCCGAATTAGGTCGTCTGCGAATATTTAAGCACCAGGTTCCCCACGAACATTTGGTGTGCTAAACAGGTTTAGAGGCGGCGCCCATCTGCGTGTTCAAGTTCAACAGTGGGCGTGACAGGGAATGAGGAAAGGTGCAGCTGACTCATCACGTACAAACAAGCTGGAGGAACTCAGCAGGTCGGGCAGCATCTGTTGAAATGAGCAGTCAACATGATGCTGCCCAACCTGCTGAGTTCCTCCAGCTTGTTTGTACGTGTTGATTTGACCACAGCATCTGCAGTGTACTTTGTGTTGGCAGTTGACTCATATCGTTTCCTCACGGCCCGGTGGTTGGGGACCATTGAAATACACTGTAGTGCGTGGCAGGGGAGCTATACGCATGCGCACTGGGCAGAAAGAACGGAACTAAAACCCCGCACCCTGGAAACAATCTCTCAACAGTATTTGTGTATTTATTTTTCTTTTTTTTGGGGATCTACTGGGAAAGTCTCAAAGATTGTGATTGACGGGTTGGCGACCACTAGAATACAGTGTAGGGAAGTGTATGGTCATGCACTTTGATAGAAGGAATAAAGGAATAGACTATTTTCTAAGTGGGGAGAAAGCTCAAAAATCAGAGGTGCCTTGTCTTGTCTTGTCCATTCTGCACCAACCGCCGCCACTGGGCTATAAACGTGCAGGAGCAGTGTGTAGTTAACTGCCATGCTCAAGGACATATACGCTGCCTCAGCTGAGGTTTCAACTAATGGCCTTCAGATCACTAGCCCAAGGCCTTAAACATTTGGCCACGCGCAAAGGAACTTGGAAGTCCTTGTGCAGAATTCCCTAAAAATTAACAGACAGGTTGAGTCAATGGTAAGGAATGCAGATGCAATGTTAATATTCATTATGAAAGGACTAGAATGTGGTGTGATGCTGAGGCTTCATAAGGCATTGGTCAGGCTGCACTTGGAGTACTATGAGCAGTTTTAGGCCCCTTGACTAGGAAAAAATGTACTGGCATTGGAAAGGGTCCAGAGGAGGTTCACAAGGATGATTCCAGGAAGGAAAGTGTTAATGGTTAAAGGAACGGGCCTTTGGCAAGGTGCTGCACATGAAGCTGTTTAGCAAGATAAGAGCCCATGGGATTACAGGGAAGTTACTAGCATGGGTGGAGCATTGGCCAGTCGGCAGAAAACAGAGAGTGGGAATAAAGAGATCCTATTCTGGCTGGCTGCCAGTTGTTAGTGGAGTTCCACAAGAGTCGGTGCTGGGACCATTGCTTTTTACAATGTATGTCAATGATTTGGACGACGGTATTAGTGGATTTGTGGCTAAATTTGCTGATGATACAAAGATAGGTGGAGGAGTGGGTAGTGTTGAAGAAACAGAGAGCCTGCAGAGAGACTTATATAGTTTAGGGGAATGGGCGAAGAAGTTGCAAATGAAATACAATGTTGGAAAGTGTATGGTCATGTACTTTGGTGGAAGAAATAAACGGGCAGACTATTATTTAGATGGGGAGAAAATTCAAAATGCGGAGATGCAAAGAGACTTGGGAGTCCTTGTGCAAGATACCCTAAAGGTTAACCTCCAGGTTGAGTTGGTTGTGAAGAGGTGAATTCAATGTTGGCGTTCATTTCTAGAGGTATAGAATATAAGAGCAGGGATGTGATGTTGAGGCGCTATAAGGCACTTGGAGCATTGTGTACAGTTTTGGGCTCCTTATTTTAGAAAGGGTATACAGACATTGTAGAGGGTTCAGAGAAGATTCACAAGAATAATTCCAGGAATGAAAAGGTTACCATATGAGGAATATCTGGCAGCTCTTGGGCTGTATTCCCTGGAGTTCAGGAGAATGAGGGGGGATCTCATGGAAACATTCCAAATGTTAAAAGGTCTTAACAAATTAAATATAGCAAAGTTATTTCCCATGGTAGGGGAGTTTAGGACAAGAGGGCATGACTTCAGGATTGAAGGACGTCCATTTAGAACAGAGATGCAGAGAAAATACTTTAGTCAGAGGGTGGTAAATCTGTGGAATTTGCTGCCACGAGCGGCTGTGGGGGCCAAGTCATTGGGTCCATTTAAGGCAAAGATAGATAGGTTTTTGATCAGCCAGGGCATCAAAGGGTATGGGATGAAGGCAGGGGAGTGGGGATGACTGGAAGAATTGCATCAGACCATGATTGTTTGGCAGAGCAGACTCGATGGGCCGAATGGCTCACTTCTACTCCTATATTTTAGAGTCTTTTGAATGAGCAGCATTTCCTTAAGGTTGTTAAAAGTCAGGGATGGCAGTGGGATAAACTCCCACTACCTGTTAAATGCTCCCAATGGTGTACAACTCAAATAGCCTCAGACTACCAAGTTCTGTTCCTGGCCTTCAAAGTGTGGCTTTGCTACTAAGTCCGGTGGAACAGTTTCCACTGACAGGAGAAGGGGCAAAGGTGGGTTACTGATGTCTTAAAACCAGTGGCTTTGGGCAGATGGGGCTTGTCAGCCATGGTTGACAGCTCATCTAGAAGAAGAAAAACACTGATCTCAAACCACCACTGTCTGCAGCTATACCCACTCATGTAGATAGCTTTGGGAGTAAACCCAGAGGGAAAAATCTGGAGTTGGAATCCCTAAGGCAGTCCTACATTGAGTTCAATGCTGACTGGCAACTCCTGCAATGCTTTTGGTGCCAAACTCTATGGTCCTTGGTGTTCCTTTGGGTCCATCAGATGCTTGCTACATGGCCAACAGCTTGCTCTCCATATCGTACTGTTCTGGCTTGCGTATCTAGACAACCAGGATGCAACATCTGTGGTTGACCATGACCGATGGAGTCGTCGTCATTGCTGTCGTCGTATTCCTGTGTATTCTCAAAAATTTAGAAGAATGAGGGAGGATCTCTTTGAAAGCTGTCGAATATTGAAAGGCCTAGATACAGTGGATGTGGAGCGGATGTTTCCTGTAGTAGGTGAGTCTAAAACCAGAGGGCACAACCTCAAAATATAGGGGCATCCATTTAGATCGGAGATAAGAAGGAATTTCTTTAGCCAGAGGTTGATGAATCTGAGGAATTCATTGCCACAGATGGCTGTGGAGGACATGTCATTGAGTATGTTTAAAACAGAGGTTGATACTTTCTTGGTTAGTCAGGACATCAAAGGTAATGGGAGGAGGCAGGAGAATGGGATGGAGAGGGATAATAAATCAGCCGTGATGGAATGTTTGAGCAGACTCAATGGACTGAGTGGCCTAATTCTGCTCCTATGTCTTATGGTCTTTTCAAAGTCATTTTTGAAGAATTCTTAATGTTAAATTGATGATAAAGCTGATTAGAATTATTCTCTGATAGAACCTGATGACAGTTTAAGATCATGCCATTCTTATTTTTGCTGGCAAAGAGTGAGAGTTACGTATTGCATTGTGTTGATTTACTAGTTGCGTGAAATGATTAAGAGTTGACATATTTTTATATACTGCATGAATTATTTGAGTTGCCAGTTCTCCAGAATTGTCTCAGTCTCCAGGAACTGAAGTTTAATCTACTGGACATTGCTGCCAGCAATGTCTGAGAAAAATCATCACAAACCAGTTAATGATACTTTTGTTTATTAGTTCTAAAAATACCAAAGCTTAGAAAAATAAAAGTAAACAATGGTATGTATGTGTCTCTGCAATATTAACATGGTTTCTTGAATCTTTGAGAAATGTATTAAAATTGAAACAAATATTAGTTAGTGAAACAAAAGTAATTTTAACTGCTATTTTTTAAATTTAATTCAGGAACTATGGTGCACTCAATGGCTTGGAATGACACAATCAATATACTATGTGGAATGCAGAATATGTACTTTGTGGTTTGGTATTATCCAAATGTAGTCTACGTAGATAAGGAGCTACTGTCCAAAACAGTTTATGAAAAAGATGCAAGGTAGAATTATCCTCAACAAATAATTATCCTTTCTTCTTTTTATACAAACTGAAAGACGAATTTAAATGATTATGTTCATCCATGTCCACGTTTTATCAGAAGTTCACTTGATTTTTTTAAAATGATAATACTTACAATAAGAAATTTTCATTTGAAAATTATAATTTTAGCTGATGAACTTTTAAGTAATTTTGGTGAACTTGCATGACATTTTCAATATTATTTTAATGGATATATATTAAATAAAAGAATACTGGAATATGAATAAACTTAAAGTACTTGAATCCACACAGCATTTCTTTTGTTTTCAGTGAATTTGGTAAAAATCCTCAAATTGTGAATTATGTGGGAAACCAAGTCACCATTAGAAGAGTTGATGGCTCAATGATACATACAAGTATATCACCTTACCCTGCCATCCTTCATGAATATGTTACTGCTTCAAGGTGGGATGATGCAGTTCGTCTCTGTCGCTTTGTCAAGGTATTTGCAAAAAAAATTGATTATAAATTGTTTTGTGGAACTATTATTCATTTTAGTATATAAAAAGAAAAGGCAGTTTTCTGTAAGGTATCATGTATTAAATGGAAGTTTCATAGTTTTGTTAATTAATATTCATAATGCAGATGAAAACAATCCAAAGTGTATTAATTAAAAACAGGATATGAAGAAAAACCAATCCAAAAATGTGTTTTCTTTCATTTTTTAAATATTATTTATAAATCACTGTATATAATTTGTAGTTAAGGCCACATAGCCCAAACTTTTGTTGTGGAAATCTATCATATATTGCAAAACATGCAACTCCAATGAAAGAAAGAATTTAATGGCAGCTTTTCTTCAGACAACAGTGGCAGTTTTTTTTTATTTTTGGCTGTTGTGAAAATACATGGCAATGGATTGGCTGCCCATTATATAATACTCTTGATTTTACTTTCTATTATTCCTAATAAGAACTTAGACCTTACCAGTGTTTGGTCCACATTATAGTTGAAACAAATTGTTTGCTATATTGTAGTATGAATGTGCTACATATGCTTAGAAATGAAATCTAAAAACTTTGTAATTTTTGTCATAAATATAATTTTTACCCAGAGTAGATAACAATTGCAACCATTTCTGGGTGACAGCATGAGAATAGGGAAATATGATTGAGTAGTCTCTGGTATCGATCATCCTTGAAAATCTGAGCTTGTGTCCATTTGTTCTGCCGAAGGAGTTTTCTACCATCATCCTGGTAACTGTGTACATTTTATCTCTGGCCAACATCGGGCAGGCACAGGGGGAGCTGAGCACTATGATCAGCAGTCATGAAACAGTGCACCCTGATGCTTTCCCTCTCACTACAGGGGATTTCAACCAGACCAGCTTTCCCTCTCACTACAGGGGATTTCAACCAGACCAGCTTGAAGAAGTTTCTGAACAACTACCACCAACATATCACCTGTGGAACCAGAGGAGTGAATACTCTTGACTGCTTTTATACCACCATCAAAAATGCTTACTGTGCCATCCCACGCCCAAACTTTAGAAAGTTTGATCACCTGGCTGTACTTTTACTCCCAGGGTAGAGGCGGCAGGGACTAAAGTCCAGAGTAGCACTAGCAGTAAGGACAAAGAAGCCATGGTCAAGGGAGGCAGAGGAGCGCATACAGGACTGTTTTGAGTCGGTGGCCTGGATGATATTCAGGGATTCATCTTCAAATCTGAAAGAATATGCCACAGTTGTCATCGACTTTATCAAGACCTGTGTGGATGAGTGTGTGCCTTCGAGAACATATCAGACATACCCAGACCAAAAGCCATGGATTAACCAGGAGATTCATAGTTTCCTGAGAGCTAGATTTGTGGCATTCAATGCCAGTGATCCAGAACTATACAAGAAGTCCATGTACAACATACAGAAGGCTATTTTAAGAGCAAAAAAGCAATTCCAAATTAAGTTAGAGACAAAATCAGATGCACAATCTCTGGCAGGGTTTACAAGCCATTACTTCCTAAAAGGTGAACCCTAACATCATGATTGGCAATGATGCTTCACTCCCAAGTGAACACCTTTTATGCACACTTTCAAAAGGAGAATAAAGCACCTGTGTGAATTCCCTGTAGCATCTGATGACCCTGTGATCTCTGTCTTAGAGGCCAATGGCAGGACATCTTTCAAGAGGGTAAATCCTCGCAAGGCATCAGGCCCTGATGGTGTACTTGGTTGCGCACTGAAAACCTGTGCCAACCAACTAGTGGAAGTGTTCAAGACCTTCTTCAATCTCTCACTGCTACAGTTGGAGGTTCCCACCTGCTTTAAAAAGGTGACAATCAAACAAATGTCCAAGAAAAGCAAAATGAACTGCCTCAACCACTATCACCCAGTTGCACACAGATCTACTGTGATAAAGTACTTTGAGGAGTTGTTCATGGCCATAAACTACTCCTGTCTAAGCAAGGACCTGGACCTGTTGGAATTTGCCTCTCGCCACAATAGGTCTACAGTGGATGCAGTCTCACTGGCTTTCCACTTGGTCTTTGATCACCTGGACAATAGCAATACCTATGTCAGACTACTGGTTATTGATTACAGTTCAGCATTCAATACCATCATACTCTCAGTACTAGTCAACAAGCTCCAAAACCTGCATCTCCCTCTGCAACTGGATCCTTGACTTCCTAATTCCAAAGTCAGCGCAGATCGAAAATAACTTCTCCTCACTGATAGTCAGCACTAGCACACCTCAAGGATGCATGCTTAGCCCACTTCTCTATTCTCTCTGCACTTATGACTATGTGGCTAGGCACAGCTCAAACATGATCTATAAATTTGCCAATGACACAGATATTGTTGGCAGAATTTTGGGTGGTGACAGGGAAGCATACAGGAATGAGATAGATCAGCTGGTTATGTGACGACGCAACAACAACCTTGCACTCAATGTCAGTAAGACCAAAGAACTGATTGTGCAGTTCAGGAAAGAGAAATCAAGAGAACACACATCAGTCCTTGTTGAGGGTTCTGCTGTGGAAAGGGTGAGAAGTTTCAAGCTCCTGGGTGTCAACATTTCTAAGGATCTATCCTGGGCCCAGCATACAGTTGCAATCACCTAGAAGGCACAATTGTGGCTATATTTCAGTCATCAAGGCCGCTTTCAATTTTCTACAGACGTACTTTGGAGAGAATTCTAACTGGTTGCATCACCATGTGGTATGAAGAGGCCACAACACGTGGTCGGAAAAAGCTGCAGAAATTGCAAATTCAGCTAGCTCCACCATGAGCTCCAGCCTCCCCAACATCAAGAACATCTTCAAAAAGTGATGCCTCAAAAAGGTGGCATCCATCAGGGACTCCAATGACAAAGAGCATAAACTCTTCTCATTTTTACCATCAAGGAAGAGCTACAGGAGCCTGAATACACACACTCAATAATTTAGGAACAGCTTCTTCCTCTCTACCATTAGATTTCTGAACGCACAATGAATCCATATACACTACTTCACATAGCTCTCTTTTTGCACTATTTATTTAATGTACTATATATACAAATATATAGATATATCACATATCTTATGGTAATTTATAGTTTTTTATTATCATGTGTTGCAATGTACTGCTGCCACAAAACAACACATTTCACAACATATGCCAGTGATATTAAACCTGATTCTGATTCTGAAATCTGAGTCTTGACTATCAAATACCCTTTTCTTGAAGCTTGTTGTGCAGCGTTTCTGAAGTCCCATCCTCTTCTCAACGTGGGTGATTAGGCAGTGAATCTGTGCTTGAATTCACCACTGACATTTTATAATTCTCTTGGGGATACCATCAGATCTCAAGGCCACAATATTTGAGTTTGAATGTGGCCTTCTCAGACTATTGTTGTTCAAGATAGACTTCTGTGGGATAGAGTTAAGGGTACTTCCATCAAGGACAGGGTTGTGATAGAGGAAGCCTTCAATATGTTCCTTCCAATGTTCCTGCATGTTCCTGATAGATTCCCTTCTGTTGCTGGCTCTCAGCAGGTAGGGTCTTGGGTGTTTTTGCCATAGACAATTTTTGCAGTACGGAAGTACTGATTCCATATTAAAGGGATCTAAAGGGACATAATGTTCTCCAGTTCTGTGGAATTATGTTGTAACATGATGCTGTACTTGTTCACTCTTGATGAGAAAACTCATTTTGTGAAGATGACTTTCCTTCTCTGGTCTGCTCTTGCAGAAGATCTACCCACTGCCTTGTTCTTTAAACTGGCTTTCATCTGCCTGTCAGTACTTGAAGATATCTGTATATCTGTAGCATAGAGCCTTAAGTTTTTCACTAGATGAGAAGGTTTCCTGGGTCTTCTTGCCAAAGTGAATAACCATGCATTTTACGACATAATACTCCTTCCTCCATCTTTTGGCTCACTTGGTCAGATTGTCTGTATTATATTTGCAGACTCTTTTGCTCTTTTTTTTCCCATAAATGAATTAAACATTCATTGGCTGAAATTGCCAGTTTTAATTTTGGGTTATTGTGTGACCTATGTATTGAAGTAGTTCTGGTGCACACAACTTCACAAATAAAAATTGGCATGCACTAGTCACATAGATTTCTATCACAGTAATGATACCGTAATGTGTTTTCTGCATCAATACATCAACTGCTTATAATGACATTCTGCTTAATGTTGCAAGGACAATTGGTCTTTGACAAATCTCGTGTATCAGTTTAACATTTTCCAGAAAAAGATGTTAGCCAAAGGATTTGGCAAGTAGCAAAAAAATATTTTCCATCATCTGATAAAAAGCAGCATTTGCTTTCCAAGTAATTTGGGTAGTACCTCCCTCCTGCAGCTTATTTTGTCTAGGTTGCAAGTGCAGCTATCGGGAAAACAGTTCTCCCTGTAAAATGTCAAGAGGGTGCTGAATTAGACAAAAAGAGAAAACAACCAGAAAACTAAACATCTGGATTTGCATATGGAAATTAGTAATGAAACAAAATTCAAATTAAATGTGTTTTGGCATTTTGCAAGTCCATTAATTTATCCATTTTAGTTTAGTATAAAAATGATTAAAAATAAAGACCTTGACATTCAAGTCAGCTTGTTCCATCAGAATTCCAGTCTGTGCACAGTGCCCAGCAAATTACAGTGAGGGTTGTTAACAGATCAGCAGATCATCTGCACTTGCCTTAGGAAGTTCTCAGTCTTTTCTAGAAAGTTTTCTCAGTCCAACCTTATGGTGCTTAATTTGGATTGGAGATCTCTTATTAGAACATTACTGGATCTCACCAATATGTAAGTTAGATTTGGCTCCTACCAATTAAATGCCTTTGCAGGTACAGGCAGCTTGTCACAATCACAAAAGTAGTTGCACCTTTGGTATTTAAAGCAAAATTTGCAGAATTTGGGAAGACGAGAGTTATACCATCCTCAGAAACTTAGGGGGGAAATGTAATGATCTATCACATGGAACGTAAACATGGAGAATAATATACCTTTAAACTTGACATTAAAACTTACCTGGAGATTCAAAAGAAAAGCTAGTGATTAGATAGGCTTAATTTTTCCTACAAAGAACTGTGAAGATGTTCACATGCTGGGCACAAAGCCAGTGAGCAGTCAGATTGTGTAAGTACAACATGACAAGTTTACATGGACAAAACCTTTTGTAAACTTAGACACAGGAAATTACAAAGGGAAAACTTTGGCACACAAAGTACATGCAGATGTAAGTAGTTTTGTACATTTTATGGGCATATATAAAGGGAGTGGAACAACGCAAAAATATAGAACGAAAGCTTCATTCATCATATAAATCTGATAAGTTTAGAAACTGGTGTTTTGAAAATAAATTAAACATATTTCAGAGAGACAAAAACGAAAGGTAAAGGTGTAGAGGAAGGAAGAAAGACATAATCATGAGTAAGAGAAAAAATGATGGAGTTTGGAAACCAGAGTGGTTGAGAGGTAAAAGGGATTTATGAGAGAGACTGAAACAGAAGCATAATTGCCAGTGCTTGCTTTAGCATTTAATAATTTTAGGATTACGTTTGCTCAATCAGTTTGGTATTTCTTCCCAGTCAGGCATAACTAAGGAGACAAACTTAGTTTGGATTGCAGTCAGGTATATGTTCTTATCAGCAAATCCATGTGACAAATGGAGCGATGGTAGGCACATAGTCAGTTACGATCAACTCTCAACCAGCTGAGATATACAAATTGCACCTCATCAAGAATCACCACAGATGGATCCAGAGCAATGCAAATCTACCCAATTTTAGGTATAGCAGCAGCTTAAATCCTGACGTTCACAAATCCCTGTCCTTTCACTATACATTTTTTAAAGTTTCTAACAATCTGAGGTTTCAGTTTTCATTGAGAAAGAGGGAATATTTTATGAGAAGATGAATAAAGAGGAAAAGTGGATTTGACCAAGGAATGGAGAGGGAGAATTTGACAAAGAATTGTTTGAGACCAACTGGACATAGTCACTAAAAGAGGGAAAGGCAGACAATATTAGAGTACTGATGCTTTTTCTTTGAGTATTTACAAGTACCGTTTGGATACAAAAGTGGTATCTATAGTGTATTTGTACACTTGTGGAACAAATCACCCAAGAAGCTATATAGTGGGTGCAGGAAAATTATTGCCAGGTAAAATCGGGCAAAGCTCTAAGATATTTTAAAATATGTAGATTAGAAACTGAAATAGTAACCTAAGTGCAGAGGCAGAAAATATGTAGTTCTATCATTCTCAGGTTCCCAACTGTTTTAAGAAGACTACTAACATCCCAGTATCTAACAAAAAGAAGGTTATGCGCCTTAATAGCTACTGCCCAGTGGCTTTGACATCCACCATCATGAACTGCTTCCTGAGGCTGGTCATGGCATACATCACTCCTGCCTTCCTGGTGACCTCATTGCACTGCAATTCGCCTGCTCCCAAAACGTCTTCCAAAACTATCTTCCTGGCTTACACACAAGACTGCATGGCCAGATTCTGTTCTGACTCTATTTGCAAGTTTGTTCTAGATAAGGTGGTGGTGAACTGCTACAGACAAATGATTAAGTTTTCTTAGTCCCATCAGTAGGCAATTCGAGGATTTTGATGTATCAATGTAAAAATAGAGATATACATTACTCTGTGTGTATAATTACTCTACATTATACACACACACACACACACACACACACCTTACATATGCATATTCCAAACAATTGTTTTATTGATCATTACAGAATGTGTCTCTGGTACCTCTCACTCCCTCCCCTCTCTCTTCCCCTTTTCCCAATCATGATTCCCCTCTCCTGCCTCCTTCTCACTCTCAGGATGCAATAAAGACCCATATCAGAATTAGATTTTATCATAACTCACATATATCATGATTTGTTTTTTGCAGCATCAATACAGTACAATACATAAAATTACAACAGTAATGTGCAAAAGTCTTGGGTGTATATATGTGTGTGTGTGTGTGTGTGTGTGTGTGTGTGTGTGTGTGTGTGTGTGTGTGTGTGTGTGTGTGTGTATGTATGTGTATATATAAAAGATTTGCTCAGTACTGGATTTTAGAGGTAGGATGACTCTGTCTAGAAATGGAAATTGATCACTGTGGTGTTCCTGTGCATCTTGTTAATTCGGTAAATAAATTTTTAGTTCAGTATCATGTAAGTCCTTTTCTTGTCTTCAAGATTGATACAGTATTATAATTGCAAGAATAATATCCATTTCAACAGGTTCAAAGCCACCCTAATTTGTCACAAAATATTGTTAAAGGATTACAGAATAACTGGTGCAGGAAATGCTTCACTCAGTTTAAAACTAAAATTTAGATTATAACATGACATTTCCTGTTATTTATAATTAACTGTATTTTAATCTATACTGAACGTATTTCTTGAGCATTGTTTTATCTATTTTGCAGTATTCTTGGTAAGATACCGTGTATTCACAAGCATATCCCTGTTCCTTGTGAAATCACATCAGCAAAATTAGATCTTGAATGTCTGCATTTGGTAAAATAATTGCATATAATGATCACAATATGACTTTTACAATTGTGACTGGATCACAAAAATTACAATATTAGCAGCTGGACTAGTCATTGTTTTTAATTAGTTACAGTCTTATTAGCCATTTTCTCCACACACAATACTATTAGATGTATAGTTAGTACTATTAAAACAAAACTTTAGGAGATATTAGGAAGTATTGTGGTAAATTGAGTGATAAATACAATATTGCTTGGAATTATGCTATGTTATCCAGCTGTTTAATCTGCTGCATGAGCTAAAATAGCATGAAAAACACTGCCCTGATTTATATTGTTTTAGAGAGCATTCACCTTGGAATTTGCATATATGATTTGTTAATCATTGTTGTAACTTACTTCCATTAAACTACCTCTTTCATTTTGCTTTTCTTTCTGCCATTTAGACAACAACACCTGATGAGGTGAGTTTCCTGTGCCTGAAAGTAGAATTTCTTAGCTTTGTGACAGGTTATCAAATCTATCCATACTATCCTTTGGCCTTAACAGTCACATACCTACAGGTACTAATTGCAACAGTTCAGCGGTAAACCCGACCATCTTCCTCAGGCACAAGTTAGTCAAATGACAGGAGGGTTTGGGCTAAAAAATCAACTAATCAGAATAAGGGCAATTCAAACTAACCAATCAGGAATAGGCAATTCAGATCCAGCCAATCAGGATTGAGCATTAAGTTCTGCCCATGCACTGCTCACTCAAGAGGGTGTCTCTTGGGGAGTTTGTCATTTGACTAACTTGTGCCTGAGGAAGATGGTCAGTGCAACATTTTGATAGTATAGATAGATTCTTTGCTTTGTCTCATATTATTTCATGATTCAGTGGTTAATTGTATTATAGGTGTTCCCCGCTTTACGAATGTTCGCTTTGCGTCACTTCGCTTTTACAAAAGACCTACATTAGTAACCTGTTTCCGCATTACAAAGAGGATTTTCGCTTTTACGAAAATTCTTCCCATATAAATTAATGGTTCTTCACTTTACGCCATTTCGGCTTAAGAAATGTTTCATTGGAAACCTCTACCTTTGTAAAGGGGGGGAGGCCTGTATACATACTTCTTTGATTTCCTTTCATTTACCCCATAGCATTAAAAAAAAATTAACTATGATTTTAAATTGTTTAAAATACTCTTTTGCTAGGCCCCGACAACACAAACCCTAACAGCATTTTATATATGGAAAAGTATGTATGGTTTACACATAATTGGAAAAGAAATTGCCATACCAATTATTTTGTTATTGGCTCTGTTTTTCCATAGGCATCAAAGTTGCATTCTGAACAATAATTATTTGGAAGGGCGATAGAAATATTAATTCAATTCAGGCAACATTAGTTAATATTCCCTCCATCACTGCAAGTAAGATTTCATGAAGAAATAATTGCATAAATTTGTCTTTGGTCATGAGTGCTGATTAAGCTATCCTTTGTATTCTGCCACCTCACTCTCCTTTCTCAATCTCTCTCTCTCCATCCAGGGAGGCAAACTGTCAAGCAACATCTTACATAAACCTATCATAACTAGAGAGTAAGTTCTTGGGGAAACTGCAAAGTCTGAAGGTAGATAAGTCACCTGGACCAGATGGTATACACCCCAGAGTTCTGAAAGAGGTGGCTGAAGAGATTGTGGATGCAGTAGTAATGATTTTTCAAGAATCACTTAGATTCTGGAATAGTTCCAGAAGACTGGAAAATTGCAAATGTCATCCCACTCTTCAAGAAGGCAGCGAGGCAGAAGAAAGAAAACTATAGGCCAGTTAGTCTGACCAAAGTAGTTGGGAAGATGTTGCAGTCGATTATCAAAGATGAGGTCTCAAGGTACTTGGGGGCACATCATAAAATAAACTGTAGTCAGTATGGTGCCCTCAAGGGAAAATCTTGTCTGACAAATCTGTTAGAATTTTTTGAAGAAATGACAAGCAGGATAGACAAAGGAGAAACTGTTGATGTTGTGTACTTGGATTTTCAGAAGGCTTTTGACAAGATGCCACAAGCTATGAGCCCATGGTATTACAGGAAAGATTCTAGCATGGATAAAGCAGAGACTGTTTGGCAGGAGGCAGAGAGTGGGGTTAAGGGAGCCGTTTCTGGTTGTCTGCGAGTGACTAGTGGTGTTCCACAACGGTCTGTGTTGAGACCGATTCTTTTTACATTATATGTCAATGATTTGGATGATGGAGTAAATGGCACTTTGTTGCAAAGTTTGCAGGTGATATAAAAATAGGTGGAGGGGCAGTTAGTTCTGAGGAAGTAGAGAGGCTACAGAAGGACTTAGACAGATTAGAAGAATAGGCAAAGAAGTGGCAGATGAAATACAGAGTTAGGAAGTATATGGTCATGCACTTTGGTAGAAGAAAAGAAAGGGCTGCCTATTTTCTAAATGGAGAGAAAATCTTTAAAAACTGAGGTGCAGAGAGACTAGACCTTGTGCAGGATTCCCTAAAGGTTAATTTGCAGGTTGAGTCTGTGGTGAGGAAGGCAAATGTAATGTTGGCATTCATTTCAAGAGGACTAGAATATAAAAGCAAGGATGTAATGTTGAGATTTTATAAAGCACTGGTGATGCCTCACAGAGTATTGTGAGCAGTTTTGGGCCCCTTATCTTAGAAAGGATGTGCTGAATTTGGAGAGGGTTCAAAGGAGATTCATGAAAATTAATTTAGGATTGAATAGCTTGTCATGTGAAGAGAGTTTGGTGGCTTGGAGTCTGTATTCACTGGAATTCAAAAGAATGAGGGGTGACCTAATTGAAACCTATTTAATGGTGAAAGGCCTTGATAGGATGGATGTGGAGAGGATGTTTCCTATGGTGGGAAAGTTTAAGAGACAGCCTCAGAATAGAATCAGAATCAGGTTTATTATCACCAGCTTATGACGTAAAATTTGTTAACTTAGCAGCAGCAGTTCAATGCAATACATAACATAGAAAAGGAAAAAAAGTAAATATAATAATAAATAAATCAATTACAGTATACATATATTGAATAGATTAAAAAGCATGCAAAAAAACAGAAATACTGTACATTTTAAAAAGTGAGGTAGTGTCCAAGGATTCAATGTCCATTTAGGAATTGGATGGCAGTGGGGAAGAAACTGTTCCTGAATCGCTGAGTGTGTGCCTTCAGGCTTCTGTACCTCCTACCTCATGGTAACAGTGAGAAAAGGGCATGCCCTGGGTGCTGGAGGTCCTTAATAATGGATGCTGCCTTTCTGAGACACCACTCCCTGAAGATGTCCTGGGTACTTTGTAGGCTAGTACCCAAGATGGAGCTGACTAGATTTACAACCCTCTGCGCTTCTTTTGGTCATGTGCAGTAGCCCCTCTATACCAAACAGTGGTGCAGCTTGTCAGAATGCTCTCCACAGTACATCTATAGAAGTTTTTGAGTGTATTTGTTGACGTGCCAAATCTCTTAAAACTCCTAATAAAGTATATTATGCCTTCTTTGTAACTACATCGATATGTTGGGACCAGGTTAGGACCTCAGAGATCTTGACACCCAGGAACTTGAAGCTGCTCACTCTCTTCACTTCTGATCCCTCTATGAGGATTGGTACGTGTACCTTTGTCTTACCCTTCCTGAAGTCCACAATCAGCTCTTTCATCTTACTGACATTGAGTGCCAGATTGTTGCTGTGACACCACTCCACTAGTTGTCATATCTCACTCCTGTATGCTCTCTCGTCACCACCTGAGATTCTACCAACAATGGTCGTATCGTCAGCAAATTTATAGATGGTATTTGAGCTCTGCCTAGCCACACAGTCATGGGTATAGAGAGAGTACAGCAGTGGGTTAAGCACATCTCTGAGGTGCACCACTGTTGATTGTCAGTGAGGAGGATATGTTACCACCAATCCGCACAGATTGTGGTCTTCCAGTCGGGAAGTCGAGGATCCAATTGCAGGGGGAGGTACAGAGGCCCAGGTTCTGCAACTTCTCAATCAGGATTGTGGGAATGATGGTATTAAATGCTGAGCGATAGTCGATGAACAGCATCCTGACATAGATGTTTCTGTTGTCCAGGTCGTCTAAAGCTGTATGGAGAGCCATTGAGATTGCGTCTGCCCATTGACCTATTGTGGCGATAGGCGAATTGCGAGGGTTCACTCTCTTTAAAGACAGCCTAACATTGTCCTCTGAGACAGAGATCACAGGGTCATCAACAGGGATCTTCACAGCTGTAGTTGTGTTCTCCCTTTCAAAGCACGCATAGAAGGTGTTGAGTTCATCTGGTAATGAAGCATCGCTGCCATTCATGCTATGGGGTTTCGCTTTGTATGAAGTAACGTCTTGCAAACCCTGCCAGAGTTGCTGTGCATCCGATGTCGCCTCCAACATCATTTGAAATTGTCTCTTTGCCCTTGATATAGCCCTCCGCTAATCATACCTGGTTTTCTGGTACAGGCCTGGGTCGCCAGACTTGAATGCCATAGATCTAGCCTTCAGCATACGACGTACCAGAAAGGCATATTTTTAGAACGGAGATGAGGAGGAATTTCTTTAGTCAGAGAATGGTGAATCTGTGGAATTTGTTGCCACAGGCAGCTGTGGAGGCCAAGTCTTTATGTATATTTAAGGCAGAGGTTGATAGATTCTTGATTGGTCAGGGCATGAAGGGATACAGGGAGAAGGCAAGATACTGGAGCTGAGAGGAAAATTGGATTAACCATGATGAAATGGCAGAGCAGACTCAATAGTTCAAATGGCCTAATTCTGCTCCTATATATTATGATCTTATAGATTCCTAGAGTATCTGGACTATACCTGTTCCCACCCTGTACCTGTAAAAATGTTATTCTGATTTCACAATTCCTTCATCACCACAGCATCTGTTCTAGGATGAGTCTTTCCATCTTCAATGAACAGGGTTTCCCTTCTTCCACCTTTGATGCTGCCCTCACATGCATCTCTTCCATTTCCTGGATATATGCGCTCACCCCATCTTTCCTCCATCGTAACAGCGTTAGTTCCTTTTGTCATTACCTACCACCCCATGAGCCTCTGCATCCGACTCATCATTCTCCGCAACTTCCATGATCTCCAAAGGGATCATACCACTAAACCTATCTTTACCTTCACCCCCCCCCCCCCAACTCTGCTTTCCACAAGGATTGCTCCATCTGTGATTCCCTTGTCCATTCATCCCTCCCCACTAATCTCCCTCCTGGCACTTACCCCTGCAAGTGGCCAAAGAGCTACACCTGCCCATTCATGTCCTCCCACACCTCTAATCAGGGCTCCAACAGCCCTTCCCAAGGAGGCAATACTTCACCTGGAATCTGTTGGGTTCCTAAATTGTGTATACATTGGTAAGACCCATCTTAAATTTAGGACCGCTTCAATGAGCACTTCCACTCCATCCACTAAAAGCTGAACTTTCTGGTAGCCAAACATTTTAATTCCCATTCCTATTCTCGTTCTGACAGGTCAATCCATGGCCTCCTTTTGTGCCACGATGAAGCCACCCTAATGGTGGAGAAGCAACATCCTTATATTCCACCTAGGTAGCTTCCAACCTGATGGTATGAACATTGATTTCTCCTTCCCTCTTTTTCTATTCCCCACTCTGGCCTCTTACCTCTTCTCACCTGCCTATCACCTCCACCAGTGACCCTACTCCTTTTTCTTCTGTGGTCCACTTTCCTCTCCAATCAGATTCCTTCCTCTCCAACCCTTTACCTTTCCCACCCACCTGGCTTCACCCATCACCTTCTATCTAGCTATTCTTTTGCACCCCCCCCCCACCTTTTTTATTCTGGCGCCTTTCCCTTCCTTTCCAGTCCTGAAGAAAGGTCTTGGCTTAAAGCATCAGCTGTTGGTTCATGTCTATCATGTTGCCTGATCCGCTGAGTTTCTCCAGCATTTTGTGTATGTTGCTTTGTATTTCCCTCTAGTATTAGAATAAGTTCAATTTAGTTCAATAGAACCCATAATTGGGAGGCAAGGACAACAGACAGCTTGTAAATCAGTTTTCTGCTGATGACCAAAGATGATATACAGCCCAATAGTTTAGCATATTGAGAAAGCAGTAGGTAAATAACGTGTATTTCAACACATTGCAGACTCTACTTCAACATATGGCTGTGTTGCCAATTTAAATCATGTCTTTAACTACCAAAATATGAGAAACTGGGCATTGTTTTAAAAATGTACAGGGGATATTTGAGGTAGTTTCACAGAATTTTTAGCATTGCAGTTAATATTTACTTCTCCTGGTGTAAATTTAGAATTTCACACATCAAAAAATATAATTTAGCACCCAAGGGGAATATCTTTGACAATTCTGAAATATTCACCAATATTAATGTTTACACAATTCCTTAAAGATATTAGTCTGGAATGAAAGTTGATCGTGATCACCATGTATACTGCCTGGAAATGATTACAAGTCAGTAATCTAATTTAGCAGTTCATGTGAAACCATAAACCATGAAAGTATGCTTAGGCAGTCATCCGAATCGTAACATTAGTTTTACAGCCTTAAAGTCGCTCTCAAATATCTTTATATTTTATAATATATGTTGTTTCACATTTATGTACATAATTTATTACACTTTCGTTTTGTTTTCTACTGCTAACAGCTGTGATTGTTTGATCCAGTGATGGGATGAAGAAGTTGCTCATTGTAAATTTAACAGGGTATTATCAATTATTCCAGAATAAAGGCAAAGGTGTAAATAGTCTGAAGTAATTATAGCATTTTAATTTTACATTCTGTTCCTTCTGCTCCTGAAAATCGTGTGGTGCAAATGATACAAAATAGATTAAAGTAAATTTTCAACCTATTTTATGCTTTCTTTTTTAAAAAAAAAATGACATGGTGAAAAACATTCAGAAGTAAAACAGGTCAAAGGTCTGTTTTCATTTTATACATCGTTCAAGAAATATTTCACCCCATTGTCTTTATTCCATGGCTACTTGCAAACTTAAGTAATCTTGTCTAAATATTCATTCTCTATACATGAGCTGAGGTAGTTTATGTAGTGGTGCAAACCTTTTCTTTAATCTAAATTCTCAGTCATCCTTCTTAGTAAGAACTGCTTGATAGTTCTCAGATGATTTGTTTTTTATTCATCCCTAGTTAGAGAAACTGAAGTCCATTTTAATACCCTAACTATCACAAGAGTTTGGATCCCGAAATGAGCACAGACGCAAATAAGTAAACTCAATTTTTAACACAAGGCCTTCTTTTGTCGTGAAACTGGTGAAAGTATCACCAATTTCCAAACTTGCCTGAAAGTAAGTAAAAGCAACAGATCTTCTACATGTGTGCATGTGAGCACAGAAGCTGCTGCCAGCGGTTCACTGCTGGAAAGTTAACTGATCTCTTCATTGGGGGTCAATGTGGGAGTGGAATAAAATGCCCATTACTTAAGTATTGCACTCACCACTCAATAATACAGGAGACACTACTAGTCTTCTTGGTTTTAATGGAAGAGAACTGTTGTAAATATTCGAGCAAGTTACTTGGCAAAGTAACTTAATATATTTTTAGTTGTTAATCTGTCTAATAGATTATAAATTTAGATATTTTAAAATGTTGAAAGATGAATAAAATGGTGGGAAGTTAGTTCGTATGTATCACGATTTTTTGAGTTTTAAAAACTCTTATTGTTTCTGACTACTTCTACATATCTCATTTGGGATGAGGCATTATTTGCAAGTTCAGGCAAAATCAAAAGACATGATTTTGCTAGCCATCAAGACTGGTGTCCCCTTTTTGTGGATGGCACTTGTTTTAATCCGCCTGTGATCCTATTATGGCATGGAAAGCCATATGTTAAACGAGACCTTGCACATGGTTACCACAAATTCCCACATGGAGGAATAACTCTATATTCTTTTTGGTATGAGACTGGCAAGTTAATAGAGCTTACTTCTGACAGCAAAATTCATGCCATATTTTGTTTGCTTTCTTGTATAGGTTATGGTATTTATGGTACTGATGTTTGTAAATAGTGGGAATGTTAAAATTGTAAATTGGAACTGAGATAGCATTATACAACTTCTGTGCTAACAGCTACAAAACAATCATACTGTGTAAACTTTCTCCCATCTGTTTATGATCTCTCTTTATTGGTGAACATTTGACTCCAGGGAGAAGGAAAAAATATTTCTAATTACATTAGTTAACACCAATAGAAGAGGCCAAGATGCTGCCTACTTGTTTATCATTGCTAAAGCAATGTGATGGATTTTAAATTTACTAATTTAATTCTATACAAAACAAAAGGCACATTCACAGTGAATGTGGCTATAATGAATGTCTGAGAGAGCTACCACACAGCGATCAAGATTTAAATTTTGATTATCTTAAAGATTATACAGGCCCCAAAATGGTAAGCGCCTTCAATCCCACAGCAGAACTCCTATAAGCTGCCAGTACTGGAGCAGAACAGTAACAATTACTCTGGGAGTCCATCAGGATGGTAGATCCATTTCCTGACTGCCAAATAAGCTAAGATCTCTTTCACTGTACCACCTGGCAAAAGCAAGCATGCGACAATCATTACCTCCTAGTTGTCGATTGAAACTGCATTTGTGTCTTGTGTTTGCATGTAGTTTGTACCCCTTTGACTTCGGAAAGGCCATTCCATATGAAGTAGGTTGTGGTTATGTCATCCTTAGGCCAGTGTCACCCATTTATATTGGTCAGCCAAATTAGAAGAACTCTTATGTTTTTCATAAGTCTGCAAATTTAAACCAATGACAAATGAACAGGGTGTATAAAGGATTGATTAAATGCTGTGGCAGATGACCACCCAGAAATATTAAAGATTTTTGAACTAAATACTTAATTATTATTAATAATTTAACTGCAGTTCTTTCATTTATATTTACATCAATTATGTAGATTGAACTGGGCTAATTATATTCCTGAGAAATTAAACACTGGGAAGATGATAGATGAACAAATGCATTTTGAATTGTTTACATTCAACTACATGCAAATAACTCTCAAATACAGCAGCCATTTTATGCCTATCTCTCCTTCACCCAAGTAAAACATGATAAATAATAAAAAGAAATACACAATCTGTCATTATTCTTCTTTTTATATCAGCAGCACTCCAGTTTTGGAGTTCTATCCACTCTAAAAATGGGTTACTAATAATTTCAAACTGCCGTATGCAGACAGAATAATAGACCCCCATCTGACAGAGACGCCAGCATAATGAGTTTTATGTGACTGTTAATTATGTTTTTTTTTGGTTTGTTTATTTGACCAAAATGTCAGCACTAACTATATTTATTGGATGTAGCAAATAGATCTACAGTAAAACTAGATTTTTTATGAAGATTGTATAAGAAAAATAAGAAAATTAGCTAACTGACAGAATAACTCCACTAATCATTACCAGTACTTATAGCTGTTGAAAACTTAATGTAGCTGGTTTTCTAAAGGAACCTTTGTGTATTCTGTGCTTTGCAGTGTTGCTGATATCCCTTGAAAGCAAAGAATATAATTTTTTTAACATCATGCCAGAAACTATTATTTTGCTGTTAATCTGCCATATGTAAATACTGTACTGTAATTTTTATTGCATGTCAAGCAACTGCAGTATGATAGATTTTACAGGGAATTCTGAAATAAGGCTTCTGGGACAGTAGTCAAATCAAATAAAATTTAAAACTTCATTGGCCCTGTTCATCAAAATGTTAATTTTTTAACATTTGAGATACTAACATTAATAGTTTAAATCAAGTCGTATAATCATTTTTAGTATCTAATGTTCCCTTGTTTCAGAGACAGATAAGAGTGTACTGGATTGTTAGAAGAGTGCTTCTATCAAGTTCCAAACAGGAAGGGAAAGGGCAGTTGATACTTCAACCAAAGTGGACTGCAGCTGCTTTACTGGATACTGCTGCATTTTGTGACTGATTTTTTGCTAGGCCAGCACAGTGCAACTTTGACTGGCAGTGTTGCAGTAAATATCACAAAATTGCTTAATTCTCAAGCAATTCATAGCAAAGTACTCTTAGGTTCATGTACCATTCAGAAATCTGATGGCAGGAGGAAATAAGCTGTCCCTAAAAGGCTGATGGTGTGTCTTCAAGCTCCTATATCTACTCCCCCATGGTAGTATTGAGAAGAGGCCATTTTTCAGATGGTGAAGATTCAGCATTCAATAAAAATGGCTGCTTTTTTTTTTACCTCAATACCATTGTCCTGCACTAATCCAATATTCCTTGATTCCCTTGCTATTTATAAAATCTATTAATCTCTTCTTTTTAATATGCTCAGCTACAGAGCTCAATTGAGTAAAGAATACTAAAGCTTCTCTGGTCTCCAAGTAAGAAATTTCTTCTCATTTAAGTGACTGACCACCAACCTTGAGAGTTTGATACCTAATTCTAGTAAATATCACAAAATTGCTTAATTCTCAAGCAATTCATAGCAAAGTACTCTTAGGTTCATCACAGCCAGGGAAAGCTTCATTCTGGTACTTACTTTGTCAAACTTCATTCATTCTCCTAAAAAAAAAAGTATACTGGCCCTTTTGCTTAATCTGTCCTCATAGGACAGAACAGCAATGTTCAGAAATCACCATGGAGTACTGTGTGCAGTTGTGGTCTCCTTATGTAGGTTTAAATCATATTACGAAATCTGTATACTACTAAACCTGACTTGATGAGTATTAACAGCATTTTGTTTTACATCTGCTCCTTAAAGTTGTATGCTTCAATGCGATTACTGCCACTGCCCTTTTTCCTAAGCTCAAGACAATATAGTCCAAGCCTGCTTTATCTTTCCTTTAGCACATATGCACTAATGCAGGAATCAAGCTGGTGAAGCTTCACTGAATTCCTGAGTAGTTGGGGTGACTATACATGTTCACAGTACTCCGGATATGTTTCTGATAGCCCCTATATAATTACAATAAGATGTTTTTACTATTGTTTTTACAATAAAGATAAATGTACCATTGAATACCGTATTGAGTTATGTTGCAAAGCTTCATTCGATAGAATACCTGTTGGCATTCATTGTCTCATGTACCACGGTAAGTCCTTGAGTCTACTGACTCTTCCCCCTAGCAGATACACCAACATGGACATTAAAAGCCAGCTGTTTTCCAGCCACTGTTGGGTACCAAGATTTCAGGAGAGCTATGGATAGAAGATGCAAAACATTTTTTAAAAATGCTTTATTATCATGCCTGAATTGTACTGCTACAGTTTAGACTTGCATAGTTTACAATAAGTTATTTATTGTATACTTTTAGGGCAAACATTTCTTTTTGGGCATGGTCACCTGTTGTAATTGGGTTTTATTGCCAAGACTTCTCCAGAGGATGATGAGTTACACCAGGGGTGTCAAACTCATTTTAGGTCACGGGCCGGATTGAGCAAAATGCAGCTTCATGCGGGCCGGATCAGTCGAACGCGTGCGAACACAGCTTTCGTTGCCTCCGTTTTTTCAGCCTGCTCTCATGTGTCTCAGTCTCTGCTATAACTACAAAGTGTTTCACTTTACAAATTCTGTTTCTTATGAAGAATACTGCCGAGCAAGACTGCCGAATAAACACTAAAAACCCTGAAAACCTGGTACCTGAATAAACTCAGCATTAGCCATATCATACGCCATAGGCGCTTCGATTACTGGGGCCAGCTTTAATAGTAATTAGATATTATCTCGCGGGCCAAAGATAATTCCACCGCGGGCTGGATTTGGCCCGCGGGCCTTGAGTTTGACATATATGAGTTACACATACAGATAGACCAGAGCAATATGTAAACTTTTATTGTGTGGTATCATAGCCGTACATGTCATTCAATCATCCACTTGGCAAAGTGATGAACATACATAATGATTATAAAAATTAAATGTAAAAACCCAAATTAGGATTTAAAAAGCTAATGTAACTTGAAACTTTCACCCTAAACATTTTCATTGTACTTGTACTAAACCTATTGGTACTTTTCTTTCCACAAACAGGAACAAACAATGTGGTCATGCCTTGCCGCCATGGCAGTTGCACACAAAGACCTCCTGACAGCAGAGGTGGCTTATGCAGCAATTGGCGAGGTATAAAAATTTTTTTATGTTGTATGTTTAAAATTTAAATTACACGTGTTTTTCTTCTTGTTGTTCCGACATCTTAAATGTGTTTTTCTTTATTACATTCTTGGAGGCTTCCATAAGATCTTATATCTACTGTTTATGGCTATCCTAAAATAGTTTTAATGTTCTAAAACCATTCTGAAGTTTAGCCCCCACTCAGAACATTTATTTCACAACTCATTAAAAAAAAAGACTGATAACCCTTTCTCATCTCTTTCCCACCTATTAATTTCTTCCTGCTGCTCAGATTTACCCACTGGACTTGCCTTTTTTTATATGTTAACTCAGTTTGAATATCTCCTCAAAGCATCCTTTAGTGCAAAAGCTTGGTATCTCTTGTCATTATGATACAGTGCTTACTATGGGTCAGTAGGTTAATGCATCCTGAAGGTTGAAAGCTACTTAGCCAGTCTAAATTATAATCCCTTCTATTTACAAAAGAACGAAAATAGTTTCTGAAAGGCTTAAAGCTCCAATTGCCAGTGCTGTGAAGCTGCAGTCACACAAATTGTGGGCAGAGGCAATGCTGAAGAAGTTTGGAGATCTGCTGGTAAAGAAGAGAATGTAATTATTTTTTTCCCATTCCCTTTTTGTTTCAAGTCTCATTCCTTCATTATCTGCTTGCATCATGGCATGCGGGTGGATGAACATGATAAACTAATGATGAAATATTGAGCTTCATTTGACATACTCTTGCTTCTCCGTTTCTCTGATTTGAATTTGAGAATAGAAAGCTAAACTAAGGAAAGACCAGAATTCAACTTTAGCTTGCAAAGCACCTGCTCTGAAATAGACCAAAGGAATTGTGACTTTGATAAGAGGGTGCAGTGGGGTGCCCAGTGCATAAGTGAGGAGCAGATTGGAGTGACCAAGAAAGAATTACAACTGAAATATGGGCTTCTCCCTCACTATTTTGAAAGGTGCTTTTTGAGTATGAAAGATTACTTAGAATATTAGTAAATTTGCTGGTGCTTTTACATTGTCATCTGGCATAAATTCCAACAATTTCAGTCGTCTTTGTATGTAAAATACATGCACTGAATGGCCTAAAAAGTTTCAAATTCTTCTTGTCGATCATTTTTTTCCCAAAGATAAAGCCCTTATTAATAAACATGTTTTGTTGTATCACTCCAGGGAGTGTTGAAATATATATTGATTCCTATCAAGATATTGCAACTATATTGAATTTGACAACAAACTAGTAATTAGTATTGATATGTTAAATTGTATCCACTTAGAAATTGCCACATATCATAGATGGCTTTTCATTATTACATGTCCTCCCTAGGTTACAGCAGGGTTCATTTTCTGTGAACTGTTCATAATCTGAACACTTTACAATTGGAAATCCAACTATGAACTGAGTTCCCATAAGGCAGGAGATGCCTGCAGTCCTGCAGCACCCCATCAGTCTCCCAAAAGCTCATTCATATGTATGGGCTGTTGAGTGTTGTAACCTGGGGAGGACTGGTAGTCATTTTAGGATGCGGGCATATCACATTTATTGTCTTAAGAAACTAGTATGGAGGGACTTTCTTGACTTGCATCAGTCTGCCTGGTGAAAGCAAATTGTTCATTCTTTAGGAAAGTAGAAATAAAGTGGTACGTAGTGAGTTGTTCTGCAGGCCTGCAAATCATACTTTTCTATGAGTTATTCACTGCTACGTATACTTTTTATATTAGGCTGCAAGTGATTCCAATAAATTTGAATTGAAAGGAAATAGTTATCTATCAAAGCAAGGATATAATGTTGAAACTTTATAAAGCACTGGTGAGGCCTCACTTGGAATATTGTAAGCAGGTTTGGGCCCTTTATCTTAGAAAGGATGTGCTGAAATTGGAGTGGGTTCAAAGGAGGTTCATGAAAATTATTCCAGGATTGAATGACTTGTCATATGAAGAGCGTCTGATGGCTCTGGGCCAAAATTCACTAGAATTCAGAAAAATGCGGGTGACCTCATTGAAACCTACTGAACGGTGAAAGGCCTTGATAGAGTAGATGAGAAGAGGATGCTTCCTATGGTGAGAGAATCTAAGACCAGAGGACGCAGCTTCAGAACAGAGGGGTGTATTTTTAGAATAGAGATGAGGAATTTCTTTAGCCAGAGCTTCCTTTTTCTCTTTCAAAGCAGGCATAGAAGGCATTGGGTTCATCTGGTAGTGAAACATCACTGCTATTCACACGATGGGGTTTCATTTTGTAGGAAGTAATGTCTTGCAAACCCTGCCTGAGTGCATCCGACGCCGCCTCCAACCTTGTTCAAAATTGTCTCTTCACCCTTGACATAGCCCTCTGCAAATCATAACTGGTTTTCTGGTACAGGCCTGGGTTGCCAGACTTGAATGCTACAGATCTAGCCTTCAGCAGACGATGTACCAGAGTGGCATCTTTTTAGAATGGAGGTGAGGATCTTTAGCCAAAGAGTGGTGAATCTGTAGAATTCTTTGCCACAGGCAGCTGTGGAGGCCAAGGATATTTAAGGCAGAGGTCGATAGATTCTTGATTGGTCAGGGTATGAAAGGGCACGGGGAGAAGGCAGGAAAGTGGGGTTGAGAAGAAGATGGATCAGGCATGATGAAATGGTGGAGCTGGCTCGATGGGCCAAATGGTCTAATTCTGCTCTTATGGTTTAATGGTTTGAATCTATAATGCTTCATTAGCAACAAAACAAAATAAAAGTAGTGTTTCTGTTTTGCAAAATACTAACCAGCTAATAGAATATTTTGAATTAATTGATTTTAAGGTAAATATACTATAGGTAACTGAAAAATTCAGCTTCTGAAATATTATATTGAATGTAATGTAACTAAATATAATTATGCTCAAATATAACAAATACTCTTAATTTCCAGATTGATAAGGTACAATATATCAACTTAATCAAGGATTTGCCCTCAAAGGAGTCGCGGATGGCGCACTTGCTTTTATTTACTGGGAACGCACAAGATGCAGAAGGAATTTTAATCCAGTCAGGCCTTGTTTATCAAGCAATCCAAATACACATTAACCTCTACAACTGGGATAGGTGAGGAAATTAAGCATATTAAGTATACATTAGCACATGCTTACTACAGAGTTACAATTGCATACTCAAAGTCAGTGTTATTAAAAAATAGTTTTGTTTTACTTATTGTCCATAACAGGTAGCACTAAAGACAGGAAAAAGTATATTGAAATCTTAGTTGTTCAATCTTAGTTTTATTTGTACGTTTTACTGTGTCAAAGAGGCTGCACTGATGACTCTTCTCAGATAGTGCATCATATCAATCTGATGACCCACAATCAACAAGCCACAGAATTTTTGCCAATATCTGCACTGCCTTAAGTACACTATATTTAGCATCCATACTACCATAGACTACTAATAATGGTTTAATGAGAATGATCAGCAGTCAGGAGCTAATTAACCATAAATGCAAAGTGTTATGTATTAGAAGCTCCACCTTAAGGCAAAAGAGGTATCTGTACAGGCACTGACAGAAAACATGGGAGGTGCAACAACGTACTGACAACCATGACTATCAGGTTCTGAAGAATGCATATGTGTCCTCATTGGTCAGGGTATTGGGTGTAAAACCTGGAAACTAGTGTTGCATTGCTTCCATGAGACCACATTTAGAGTATGGCGTGTAGTTCTGCTAATTAAATAAATAACTAGTAGGATGCGGAGACTTTGGATAGGATAAAGAAGAGGTTTACCAGAATGTGGCCTGGAGCTAAGGGGAGAGACTGGACAGAAATGGATTATTCTCTGAAGCATCAAAGGTTGAGGGGTGATCTAATAGAAGAAAATATAATTATGAGACTCATAGGGTAGATAGAATCTTTTTCCTGGAGTGAAAATGTCAAATACTAGAAGACATACTGTAGGTTTAAGATGACAGGGGATAAAGTTTAAAAGAGACACTGATATGTGATCCCCCGAATACAATATAGCTGTCAGAATTATTAACTTGAATAGTTGTGTATGTCTCTAATATTCAAAGATCACAAAAATGTTTTTATTAATGTGAACAAATATTAATGCAAAATACTAGAAAAAATGTAAACACTTAAATGCATTTAAATTATCTCTTTTTACTGTTAATTACCTTAATATAGACCATAAGACATTGGAGCAGAATAAAGCCATCTGACCCATCGAGTCTGCTCCGCCTTTCAATCATGGTTGATACTTTTTTTCTCTCCTCCTCAACCCCAGTTCCTGGTCTTCTCCCCGTAACCTTTGATGCCCTGTCCAATCAAGAACCTAACAAGCTCTGCCTTAAATACACTTAACAACCTGGCCTCCACAGCTGCATGTGGCAACAAATTCCACAAATTCACCACCCTTTGGCTAAAGAAATTTCATCATATCTCTCTTTTGAAAGGGCATCCCTCTATCCTGAGACGGTCCCTCTTGTCCTAGACTCTCCCACCATGGGAAACATCCTTTCCACATCTACTCTGTCTAGGCCTTTCAACATTCGAAAGGTTTCAATGAGATCCCCCCTCAACTTTCTGAATTCCAACGAGTACAGACCCAGAGCCATCAAATGTTCCTCGAATGATAACCCTTTCATTCCTGGAATCATCCTTGTGAACCTCCTCTGTACCCTCCCCAATGCCAGCACATCTTTTCTAAGATGAAGGGCCCAAAACTGTTCATAATACTCAAGGTGAGGCCTCACCAGTGCCTTATAAAGCCTCAGCATCACATCCTTGCTCTTGTATTCTAGACCTCTTGAAATGAATGCTATTTGCCTTCCTCACCACTGACTCAACCTGCGAGTTAACCTTCAGGGTGTTCTGCACAAGGACTTCCAAGTGCCTCTACATCTCAGATTCCTGGATTTTTTCCCCATTTAGAAAATAGTCCGCACATTTATTTCTACTACCAAAGTGCATGACCATGCATTTTCCAACACTGTATTTCATTTGCCACCGTCTTGCCCATTCTCCTAATCTGTCCAAGTCCTTCTGCATCCTATCTGTTTCCTCAACACTACCTGCCCCTCCACCAATCTTCGTATCATCTGCAGACTTGGCAACAAAGCTATCTATTCCATCATCTAAATCATTTATACACAGCATAAAAAGCAGTGGTCCCAACACCAAACCTTGCGGAACACCACTGGCAGCCAATCAGAAAATAATCATTTTATTCCCACTAGCTGCCTCCAAACAATCAGCCAATGCTCTAACCATTTTAGTAACTCTCCTGTAATAAATGGTAATACTTGGTAAGCAGCCTCATGCGTGGCACCTTGTCAAAGGCCTTCTGAAAGTCCAAAAATTACAACATCCACTGCATCCCCTTTATCTATCCTACTTGTAATCTCCTCAAAGAATTCCAACAGGTTTGTCAGGTAGGATTTTCCCTGAAGGAAACCATGCTGACTTTGTACTATCTGGTCCTGTGTCACCAAGTACTCCATCACCTCATCCTTAACAATTGACTCTAACATCTTCCCAACCACTGAGGTCAGGCTAACTGGTCTATTATTTCCTTTCTGTTGCCTTCTTCCTGTCTGAAAGACTGTAGTGACATTTGTAATTTTCCAGTCCTCTGGCACCATGCCAGAGTCCAATGATCTCTGAAAGATCATTTCTAATGCCACCACAATCTCTAACGCTACCTCTTTCAGAACCCTAGGATGCAGTTAATCTGGTCCGGGTGACTTGGGTACCTTTGGGTCTTCCAGCTTTTTCAGCACCTTCTCTCTTGTAACAGTAACTGCATCCACTTCTCTTCCTTCACACACTACCACATCGGGCATACTGCTAGTGTCCTCCACAGTGAAGACTGATGTAAAATACTCATTTAGTTCTTCTGCCATCTCCTTGTCCCCGTTATTATTTCTCCTACCTCTTTTTCTAGCAGTCCTATATCCACTTTCATTTCTCTTTTATTTTTTACATACTTGAAAAAAGCTTTTACTATCCACTTTAATATTATTTGCTAGCTTGCTTTCATATTATATCTTTTCCCTTCTAATGATTTTTAGTTGCTTTCTGTAGGTTTTTAAAAACTTCCCAATCCTCTATCTTCCCACTAATTTTTGCTTTGTTGTATGCCCTTTCTTTTGCTTTTACAATAGCTTTGATTTCCCTTGTCAGCCATGGTTGTACTATTTTACCATTTGAGTATTTCTTCATTTTTGGAATATCTGTGTCCTGCACCTTCCTCATTTTTCCCAGAAACACACGCCATTGCTGCTCTGCTGACATCCCTGCCAGCAGCTCCTTCCAATTTACTTTGGCCAACTCCTCTCTCATACCACTGTAATTTCCCTTACTCCACTGAAATACTGCTACATCAGACTATGCTTTCTCCCTATCAAATTTCAAGTTGAACTCAATCATATTGCGATCACTGATTCCTAAGGATTCTTTTACCTTAAGCTCCCTAATCGACTCCAGTTCATTACATAACATCAAATCCAATATAGCTGATCCCCTAATAGGCTCAATGACAAACTGCTCTAAAAAGGTATCTCTTAGGCATTCAACAAACTCTCGAGATCCATTACCAACCTGATTTTCCCAATCGACCTGCATGCTAAAATCTCCCATGACTCCCCTTTTCTATTTCCTGTTGTAATCTGTGGTCCACCTCCCAGCCACAGTTGGGAGGCCTGTGTATAATTGCTATCGATGTCCTTTTACCCTTGCAGTTTCTTAATTCGACTCACAAGGATTCAACATCTTCCAATCCTATGTCACATCTTCTTACTGATTTGATGCCATTCTTTACCAGTAGAGCTACACCACCTCCTCTGCCTACCTTCCTATCCCTCCGATATACCGTGTAACCTTGGACATTAAGTTCCCAACTACAACCGTCCTTCGGCCATGATTCAGTGATGGCCACAACATCATACACTATATATTTTTCTCAGCCATTCCTTTTCTTTGAAATAAATAGAGCCACTAAACCAAAAGCCAGACCTAACCTCAGGAAAAAGCAAGGGAATGGAACTTACTGAATTGATCTGGTATGAGCTGGATGTTTTAATGGGCTCAGTAGTCTTCTATTGTGTAAAATGCAATGATTCTGTAATTTGTTGTTGTAAAGAAATTTATTCCATTGTATTCAGAAAATATTTTTCTGATTAATCAGGTCTCCATGATTTATAAGGATTCCTGAAAGCAAACATTTTCCTCACACATTTCCCTCCACCATTGGTAGCAATGCACACAGGTATTTGGGCTTTTAACACCAAATTCCTAGCGTAATTATTTTTTTTCCATACAGATCTTTTTCTTTAAAGCCTTCATTAATATATAACTATTTCACCCAAGCATTTAGTTACAAGTGCTAAAATCTCATTCTTTAACTTGGTAATATTGTATTGTTTGATTTGACTCCAATGAAGCATTTTGAAAAATATCCTATGCTGAATAGCCTGTCTATATGCAGGTTGTTATGTTTCACCTATTTTGGTTCTTCAACCTTGAAATTTGTGTAATACTGTAGATATGAAAAAGATAATGCTGTAAATATTCAGTAAATCAGACAACATGTTTTCAAAGTTATAGCAAGTTATTTTCTTCGTTATCAGGTCAGAACTAGGAAGATTTAGGGATCTAACAAACATTTGAAGAGAAGTAGGGGGCAGGGGAAAACAAAAGGAATGTCTAATTGAGTAAGATTCATGGGAGACTGACTCAAAATTTGGTGATAGCACTGGCTGAAAGAGAGTTGAACATTTATTAATTACAGTTAATCTGCTTGGAAGTGAACAGAAGACAGAGGAAATGCTGGAGTTATGAAATACAATATTGTGGTTGCTGGAAATATGAAATAAAAATGAAAGAATTATGAAAGAAAGAAACATAAATCTAAAAGAATTATGGAAATACCGAGGCCAGGCAGCATCAGTGGAAAAAAGGAAAACAGAGTTAAGATTATGGCTTCCCATTTTGAAAAGTCTGGTTATCGGAAATTGAATTCATTTTTGAGTCCCGAGGGCTGTAACACGGCTAGGTGAAGATGAGTCTCTGTTCTTCAAGCTTACATTTAGCTTCATTGGAACAATTTAAGAATACAGAGAGATTCAAGTGAGGATGTGATGGTGAATATTTGTGACAGTCAACTTGAACTTCAGCGCCATCATAGTTTACTGATCAAAGCTTTTGCAATTTTCACAAATACTGCCTGACTTCCTAGGTATTTCTAGCATTCCCAACAACTGCAGTGTTTTATATCCCACAAGTCCACCACAGCTATTTCCTCTCTCTTGTCTTCTACTTTGTCTCCTTCTATTTACTCTTCATTCTCAGATCAGTTGTGATTAATCAGCATTTGAAGTTATGTATCATGATTTGAATTAAAGAACATATTTATTTATTTCTTATTTATAATTAAATAAAAATAATTATTTTTTATATTATTAATATATTTAGAAAATATTCTGTTTTGCCAGGAGAGTAAATAAAGGCGATTTGGTTAACCTTGTTTCCAAATTTAATGGTAAATCAAATTGGAAGGAGCAATTATAGAAATTTCTTGAAGATTGCCCGTCATTCTTGGTTTTATTAGTTTAAATGACATATTGTTTAAGTCAGATGAATTTAATATTTTTTGTATTTCTTCATACAGAGCTCTGGAGCTGGCTGTGAAATACAAGACACATGTAGATACAGTGCTAGCTTACAGGAAGAAGTATTTGGAAGATTTTCAGAAAGAAGAATCCAACAAGAGATTTCTTCAGTATGCAGAAGGAGTATGTAAATAGGAAATCAAATGTGCAGTCTGTTTATCCAAAATTGGAGCTAATACATTCGAACTGAAGCATGCTGGTTGCAAAGCTGTCTTAAGCTGCTGTCAGAGAATTTTATAGAACAATTTAATATGCCCATTTTATTTGCAGTCTAGTAAACCATTAGCTTGTATGAGAGAACTTCTAATTCATTATTTTTAATCAGGGTCGCACAAACATTATTCACATTAAATCAAGATGGTGGTACAGGGGTGAGGAAGATTTAATTTGCATTATTGCAGCGGGGTAAACATAGAAGAAATTCTACTGTTTAGCAGTTCTATAATTAGTAGTGTGAATTCAGTATTACTGACTGATCAGACTTTTGAGCAATGTTCCCTCTAATTTTTAGTAGTCAGTGTGCGCAAAAATCTTATGTTGTGCAAATTTTTTTCCCATGACAAAAGTATGTGGGCACAGAATGCAGTTCTTTTGTGCTTCACGCCTTTCGCTTCTTTTGAATTCGACATAAAGAATCAATATTTTTTCCAATAAAAACTTAGTGAGCAATCTACAAGATTTGAAACAGATTGTTGTAAACTTTACAATATGAACACTGTCCGCCAAAGATGGCTGCCACCGTGATGCAGTTGTACAAACCGGAACAGGAAAGATGAGGTGACGTAATTTAGTGATGTGCATTGTGGTATTTGAAAAACCAACTAACCAGGTAACAGAAACATTTAGCTAAAAGATTACTTTCAATAAGTATAATTATTAATTACTACATTATTTTAGGTAACTAACCTTTTGTGCACACATTAATTTCCTTTGTGCGCTGGCTGAAAAACGTGTGTGCGCGCACACAGCTTAGAGGGAACATCGCTTTTGAGTACAACCATTTGTGGCTTCCTGGAGGAACCACGGGGCATATTTTAAATCTTCCCAATCTTAATTTAAACATTTAGAGGTGTGCTAAATTCTCTCCTAATGTTTTCAGTAAATTTAAATTATATGTAGTAACTACTTATATAATTCTGTATATTTAAATATTCTTTTGATTTAACAATTATGCATTCTGCTAAGTAAGAATGAGGGAATGTAAACCAGTGAGTTGCATTGAAAGTGAATTTGAGACTAACTGCTCTCATCTTTGCTCTGGAGAAAATCAGGCAGCAGTTACTAGATTTTGCACATGTATAAATAAACCCAGAAATCCAAAATAAGGTTATTCACTGTACCTACCACAGACAGCAGAAAATGTTAGACTGATTCATTGGGTATATGGTTTGTTATCAGCATAGTTCAAAGTAAATTTATGATTGAAGTACATATATGTTGCCATACACAACCCTGAGGTTCATTTTGTAGCAGGCATACTGAATAAGTCCAATGACCATAATAGAATCAATGACAAACTGCATCAACAAGGCAGACAGCCAGTGTGTAAAAGACAACAAACTGCAAATGCAAATAGGAAGAAACAAAGAATAAAATAAATTAGCAATAAATATTGAGCATGAGATTAGTCTTTGAAAGTGCGTCCAAAGGTTGTGGGAACAGTTCAGTGATGGCGCAGGTGAAGTTCAGTGAAGATATCATAATTAGTGATGAATATTCATGCTGGAAGTCCAAGTTTAATTTTATAAATAAATAGTATCCTTCTATCAGAATGTAATTGATATCAGTTTTTAAAATGTAAAAAAAGCTGTACTTTTTATCTCTTTTGCATTTCTCTTCATTTCATCATTCTTGCCCTCTGTTTATGTTTCTTTCTGATCATACAATCACACTTCCTGATTTTTATGTACCATATCTCAGCTTGATTAGTTAAAGAATACTGCCACAGACTCTCTGTTGTATGTACTGCAATGGAAGTCATCAGGCATTCTTTCAGAAGCCAACAAAAACTCACTAACAGCCATCAGCATAATTACTGCCAGTTAGAGTTCCTTGCTGCTGTCCCCAAAATCTAGGCCAATAATTGCTGGCTTGAATGATTACCTTAAGAAATCCTCTCTAACCTTCAAATAAATATATTTGATTGATTAAAACTACATAATATTTTGTTGCTGTTAATATGGAGGTTGGGTGCAGAGAGAATATTTTTACTATGCAACTGTTTATAGTGTTGGCAAGGATGAGCAATAGGATATGAATTACCTGAATTCCACAAGTGGTCTGAAGACCTGCCTGTTTCAGTAAGGATACTGTGTAAACTTGGGTCCTATTATGTCCATTGGTCCTAGATTGCAATTTTGAGCTACAAAAGGATGTAGTTTGCATCAATCATTATTAAGTGGTCTAACTAGAGACTGATGAAGGCCACAAAGAAATTACTGTGGATGGATGTGGAAAAGCTCATTGAAAATGCGTGTGTTTACTCTTTTGCATTTGCTTCAAGGGTTCAATATCTGTTTGTAATTGATATGAAATGCATGAGTGCAACTGTTAAATATTCATATAAAGCATCAAGACGCCCAGGGGATTAAAGGCAGACATACACAAAAATGGTTCCATAGATTTTGTCTGGTTTGCCTGGTTTGGCTTTCCAGGGCATCCAACTGCCAGTGTTATGTAGAGCTAACTTTACCATTATTGTATCCTTAAACTTCATCAACGTGGGCTTCAACAACATAGGACGGGTGCTCGTCTGTGTTTGGAGGGGATTGATTGTTATTCCTTATTGTATTCAACAGCATTACTTTTGACGTATGTTCCACTTTCAATGTTCTGGGAGTTCCCATTGACCAGAAATTTCACATTTGCAGTAATGTGAAACATGTTTTGCTTATTGCCAGAATTGTCAAAAGTCTTGATGTACTGGAATCTGAGATGATGCAGCCAGTGTCTAACTTCCTTGCTGTTTGAAAATATCTATGAGTATCTTGCACCTCGTCCACAGTTCAAATTTTTAAGGATCACATCTCTCTCAAAACCTTAATTAGCAAATTGTCTTCGCTAAAACTGTGGAGAGATCTTATGCAATCTTATAGGCCAAATTAACTGACTTTTGATCAGTCTTGCTTAATTTCATTGTAAGATATCTGTCACAGCATAAAAAGAAATTAATTGGTACCAGAGGAACCACAGAAGGGATAGGTTGTGGAATGGAATTATGGTCTACTGGTTCACAATGCAAACCAGGTCAAGCTTCCCATTTATACTAAAACTATTTTATTTATGACTAGGGAGGCCAATACAAAGTGATAAGACATTCTATTCTTACTGAAGTAGTCGACTAGGATAAGCAAAGAATTCAGTTAAAAAAAAAACATTTCAACTTGAGTTTCGCTATAGTTGTTTCCCTACTGATGAGTTGTATCTTTATTCTGTACAATGAAAGAAAATCAACAAACAATAATTAACTGCTTGCATTATATTATTAACCAGAATTTGAATTTGATTTTATTCTTTGATTAATGCTTATGTCATGCCCTATGCAGGTTGAGGTCAACTGGGAAAAAATCCAAGTCAAAATCGAAATGGAGATTGCAAAAGAACGGGAGCGTGCAGCTATGGGCACAACGGGGTCTAAGAGTGTATCCTTAAACCGCTGATGGATATGGATCAGGACCATTAAATCTCCTCAAAATTCTTTCATCTCCTGTTTCCAATTAAAGGAGCTATTTGAAAGACCTTTAATATAAAAAAGTTTTTTTGTCACAATCAATAAACAAATACTTTTTGATTAAAATTGTTCATATTGTTATTCATTGAGAACGTATTCAGTGTACATTTCAGAAAATTGTGTGTTCCTTTCTCTGTTAAACTGAATGTAGAATTTATTTTCAAATGAACATGATCAACTTCTGATACATGTTGTAGTTCTGATATTAAACATAATATAACGTTCTCACACATATTGCTGGAAATAATTAAAATTATGTAATTATATTTGGAGATTTTATATTTAGTTTAATACTGTTTTCATGATTACTTTGGCATTCCTCGTTATTCAAAGTTGCTGTAACCAATAATTGTAAGAACATTTCTTAAAAATTAAAATTATATTATGTTGTTCAGTACATATTGAATATGTTTTGAAAGTATTACTAGTCTGGATTTTTCAATTATAATGACAAAAAAAGCTATGCAGTCATAACACCTTACAACTGACACAAATTCTTCATAATATTTTTGCCCATCACAGAACTTGCTTTTTGCAGCCTTCTCCAGCAGTGTTCTCAAATCAGAGATTTCTCAGTAACAAGGTGCTTATGAATGAATCTTATTATGAAGTATCCTACAAATTGCAAGGCTTATTTGTGCTTTTGATGTTAATGATTGTTTTATTATGTGATGGGCCACACAATTACTGTTTAGCAAACTCTATATCCCAGAAAGGTAAGTTTTTATATATATATATATATAGAGAGAGAGAGAGAGAGAGATTTCCTTTCTATAAATATTTCAGATTGAATGGAAACTCATTCATGTCCCCAGTGTGTTTGTGTGCTGTCAGAAGCAAATTTATCTAAAACTAAATTGATAAATTTGATTGTGTCCTTTGTGTACATGACATTATTCCCTAAAATCACTTAAGTTGTGTCCGATGCCATTTTCATAAACTTCTACATGTTCTTTAGACATAATCAGTTATGATGAGGGAGGTGAGTGGGTGGAATGTAATAAATCTGTAGAAGTTGTGGAATGTGGAGAAGGTCAGAATGAGAGGAATCTGAGTTCATTGTAATCTTCAATCCATTTGGCAGGGATTCCCTTATAGTCACTGGAACAAATGACAGGCTTCTGCACTGACAGTCTGCTTACACTGATGCCTTTACTTCTCATGCAAGAGAAGGAAGTTGGCGGCAAATGTCCTACATAGTGTCTAGGTGACATGCCTGCTCTACTTGAACTATAAAATGATGTGTGGCAGCTTTGAGCTGTGAGTAAAGCTTAAATTATATGAAGCTATGCTAAGTGTGTGAAACTTAGAAGTTATGGAAACTAAGTGCAAAATAGCATTTGTCTTAATAATAGTTAGCAATTGCTAAATGAGTGACAGATTGTATTTTGCATATGAGAAAGTGTGGTACAGAGATGGGATTTGATGAATGAATTACTGACCTTGACTGAGTGTGATGTCATCTAGCACCACAGCAATTTCCCTGCCACATCAGGCCTATTAATGACTTCAAGAATGAACTACTGTCACAGCTACCTGAAAATGGATCTGGAGGACTTCCTGGGCTTCTCAAGGAAGAGTTCTTCTCTTATCAACCTATATTTCAAGGCAGGTAGAGCCATGTTTGAAAAATATGTTCTCTTATTACTCATTCTGCGCTTCTAAAACTCATGGGTTGCACGACCAGTAATGTAAACCTCCCCTTTAAGAGCTGCAGCCATGGTTTCAATCAGTGCATGACAGTTTGAATTGGTGTTAACCACGCATGAAATTGGAACCCATGAGCTAAGGCAATAAACAGTGCAATTGGCATAGTCTGGACCCTAAAATCTTTATAATTAAGTGGGAACATGAATTTAGTTTGCATCCCGCATCAAGTCATATGCATAAAGCTAAATTGTATTTCACAAAACCAGGAGTTTTCTGGCACTATTGACATCAACCCTGACGTATACACGAAATGTATAAGACAGTTCTGAGGTTGGCTTATGATATGAGATACTGACAGGATATTTTTCTTCATGGGAGAATTTAGAACAGGGAGCATTGTTTTAGAAGAAGGTGATGCTTATTTAAGATATTGAAAAATGATATATTTTCTTTAAATGGGTTGTGAGTCTTTGGATCCTTTACGCCAGCAAACTACGGAGGCTGAATCATTGCATGTATTCCATCTCAGATAAATTTTTTGTACAATTAGAGACTTTAAGATTATAAGAAACAGGCATGGAAATGGAGCTGCAGCCAAGATCACATCAGCCGCAATTTTACTGATGGTGCAGCAGACTTAATGGCCAACTTCTACTTTTTTTATGTCAATGAATAGAATATAGTATATACTGTAAAACAAACCGGTCTAAGAACGTACTGGAGCTGAGGATGTTAAGTGCAATCATAAGATCCCATTCTGGGGAAAGTCAGATTTTAGACGGTAAAGACATGCTAGCTTAGTACTTCCATTAAATATACAAAACCAGAATCTCTGACTGATATGGGCCATTTCTAATATTTCCAAATGTGTTATAACTTGTATAAATCTGTACTTTTAAGGAATATTACAAAAGTTCAGTGAGATCAGCATAATAAATGGTTTTGCCTTCAACTGTTTTAAAAAGTGGTCCTCAACAGAAATAAATGCATCTTGTATATCTACACATTGTGTAGAAATTTGCAGTTTAGCTGACTACTCAAAATGTAATGTATCTTTTTAATCAAAATTTGGGGCAGCACAGTGCAGCAGCTAGTGCCTTGGAAAGCCAGAGACTCAGTTTCAATCCTAACCCTGAGTGCAGTCTGTGTGGCATTTGTATATTGTCTCTGCTCCTCCAAATAGTCTCAGGAGAGATGGAATATACTTTGGTCTGGGTGTATATGCCTTTAGATTACAGTTCTCTGTGATGTTTAGAACTGGTAGATCTTTCAATCACAAAATGTATGTATATTTACAATGGACCATTCTGAAAGTCTTCCAAGTCAAATCAACAATTGTATATGTTACAATATTAGGAAGACTTATTTTTCTACACTGGGGAGATTATACAACCAATGAAAATTCCTTTGAATGGGCAACAACTGTGTGGCAAGATGAGGGGAGGTGTCTGGAATAATTTACCAGGGGTAGCAGTGGAATCAAGCAGACTAGTGGAGTTTAAGAGGCTTTTAGATAAACGCACAATATGAAGGGGATGGAGGAATATGGATGATACACAGGAGGACATTTAGGATAAACTGGCACCAAGAGTGGCAACACCATACCACATACTGAAAGGCCTGGGGAGAGTGAAAGTAGGAGGGTCTAGAATCCAAGAACACAGCCTCAGAATAAAAGGATATTCCTTTAGAATGGAGGATGAATTTCTTTAGCCACAGAATGGTGAATCTGTGGAATTCTTCTGCAGAGGCTGTGGAGGCTAAAGCTATTGTGTGCATTTAATGCAGAGGCAGGATCTTGAGTGTTCAGGGAGTTGCTGGGAGAAAGTAGGAGAATGGAGTTGAGAAAAAATATTTAGCTGTGATTGAATAGTAGAGCAGAGCCTAATTCTGCCCCAAAATTTTATGCCCAAGATACCATAATTTACAGTAGAGAATATTAACTGTGGCCTTGTCTATGCTTTTAGAAAAACGTTAAAGATGCCAATGAACTTCTTAAGGAAGAACAGGGAACTTTCCTAGGTGACCTGAAAGCTATTTGTTCCCAAATACATAGGTTCTTGGTGTGTAAAAAATTACAGGGAGAAGATGGGTTTGAGAGGTTAATCAGCCATAATCAAATGGTGAAGAAGACTTGATGAGCCAAATGGTCTAATTCTACTTCTATGTCTTAAGGTCTTATGGTCAAAACCATATAATCAAACTGATTATTTGGTCTTTAACATACTAATGCTCATCAGACTTCTTGCTGAAAGTAGATGAGGGGCTGAGTTTCTGTTTATTGCTACAATAACTGTACTTCACATTTACTCCTTTAGTTGTGAGGTGTCCTGCAAAGCTGTGAAAGTTTAATATTCTTAAAATGTCTAAGAACATAACTCCAATTTTCATTGATAAAACAATAGAACCATAAATACTAGAAACCTAAAACAGAAACAGGAAATGCTGGAAATACTCAGCCGGTCGTGCAGCCTATCTGAAAAGAGAAACACAGTTAATGTTTCTTAATGACCTGAAACAATAATTCACTTTCTCTTCCTGTGAATCCTGGTGGTTCTGATTGTAACCAGCATTTTCTGTTTTTGCTGCAAGATATTATTCTATAATTCACAAATCAGGAGATGGATACAAGAAAATTTCCCAAGTCACTGAATATCCTTTCAAGTACAACTAAGTCAATTGTCAAGAAATGGAAAGGATACAGCACAGCTCTAAATATGCCTAGAGCAGGCTGTCCTCAAAAACTGAGTGACCATGCAAGTGAGTGAGGCCACCAAGAGACCTTGACAAATCTGGAGGAGTTACAAGCTTCAATAGCTGAGATAGGAGAGACTGTGCATACAACTGTTGCCCGGGTGCTTCACCAGTCGCAGCTTTATGGGAGAGTGGCAACGAGAAAGCCACTGTTGAAAAAAACTCACATGAAATCTCTGCTAGAATTTGCCAGAAACATGTGGGAGACTCTGAAGTCAGCTGGATGAAGGTTCTATGGTCTGATGAAACCAAAATTGAGCACTTTGGCCATCAGACTAAACGCTATATTTGGTGAAAGCCAAGCACTCCACATCATCAAAAACACACCATCCCTACTGTGAAGCATGGTAGTGGCTGCATCATACTGTGGAGATGCTTCACTGTAGGAGGACCTGGAAGGCTTGTGAAGCTAGAGGGTAAAACGAATGCAGCAAAATACACAGAAATTCTGGAGGGAAACCTCATGCAGTCTGCAAGAGAACTGTGACATGGGAGGGGATTTGTTTTCCAACAATTGTTAATTAAAAATGCATTCAATATTAATAGGACATCAATTTTTAATTTAAAACATATCACCTTTCTATTTGTCTTTTTCAATTGGATTCCAAGGTTTTCAGTTAAAATATTTACTGTTGTAATGGTTTTACATTTGTCACTGGAACTATTACACATCATTTTCTGATTCAAAATTACTTGTGAGAGAGTTTAAATAGTGATATTAACATGCCTGAGTGATTAGTATTGTAGTACAGTCTTTTTGTATTAGTGTATTTGGTTATTCTAAAATGTTACCAAGTGTAAAGTCAACCAGCATGAGAAATTATTATTCAGTTTAAATAATTTCATACAGTCAAATTAAACATCAGTCACACCACTTCTTCAGGTAAGTCAATCCTGAAGGTATTGCATATTAATATTATGTATTCCCCAAAGGTTGGACAAATTGGAGATACATTAAGATGCTGGGCCCATTAGCAATATTGGGCAAAGTACCTTGATAAATTGTCCAATTGTTGAGTACATACATAAGCAAAAATATTATAAAGGAACTGTTGGGAGAGAAAAAGGCAATGACACATTTCTTGTTTGCCTTGTATCTTCCTGGTAGTTTTGAGTGTGAATACCCATGCAGGAGACGTTGATGTCTAGTTGCTTTGATCCCCTTTGCTAGTGGATCATGACCTTATACTATGGTAGTTGATGTGCAATGCCATATTAAAAGAAGCCATATACAACCAACCTCCACTCCATAGCATCAAATTTGGGACCTGGAATGTCAGGACGTCACCTTAGCTCAGGAACTCACACTTCTGACACAGAACGTGACCAATTAAAAGAAAAATCCAAGAGAGTAAACATGAAGTGACCACACACCTGCCTCCTCAGGCATCTCTTGCCACATCTGTAGAAGAATCTGTCATTCCCACATTGACCTCATCAGTCCCCTCAGAACCCACAAAACTGGAGTACAAACAAATTATCCTTGTTCCCTCGAGACTGCATAAGGGGCTTAAGAAGCACTTTACAATGAATAAGGCTTTCTTTCAAAACAAATTTCAACATAGCACTGGATCAAAACTCTAAATCTTTGTCCAAAGGAGCTTTGTATGCTGAATGTATTATCATTGTAGAACTACATTTCCATAGGTAAACATGTTCCGCTGCATTATTTGATAGTCTGATTTTCAACACTTCCATGAAAAGTATTAAACCTAGCCCTAATAAGATAATAATTCAAAAGTGAATCAAGCAAAACAGGTACTAACAGGTATGTAGAAAGTTAATTCCTGTATAAAAGCCCATGTTGAATACAACTTTCCTAGTCTTATTTAACATTGAATCATTGATGGTCCCAGTTGTTCAGCATGGCACCTATAGAATTTTATACACAATCTGAAAATACCTTTTTGCTGTCAAGGGACTGATTGCAGCAGCTCCTCCTTGTTTTCCATTGCGTGGACTTGTCCTGTCGCTGATAAATAGAAAAATCATGCACTTTTTTTTGATAATAATGTCTACAAATAAATGACAAGCAATAATATTCCATAGATTTTAATAGTTTGAAAGCTTATCTGTGGGGGTGGGTGAAAATAGAGGAGTAATTATCAAGGTTGGAATTGACATCGTTGGTCAGTTTCATGGGTTAACCTTCCTTCCGTTTCTACGACTGGCAACTGGGAGTCTGTTGAAACTTGCACACCCGTGCTGTCTATACTGTCTCTACTGTGCATGAACTCTTCATAACTTGGCAAATCTTTCACTTCTTCATATGATGGCAGTGATCGGGGGGTTGTGCAGGTATGTGGAGTAATCACGTGCAGTTCCTGATCTGTGAATCGGTCAAGCAAGGAGTTATCCGAGGTATAATTCAGATTTTCACTAAAAAGAGAGGAATTTGTGTCTGTTTGATAGCGTCGAGGTTGTGGACAGATTATACGCTGAAGGAAATATCCAATGACAAAGAGTACGCACAATATAAAAATTCCCGATAGTTTTCTCAAGATCCAGCTAACGCTGTCCAGGAAAGAGTGAATGGGTAGCTTGCAGCAGCGAATATACTGATTTGTACCATTTCCAATAAGGCAACATCCTTCATGGAGTCCACATAATAAATCCCCACATTTCCCACTTACTTGACCAAGACATACAACAATTAATAGTAACAATAGATTTTGTAGGTAAGACTGAAAATACATTATCCAGCCTTTTAATGTCTTGATTCAGGTATCATATGGCTAACAGTTATTCTCTTGTCAAGCATAGAGGATCTCAATTCTTAGCATCGGACTGCGCCTATTCGGCTGTAAAAACAAAAGAGAAAATGAATATCAACACTGTGGTTAAAATATATACTTGGTAGGAAAAAACAATGTACATAATACTATAGTAAATAATCTCACACACTTCTGAAATTCAAATCTTGTGCTAATTTCAGTACCTTATACTCCCAGATCCACTTCTTCTCTCCATGTCCCTGAACATTACCTACAAGTCCATGACAGACCCACCATTTCTGAGGTAGCAGTTCTAGTTTTTTCTGGCCTAAAAATCTCAGCAGCTATATTCTATGCTTTTATCTACTTTGCACCACTGATAATGGAAGTTCCTAGGTCACCTTGACAACCCTTAAATGTTCAGTTTACCAAGAAGTCTGCAGTACTTTGCATTTCTCATTAAAATTTCATAAACTGAGTTTAATGGCAATCTTAATGCAACTTATCTTCCATTAGGACCTTGGATCAGTTTTAGGGTTTCACATAACGTTTCAGGCCACAATTCTGGCTGATTTCCATTTCAGTAGAATATTTGCTGTACTTCCATTTCTCCAATATTTACATTACATTGATTCAAATTATTTTTTAACAAATATCAATCTTAAAATGTAGAAGAGTAAAACTTAGCTCTACCAGCCTTAACTATTATTTTTTTTAAATTTTGAGTCTTAGTAAACAGAAACTGGATTCCAGCCTTTGTAAATTGTCCAAGAAATCAGTCTCTAAAAATATTGTAAATGGCTTTTTGCCAAATGTACAACTGAGCAAGTCATGTATAATACAAAATTGTAACTATATATATATATATATACACACACACGCATACACGCACACACGCATACACACACACACACGCATACACACACACACGCATACATACATACATATATACATACAAACATATATATTTTAGACAAGGACCTCCATCTATTTGCCAAGTTAGGAAACTTGGAAAAAATGTTTCAATAACTACGGAAATTTTAAATTTTATGAATAACCAAAAATACAATGAAGTGATAATGTTTTCAACCATTTAACTGAAAGAAGGAGGTCTTAATTTTGTATGATTTTATCAAGAAACAAACAATAGATGGATAAATATCAAGCCAGCTTTTACAATTACAATCATTAACATGGACAGAAATGATTAAATCATTTGAAGTATGTGCATAACTACACTGAAACATATGATGTAATCAATCAAATGTCAAACAAATACTTCATGTTCATTTACAAAAGAAATTCAATTAAAGTTAATGAAATAGCAATAACAACGTAATAGTGAAGACAATGAAGTTTGCTTTCCTCAACTCAGGAGCCTTCATAACTTCTGTAGTGTGTAAGCTGAGGTATTTTGCTACAGTGTCTGATTATGTATTCCTGATCCTTTGTTATATAATTTTTATACAGAAATGTCAAATTTTATTTGGTTAATCAGACAAAGTCAGGCATGGTGCAGGTGCAGAGACCATGTTTATTTGCATAGATACTCTTGGCCTTTAGAATAAGGGGCAAAGTAAAGTTCCACTCCCAATTAACTAACCAGTCAAGCTTGTTGGGGAATTTTGGATTAGGATTAAGTTTAAATTTGGCAGGACACTGCCTGAGACTGAATTGTCACTCCAGTTTCTCTATCCTCACATGGATGTCTCCTGGATGCAGAGACCTGGTAATGTTCCACTTGGACATCCGTACCAAATTGTTACAGGAATGGGGAGAGTATATACAGTAAGCACTATTTGGCCCAGTGACATTATTTCACTTCCTCCATGGACAAGACTTTCCTCAGCTATTAAGAAATGGTAACTGTTATGTTCCTAAATCTATAGTGTTTCCATTGCATTCCTTCCTTCCTCACCACTTTATATTGACAACTTCCCATTTAACACTCTGTCCTTTTGCACAATTTCCACCTCAAACATTAACTATTGCTTTGCCTCCACAAATGCTGCCTGATCAACTAAGCTCCTCAGCAGCCCATTTCTTTTGATAAAGGTCAAGTAACTCTAGACCCTTGTGTCTTAATTTTATTTTTTGCTTCAATATCAAACAAGTACAGTGATATGGCCTGCAGAGTAGGGTTTTTACAATTAATTTTTGGGCTCTGGACATCACGGGCAAAGCCAGCATTTATTACCCATCCCTAAATGTCCCTGAGAAGGTCAGCAACCTTCTTGAACAGCTGATAAAGGTAGCTCCTACAGTGCTGTTGAAAAAGGAGTTCCTGGGTATATATACTTTATTAAAATTTAGTTAGCTAAGACTTTTGCACATTACTATATACTGTATGTCAACGTGAAGCAGACAGCGAGTTGGAGGGTGGCACAGACACACCCAGCCCTGAGAAAGCAAGCAAACTAATTTGATTCCAAACAATTGGTTTATTGATCATTAATGGATGTCTCACTGGTGCTTTCCCCCCTCTCCTTTTCCCAACCATGATTCCCCTCTCCCTGTCCCTTTCTCACCCTCAATCCACAATAGAGACCCATTCCAGAATCATGTTTATCATGACTGATATATGCCATGAAATGTGTTTTTTTTTGTGGTAGCAGCACAGTGCAATACATAAAATTACTACAGTCCTGTTCAAAAGTCTATGGCACCCTAGCTATATATACGAAGAGCGATTGATAAATTGTGGCCTAAGGTAAAAGTCAATTTTAGAAAATCTAGCACATTTATTTTTCAACATAGTCTCCTCCTACATTACACACTTAGTTATTAACTTCAAACTTTCTGCATAATCACTCAAAGAGTTGAACTGCATGTGCATGTAACAAGAGCTGTGTAACTCATCTCCTTCTACCTTGGGCCACAAACTTATCAATCACCCATCAGTGGACACTTTCTGGAGGTTCAAGATCTGTTTGCTCCATAACCACTAGACTAAGTGTGTAAATGTAGGAGGGGACTATGTTGAAAAATAAATGTACTAGGTTTTCTAAAATTGACTACTACCTTAGGCCACAAACTTATCAATCACTCCTCGTATGTGCCTAAGACTTCCGCACAGTACTCTATGTATCCAAATCAGAATTTTGTGAAACTTAGAGGGAAACTTGTTAATGATAGTGTTTGGTGAGTAATTGCAGTATATTTTCTAAGTGGTACACATTTCAGAGACTATACACCAGAGATCGAAGAAATGAAAGTTTAGGGGAATGAATGATCTGTATTGAGCTTCTTGAGAGTTGTTGGTACTGAACTTAACCAGGCAATGGGACAGTATTCTATCACAATCCTGACTTGTGCCTTGTGGATCATGGAAATACCATTAAATGCCATTAATTGTTGGAAATAGTCATGGTCTGGCACTTCTATGATGTAAGCACTCACTAGCCCATGCTTGAATGGTGTCCAAGTCTTGTTGAATCAGGCATGGCCTGTTTCATTTGCTTAAGTGTTGCAAATGAAACCCCACCTGAAATAAAAGGAGGAATTGCTAGAAATACTCAGTCGGTCAGGCAGCATTTGTCACCTCTGACTTGAAAATGAAAAGCATGACTATGATGAAGCAACTGAAGAAGGTAGAGACCAGGACAGTGCTCGAAGGTTCTACTGAAGGAATAATTGATCTAATCATCTTCCACTGTGCACGTTGTAACTTCAACCATGGAAATGTTTTCCTCTTGTTGGCCACTACCTTCAGTTTTGCCAGGGCTCCTTGAAGCCACACTGATTCAACATGATTGGGAGGGAATTCACTTCAGCTCACTTCTGGAACTCAACTCTTCTATTATTATTTGGACCAAGGCCATGATGAGCTCTGGAGCTGAATAAACCTGGCAAAACCCAAATTGGGCACAAGTGAGCAAGTTACTGATGAGTAACCACTTTCCACCACTGCACTCATGACTGAGAATTGTGGTTTTGTCCAGTGCAGTCAGAAGGGAAAGCTGGGTGTGCAGCTTTATTCCGCGTAATGTTCTGCAAGCCGAGAAATCTGACCTTAGTAAATGAAACTGGTCCTGTGCTATGTCAGACATTTGTGAAGAATGACCAGCCATAGAAGTGTTTTCCTTTTACCCATTTCTCATATGCAGTGTCAGAAACATCAAAGAAGTATATTTTTGGAAGATTGTGGCTCGTTCCCTACAGAAAGTATTGGGAATGGTGAGAATATGGAGCATAATAGGGAGGGATAGTGTCAGGCAGGGGTAGTTTCTTTCCTGTCTCATCAGCCATTCTGATATGATACGCGGCCGTGGATATGTGATTGCCCATCTTAACTTCTGAACATGATCATATGCATTATTTTTACTCTCTTGGTCTTGCATGGTTTTCAATTTTATGGCAGCTTCCAAATATAACACCACCAAGAAAATCAAAGAAAAACTGTACATGTTGGAAATCTGAAATAAAACAGGAAATTCTAGAAATACTCAGAAGGTCAGGTAGTATTTGTGGAAAGAGAAACAGAGATAATGTTTCAATTTAGGGAGCCTCTCTAAGATTTGGGAAGGAAAAAAATTAAAAAGGCAATTTTATATTTCAGGAAGGTTACAAGAAGGATAAATCGTTCAAAATGAATATCTGTGTTAGATCAAATGTATTAAAGAGGGATTTAAATGGTGATTGCCTATCTTTGCGTGGGTTATAGATAGATATACTTTATTGATTCCAAAGGAAATTACAGTGTCACAGTAGCATTACAAGTGCACGAAGAAAACTAAAAAATAAATTACTTCAAACAGTCTAACCAGAGGGGGGACATTACTTCCCTAGCTACAGGTTGACTCATTATAGAGCCTAGTGGCCGAGGGTAAGAATGACCTCATATAACGCTATATTGCTAATAGTAAGACTGTTGGACATTCCTAGCAGGTCAGATTGTGCAAAATGAGAACACAAACCTAGGCCAATAGGCCTGCATGGTGACTCTGAAGCCTGCCGTTTTAATTCCCCATCCCATTCCCACTCACACCTATCATGGTAGCCTCCTGCACTGTTACAGGAAGGTGGAATGCCAGCTTGAGGAACAGCACCTGATGTTCCATCTGGACTTGTTGCACCTTCCAGACTCAAATTTCTGCAGCTTCTTTCTCAGACTTTATCAAAATTGTGATATTGTCTGTTTTTCCCTCTTTCACTCTCTTAGTATAGTATGCCCTTCAACCCTATTTGCCACATGTAACACAGACTAAAAGCTCTCTAACTGCCCCATTAATTGATTTAACCTGTCATCACGCCAATTCAGATATTTTCTGTCTTATCCATTCTTTCAGCCACTTTCTCAACAATTTTAAACAACATTTTTATTTCTTCTTCCCAGTTCTGAAGAAAGATCTACGAACTAAAATATTGACTTAGTCATTCTTTCCATAGATGCTACTGACCTGTTGAGTGTGTAGAGCATTTTCTACCTTCTGAGTTCCTCCAGCATTTTATATGTGTTGCTTCTATTTTTATTATAGTTCTCTTAATTAGTTTTCCACTGCTCACTTTGTTTCTTTTCCTTTCATGTCTTTATGCTACAAAATACCTTGCATCCTCTTTTGCTGCTGTCCAATTCTATCCCCTTTCCATTCCTCCATCCATAATCTTTGCTGGCACTGGCATCAATGTTTATTGCAGCAAAAACTAACTATTGCTTCCAAGAACACACAAATAATATTAGCAGGTATTCATTGAAAGTCTGACCCAACAAATTGAAAGCAGTCTGCAAGCTAAGCATTTTTACAGTATTCTTTGGCCATGTGCTACTCAGTTCTGGAATAATAAATCAAAGCTCATTTGTCGGCTGAGTGCATTATCCATCTTGAACAAATGTAATGAAGAGTTATAATTCCCTTTGATATTCCTCATAATTGCAAGGTGACTTTGGATAATGTTGTAAGTACTAAAATAAATCATATTCCACCATTCTACAAACCATTTATTATTTTAGTCTCTGTTGAATCATGCATACAAGAATCTCTCTAGATCTCATTCTTCATTACACAATTTCCACTAGCAAATTATAAAGTTTCATCATATTTTGAGTTTATAATTATTATAAAAATGTTTGAATTCTGTTTTCTCATTTTGTCATCCTCCATAAAATACTTAGTTGTATTAGAACATCATATCCCATTTTATTTGTACACACATTAAATTGTAATAGTGGAATTATTTAGTTAAGCTCTTCATAATCACTTTGCACATGATATGTAAACCCAATCAATTACAGGGTGACTGTCCCTAAAACAAATACATAAAATGACGGAAATACTCAGAGTCAAGAACTGAAAGCAGAGCGGAAATTTTAATTCAGAGATCCCCGTCCAGAGCAACACGTCAGACCATCAGTACAACCTGAAAGTGCTCTATTCTCAACAATTTTGAAAGTCAACTTCACTCCAACGGCGACTCTGAATCATCATTTTCTCAGATCCTACTACAAACTGCCATTGAACTTGAAATGCAGTTTTAAAAGTGTAATTAAGAGAAAGACTCAATACAGCAAATGACTGTTTTATAGCCGAAGGTAGACTTTATTTATTGATCGATAAAGTGCTTTTGATCGCTTTTTATATGTTAAACAATGGGAGATTAACACTAATGCTGCCTCTGGATTGTTCCTGTGGACACTGAAAAAGTGCCGGTCCCAAAAGGGCAGTTCAGTCCTAATAGTATAGGTCCGCATTGGCACAAATGAATTTGTTTCTAATAAGTTATCTTACTTGGATTTCAATTCAGTTTTGTATAATTTGTTTCGGTGTTTTTCCAATTGAAAGTAACTGATAATTGAAAGAGTTTGGTAGCGGTTGTCATGGTCAGTCGGGGTGACCCGGGATGGGATCTCTGCGGTACACTGCCAGAGGTTCAGCCACCTACGGAGTTGGCTTCACCTAGCGGTGTTCAGCTGTTTGGCCCTGGCCATCTGGAGAGGGTGAACGGCGGACCGGGTACTATCCGCCCTCTGACCCGGGAAAATCCCCTGTCGTGATTAATACTGAAAACTACAACCGTTGAAAATTAACACAGCCTAGGATGTCAGACTGTGAAAAGAGAAATGAACGTGAGACATACACAATCTGACCACAGAGGTAAATGTGAGAAAGTTATTGTGAAACTAATTTTAAATATGTATTTCTTTAGTTAATATGGTTTACAATATTATTACTGCTTATGCGACCTACAGGCCACTTGGAGCCTCATTACTCACGTGTGTGCATCGACTGGCCCAGTATTCCCGTCTCCACGCCTTCCTCCACTCTTCACCCTGTTGCTCCAGTCGGATATCGGTACTTCTCTCCCTCTGCTAACCAGCTTTCCAATTGGAGGTAACAAGCAGATGTTGTTAGAAGGCGGATCATCACATAGTGCAAGTGAGGTTAAGATTTTTATTTGCGCAACTCTGAGAAATCTCAGAAAAAAAACTTTGATACAAAGCTATTCGCTTTCGGATTACATTGATGGCTGACAACAGTATTAACCACCTAGATCCCACAAACAGAAATGCAATAGTAGATATTGACTGAGAGAAGCAAACCGCCGCTCCACTTCCATGGCAGACGGAACTTTTGAAATAGGCCTCAGGGCTCGGCTGAGTATCTCTTCTAAAGAACTGTACCTTCAGCAATGCAGAAATAAAAACAGAATATGCTGGAAAATTTCAGCATCTGTCAGGCAGTATCTGTGGAAGGGGAATCGGTAAACCTGCCGAAGACCTTTCATCTGAAATCAAGACAGCTTTTACACCCTTTTACTGACGGGTCTTTGACCTAACACGTTAATTTTTCCCGATAGATGTTATCTGACTTGCTGAGCTTTCCAACATTTTCTATTTCAAATTTCCAGCAGCTGCAGTTTTTTTTTTTAGATTTTCTGCATCAATGTAACACTTAATAGTCACCAGATAACTCGGTGGAGAGTGCGTTTTGAACCCATAGCCAGATCATAATTACGCTTGGCGATATATACAGACCGAGAGGATTCCTAAACTCTGTAACATAAATTAATTATTTTTCTTCATTGGTAAACGATCAGAAGTGATAGAACTGTTACTCAGAACCAAGGTGTTAAGCCGATCGTGGTACATTATTTCTACGCAATACACCACTTACAGCGTTAATAATTCAAACTTAAAACTACCACAATCACTGACAAAATTATCCCGGAGATTTTTTGGAGAAACATAAATTAGACTCTACATTTATAAGAATTAGGAAACCGTGTCTCCTGTTGATTAAAATGTTTAGCTGGCCGGCAGTACGAAGTGAACAGTTACTTTCTACATTAAACACAATCTGCCAGGGTCAAGGTGAAGCTAAAGGGCAGACCTGACTACCAATTCAGAACTGGCTTCAAAACTCCCACAATAAGTTGAAATCTTTATCTTGTGCCTAATTTGTAACCCTCTAGAATGGGGTTACGAACCCACTGAGAACCTGTAGGGGCTGGAAAAAAAATCCCGTGGATGGTTAATCACAAATGATAAATCGCAGTCCTTCCCAATTCACTAGTATCGCCAATGTAAGCATGATTTCACTGATACGGTATTTAAACGTTCGGTTTCACACAATATGCACCGTCATATGTAAATACATCATCATGATTTTGAAGAACTATAATAAATAAATCTTTAATATCTAGGCGTTTCGTTAAAATGTGACACACATATATGTAAGACAACACTGATACGTTTAAATTTTTTACCTATAAAATTGATTACGAATGTCAAACGTTATACATGAACTGAATGAAATATGAAACACGATCTTACACATACGGCTGGTAGACTGGCATAATATTACCCCAATTTAGTTTCCGTAAACAAAGATGAACGGGAGAGTAATCCACAAATTCCTCCACTCTTTACCTCGCCGCCTTTTGATGATTTCTGCATACAACTGTGAAATCAAACGCGAGGGCGCGGCAGAGCCGAGTTTACGTGATTCGCCGCTGAAGAGGCACGTGAAATTAACAAAATCTAGTCGCGGTTGTATGCTTCTCGCACACAGCGTGGATCGGCTGTTTGCAAGGGAGGTTGTGTCACGATAGGTTTCCAATGACACGAGGCATTGCGGACCTCGATCAATATTGTATCTAGTTCTTAGCACATTTTAAACTGCATTCTCCAAGATATTGTCCGGCCAACTAAGATGCATTTTAAAATGAATGTCACGCTCATATTTACGTGTTGAGTACGGAGAGCAATATCACCTAAGACTGGCCGAGTGGTCAGTGTAAAGTTTTTCAAAGTAGGTTGATCTCACCTACCTAGCCTCTATTATTTTGGAATACACTGTCGAGGAGACAGAGTGATGTGTATTTGACTGTAAAAGGTTTGTTTTTATTACAGAGTATACCATAAATTTAATCTAGTAATAATAATTGATTTGAATATGACAGTGGTTAAGCCACAGAGTGTTATGCCCAATTAAAGCACAATAAAACTGTCCTCAGCATAGAGTCCAGGTTCACCACGGATATGAAATTGATGACGAGAATGAGAGGGGTGAAAGTTTGGGACTCCATTATTCCCACTAGATCACTTCAAGACAGTCTCCGGATTGGTTGGGTCATCGTGGATAGTCCATCCTTTTCTGTGCAATCTGTTGAAGCCCTTTCCAATCTTTGGATTAAATTCCCTGGATCTTTTGGGATTGTTTCCCTTATCCCTACAGAGTGCATTAACATGATTAAGGAGGGAGTCAAGCTACACCTGTTTCTTTCATTGCACAACTAGTTCATGGTACCTCTTTCCTTGGATGACACATGGAACAGTCTATTAAAGCAACATATATGCTTTAATTGCATTTATAGCATAATTGCTAATTGTGCTATGATGCTATAAATCTTTATCAAGGTGGACAGAAAATCCATCCGATGTAAATTTACCTTCTGTGAAATACCACTGCTTGTGCAGATTATCATTAACTATATTTGTAGGCTGGTGGTAATGGATTTTCTGGTCTTGATGTTATGGTGACTCTTAGCTACTTCAGTTTGGGATATTCACAGCTAAGTTGCTGTTGGTTAGTTTGGAGCTGTCATCATTGCTTTCCTCAACAGTTACTTTGATTCCGTAGCCACCTACTATTCTGTAAATTCTTTGAAGATCTTCAGGTGACTTTGTTATTACTTTAGTCATTGTAAGACTGAAAGTCATTGATCCCTATTCGGATCCAGATCCTGTGAAATTCTGTAAGGACTCTGATATAGTTTGCTCAAGAGAGAGTTTGAATAGACATTGCAAGAGCAGACAATTTCAGTGCACTCTTATGAAGCCACAAAGTTGCTGTGGATATCGTTGCTATAAGGTTCTACCTGTGGTTGTGGAATGAGCAGAGGAAGGTTCTTTGTGCACATAAACCTTTCAAGTATAGTGGCATTGTACCTGATTCTTTGGACCACAAGAGCAGTAGAACTTTGCACCATGAGTCATCTGCAAAGCAGACACTGGTCTTTTACACATTGCTAGTTTAACAGTCCTTTTCTGGTGCATTAAAGTTATCTGATTTCCAAACAACCTGAAGTTTTGGCCTGAGATGCTGCCAGAGATACTTCTGGATCTTGTTGCAAGAAATGTTGGCCTAGAAATTTGTTAGGACAATTCCAGAATAGTGTGCACAGTTGAAAACCTAGGATAACTAAGGAAAATAGTGAAATGTGTCTACAGTGAGATGTTGGACTTCACTGTCTGAGAAGCAGAAGCTTCTTTTTAGTCATGGGCAACCAGATTTTAATAATCTGATTTCCCAGAAAACATGCTATTTAAACAGCCACACTCAAACAGCATTCTTTCTCTTTAATGTAACCTGTGACTTCAAAACCTGCCTGTTTTGTCTGAGCGAACCAACATTACAGTCACTTCCAGCTTCCTAGCCTCAAGGCAACCCAGACTGGTGCTGCTGATCTTCAATTGCACGGTTTTGTGCTAATTTCTGGATTAGTGAGATCCTCAAATCTCACCAAACTGCAGGACTCCTCAAAGTGCAGCCATTTAGGAACTGCCCTCACTATAGAAAATGCACCTCCTACCTCCTGCTGACTATAGTCTTGCATCATACCTTCTCCCAATCCATTAACCCCTTTTCATTGAAGTTATATTCATTCAATCACAATTCTCAATTAAGCGAAGGAGCATTGCTTGCCTTGTTATATATCCCATTTGAAGTGATTTTCAGAGAACATGCCTGTTGAGCCAAATGCTGACAGCTGCAACAACTTGCAGCATATCAATAGGAAATGCTATACCAGCAATGTCATTTTCAAAATGAAACTTGACAACTTTGTTCTGGGAACCTCACAATTACTCAATTTTTATGTGATCTTTGCAAGCACCTTTAGCATGACCATTAGAGTGACTGAATTAAAATCAATGAATTTTTAATTCATTTTCAACCCCACAGAGTACAAAAACAAAGAGGTTATGTTCAGTCTTTATAGACATTTGGTGGAATACAAAAAGAGTATTTCATCCAATTCTGGACACAACACTGTAGAAAAGAGGTGAGCTGCTTCTTTTGTTATCGTTTTCATGATAATTTATCATAGTGTTTAATTGCAAATGATGGTCCTCATATTGAAGAATAATTGAAGATTGCTTTTATAAGTGGAATGTCACATTCATTTAACTTTGAATGAAAATCTTTAGTAAATGAATTTTCTTTCTGTTATAAATAATTTTGTTGTTACTTTGACTAATTCAGATAATATGTTTAAATATATGTGCTGCATTATAAAAGCATTAACAGGAAAAAATTTAATTGGTCTCAGTCACTAAATTGATAATCTAGAATTATTTATGTGAATTTTATCAATAGGCAACATCAGACCCCATTCCTGATGAAGGGTCTCGGCCCGGAACGTTTGGCTACTCTTTTCTCACGGATGCTGCCTGACCTGCTGAGTTCTTCCAGCGTTGTGTACGTATTCTTTGATCCACAGCATCAGCAGTTGTATTTTTGTGATCAGACACAAATTAGTTTTTGTTGCAGTTATGTGATAAACTATTGGACTGTGGACTTTTATCCCTTTGGATGCTTTTAGTTTGTATTTTTAATACCCATCTTTTACAGAAGGAAGTTTGTTTGATGAAACTTGCTTTGATAAAGTGAGACCTGTGGCATTCAGCTGGTAACTGAGTGACTATTGCAATTTAATTGGTGTAGCTGCATCATTATTGCAAATCAAAAGTATAGTTTATTAATGATATCTACAGGTTGTCATAAGTCAGGTATTCGTAACCCAGGCCTGTTCTAGCAAATATGCAAGTAGTGAATATGTATATAATAAGTTTGTATATATGAGCTTTCAAATCAATACCTTTTATCAAAAAATGAGCAAGAATTACTTATATTTTGAAATACCTCATTGATCTTTGTCAAAGTCCTTAGCTCCCTTCTCAACAGCATTGTGTGAGAGCATGCTCTCTATATGGACTGCTATGGTTCAAGAAAACACTAAGTAGATCCACTAGCCAAATGTTTAAAAATGACAGATTTATACTTTGGGGCTTCCTGCAGACTTTGAGTTCCTGCAAAATAAGCCAGTCATTCAGTGCAAATGTGTTTGTTTCTTCTTTTCCATTTTGCCTTGCATGAGTTTGGATGTTTCTGTGCTTTTGCTTCATTAGAAGATAAAACTTTAATTTATGTGGACCCTGAGGCTTCATGATCTGGTATCTTTAGTGATGCAAAGTTAAAAACTTGATCACTTTCCTCACACTGCCCTTACTAAAGGACATTGTTCAATTCATTGGAAGTCTAGGTCCAATGATGAACTCTTTGTTTCATACAGTTGTGGGTTGTGGGTTCAAGATCCGTTCAAGCATATTGGATGTTACTGCACAAATATAAATGATACCTTCATCAAGGCAACACTAAGGGTTTCAAGGTTACCTTTTCTACCTATCACCTCCGAGCTTCTCACTTCATTTCCTTATCCCACCCCACCTACTTTTCCCCTCACCTGGCTTTACCTATTACCTTCCAGCTTGTACTCCTTTCCTTCACACACCTTCTTATTCTTGCTTCTTTCCCCTCCGTTTCCAGTCCTGATGAAGTGTCTCAGCCCGAAACATCGATTCTTTAGCCCTTTCCATTGATACTGCCTGGTCTTCTGAGTTCCTCCAGCATTTTGTGTGTGTTGCTCTGGATTTCCAGCATTTATAGAATCTCTTGTATTTGTTATTAAGGGTATGAGTTTAAGGGTCGGTATTCATTGCCCATGAGTTAGTTGCATTTTGCTTGTCCAGAACAGATACAATTCAGGGTCTTCAAGCTGAGAATCAAATCCTGGGACCTCTTTGTTGTAGTTTGGAAGAGGAAACAGTCTTTGATGTCGCTCATGCACAAATTCTGCTATCATTTTAATGCTTCTTACTCTGCTGATCTTAAATACGCGAGATCCCGGTGGCAGCTCTTTGCTTACACCAAAGAGCAAAACATTGGTCCATTTCCGACACCTCCCTCCCCTTTCTTCATCTTTCTGTCTCCATCTCTGGAGACGGCTTATCTACTGATATCTACTATAAGCCTACAGACTCTCACAGCTACCTGGACTATTCCTCTTCCCACCCTGTCTCTTGCAAAAATGCTATCCCCTTCTCACAATTCCTCCGTCTCCGCCGCATCTGCTCTCAGGATGAGGCTTTTCATTCCAGGACGAAGGGGATGTCTTCCTTTTTTAAACAAAGGGGCTTCCCTTCTTCCACCATCAACTCTGCTCTCAAATGCATCTCTCCCATTTCCCACACATCTGCCCTCACCCCATCTGCCTGCCACCCCACTCGTGATAGGGTTCCCCTTGTGCTCACCTACCACCCCACCAGCCTCCAGGTCCAACATATAATTCTCCGTAACTTCGGCCACCTCCAAAGGGATCCCACTACCAAGCACATCTTTCCCTCCGCCCCTCTTTCTGCTTTCCGCAGGGATCGCTCCCTACGCGACTCCCTTGTCCATTTATACCCCCATCCCTTCCCACCGATCTCCCTCCTGGCACTTATCCTTGTAAGTGGAACAAGTGCTACACCTGCCCTTACACTTCCTCCCTCACCACCATTCAGGGCCCCAGACAGTCCTTCCAGGTGAGGCGACACTTCACCTGTGAGTCGGCTGGTGTGGTATTCTGCGGTTGGTGCTCCCGGTGTGGCCTTTTATATATTGGTGAGACCCGACGCAGACTGGGAGACCGTTTCGCTGAACACCTATGCTCGGTCCGCCAGAAAAAACAGGATCTCCCAGTGGCCACACATTTTAATTCCACGTCCCATTCCCATTCTGATATGTCTATCCATGGCTTCCTCTACTGTCAAAATGAATCCAAACTCAGGTTGGAGGAACAACACCTTATATACCGGCTGGGTAGCCTCCAACCTGATGGCATGAACATTGACTTCTCTAACTCCCTCCTCCCCTTCTTACCCCATCCCTGACATATTTAGTTGTTTGTTTTTTTCTCTCTCTCTGCCCATCACTCTGCCTGTTCTCCATCTCCCTCTGGTGCTCCCCCCTCCCCCTTTCTTTCTCCCTAGGCCTCCCGTCCCATGATCCTTTCCCTTCTCCAGCTCTGTATCACTTTTGCCAATCATCTTTCCAGCTCTTAGCTTCATCCCACCCCCTCTGGTCTTCTCCTATCATTTTGCATTTACCCCTCCCCCGCCACTTTCAAATCTCTTAGTATCTTTCCTTTCAGTTAGTCCTGACGAAGGGTCTCGGCCCGAAACATCGACAGTGCTTCTCCTTATAGATGCTGCCTGATGTGCTGTGTTCCACCAGCATTTTGTGTGTGTTGTTAGCAAAACGTTGGTGTTGAATTGCCCAAAGTTTTGTATAGTACCTACTTAGCTTCCCCATGTAGTTCCAAATAGCGTCTGCTTCATCCTCACTCCTGTCTCCGGAGGTGCTGTTCAGAGGTAAACAAACACTCTTGAATGACTCCGAAATACTTAAACATCCGAGTGTGTTACAAAGACTGTCCACAGAAATAAACCTCAGTTTACAGTATACTGAGTAAGTAATTTGCTCAGGTGCATTCAATCACCTTTGTGCGATCTGCTTGAACTTATCACTTCATTATCATGAATTAGGTACAGGGAGGGAGCAACCTTCACACAGTCCTCCTGTAATTCAAGTTAATCACTTTTTTTTTAGCGTGTCGCACCAGACAGTCAGCCATTCTTGTCTGGCGCGTAGTGTCAGGATTAACCAGGTCACAATATGAACGTTCCTGACTCGACCCTTTTTTTTACGAGGCCGAGTGGCTAGCTCAACGCTTAACTCAGCATGGATGGAAAGCGTGCTCGGGGGGGCGGGGGTAGCCCGACTTGGATTCGAACTCGGGAGCCTTCACTCTGGAGTCCGGCGCTGATGCCATTGATGCCATCAGTTATTCCCTGATCAACTTTGAAATAAACACTAATCAGAAAAAGCATCCTTGAGAGCAGAACAGTGCAATGTTCTAAGTACTGATTCTTAGGTAGGATTTGGCCATTACAGGAATATGAAAATACTATTTTATGTAGGAAGTTTCTGTTTTAAATCAAATATATTCACTTCCACAATTAAATAGTTGCCATTTGTGTTTAGGAAACTACCACCCAATGCTTACTCTTAATTATCAGCAGACTGATGTGAAGTGTGGTTGACAGTGCTGTCAAATGGAATTTACTTGTCAATAGCTTGCTCAGAAGTGATCCTTCTATGTTTTGGCATAACTACTTCTTTCCAGACATTATCTAAATGTAGACCAATACGAAGAATTCCAGAGATCTGGTAAAAATAACTGGATTTCAGATCAAAGCAGTATTTGTTTGACTGACTTCAAGGATGGCGCCAGTGAACAACACGGCCAATGGCGACATCCCACGGACAGTTCATGAAACTATTTCTTTTACTTCTTCTTCGTTCAAAAATGATTTTACTACAAGGCTGTGTGTGGTTAGAACCTGTGATTTACATTTTACTACTGGCCTCTGAATTGGTGTTTGATATTCTGTGTGGTGTTCATTCGCTTTTTGCCATTTGGGCAATTTATTCTTTTTTGCATGTTGGGCGTTTGATGTTTTCTTGAACGGATTCCATGGTGTTTCTCAGTTCCGTGGCTCAGAGTTGCAACCTGCACACCTGATAATAAAAGTACTTGGATTATTTGAATCTTTAACTGTCTAAAGAGCAGCAAGGGAAGAATATGCAAAAGGCTGGTGTCATTTCTCACAAAAAGGATGATGGTTGTGATTCTTGGAGATCAGGCACCCCAGGCCTCGCTTATCACTGCAGGAACTCCTCACAGCAGTGTGTCCTATACCCAACTATCTTCAGCCATTACATTAATTCCCCTTCTTCCACCATGAGAACAGAAATAGGGAGGATGATTGCACTACGTTTAATTCCACTTGTAGCTCATTTGCAAGTGAAGCGGACCATGTCTGCATGCGTGGCTGGTTGAGTGCCGAGTGCCAAGTGACAAGCAATGACCATGTCCAAAAAGTGGGAATCCTATGAGGTTCAGTGCATTGCTATTGCTGAGTCCTGCATCATCTAGAACTGGGGTCACCGCTGATCCAGCTCAACTGCACCAGCCGCATTAAGTGGCACAAAAGCAAATTGGAGGTTGGTATTTTACAGAGAGTAACGTACCACCTGGGCCATCAAAGTCTTCTCCACCATTTAAAATGCAAAGTCAGGAATATGATGGTATACTCTCCACTGGATAAATGCAGTTCCTGCAATACTGGAGAAGGGTAGCACTAGCCTTCGCAAAACAGCGCGTGTGTTTGATGACCCATTTACAAATCTAAACATTCAGTTCCTTTACCACCATCATCAGCTACAAAATACACTGCATTTACTTGCTTGGAATCTTCAAACAGTACTCCTCAGAGCTGTGACCTCTGCCACTAAGGGCAGGGACAGCAATTGAAGGTTCCCCTCCAAGTTGCGGCCATTCTGGCCTGGAAAAATATTAGCATTCTTTCCCTCTGTGTGGATTTCAATCCTGGAGCCCCTTATTCAAATCACTGTGGGAGGTTACCAGTAGCACTGCAGTGATTCAAGAGACATCTGACACCTTCTCAAGGGCAGTTAAGGATGAGCAATAAATGTTGGCTTTGCCAGCAATGTCTGCATCCTGAAAACAAATAAAATTAAATTAATAATTCACTACAAATTTGAACTCTGTCCAGTATGCATGAGACTCTGTTAATACCTTGATGTTGTTCACAGAGTCTATATTTCTTCAGGTTTTTTAAGCAACATTTTTTGATAATTGATTAAGTTATACTTGTATCATCATTAAGAATAAGACAGAATCACCCTTATGAGGCTGGACCTCAACTTGTTACTTATTAATGTTTACATTTAGATCTATTAATTGGACTGCCTATAGAATATTAACATTTATTCATCAATTTCCATTAAGTGGATATCACACACTTAATGATGTCTTTGTTGACTCAAGAGGTACTACAGTTGCTGGAAATCTAGAGCAATACACACAATGTGCTGAAGAGCTCAGCATTTCAGTCAGCATCTACTGGCGGGAATAAACAGTCGATGTTTTGGGTCAAGACCCTCGTTTAACAAGAACTGCACAGTCCTGACTTTTAAGCACTAAAGGGTGAACAGGATCATTCTGTTTTGGGAAGTTAGGCCTGCCTTTACTTACCCTTTGCATCTGGTCTGTCACAGAAAGGAGAGTAAAATATTTAAAAAGTCCATCAGCTGGTGCTCATCTCAAAATCAAACAAAATTAACCAAGTTAGAAAAAAATACAATGAAGTGTGCAGGTACTGTTTTGGGATTGTTTGCCTCCAAGCATTATTCTCTTTTCAGATATAGCAAGGATTAGCAAAAGGGTAGGTCTTCTGTTCTACTGCTTCCATAATGTATTTGAATCACAATATCCAAGAGGTGCCTGGCATTCATTGTACAGGTTTCAAAGACTATCTTGGTGACAGTCTCTGAAGGCAAATCATCAATTGACTGCTGAGCTCTAATGAACTTATTAAGAAGGCAAAACAAAGTAGTGTAGATGGTGATTCATGAATTTAGTTTATCATTGTATTCTTGATTTGAATCCATACAATCAGGCAGAGTAATTGTAGAGTGTGGAGAATTCATGACACAGAATCAGACCATTTGGCCCAGCGTGGCTCTGTCATACAACAATCCCACCTTGTCTGTTGCTCTGCAGGTTATGTTTCAAATGCACAACCAAGCCCCTTCAGGCATAAAATTCAAGACCCTACCAGCCTCTAAATGAAAAATAGTCTCACTTCCCCTCTAATCCTCCTAACAGTTATTTTAAGGTCATCCATCCTGGTTTTCATACCCGCTGCGAGGGGAAATAGCTCCTTCCTTCCTATCTGTTCTATCTAAGACTCTCATAATTTTATGCAACTCAATTAAATATTTCTTTGGCTTCCTCTGTTTCTAAGAACACAATTCCTGACAATCCAGTCAATTCACAGATGAGTCTGAATTAGTTTTCTGAGGAGTACTGGTTAAGATCAGAAAGCAGAATATTCTTCAACACCTGTCCTGACCCTTTCAAGTCAGTATTTAGTAGATGCACCTTTGGCAGCAATTACAGCCTTAAGTCTGTGTGGGTAGGTCTCTATCAGCTTTGCATATCTGGACACTGCAATTATTGTTCTATTCTTCTTTAAAAATCTGCTCAAGCTTTGTCAGATTGCATAGGGATCGTGACTGAACAGCTCTCTGCAAGTCCTGCCACAACTTCTCAATTGGATTGAAGTCTGGATTCTGACGTGATTTTGCCAGAATACTGACTCACCAGCAGTTGGAGCGTCCAGATACAGATGTACTATAATCAATTGAAACACCTTGACTGCACAAAAACAGATCTCCATTAGCTGATTATATGACTTCTAAAACCAGTTGGCTACACCAGCGATGATTTGGTGTGTCACATTAAGGGGGGGGTGAATACTTATGCAATCAATTATTTTGTGTTTTATAGGACAGGCTGCTGGTGATATTCAGCCCTGGAAGTTGAAGCTCCCAACTCTCTCAATCTCAGTATTGTTGATATAGACAGAAGCATATTTCCCAAAAATAATGACCAACTCTTTTGTTTTGTTGACATTGAGGGTACCTTAAGGTTGTCATAGCGGGTAGAGATAGTGGGAATAAGTTCCCACTACCTATCAAATGCTCCCAATTGCCTGCGTCTCAAATAGCCTCTGACAACCCAGTGCATCTCCTGACCTTCAAGTGTGGCTTAGTTACTAATCCTGGTGTGACCATTTCTACCAACAGGAGAATGGGCAAAGGTGGGTTACTGGCATCCTAAAACCTGTGGCTTTAAGCAGATGGGGCTCATCGGCCATGGTTGTCAGCTCATCTAGGAGAAGGATATTTTTAATCTAAAACCTCTGCTGTCCTATGGCTGTACCCACTCATGGGGAAAACATCAAGAGTAAACCCTGGGGAAAACTCCAGAGTTGGATTCGGAAGTGAAGTTCAAAGTTCAATGTAAATTTACTATCAAAGTACATATATATCACCATATACAACTCTGAGATTCATTTCCTTGCGGGCATACTCAAAAAATCCAATAACCATAATAGAATCAATAAAAAACCACACACCATCTGGAAATACAACTAGTGTGCAGAAGATAACAAATTGTGCAAATGCAAGAAAAAAATAATAGCAATGCACCAATAAGCAACTAATATCGAGAACATGAGATGAAGAGTCCTTGAAAGTGCATCCATAGATTGTGGGAACATTTCAGTAATGGGGCACGTGAAGTTATCTCTTTTGGTTCAAGAGCCGAAGATAGTTTGACACCAGTGACATCGCAGGAGTTGCCAGTCAGTGTTGAACTCAAAGTAGGACTGCCTTAGGGACTTTAGTTCCAGATTTTTCCTCGGGGTTTACTCACGAGGCCTTCCACCTCGTATGAGTAGGTATAGATGCAAAGCACCGGAGGTTTGAGATCAGAGTTTTTCTTCTGCAAATGAACTGCCAACGATGGCTAACAAGCCCCATCTGCTCAAACTGATCTTAAGCTACCAGTAGCCCACCTTTGCCATTTCTCTTGTCAATAGGAATGGTTTTGCTGGTTAAGTAGCTCAGCTATCCATGAAGGCCAGGAGCTTGGTTGTCAGAGGATATTTGAAACGCACACTATTGGGGGCATTTAATAGGTAGTGGGAGCTTATCCCCACTACCCACCAACTCTAACCTCGGCCATGATGGGAGGTAGGAATAGGTGAAAAGGAATTGAATTACTGAGAGGCTGACTAGGCGATCATGGCATCAGGAATGAAATTACCTGGCACTTGTAACGCTGTCCATATACCAACTCAGCCACAGACAAGCCATGGACAATTTCAGGTCCTCTTTTGGAGCTGTTCTGAGCCCCAGCAGGACTCACGGGAGAGGATCATGCCAACACTCATCCAAAAGGGAAACCCTCAGAGCAGCCTTTAAGGAACAGTGAAACTGCTCACATAGGTCACTGGACTGTGGGTGATACGCCGTGGTGTGATGTAACCTAACACTGACGTTCGCGGCCATTACAGCCCGGAGGTCTGATATGAATTGGGGACCACAGTCAGGGGAAATATCAGATGAGATGCCAAACCGATGAATGCCGGAGCCACATCTGGCCACCTGGTGGTATAGTCCTCCATGGTAGACAGGTGCGTGAAACCGTGGAAGGGAGGAAGAGGACCAACAAAGTTCACATTGACATGGTCAAATTGTCGTTCAAGGACTTCAAAAGGTGAAAATGGCACCTGAACATGATGGTTAATTTTTGCCCGCTGGCACTCCACACTGGCTGGAATTCTGTCATGCAGAACCAGTTTTTGTGAGGCCTTCTGGCCGGGATGCAAAAGACCTTGTATGGCATCAAAAACAGCCCGTCTTCAGTTTGTGGGCATGATGGGGCAAAGGTGACCTATTGAGACGTCGTACAGGAGAGAAATCCCACCTTCCCTGAACTTAATGTCAACCAACAACAGGCCCATGACTGCTGTTCAGTAAGCCTGGACCTCTGGGTCGGTAGCTTGGTTGGTTGCCATGCCGACATAGTCAACCCCTATGTGTATGACCTCAACAGCTGGCTGTGAGATACAATCGGCCATGGCATTATTTTTCCGCTTGATATGTTGTATATCCATTGTGAACTCTGATACGTAGGCCAGGTGGTGTTGCTGCCACGCAGACCAAGTGTCTGATATTTTGGCAATTGCATGTACGAGGGGTATATGGTTAATGAATGCTGTGAAATGGTAACCCTCTAAAAGAAAATGAAAATGGCAGACAGCCAGACAGAGACCGAGAAGCTTACGGTCAATCATGCTGTACTTACTTTTGGGGGGACAAGGCTGGCAGCTGAAGAAGGCAAGCAGCTGCCACACACCTGTGATCACAGCAGCCACGGAATAATCTGAGGCATCAGTAGTAATGGCTAGGGGTGCATTGGTGAGTGGGTGAGCAAGTAGAGTCACATTAAGAAAAAGCTCATTTGTTATCATCAAATGCCCTGGTCATATCCACTGACTAGTCAAGCACATGGTTAGGGGGATTTAAGCGCACTATACGGGGGGGGGGGGTGGGAGGGAGCATAAGTTCAGCAGCTCGCAGAATGAAGCGGTGATAGAAATTCACCATGCATAAAAAGTCTTGTAGTGTATTAGTAGGCGGCAGCAAATCCATAATAGTGGCTACTTTTGATGTGAGGGGTATGGAAGTGCAGTGGCCGAGAAAATCAATGGTGGATAACCCAAAATGGCATTTAGCGGGGTTAATAATCAACCTGTGTTGGCCTAAGTGCTTGAAAACTGTGCAGAGAGGGGGTATGCATTTGGGTTTGAATGCACTGGTAACAAGTATGTTATCCAGGTAAACAAAATGAAAATCGAAGTCTTTTAATACAGAGTCTATCAGTCACTGGAAAGTCTGTGCTGCATTTTTCAGCCCAAATGGCATGTGCAGAAACTCAAAAAGGCCAAATGGGGAGATCACAGCCATTTGTGAATGTCCCCCGAGCACGCAGGCACTTGGTGGTAGCCCCTAACTCAATTGAATTAAAATTGAATTTCCAGATAAGCATGCAGAAAAGTCTTGGATGTGTGGGACTAAGTAACGATTTGGGGGTGGTGGCCTCGTTAAGATGTCAGTAATCACCACATGGGCGGCAATCACCATCGGGCTTAGGAACCATATGGAGGGGTGAAGCCCAGGGTCTATTCCACTGGCATACAATGCTGAGTCTTTCCACGTTGGCAAAATCAGCCTTCATAGCTGTCGGCTTTCCTGGGTCCAGTCCTACAGGCATGGACGGGCGGGCCAGTTGTGGGAATGTGGCGCTCAACCCCTTGCTTTGTGATGTAGTGGGGAATCTGGGCTCAGTAAGGTTTGGGAATTCGCCCAGCAGTCGAGTAAACTAACATGCGGTGGTGCATGCGCTCGACAGAGTCATTGTGAGGAACTTACCTGAGGAGCAGGGTAATGACCCAAAGTTCTTGACATCCACAAGCTGGCAGTTGTTAAGATTGACCAACAGTTCTTGGGCTCACAGGACATCTGCACCAAGCAGAGCTGTAGACACTTTAGCCAGGACAAAGTCCCATGTGTAACATCACCCACTGAAGCAGAACGTCACCCATCGTGTCTTGTAAGTCTGGATCCTGCTGTCCCATAATTCCTGCCGTTTGCGGCCTCCAATGAGGGTGTATTGCTCTCTGCCTTATCAATAGGGGATGCTGGCAGCACACTCACTTGAGCACCCGTGACACACAGGAGCGTCACCCTGAAAGGGTGTCTGTAATGAACAGTAGATGATCCTGGCAGCTGGAGCCCATGGTGTTCACAGACCTCTGGATGTCCTGATGCACTGGCATTTTTGAAGCTACAAGGCAGTTGGCAGTTCCTAGCGTTCATACTAAAGTGTGTGTGGTAAAAACGTAGACCCAGCATCATCTGTCTCGCAGCCATGGGTGTCCTTATGTTGGGGGCCTTGCTGACCAGGCTTATTGAGGTAGAGAAAGGGCGAGGAATGATGCATCACTGCCGGGCTGAGTGTAGATTATCAACCATTTTAGCAAGCTCCCTGTAGTCCATCGCGAGTGCATTGGTGAGGACTATGCAAACTTCATCAGGCATTTACTGCATGATGAGTTCTTTAAAAATAAAGAAAGGATGGTGATTTCCCAGGAGATTCAGCATGTGGTCCAGTAGCTCTGAAGGCCCAGCATCGCCAAGACCGGGTAAGGAGAGCAGTAATCAGTGTTTATCGTGTTCAGGCGGGAGTTCAAGCAGACTCACCACACTCGATGCTGTGGAAATACTGAACGACACTACCACATAAAAATTTTGGTATCGTCGGTGGTGAATTCTCACATTGTGAATTGGGCCTCAGCTTGTACAAACCAAGCAACAGCATTTTGCTCCCAAAGCTCTGGCAGTTTCAAAGCGACTGCGTTGGTCGATTATTGGTTCAATAATTCTGGAATCATCGTAGAGCATTAGGGTCACCAAAGTAGACTTTTGCAAATAAAACAAAGTGAGGTGTTTTATGTATGTTTCAAAAGAAAACGTAACACATTTTATTGAACTCCAAAACCTGAACACACGGCACCTTATAAAAGCCCTTTACATAATTACATCATACCAGCCTCTTAAAGTGAAACCCCAGCACAATGGCAGTTGTTGTGAATTATGTACATTTCCGCAAATTACGTTACCCTACAGGAGAAATAGATTCCTGGGTGTGGGTGACACTTAGTCATGATGCCAGTTATCTGAAGTTATAGAGCAATATCCCCACACAAATACAGGCCATTTGATCCAACAAGTCCTTACCAACCCTGATTTGCACCCGGCTAGTCCCAATTTCCTGTGTTTGGCTCGTATTTCTCTAAGACTGCTCCTGCATTTAACTATCCAAGTGCTTCTTTAATGATACTATTGTACCTCCCTTAACCAGTTCTTCTGGCAGCTTGCTTCATAAACTCACCACTTTCTGTGTGAAAACGCTGTCCCTCAGCTTACTTTTCAACCTTTCCTCGCTCATCCCATAACATCGATAGAAAAAGGGAAGAGGTCCTGAAAACAGAATACAAGGAGTTAGGAAGGAAGCTGAGAGCAGAACTTCAAGGGTAGTAACCTCGGGATTACTACCTGTGCCATGCAACAGTGAGGTTGGAATAGAGTGAGGTGACAGATAAATGTGTGGCTAAAGAATTGGTGCAGAGGCAGTGATTCAGATTCCTGGATAACTGGGACCTCTCCTGGGCAGGTGTGACCGGTACAAATGTGACAGGTTGCATTTGAACCCAAGGAGGACCAATATTGTTGAGGGCAGGTTTATTAGAGCTGTTGGGAGTGGTTTGAACTAATATGGCAGGGGGATGAGAACCAGTATGATGGAGCTGAGGATGAGCCAACAGGTTTACAAGTAGATTACGGATGTGACATGAATGTAACTAAGGACAAACTAATGATTGGGTACAAATGCAGACAGAGCAAAGAGTTAAATTGTACCATAGAGGCAAAATTCAAAAGGACAAAGTAAGCAGGACTGTAGGAGCTTTATTTAAATGTGTGTGGCACATTTAGAGATTGGTCAGTATGATGTGGGCATCACTGAGTCAGGGCATCAAAGGATATGGTGAGAAGGCAGGTGTATGGGGTTGAGTGGGTTTGGGATCAGCCATGAATGGCAGAGCAGACTCAATGGGCTGAATGGCCTAATTCTCTTTCTATGTCTTACAGTCTTCCCCACTAGTTTTGGATTCCTTTATCCAGAGTCAAAGAATGTGACCATCCACCTTATTATCTACTATATGTCTCTCATTATTTTAAACATTTGTATAAGGTCACATCCTTATTGTCCTATGATCCATGGAATAAAGACCTAGTCTGGCCAGCCTCTCGATATAACTCGGGCCCTGTAGTCCTGGCAACTTCCTTTTGCGCTCTTTTCAGTTTAACCTCATATTTTGTATAACAGGGTGACCAAAACTCTACACGATTTTCCAAGTGTGGTTTCTCCAATGGCCTATACAACTGAAACATAATGTACCAGTTCCTATACTCAGTCCCTGACTGATGAAGGCCAACATGCTAACTGTCTTTTTTACAACCCCATCCACCTGTGATGCCACTTTCTACAGACTATGCACTTGAACTCCTAAGTCTCTGTGTTCGATCACACTCCCTAGTGCCCTGCTATTCATAGTATAAAACCTGTGCTGGTTTGACTTTCCAAAATGCACAGGCTCACACTTACCGGCAGTGAAATCCATTTGCCACTCCTCAGCCCACTTCCCTAACTGATCAAGATTCCCTTGTAATCTATGATAACCTTCTTCCCATCAACAATACTTCCTCATTTTGTGCATCTGCAAACTGACTGATCAAGCCTTGTACTGCACGTTCACATCCAAATCATTTATATAAACAGCAGATAAAAAGGGTCCCAACATTGACCCTTGCAGCATACCACTAGTCACTAGCTTCCATTCCAAGAAATAACCTTCAACCACCATCCCCTGCTATTTTGAATCCACCTAATTAGATCCCCCTGGATTCCATGGGATTTAACCTGTCTAAGGCATTGCTGAAGTCCAAATTGGCAACATCCACTAGTCAAGACTCATCTAGCTTTTTTATTAATTCTTCAGAAATCTCTAAAAGGTTCAGGTCGAGCTTAGAGGCCTAGATGCTTCAACCTCTTTGATAAGTAGATCCTAAGTCGGATTATAGCATAGCGATCTTGAGGTGGGGTTTGGTGGGAGGCAGATGCTTCCCGGGGTCATCTGGTGGGCACCCCACTTCTTATCTGTTTCATCAGTTTAAGCCCAGTACATCTCCAAAGGGGTCAACAGTGCGACCCGGCATCGCATGTGTATCCCCCTTCACATCTGGCCACCCATGGGTCCTTTTATGGCTCAACTGCCATCACTCCTCTTCATCCATAACCAGCGGCTGCTTCGCTCGGCTACCTTCAAGGGTTCGTATATAGCTTTCTGTTGACCCTGGCCTCCCAATCCATTCAGCAATCTGACCATGGAAGTAGCTACAAATCCTCTGCAGCCAGACTCTACTGGGAAAATCTGCTCCTTCCATCCATGCTGCTTAGCGTCTGTGGCCATTTCAGTGTGCCTTACGTGTTTGCAGTCATACGCCTCACAGACTGTATCTTCCCAGGCAGTGCGAGCTCTGAGATTACTACAGCCTTCAGACTGCTGGACCACAAGGCCTAATCTGGTCTGACGGTTGTAGTGGCTGTCTCTGGGGGGATGTATTAGCCTTTTGTCAAGGTCAACAGCCTTGTTCCAGTCATGAACAGGCTCCAGTATGCCTGATACCAACTGTGTCACTGAGAGTGGCACTGTCTGTCCTCGCCGGACAAAGAGGTGGAAGTTCTTCCAGTCATATGGGGCTTAGAGATGTTATTCAGCCTTTGCTTCTCCACAATGGATGCCAAACATTTGAGGACCTGGTTGTGCCTCCATGTGTATCTTCTTTGAGTGAGGTTTACTCTGCAAGATGAGAGGATGTGCTTGAGGTTTGCTGTTCTTTCACAGAGTGGGCAAGCTGGGTCTTCACCGAGCCACTGGGTCAGATTTTTGGGAGTTGGGAGAACATCATAAACAGCTCACAAGGAAGCTAATCTTTCTTCCTTCCTTTTCCCACAAGTCTTTCCAGCTGAATTTTCTTTCCTCAGTGTTTTCCCACTTTGGCCACTGACCCTGTTTTGCCTGAGATACTGCTCTTGCATACCTCATCTGCTCCTCCTGTCGCTGTACTTCTTCCACCACCATAGATTGCCTTTGCTTTTGTGTTGTTGTCTTTTGCCAAATGGGTCTTTCTGAGCCTGTACCAAGACTCCTTCTTCCAGATTTCACTTGGCCCACCATATCTGCAAACCCGAATGCAGTTTTTGCCCGTTTTACTGACTCTGCTGGACACCACTTTCTCCCTATTAAGATCCTGGGTGTAGTCTCCTGGACAACACCTTAGAACTACAGATGTATTGAGATCACTACTTTTCACATTGTTTGTCAATGATTTGGACAATGGAATTGATGGCTTTGTGGCAAAGGTTGCCGATGATAGAAAGAAAGGTGGAGCGGTAGGTAGTGCTGAGGATTCAATGCGATTGCAGCAGGACAGACAAATTGGATGAATGGGCAAAATGGTGGCAATGTTGAGAAATGTATGATAATGCATTTTGCTAAAAGGAACAATAGTGTGGTCTATTATCTAAATGGGGAGAATGTTCAAACATCAGAGGTGCAGAGGGACTTAGGAGTCCTTGTGCAAGATTCCAAAGAGGTTAATTTATGGGTTAAGTCATTAAGAAGGCAAATGCATGTTGGCATTTATTTCAAAGGGAGTAGAATATAAAAGCAAGGAGATAATGCTGAGTCTTTATAAGACACTAGTCAGGCCGTATTTGGAGTATTGTAGACAGTTTTGGACCCCTTATCTCAGAAAGGATGTATTGTCATTGGAGAGCGTTCAGAGGAGGTTCATGAGGATGATTCCAAGAATGAAGGGGTGGGAACATTATATGAGGAGCGTTTGGCAGCTTTGTGCCTGTACTCACTGGAATTTAGAAGAATGCGTGGGGATCTCATTGAAACCTATCGAATCTTGAAAAGGCTAGTTGGGATGGATGTGGAGAAGATGTTTCCTATGGTGGGTGTATCCAGAACTAGAGGTACTGCCTCAAAATTGTGGGGTGACCTTTTAGAACAGAGATAAGGAGGATTTTTTTTTTTATCTAGCGAATAGTCAATCTGTGGAATGCTCTGCCACAGACTGCAGTGGAGGCCAAGTCTGTGGGTATATTCAAGGTGGAAGCTGGTCATTTCCTGATTGGTCAGGGCATCAAAGGTGACAGAAGGCAGGTGTATGGGGTTGAGTGGGATCTGGGAACAGCATGATGGAATGGCAGAGCAGACTTGATGGGCTGAATGGCCTAATTCTCTTTCTATGTCTTACAGTCTTCCCCACTAGTTTTGGATTCCTTTATCCAGAGTCAAAGACTGTGACCATCCACCTTATTATCTACTATATGCTTCTCATTATTTTAAACATTTGTATAAGGTCACATCCTTATTGTCCTATGATCCATGGAATAAGGACCTAGTCTGGCCAGCCTCTCGATATAACTCAGGCCCTGTAGTCTTGGCAACTTCCTTTTGCGCTCTTTTCAGTTTAACCTCATATTTTGTATAACAGGGTGACCAAAACTCTACACGATTTTCCAAGTGTGGTTTCTCCAATGGCCTATACAACTGAAACATAATGTACCAGTTCCTATACTCAGTCCCTGACTGATGAAGGCCAACATGCTAACTGTCTTTTTTACAACCCCATCCACCTGTGATGCCACTTTCTACAGACTATGCACTTGAACTCCTAAGTCTCTGTGTTTGATCACACTCCCTAGTGCCCTGCTATTCATAGTATAAAACCTGTGCTGGTTTGACTTTCCAAAATGCACAGGCTCACACTTACCGGCAGTGAAATCCATTTGCCACTCCTCAGCCCACTTCCCTAACTGATCAAGATTCCCTTGTAATCTATGATAACCTTCTTCCCATCAACAATACTTCCTCATTTTGTGCATCTGCAAACTGATTGATCAAGCCTTGTACTGCACGTTCACATCCAAATCATTTATATAAATAGCAAATAAAAAAGGTCCCAACATTGACCCTTGCAGCATACCACTAGTCACTAGCTTCCATTCCAAGAAATAACCATCTACCACCACCCTCTGCTATTTTGAATCCACTTAATTAGCTCCCCCTGGATTCCATGGGACTTAACCTTCCAGATCAATCTTGTCTAAGGCATTGTTGCAGTCCAAATTGGCAAACATCCACTAGCCAAGCCTCATCCAACGTTTTAATTAATTCTTCAAAAATCTCTAAACGATTCATAGAAATGGCAGTGGCTAAAATCTCCAGGACCAAAAGATAATTTCTCCAGTAGTTTCATATCTTCTGCAGGATAATTGAGGTAATGTAGTGTACAGCTCTGTCTTCTTAACATTGTCCACCCAAGGGTCTAACACACCTCACCCTCTGGAGTCAACACATCCACAATAAACTAAACAATAAAATAAACAGAGTTGACTGTACTTCCTAAGAAGGTTGGCGTCATTCAATGTCTGTAGTGAGATGCTGAAGATGTTCTATAGGTCAGTTGTGGAGAGCGCCCTCTTCTTTGTGGTGGCGTGTTGGGGAGGAAGCATTAAGAAGAGGGACGCCTCACGTCTTAATAAGCTGGTAAGGAAGGCGGGCTCTGTCGTGGGCAAAGTACTGGAGAGTTTAACATCGGTAGCTGAGCGAAGGGCGCTGAGTAGGCTACGGTCAATTATGGATAACTCTGAACATCCTCTACATAGCACCATCCAGAGACAGAGAAGCAGTTTCAGCGACAGGTTACTATCGATGCAATGCTCCTCAGACAGGATGAAGAGGTCAATACTCCCCAATGCCATTAGGCTTTACAATTCTACCGCCAGGACTTAAGAACTTTTTAAAAGCTATTATTATTATTAGATGCATATCATATTTTTTACTGAGTTAAGTATTGTATGTAATTAGTTTTGCTACAACAAGTGTATGGGACATTGGAAAAAAAGTTGAATTTCCCCATGGGGATGAATAAAGTATCTATCTATCTATCTATCTATCTATCTATCTATCTATCTATCTATCTATCTATCTATCTATCTATCTATTGATCAGTCCCTTAGTTAACTGTTGAATTCAGCTCAATGTACTGCCGCCTTCACAATGTCAAACGTAAACTCAGAGCCTAAGTCAATTTATTATCAAAGTGGGTATACTGTATGTCACCATTACTAGCCTGAGATACATTTTCTATGTACAGAAAAACATTTTCTATGTGCAGAGATACATCTATGTACAGAAAAATTTGAAAATGCAATAGAATTTATGAAGAAATATATAAAAACAAAGACCAACAAGCTACCAATGTGCAAAAGAAGACAAATATTGCAAATAAAAAATAATACTGATAACAAGAGTTGTAAAGTTCTTGAAAGTGAGTGCAGGTTGTGGAATCAGTTCAGAGTTGAGGTGAGTGAAGTTATCCATGAAAGTTCAGGAGCTTGATGATTGTTGGTTAATAACTTTTTTTTGTAAATGTGCTCAGTGGTGGGAGGGCCTGTGATAGCCTGGGCTGCATCCACCATTTTCTGTAGATGTTTCCTTTCCTGGGGATTGGTGTTTCCATACTAAGCCTTGATGCAACGAGTCAGGATTCTCTCCACTGTCCGTCTATAGAAGTTTTAGATGACATGCCAAATCTATATAAACTTCTAGGAAAGTAAAGGCACTGCCATGCCTTTTTGGAATGCCACTAACATGCTGCTCCCAGGACAGAGCCTCTGATATAATAATGCCAAGAAATTTAAAGCCACTGACCCTCTCCCCCTCTGATCCCTAATGATTCCTCCTGTAATCAATAATTATCAGCTCTTTGGTTTTGCTGACGTTGATCATAAAATCATACGACATAGGAACAGAATTAGGCACTTTGGCCCATCAAGTTTACTCCACCATTCTATCATGGCTGATTTATTATTCCACTCAACCCTATTCTCCTGCCTTCTCCCCATAACCTTTGACACCTTAATTAAGAACCTATCAAATTCCACCTTAAATATACCCAATGAACTGGTCTGCACAGCTGTCTGTGGCAATGAATTCCACAGATTCACCACCTGGCTAAAGACAATTTTCCTCATCTTGGCTCTAAATGGATATCCCTTAGTTCTGAGGCTTGAGTGAGAGGTTGTTGGTGTAAACCCTTTGTCTTTCCCATATCTCTTAACTTTCCCGCTTGGCACACATTATTGACTTAAAGATTTTCTACACTACTGTTCTCTCATTGAGAATGCCTCAGTATCACTCCGGGACATGTGAGTAACAACTCCCATCTCATCATTACGCTTTTACTGTGGCATACACCCCCTTCTCTTCATCTTAAAACCTGGGAAATGACATATACATATCCTTAGATCCTTGACTAACTACAGACACAACAGATTGGCTGACCATGTCAGCCATACCAAACAGTGAAGAAGTAAGCAACTGTAAAAATCGCTAAATACAATTCTTTGTGCAAAAGTGTGAATTATTTATTTCTTTCTCTGCAAATACCCCTCAATTTAAGAAGATGTTGACACTTTGCTGGTGCAAATAAAAGCAAGGAAGACAGCGTCAAAATGAATTATCTAAAATGATGGAAGTTTGTCTTCCTGGAAAAGTACGAATTTGTATCTGATGTGCAATTATTTTTGAGTAATGTGAGACAAGTTAATCTTATACCAAGAAACATTAGACTGCCATTTAAAATTGAAAGCCAGACATGAAATATTAGAAGCATTTATTGAAAAAGAGGTTAACTTTCCTATCTGGAATTATTTCAGAACAAGAAGTCTGGTCTCAATTATATTCAAGATGGAATACGATATGCCAGTAATGTTTGACAGAATATAATATAAAGTAAGGATGCATGCTATGAAGCAAAACTTTATAATGATTTAAAAAATAAATAAGTAATGAGAAACATTTCTGTTACCCTGACCTATCCCAGTTTTTCTTTACCCCATCCTCTCTTTTTCTTAAATTACTGCTTCAGAGACTAGCATGTACTGGGCAGTGTACCTAGTGGCCAACCACGCTTAATTTGTATTTCTTAACAGAAGAATCAGAACATTTTATTGTACCAGACTTTTCACTGAGGTTAAGCTTAATCCATTCCCATTAAATATAAATAATGATACTCTGTGTAATAGGAGGCTTACAGATCCAAGTGGGAACCCAGAATGTTTACTTGCATTAATTCCTCCTTTAGTGTAACAAAACAGATGTAAATTGTGGTGTCCTCATTACTGTTTTAAATAGTGTCAGATAAACTCAGGAGAGTTCAAACCAAGGAACTTCTTGGCTTCTCTGCTTCAATACCCATATAATATAGTCCACATTAGCCAATTTTGTACCATATTGAATCTGTAAGGGCCAAGTATTTAGGATAGAACTGGCCTTAACAGTTTCTACACAACATTAAGTAGAGTTTATTATTAAAATTATTCTGCTTTTATTACATAGAGTTATAGAACATTACAGCACAGTAACACCCTTTAGTCCATCTAGTCCATGCTGAACCATTACTTTTCCTAGTCCCATCAACCTGCACCTGGACCATAGTCTCTATACCCCTCCCATCCATGAACCTATACTGTGGTATGTGAATAAAGGCACTGGAGAGAAGTACTGGTAGATATGAAGCAGCCTCTTTATTTGACACAACAAGATATGTCAAGCATCATATTGAGATGCTTTCGGTGGAAAGATCTGGCTGGCTCATGCTACCTGATATTTTATGTGCTAACCATCAAAGGACAATTCCATATTTACAATGCATCCACAGTGCTTTCTTTGAATCTACACACAAACTTCACACCTCCCGATTTGCACTCACACCACAGACATCTAAATGAAATTTAATCACCATTGTCTGGTCTGCGATTCAAGGCTTTCAGGAATCTATTGTTCAGAGCTGTATTTTAATTTAAATCTACAATCGATATTCAGATTTGAAGTCTGGTAACTGAAGCCATTTGCTAGATGTGCTAAACCCAAAAATTGCTCTAACAGTCCCTGCTCTTGGCCCTCCTGGACAAAAATACATTCGTCTCAAGAAAGGCCAACTTTAAAGTGGATCTACAAAAGTAGGGCAGCAGAAATGCCCTGCTTCAGAACTCCCCCCACCCCGGTTTACTTTATGTGCATCTACACCTACCTTATCATCCCTAATGGCTACCTACAAGATACTAAACAGAGAGACTGTTCCAGAAATTTGAACAACAGTCTTTAGAAAAGTGGCATTATTCCTCTTGGCTCTTTTTCCATCTGGACCACGGATCCCCACCTTGGGAGGATTTCCTGAGCTGGAATCTGTGCAGTTGTGCAGCCCCTTGCTGGTAAAGCCGTTGAAGTCCATAATTATCTGACAGCTATTTCTCCTGCTTTTGGGTAGGGGCCCATGAAGTCCAACTGGATGCTTTCCCAGGGTCCCCTTGGCCGTGGCTGGTTTGCCAGCTGTAGATTTATGCCCGTACCAGGGTTAAGCTGGGCACAATGACACAATGGAGGCAGAATTTCCTAACATCCTTGCCCATCCTGGCTGCCACCAGTCCTGCCGGAGGGATGTGATCATGCTCTGCCTTTCCTGATGCATCGCCCTATTATATAATTTCAGCAATATCTGCCTAGTACATGGTGGGGCCACCATGACTCTGTGTGTCCAGCATCCGTCTGGTCCCTCCTTTGTTCCCTTTCTGCCTCCACCTCTTCATATATTTTTACTAAATTGGCTGTAGTTTCTTTCTGCACACTTGCAATTCCATTTGCCTTTTGTTCCTCTGCTGCCCTCTCCGTTCTGATACCTGCTCACTCATTTCCTTTCTACTCCTTACTCTCTCCTTTCTGGTGGGCCTTTACTTTAATTACTGCCCCCCCCCCCACCACTCCTGGCAGACTCACTGCTTCCAGCAGTTCTTGTATTAGGTGTCCATGCCGAATACCTGGCCCTGTTGAGGTTACAGATCCTTGTGCTCAAACCAGCAGATAAACATGCACCACCCCGACAGCATACTGGCTGTCTCCATATATATTTACTCATCTGTCTTTACTGTAGCACAGTGCTTCTGTCAGGGTCACCAGTTCCAGCAGAGTTGAGCAACCCCCTGGCAGTGCTCCTGGAGCTAATTCTTCACCTGTTTCCTTCACCATGGCCCACCAGTCTGTGGCTTCCTGTCTATGTGCCTCTGACAACCATCTATAAAAACTTACTCTATCTCCCCTTCCAGAGGTGTTTCCTTCACACCGATATCTTCTTCCTGCTCTATTTCCATTTGGCACTCATGCACCTCCCCCTCTGTTAGGATGGTTCTCACTGGAAACAGCTCTCAGTGCATCAATTTTTATAGGAACACACACAAAATGCTGGAGGAACTCAGCATGCCAGGCAGCATCTGTGGAAAAGAGTACAGTCGACGTTTTGGGCTGAGACCTGAAGTCCTAATGAAGAGACTCAGCCCAAAACATTGACTGTACTCTTTTCCATAGATGCTGCCTGGCCTGCTGGGTTCCTCCAGCATTTTGTCTCTGTTGCCTTGGATCTCCAGCATCTGCAGATTTCCTCGTGTCAGTTTTTATAGGATACTGCTTATAGGGTTTTGCAGGCTCCCCTCTATTTTAGCTGAGTTTATCTTTACCCAGCCACAATCTTGCTTATGCCTAGTCCACACTGCTGACAAAGTAATCCACAGACACCACCCTGGGTCCACTCTCTGACGACTGGGGCAGCTGCGGCTACATGGACTACGTTGTGTGCTCTGTTGTTTGTATGTGTTCACTGCCTCTGGCTTGTCCATATTCTCCCTTTCCTGAGTCTATAATGGCCCCTGCTTCCCTTAGGATGTCTATTCCCAGGATAGTACCTTCATTACTTGGACAGACCCAGAGATACACTGGAAGTTGCACCAATTCTGAGTATCTGTAATTCGCTTCTTTCTGTTTTCACTGTTTTCCCTCCTACACGTGTAATATAAATAGCCTGTCCGGTTGTTGGTAAGGGTAGCTCAGTTATCGATACCGATGCCTCAGTGTCAAGTAACAGTGCTCTTGTGTACATCCGCGGGTCTCCAGCACTTGCAGTGGGGGCTGCAGCCACATCTTTTTCTGACTTGGAAGCTGTCTTCACAAGCTCTATGATCTGATCGGCAGTCAGGTTGGTCAGACTGGCCGTCGAAAGGGTGAGGGATTGCCTCTCTGCCATGCCTGTCACCCGTTTTACTTTCCTCTTTTTTGGACACTGCCTCCAACCATGACCTGATATGCTACAGCTGTAGCATATCACCTCCTTTACCCTCCCACATCTATTCCAGCATTCCTTGCTATGTGTCCCAGCTGCCAGCACACAAAGCAAACTTTCTGCGATGTCCCAGCCGCTGCATCCACTATAGCCACTTTGCGATTTCTCACTGGCCCATGATACTGTCACAGAGTAGGTTGACTCCACCGCTATCCCTAAATCTAAAATTTCCTTGTGGGCTGAGCTTAGGTCCTCCTTCATCACTTTCAGAAAGACTGGGTTATCCCTCCCTGAATACTCCTCGTACACTTGATATTTTCATTCTGCATAATTTATGGCTGTCTCATCAGCTCTTTGAATCACTGCCATTATCGTTCCCAGTATTCTCACCTCCCCCCCTGCCAGTTGCTGCCTCACTTTCCCCTTAAAAAGAGTTATATCTTTATTGCTGACATTCCTGGTAGTTGCCTATGTATCATACGGCACCCCCGGGACACACTGTCCCACACATTCTTCGGACACTTTGCTTTTACCAACATGTGTATATCTTTAGGGAGCACCTGGTGAAATTCAGCCATTTCCTCGACCTTGACCAGAATTCTGAATTCCCCCATGCAACATTAGGTGAGGGCAATTCTGACAAAATACTCAAGTTTCTGCCAGGGGTGGAGACCCTATGAATGGTTGTAATCAGAGTCAAGGGCTGGCCCAGATCTTCTGGGTTATTGACCTGACATTGTCTGACCGCAATAGGTGCCATCTTGGGTAAAACCTCTCCCTCAAATATCTCCACACCACGTGAAATATAAATGACAGGTTCAAGTTAAACAGTACATACTTAAAACTGCAGAGTGTGTACTCCACAATCTGCAAGCTTTGTACGGCTGAACTCATAATGCCCGCAGCATTCCCTGTTACACCAAGGCAGATGCACCCTCTCACAAAGTGCATATGCTAAAAATGCAGCCCCCAGAACGGGTACACTGTCACCCTGAACCTTCAATAACCATTCTTCGCAATTGCGGGCACCTCCTCACCAAATTAACACACAGAGTTCCGTCTCTTACAAACACGTACATGCACGTGCACACACTGCTTTTACACTACCCATTCAGCTCTCCGTGCACGTGATACTTCGCAGTCCTGTATATCACCGACCCAAACAGATCCAAGTGAGGTTGCTAATTTAAAAAATTAGGCTGCTAAAATTATTGGCCACACAATCGGTCACAAGAAGGTATCCTACTCATGACACCAAATGTTGCGTGAGGTAAGTCACCGGCGAGAAGTACTGGTAGATATGAAGCAGCCTCTTTATTTGACACAACGAGATACACCGGACATCATTTTCAGGTGCTTTTGGTGGAAAGATCTGGCTTGCCCATGCTACCTATATTTAATATGCTAAACATCAAAGGGCATTTCCATATTTACAATGCATCCACAATGTTTTCTTTGAAACTACGCACACACTTCACACCTCCCATACCACAGACATCTAAATGAATTTTAATCTGCATTGTCTGGTCTGTGATTCAAGGCTTTAGCGAGCCTATTGTCAGAGCTGTGTTCTAAATTAAATTTACAATCTATATTCAGATTTGAAGACTGGTGGCTGAACTGTGCTAAACCCAAATATCGCTCTAACATATAAATCTCTTAAATGTTGAAATCCGTCCCATATCCACCACTTGCACTGGCAACTCAATCCACATTCTCAAGACACTGAGTGAAGATGTTTCCCTTACATATTTCACCTATCACCCTTAACCCATGATCTCCAGCTATAGTCTCACCCAACCTCGGTGGAAAAAGCCTGCTTACATTTACCCTATCTATACTCCTCATAATGTTGTATACCTCTTTCAAATCTCCCCTCAATCTTCTAGGTTCTAGGGAATGAAGTCCTAGCCTATTCAACCTTTCCCTATAACTCAGGTCATCAAGTCCCAGCAACATCCTTGTAAATTTTCTCTGCACTCTTTCAATTTTACTTGTAACTTTCCAGCAGGTAGGTGACCAAAACTGGACACGATACTTCAAATTACACCTTAGAACATGTTATGCAATTTCAACATAACATTCCAACCTCCATACTCAGTACATTGATTTATGAAGGCCAATGTGCCAAAAACTTTCTTTATGACCCTATCTACCTGTGACTCAACTTTCATGAATTATGGATCTGTATTCCCAGATTTTGTTTTGGAAATCTACTTAATCAGGGACGTAAACTTATGTCATTGTTGAAATAAGCCACTATAGTTCATAACTTGATCCCATCTGACACCTGGGAGTCCCTAACTTTAATTCCATTAAAGTTATTTTTAACAAAGCTTTTCAGTGGTTTCCGGTTCAGTAACTTCTTCCTGATTATATCCACTACTCTGAACTTTAACTAAGATTGATAATCTGGGCACCTAATGACTGTTTCACAAAGAAGATTAATAGATTGATTTCTGAGAACTAACATAATTAGAACATCCGATTCATCTTCCCCCAACAGAAAGACTAAAAATCCAAAAAGAGAGAATGTAAATAAATTGGATTGAATTTTGCAGCATCCAGCCTGCTGCCCAAGCTCACCACCTATGTATCTGCAACACCCTTAAATAATTGAGTACAAATTGGTGAGTGGGTTCTCCCTGGACCTTCCACCTATTTCAGCAGTATCTGAAGATTTTTAGAAATCTGTGTTGAGTTGAGGCCTGGGGCAGATCTACCATGATCATATTGAATAGTGGGGTAGGCTGAGGGGCCAAATGGTTCAGTCCTACCCCTCTTGTCTTATGTCCTATGTTCTGTTGTTTTAATTGAATAAACAATGTTGTATAAATACCTTTGGGCTTCTTACCTGTCATGTGTAGCATCAGGAATTTTCAACAACAGTTTGCTAATGTGCAGAAATAGCAATTATTTATGGAACAAACATCATTAACAATGGTGTTTTTCAGTATCCCATGGTTTCTAATAGAAGTTTTCTGCAACATATTATGAAGCAAGGAAATGCAGCAGATCCAATTACAGCTGGTTTCACTGCAATTCCAAACCCAGAAGTGGCCTTCACCAATGTTGATTATTAATCGACGGCAGAGTTGACATAAATGGGTGTCATAGTTCAGGAAAGTGATAGCAGTAGCTATGGGGAATGTGTGCTTTATTTTCAGCAAGCCTGCTTCAAAACACACACATTCTGGTTGCAGGTTGAGATTACATTTAGGGTAGACCCAAGGGTCCCAAAAATTGAGTATCTTCTACAAGAAATTCAGTTTTCCTTAACTTGTTTAAGTGTTTTGTGACCTTTTAATGGCAGATGCATTTCACAATGTAGCAGAGATTAACAATGTTCTTACGTCAGCGATCTGTGGGATGGAACTTTTGAATGCTGCGTCAATAAATAAAAACTGTTGTAATTTTGCCAGTTTTAACAAAATTCAGTTCTTTGGAGTATTTTGAGCCTTTGATTCCTTCAAAAACAACATCAAGTTCTTCTTAGGGAATGTTCTGGAGTTATGTGAATATAGCAGATATTATTCAAACAAGAACCAGGCTTCAGTTTTTATTATAAATATAAATAAGTTCTGGAAGCTTGCATTTAGCCTTCAGATTTTTTTGTAAATTGCAAGCAGTAAATTGAAGTTAAAAGCCCAGGCTGCTCCACAGACTAAGAAAATGCATATGCAAGAACCAAACATTAAAATAATGGTCTATGTTAATTGGCTTGCATCAAATCTGGCAACACAGCTAAGTTATTTTCACCACTGTGACTTGTCCTCCCAACCATTGAGCACATCTACATGAAACATTGTGGCAGGAAAGCAGCTTCCATCATCAGGGATCCCACCGCCCAGGACACACTCTCTTCTCACTTTTGCCATCAGGAAGAAGATACAAGAGCCTCAGGACTCACATTACATCAGATTCAGGAACATTTACTACATCTCAACCATCAGATCTTGAACCAAGGGAATAACTTCACTTCCCCATCATTTAAATGTTCCCACAACCAATTGTCTCACTTTCAAGGATTCTTCATCTCATGTTCCCAATATTTATTGCTTATTTATTTATTAGTATTATTTCTTCTTTTTGTATTTGCAGAGTTTGCTGTCTTCTGCAATCTGGTTGAAATCCCTAGTTGGGCGGTCTGTCATTGATTTTGTTATGGTTATTACTCTATAGATTTATTGAGTATAAATGAACCTCAGGGTTGTATATGGTAACATACTTGTGCTTTAATAATAAATTTACTTTGAACCTTGAACTGTGAGTGCAAGCTGGCAGACCAGACGGATGTTGTCACTTTGTATATCAAACATAGTCATAGATATAGGTAATCAATAGTTTTAGTGCACTTACCATATTTGCGTGAGAGACAATCCTGATAACATTAATTTTGAGTGTCTGGCTGTCTGTTGGCAAAAGGTTTTAGAATATTTTTGTCAATCAGATGCCCCCAAAAGCATTTGGACCTACAGAAATGTCTTACCAATTACAATGTGCTTCCACTATGTATCCAAAAGGTACCATTTGCCAACCTAAAGTATTCAATGTCATTGTAACTACTGAAATTGTATTGAATCACCTCCTGTTACCTTTGATCTTAAGGTATAAAAATGTGATGTACCTTTCAGTTTGTGAGTCTTTGTCAACAGTGTTTTCAGAATGATAACTGCTTATGGTGATGAATAAACAAACTCTGCTATCTCACCAGCTTCAGTGCCTCTCTGGTGACTTCAGTCATAGTCACAAAAGTTCTGTCTGTTAAATGCTGGAGCAGTTTTGATGTTGACAGAACAATGCAGAATAATTTCCACATATGTTAATGTTAAATGTTTTTAAAGTACTTGCAAGACAAAAAATGCATTTTGATCTAAGGTGTCAGCTCATGTTAAAATGCAGATAGAACCTAGAACATAGAAATTTACAGCACATTCCAGGCCCTTCGGCCCACAATGCTGTGCCAACCATGTGACCTACTCTAGAGACTGCCTAGAATTTCCCTAGTGCATAGCCCTCTACTTTTGTAAGCTCCATGTACCTATCTAAGAGGCTCTTAAAAGACCCTATTGTATCTGCTTCCACCACTGCCGACGGCAGTTCATTCTACACACCCACCACTCTCTGTGTGAAAGCATACCCCTGACATCCCCTCGGTACCTATTTCCAAGCACCTTTAAACTATGCCCCCTAGTGTTAACCATTTCAGCTTTTTCCTCTGGCTATCCACATGATCAATGCTTCCTCATCATCCTATACACCTCTATCAGGTCAACTCTCATCCTCCATCACTCCAAGGAGAAAAGGCCAAGTTCACTCAACCTATTCTCATAAGGTACACCCTCCAATCCAGGCAACATCCTTGTAAATCTCCTCTGCACTCTATAGTATTCATATCCTTCCTGTAGTGAAGTGACCAGAACTGAACACAATACTCCAAGTGGGATCTGACCAAGGTCTTATTTAGCTGTAACATTACCTCTCGGCTCTTGAACGCAATCCAACGGTTGATGAATGCCAACACACCATACCCATTCTTAATAACACTGTCAACCTGCGCAGCAGCTTTGAGTGTCCTGTCAACACGGACCCCAAGATCTCTCAGATCCTCCACAATGTTAAGAGTCTCACCATTTATATTATATTCTGTCTTCAAATAGGACCTATAAAAATGAACCACTTCACACTTATCTGGATTGAAGTCCATCTGCCACTTCTCAACCAGTTCTGCATCCTATCAATGTCCCGCTGTAACTTCTGACAACCCTCCAGACTATCCACAGCACACCCAACCTTTGATTCATCAGCAAACTTACTAACCCACCCTTCTATTTCTTCATCCAGGTCATTTATAAAAATCACAAAGAGGAGGGGTCCCAGAACTTGACATTCTGTTAGGAATCTTTATAATTTATATAGTCATATGGTTGAGACTTTTGAAATCAGCTTTAACACAAATTGGAGATTTTAATTTTATCAAATTAGTTGTAATAAGAATTATACCAAAAGGATAGAAGTGACAAACAAAAAATAAATTCTTTTCATTTTAGGCAGCTGAAGGGTTTTGTCAGGAATAAATCTGAAGAGCTAATTCAAGAGAAATAAATTTAAGCACAGAGCAGTTTGAATATGAAAGTTGCTGTTGTATGAAGTAGTTTACTTTAATACCAAATGTGGGGAAGTTAGATATGAGGGAAAAAGAATAGGAGGATATCCTGGTGCAGTTTTTTTAAAGTTGTGTGGGCGTAAGTTTGTATTGACCAGAAACACCAGCGTAGAACATTTGAGCCAAAAAGCATGCGTATATGTTTCATGTCCTGTGCAATTCCATGTAATTATTCTAGAGCTGATGAAAAGGTTACAAGTAGTTCAGGAAGAAGGTAATCTTTCAACTCCCTTGCAGTCTAAGAATAATGAACAATTTTATAACGTGTGAGAGAGTCTTTTGACATAGTCTTAAAGAGCTGAGAATTTTCTCGATGTGTTAATTTATTAATAGTCAATTCTACTATTAGGAAGATTAAAGTAGCATTTAATGATTTATGCGAAATAGTACATTTGTTATGAAAGGACTTAGCCTAAGGAAAAGCACAATCTGGGACAAGTTCACTAATATTATACATTTATCATGTTCAGCAAATTATAGGCTCCTGTATCTCATGGTTTGCATAATGAAGAATTTTATATTGCACTGTGTCGCAGGAAAATAGAGATTAATCAATAATGCTTAGTTAACATTAGTAGAAATATAGAAGTTAGATTAAATTCTGATTACAGAATTTTCCTGCAGATCAGACTTAGAAGACAGAGATTAAAAAGGATACTTTATCAAATCGCAAAATCAAGAAATACTAGATATTAATATTCATTTCAATGCTGTTGCAGTCTGAATTGTAGTGAGATAACAGATTGTCTGCTAGGTTGAGCTCAAGAGATGGTCTGTGAAGGAGGCAGGGTCAGATCACAGATGGGGGACAGCCACAGCTGCAGTGTGTTTTGCGGAACCACTTTGGAAAAAAATTAAGAAGAAATCAGAATACTATGCTGTTGTTCCTGCATTTTCATAGAAGTTAATTAATTTTTCAAATGTTAATCTTAAAACAAGTATTCAGTATGACACCACAGAGAAGTTCAGGCAACAACCAATTCACAGCATGTGCATATATTGATAAACAATGCACAGCACAGATGAATAAAGACCACCAATTCATTTTAAGGTGAAACAAATCTTCCATTGCTATTTAATTGTACTTTAATTAATATTATAATTAATCTTTGTCATATAAATGATAGACTGGCTCATGAGGATAGACTGGATTAGGTAAGCTTGTATCTGTGGAATGTAAAATTGTGAGAAGAGATTTAATTGAAACCATAAGATCCTGAGGGTTTTTGATAGGGTAGATGTTGAGAGGATGTTTCCTCTCATGGAAGAATCCAGAACAAGGGTTTGTTGCTTAAAAACAAGGGCTGGTCAAATGAGACAGGGTTGAGGTAAAGAGAAATTCTTTCTCTCAGAGGATCATTTAGAACTAAGGGTAGTAGAAGTGGAGCTATTGAACATTTTTAATAAGGGAGCAGATGGGTTCTTAAGCAAGGGAATGAAAGGTCATCATGAATAAAAAGGGACATGGAATTGAGGTTACAATCAGATCAGCTGTGATTTTATTAAATAATGAAGCAGATGTGGGTGACTGAGGGATGTACTTCTGCTCCTAACATGTATGCTTATTTGTATGCCTTGAAATGTGATAATTTAGGATATTTCCAGTTTTGGTTGAAGGCATCGAGTCATAATATTCTCTAGCAAATCTACAAACCCCATTTCCAGAAAAGTTGAAATATTTTCCAAAATGCAATAAAAACAAAAATCTGTGATATGTTAATTCACGTGAACCTTTATTTAACTGACAAACGTACCAAGAAAAGATATTCAATAGTTTTACTGACCAACTTAATTGTATTTTGTAAATATACACAAATTTAGAATTTGATGGCTGCAACACACTCAACGAAAGTTGGGACAGAGGCATGTTTACCATTGTGTTACATCACCTTTCCTTTTAATAACACTTTTTAATCGTTTTGGAACTGAGGATACTAATTGTAGCAGATTTGCAATCGGAAATTTTGTCCATTCTTGCTTGATATAAGACTTCAGCTGCTCAACAGTCCGTGGTCTCCGTTGTCTGATTCTCCTCTTGATAATGCGCCGTACATTTTCAACTGCAGATAGATCTGGACTGGCAGCAGGCCAGTCAAGCACACGCACTCTGTGTCTACAAAGCCACGCTGCTGTAGCCTGTGCAGAATGTGGTCTGGCATTGTCCTGCTGAAATAAGCATGGACATACCGGGAAGAGATGTCGCCTTGATGGCAACATATGTCTCTCTAAAACCCTAATATACGCCTCAGAGTCAATGGTACCTTCACATACATGCAACTCACCCATGCAGTGGGCACTGATGCACCCCCATACCATCACAGATGCTGACTTTTGCACCTTTCGCTGATAACAATCAGGATGGTCTTTTTCATCTTTGGCACGGAGAACTCAACGCCCGTTTTTTCTGAAAACTAGCTGAAATGTGGACTCATCTGATCACAGCACACAGTTCTACAGTCTTTCAGTCCATCTGAGATGAGCTGAATCTTACTTTGCAAAATTCTAAACCCAGAGAACTTGCCGGCGTTTCTGCATAGAGTTGATGTATGGCTTCCTCCTTGCGTAATACAGTTTCAAGTTGCATTTCTGGATGCAGCGACGGACTGTGTTAAGTGACAATGGTTTTCCGAAGTACTCCCGAGCCCAGGTGGCTATAATTGTCACAGTAGCATGACAGTTTCTTAGGCAGTGCCGCCTGAGGGCTCGAAGATCACGCGCATTCAACAGTGGTTTCCGACCTTGCCCTTTACGCACTGAGATGTCTCTGAATTCTCTGAATCTTTTCACAATATTATGTACTGTAGATGTTGAAAGACCTAAATTCTCTGCAATCTTGCATTGGGAAATGCTCCTTTTGAACTGACTAACAATTCTCTCACGAATTTTGGCACAAAGGAGTGAGCTGCGACCCATCCTTGCTTGCAAAGACTGAGCCTTTGATGGACGCTACTTTTATACCCAGTCATGATACCTCACCTGCTACCAATTAGCCTGCTTAATGTGGAGTCTTCCAAATTGGTATTACTTGAATATTCTGTGTTACTTTTCAATCTTATTTTAACTCTGTCCCAACTTTTGTTGAGTGTGTTGCAGCCATCAAATTCTAAATTTGTGTATATTTACAAAATACAATTAAGTTGGTCAGTAAAACTATTGAAAATCTTTTCTTTGTACTTTTGTCAGTTAAATAAAGGTTCACATGAATTAACATATCACAGATTTTTGTTTTTATTGCATTTTGGAAAATATCCCAACTTTTCTGGAAATGGGGTTTGTAGTAGAAGACAGTTTACATGCAGTTTACGGTCTCACATTGATTTGGAAAGTGGAGGTCATGAAAGGCACATGGTATCCTCTGCAGTTGCAGGCTTAGAAATTTATAGCATAACACTGTGAAAATTGTGAAGCACCATATAATTGTTATTATTTACAAATCAGTAAGACCATAGAAATAGGACCAGAAGTAGGCCATTCGGTCTGCTCTGCCATTCCATCATGGCTGCTCTATTTCCCTCTCAATCCCATTCTCCTGCCTTCTACCCATAACTTTTGACACTCTGACTAATCAAGAACCATGCTTCTAATCAGACTCCATGCTTCCTCAATATTACGTGCCCTTTCACCTATCTTTATAATCATCCACAAACCTGGCTACGTATCCATCAATTCTGTCATCCAAGTCATTGACATATAACATGAAAAGAAGCCATCCCCTGTGGAACACAATTAGACACTGGTACCCACCAGAAAAGGCCCCCTTTATTCCCACTCTTTTCCTCCTGCCAGTCAGCCACTCTTCTATCCATGTTGGTATTCTGTTATCTTGTAAAGCAGCCTCATGTGCAGCAATTTGTCAAAGGCTTTCTGAAAATCCAAGTAAATAACATACACTGGCTCTCCTTTGTCTGTCTTGCCTGTAATTTCCTCAATGAATTCCAACCAGCTGACTTTGGCCTGTTTTATCTTGTGCCTCTAAGTACCCCAAAACCTCATTCTTAATAATGGACTCCAACATCTTCCCAACCATGAAGTCAGGGTAACTGGCCTATAATTTTCTTTCTTCTGCCTCTGACCCTTCTTAAAGAATGGAGCGACACTTTGCTATTTTCCCATCCTCCAGAACAATTCCAGAATCTAGTGATTCTTGAACGATCATTACTAATGCCTCCACAATCTCTTCAGCTAGCTCCTTCAGTACCTTGTGGTGTAGTCCATCTGGTTTATTATCCAAGGCCTGATCCACTTTTATGCCCAGTAGGTTCAAAAAGATGTAATGTCAATTACTTCAAGGTAATATTGCGCACTGTCTGATGTCATTATGTATGTTGTGGAACTCCACCTCATGCATGTCATATGCACGAAAGACCTAGACTGAAAATTCAGAATTGTACAACATATCATCTAACAGAACCAGACAACTTGAATTAGATCTCTGGAATGCAAGACCCAAATTTTGGATTAGCACTTAAGAGAGAGTAATTTACAAAACTGTTGTTACAGAATGGGGGAATGGAACTAATGGGTGTTGGCATAAACTTAATAGGCTTAATGGTCTCCATTATTTATCAACAATTATCTGATGCTATGCAGCAAATTATTCACAAGATCCATAATGCTATGCTTTAAATTTCTCAGCCTGCCACTGCAAGGGATATCATCTGATAATCTCTTTTTAATTTTCCTGTCTATTCAGCTGTTTATGTGTTAACAAGAGTCCACTATTTTTGCAAAGAGTACAAATTAGTCTTTCCATATTTCTTGATGTAATTTCAATAATCTATAAAATAAACCCACAATATATTTAAAAGCAAGTTAAAAAGGTACATCATTCTGCAACCAAGAAGTTATAACTATACCTACAACTTTGTTAAATCCCTGCTCCACATTCCTCTTGAATGCACGCAGTATAAGGAATAAAGTAGATGATCTTATAGCAAAGTTAGAGATTGGCAGGTATGATGTTGTGGGCATCACTGAGTTGTAGTTGTGACTGAAACAAGATTATAGTTAGGAGCTTAACATCCAAGGATGCACATTGTATTGAAAGGACAGGCAGGTAGGCAGAGGGAGGGGTGCGGCTGTGTTGGAAAACATTACATCAAACCGTTAGAAAGATGTGACATAGGATCGGAAGACGTAGTTTCCTTGTGGGTAGAGTTAAGAAACTGCAAGTGTAAGAAGACCCTGATAGGAATAATATACAGGCCTCTGAACAGTAGCCAGGATGTGGCTATAAATTACAATGGGAGACAGAAAAGGCATGTCAAAAGGGCAATGTTACAATAAAAATGGGGGATTTCAATATGTAGTTAGACTGGGAATATCAGGCTGGTGCTGGATCTTAAGAGAGAGAACTTGTAGAATGCCTACAAGATGTTATTTTAGAGCAACTCATGGTTGAGCCCACTAGGGGATCAGCTATTCCAGACTTGTGTGATGAACTGGATTTCATTAAGGAGTTTAAGGTAAAGGAACCCTTAGAAACAGTGTCATCAATGATGGAATTCACCTTGCAATTTTAAAGGGAGGAGGGAAAGTCAGATGTATCTGTATTGCAGTGGAGTAAAGGGAATTACAGAGGCATGAGATAGGAGTTGGCCAGCATCGATTGGAAAGGGAGCCTTCAGGATTCCAGATTTTCGTGGCTCTGGAGACGTGCTGATTCCAGGCCGGTGCCCCTGACTGAAGCGTTGTGGGAGAGCATGGAACTTTGGGAGCAGCGGTTTAGCAGCCGGGGCTGTGTGTCCAGAGACCTAGGCCTTTCTGGGTTTGACTCTTCGGGTGCAGAACTCGGAAAAGTGACACAACAGACTTTTAACATCATAAATCAGTGAGCTGTTTGCTATGTCTCTCCTCTCGTTGTGAAACAGGGAGGGAGGGAGAGAGGGAGAGAGGGAGAGAGAGAGAGAGAGAGAGAGAGACACTATGGTATGTCGAATTACAGGGTGAACGAGTAGTCTTTGGGGTACTGCAAGCCTGTGTCTTTATTGATGCTTTGCTGCACGCTTGAGTGCTTGGTGGAGGGTGCTGATGCTTTCGTGCTGGTGGCAGAGTGGGGATTGTTGACTTGCCACTGCTTGTGTGTGGGGGGGTTTGAACATTTAACTGCCATTCATTCTTTGGGGCACACTGCTGCTTTTTGTGGATGGTTGCGAAGAAAAAGTATTTCAGGATGTATATTGTATAAATTTCTCTGACATTTAATGTACCTATTGAAACCTACCTTTTGATTTATCAAGAGTCACTGGATTCTGGAATGGTTCCAGAAGACTGGAAAATTGCAAATGTCTCTCCACTCTTCAGAAGAGAGGAAGGCAGAAGAAAGGAAATTATGGGCCAGTTAGCCTGACCTCGGTGGTTGGGAAGATATTGGAGTTGGTTGTTAAGGATGTGGCTTAGGGGTACTTGGAGGCACTTGGTAAAATAGGCATAAGTCAGCATGGTTTCCTCAAGGGAAAATCTTGCCTGACAAATCTGTTAGAATTCTTTGAGAAAATAACAAGCAGGAGAGACAAAAGAGAATCGGTGGATGTTGTGCACTTCAACTATCAGAAGGCCTTTGACAAGGTCCCATATATAAGGCTGCTTAACAAGATAAGAGCACATGATATTACAGGAAAGTTAATAGCTAGGATAGACCATTGGCTGATTGGCAGGAGGCAGAGAGAAGGAATAAAGGGAACTTTTCTTATTGGCTAGTGATGTTCAACAGTAGTCGGTGTTGGAACCATTTCTTTTTACGTTGTATGTCAATAATTTGGATGATGGGATTGACGGCTTTATTGCCAAGTTTGCAGATAGGTGAAGGCACAGGTAGTGCTGAGGAAGCAGGGAGTCTGCAGAAGGATTTGGACAGATTAGGAGAATGGGCAAATAAGCGACAAATGGAATATAGTGTCAGGAGATGTATTGTAGAAGGAATAAAAGCATAGACTATTTTCTAAACAGGAGAAAATTCAAAAATATGAGGTGCAAAGGGACATGGAAGTCCTTATGCAGGATTCTCTAAAGGTTGAGTCAGCGGTGAGGAAGGCAAATGCAAAGTTATCATTCATTTGCAGAGGTCTAAAATATAAAAGCAAAGATGTAATGTTGAGGCTACATGAGACACTGGTGAGGCCTCACTTGGAGTACTGTGAACAGTTTTGGGCCTCTTAGTTAAGAACAGATATGCTGACATTGGAGATATTGCAGAGCAGTTCCACAAGGATGATACTAGACATGGAAGATTTATCACATGAGGACCACTGATGGTTCTGGGCCTGTATTCACTGAAATTTAGAAGAATGACAAAGGATCTTATTGAAACTTATTGAATGTTGAATGGCTTAGATAAAGTGGATGTGGAGAGAATGTTTCCTATGGTTTGGGAGTCTAGGGCCAGAGGGCACAACCTCAAAATAGAGGGGTATCTATTTAGAACGGAGAAGAGGAGGAATTTCTTTAGCCAGAAAGTGGTGAATCAGTGGAATTTGTTGCCATTGGAAGCCACATCATTGGGTATACTTAAGGTGGAGGATAATAGGTTCTTGAGTAGTCAAGGTTATGGGGGGAAGGCAGGAGATGGGGGTTGACAGAGAAGTGGATGAGCTGTGATGAAATGGCAGAGTAGACGCAATGGGCTGAGTGACCTAATTCTGCTCCTATGCCTTAAGGTTTTATTGTCCCTTTGTTCTGTGCAATCAACAAAATTATTTTAGCAGCTTATTGTGCTGAATTGCATTGCAAACTTATTCTGTTACTTCTTTGTGCATCTAGCACAAAGGGCAAGAACAAATCCAAACATTTAAGCTTACCTCAAGCGCAGAAGTCATCAATTATTGCTTAGTTCAGTCAAAATATCTGGCATCATTGCCCATGTCAGCATTTTCAGTGTGTGCCTAGTCCATGGTATCACTATGGTTATGCACAATTGATTAACAGTATTGCAGAATATGATACAGACGCAGCAAAGCAAAGTTTAATGTAGAAACAAATCCAGTTTGGTGGAGATCCAGTAGAGTCTGGTAGAATGCCAATGAGGCACAGCACAGAGATCAGTTGTACACGTTTCCTGCTGCTGCTATTAGATAGAAGGAACGAGAGCCTCAAAACTCACACCTCTAGGTGCAAAAACAATTACTACCCCTCAGCAACCAGGCTCTTGAATAAAAGGATAGTTACTCTCCCTTGCCCCATCATTGAAATGCTCACACAACCAAAGATCACACTTTAAGGATTCCTTATCTCATGCTCTTGTTATTTATTAATATCTGCATTTACACAGTGGGTTGCCTTCTGCACTCTGGTTGAACTTTTATTGATGCTGTTATGGTTAATATTCTATAGATTTGCTGAGTATGCCCACAAGAAAATTAATCACAGGGTTGTACATGGTGACATATATGTACTTTGATAATCAAATCTAAAACACCTTTTAGACATAATTTGGGGAGAATGTTATTTACTTTCCATTATTGTTTCTTTTTTGGTCTAGGCTATATGGTGTAAGTACCTTTGTTTGAAATGTTCAATGAGTATATTATATCCACACACATGTGGCATAGAGATCCCTCACACAGTTTTCCACAAGGCAAATGAGTTGGACAAACTTCCATCCTGTAAATTATTTTCTAGTATCGCTGTATTTGCACCTGCACTGTGGCCCTGCCAAGGGTCATAATGAACTGTCCCCCGCATAACTGTACCAGCAGAGGGACTTGACGTGATATTTGGCAGAGCTACATCGGAGGCTGAGGAGTGATATGAAAGGCATCCATATAATTATCAGAGGCATGCATAGGGTAGATAGTCAGAATTTATTTGCAGAATCGAAATGCCAAATAGAAGAGGACCCGCATTTAAGCTTAGGGAAATGTGTCGGGCAAGTTTTTTTTTTATACACAGGGCTTAGTAAATACCTGGAACAGGTTGCAAGGGTTAGTGGTGAAAGCAGATATGAAACTGGTGTTCATATGCAGGGAATGGATCATGTACAGGCAGGAGAGATTTAGTTTAATTTGGCATCATGTTTGGCACAGATACCATGGGACAATGGGCCTGACCCCTTGTTCTGCTGCTCTGTGTTCTATGTCCATGCAGTTTCAGAGCAGGAAAGGGACAGGTCTGGCCGAGCTCAGCTCTGACCTGAAATTTCATTATTTTTATTTATTTAGAGATACAGAATGGTAACAGGCCCTTCCAGGCCAACAAACAATTACACCCATGTGACTAGTTATCCTACTAACACATATGTCTTTGGAAAGTGGAAGGAAATTGGAGCATCTGGAGGAAACCCACATGGTCACGGGGAGAACATACAAACTCCTTACAGGCATCAGTGGGAATTGAACCTGAGTCACTATCTGTAATAGGGTTACACTAACTGCTATGCCACCGGGCCTCCCCACCTTAACGGGGCTGCTTCACCTCATCATTGTTTTCCTCTCCGCACCTCGTGGCGCATCGGGCAGCAGCCTTGCTGTTTCTTTAGCATGTGTCTGTTTTTTACGAGGCCGAGTTGCTAGCTCAACACTCAGCCCTGCACAGATGGAAAGCTGGGTGCACTCGAAACCGGGATCACTCACATCAAAGTCTGATGCAGGTGCCACTACACCACCGACTGGCAACACCTCATATGCAGGCTACAATGCTGGCATGATTCTGTGGAACAACAACCGTCCTACAGATATCATGCGCTCATTAATTATGGCAGCTGTATATGCTAAATACACTGAAATCAGCTTATGCTAAATTATTTGCAATTTATAATTTGGAACTCACTTAGACCTGTGAATAAAATTTGATTCTCTGAGCTCGTCTTGGTTCAAGTGCTTGTTGATCCTTTTGATGCTGTGGGGAATATTTGTTGGTGAATCCCCTGAAAAGTGGACCACTACAAATGGTGAGATTGATGGCTTGCTAAGTAATTATGGATCAGACCATTAATTTTGGCGACTGTATATGCTAAACCAATTAGTAAATGCAATAAAATATTAAGTTATAATTATGAAATCAGTAAACGTGCTAAATTTCTTGCTGGATAGAAGTTCTTAAAGTGAACGATCATCAAGCAAATACTTTATCCTCCCTGGGATATTCTATAGTTTTAACCTTTTTCTTGTGACTAATAATACATACATATGCTTCCAGGCTTCACTCATTTATTGACTTACTGTCAGCAGTGTGTTCAGTTAAAAAAGGGCTTTATAAGGCCATAAGACAGGGGTTTCCAACCTGGGGTCCACTGACCCCTTGCTTAATGATATTGGTCCATGGCATAAAAAAGTTCAGGACCTTCTGCCAAAAGACACAGGAGAATTAGGCCATCTGGCCCATCAAGTCTACTCCACCATTAGATTATAGCTGACCCAGTTCCCTCATCCCAATTTTTCCTGCTTTCTCCCGATAAACTTTCATGCCCTGACTTATCATGAATCTATCAAAATCTGTCTTAAATACATCCAATAACTTGGGCTCCACAGCCGCCTGTGCCAATGAATTCTATAGATTCACCACCCTCTGGCTAAAGAAATACCACCTCATCCTCTGTTCTAAATGGACGTCTTTCTAGTCTGAGGTTGTGCCCTCTGGTTAAGAATCCCTCACTATAGGAATCACCCTCTCCACATTCACCTTTTCTAGGCCTTTCAACATTCAATACGTTTCAATTGCTACCGATGCTAATGTGATTTAAGAAACTGTAGACCGCTTTTCATTTGCTGCCACTCTTTTTGGCCTAAGAATCAATGTCTCCAAAACCGAACTTCTGTACCAGCCTCTTCCTCTGTTCCCAGTGAGACCCAACCACCAGTCATATCGGTCAATGTGTAGCGCTGAAATGCTCTGACTCTTTCACATACTTAGGAAGCGCTGTGACCAACACCAACTCATCAGATCTGGAAGTTGAAAGGAGAATTCAATCAGCTACAAAAGTCTTTGGTGCTTTGCAGAAGCGACTTTGGTCTCGCCACAACATTAAAATGGCAACCAAGGTTAAAGTGTATAACACAGCTATTTTACCATCTCTGCTTTATTCAGCTGAAGCGATGACATTGTATAGGAAGCACTTCAAGGAATTGACCAAGACACAACTCAGGCATTTACACAATATTACACATCAAGTGGCAAGAGAGGGTACCAGATGTGGAGGTACTCAAACGTGCTGGGACAGTCAGCGCAGAATCGCTCATCACAGCTTCTCAGCTGCGTTGGACTGGTCATGTCACAAGAATAAGCGATGATCGTTTACCCAAAGCTGTTTTCTATGGGGAGCTACATAAGGTAAGAGGAAGCATGGTGGTCAGAAGCTGTGCTACAAAGATGAGCTCAAGCACCATATGAAGAACACTGACATGAATGTCAACACCTGGGAGAAAGATGCTTTGGATGGAAGAAGTTGGCACTGCATTGTCAAGAAGTCAATCCCAGCTATCGAGGAGAAAAGGCAGAAGAAATATGAAGCAGGTCATGAACGCAGACATCTGATGCTAGACCAGTCAAATCACAAATGCAAAAGATGTGGGAGACAGTGTCGATCCAATGCCGGTTTTGTGGCCCATAAATGTGTCTGCAGAGAATAAACTCTCAGCACAGTCAACATCAAAATCGATGGACAACTGAAGAAGAAGAAGACATTTCAATGCAATCCCCCCTCATTCTAAATTCCAGTGAGTACAGACCCAGATCCATCAAAAGCTCATCATACCAGAAGTCTTTCATTTTTGGAATTATACTCATGAAACTTCTTTGAACCGTCTTCAATGTCAGCACATCTATTCTTAGATAAGGGCCCCAAAACTGCTTACGATACTCCAAGTGAGGCATCATGAGCACCTTATAAATCCAAAGCGACACATCAGCGTTTTTATATTCTAGTCCTCTTGAAATGAACGCCAGCATTGTATATATCTTCTTCAGTACCACCTCAACCTGCAAGTTAACCTTTAGGGAATCCTGCACGAGGATTCCCAAGTCCCTTTGCACCTTGAATTTTTGAATTTTCTGCCCGCTGAGAAAATAGTCTATGCTTTTATTCCTTCCACCAAAATGCATGACCATACACTTCCCAAAACTATATTCCATCTGCCACTTCTTTGCCCATTCTCTTAATCTGTCCAAGTCCTTCTGCAGACTCCCTGCTTTCTCAACACTACTTGCCCCTCCACCTATCTTCATATCATCTGCAAACTTGTCTACAAAATCTTCCAAATCACTGGCATATATTATGAAAAGAAGCAGTCCCAACACCTGCAAAACACTACTGGTAGCCAACTAGAAAAGGCCCCCTTTATCCCCACTCTTTGCCTCCTGCCAGGTAGCCAATTTTCTATCCATGCTGATATTTTTTCTGAAATACTATGGACACTTATCATGTTAAGTATCCACATGTGCAGCACCTTGTCAAAGGCCTTCTGAAAATCCAAGTACACAACATCCACTAATTCTCATTTGTCTCTCCTGCTTGTTATTTCCTCAAAGAATTCCAACAGATTTGTCAGGGAAGATTTTCCCTTGAGGAAACCATGCTGACTTTGGCCTATATTACCATGTGCCTTCAAGTACCCCGAAACCACATCCTTAACAACTGACTACAACATCTTCCCAACCACGCAAGTCAGGCTAACTGACTTCCTTCCTTCTGCCTTACTCCTTTCTTGAAGAGTGGAGTGACATTTGCAATTTTCCAGTCTTCTGGAACCATGCCAGAATCTAGTGACTCTTGACAAATCATTACTAATGCATCAACAATCTCTTCAGCTACCTCTTTCAGAACCCAGGGGCATAGTCCATCTGGACCAGGTGACTTATTTATCTTCAGCCCTTTCAGTTTCCCAAGCACCTTCTCCCTAGTATGGCAACTTCATTCATTTCCGCCCCTGACACTCTCTAACTTCCGGCATACTGCTGGGGTCTTCCACAGTGAAGACAGGTGCAAAATACTTATTCAGTTCATCTTCCACTTCCTTGTCCCTCCATTACTACATTTTCAGCATCATTTTCAAGTGATATGATGTGTACTCGTTTACTCTTTTTATATTTGGAAAAGCTGTTTGTATCTTCTTTGATATTATCTTCATATTTCATCCTTTTTCTCCTTATCGCCTTTTTAGCTGCCTTCTGTTGGTTTTTCAAAGCTCCTGAATCCTCTAGCTTCACATTAAATTTTGATCTATTTTGCTTTTATGTTTTGGTTTCAACTTCTTTTGTCAGTCACAGTTGTGTTATCCTGCCTTTTCAATACTACTTCTTCTTTGGAATGTATCTATCCTGCACCTTCCGAATTATTCCCATAAATTCCAGCGAATGCTGATCTGCCATCATTCCTGCTGGTGTCACTTTCACTTAGCTTTGGTCAACTCCTCTCTCATGCCTTTGTGATTCCCTGTACTCCACTGTAATACTGATACATTTGACTTTAGCTTTTCCCTCTCAAATTGCTGGGTGAATTCTATCATATTATGGTCACTGTCTCCTAAGGGTTCCTTTACTTTAAGTTCCCTCATCAAATCCGTTTTATTACAGAACACCCAATCTGGAACTGCGGATCCCCTAATGAGCTCAAGAACAAGCTGCTCTAAAAAGCCACCTTCTGGGCATTCTACAACTTTTCTCTCTTGGGATCCAAAATCAGCACCAACCTGATTTTCCCAATCTATCTGCACATTGAAATCCCCCAAGACTTTCATAACATGGTCCTTTTGACATACCTTTTCTCTCTCCCATTTCTCTCTCTCATTCTCTCTCACATCCTGGCCACTGTTTGCAGGCCTGTAAATAACTCCCATTAGGATCTTTTTATCTTGCTGTTCCTTAACCTTACCCACAATAATTCTACATCTTCTGATCCAATGTCATCTCTTTCTGAGGAATTGATTTCAATTTTTACCAAGAAAGCTACCCCATGCCCTCCGCCCACCTGCCTGTCCTTGGATGTTGAACTCTCAACTATTATCTTCTTTCAACCATGACTCAGTGATACTCACATACTAGGCAATCTCTAACTGCGCTACAAGATCATCTACCTTATTCTGTATGCTGTGTGCATTCAAATATGTCACCTTCAGTCCTCTATGCATCACCCTTTTCAATTTTGTCCCCTTGTTACTCTGCAACCAATCCCACTTAGTGTAATTTTGCCCCATTATCTGTCTGTCTCACTACACATTGCCTCTGTTTGTATACCAACTGACCCATCCACAGCCCTATCACTCAGTTTCCCATTCCCCTGCCAAATTAGTTCAAACTCTCCCCACGAGTTCTAGCAATCTTGCCTGCAAGGATATTGGTAAGAATAGGCTCCCTTACCTCTGCTCCTCTGACCCAGAGCTGTATCCTGAACCCCCTCCTCAACACCCAGGACTGTGTTGTCATGCACAGCTTCAATCTGCTGATCGAATTTGCAGATGACATGACATTGATAGGCCTTATTTCCAGCAATGATGAGGCAGCCTACAAAGGAGATGTCAACGCGCTGACACTGAGGTGCCACGAAAACAACCTTTCCCTCAATCTCGAAGAAATGAAGGAGTTGATCATGGATTACAGGAGGAATGGAGACAGGCTAGCCCCTATTGACATCAATGGGACTGTAGTTGAGACGGTGGGTAGTTTCGAGTTCCTCAGTATACACATCACCGAAGATCTCACCTGAACTATTCATAACGGCTGTGTGGTGAAAAAAGCACAAAAGAACCTCTTTCACCTCAGATGGGTGAAGAAGTTCAGCATGAGCCCCCAAAACCTCAGGACTTTCTACAGGGGCACCATTGAGAGCATCGGGCTGGCTGTATCACGGCTTGGTACGGGAACTGCACTACCCTTAATCACATGGCACTGCAGAGCGGTGCGGACAGTCCAGCGCATCTGTGGATGTGAACTTTCCTGTATTCCGTACATTTACAGCAGCAGGTTTGTAAAAAGAGCCCAGGGGATCATCAGGGACTCCAGCCACCCCAACCACAAACTGTTTCAGCTGCTACCGTTTGGCAAACGGTAGCACAGCATTAAGGCCAGGACCAACAGGCTCTGGGACAGCTTCTTTCATCAGGCCATCAGATCGATCAATACACATTGATCTGATTGTATATCTGACTGTACATTGTGTCTGACTGTACATACAGGTATACAAAAAGATTACATATACAATCTTAGTGTTGGGGCAATATCCTCCTACATTTCCCTTCATTATTGCTTGTACATTGTGATGGAGATGCAACATAAAGATTTTTACTCCCTTTGATGTAAAAAATAAAATAAGTACAAATTGGTCCCCATCGTGTTCAGGTGACCTTCTCACTATTCAGGCCATTCCCACTCCTTTTGTACAGAACATACCTTCCCAGAAGAGATCCCAATCATCCGGAAATCTGAAATGCTGCCCCCTGCACCAGTTCCTCAGCCATGCATTCATCTGCCAAATCATCCTATTGTTACCCTCACTGGTGCAGACGGAAGTCCAGAGATTACTGCACTGGAAGTCCTGCTTTTCAACCTTCCGCCTAGGTCCCTAAGATCGCTCTTCCGGACCTCCTCCCTTTTCCTACCCATGTCATGGGTGCCAATATGTACCAAGACTTCCAGCTGCTCACCCTCTCCCTTTAGAATACTATTGACTTGATCTGAGATGTTCCAGGCCCTGGCACCAGGGTGGCAACATACCATCTGGGTGATTCTATCAGATCTATACAATGTCATGTCTACGCTAATTATGGAATCGCCTATCAATGATGCACTCCTCTTCTTTTTCCTTCCCTTATGAGCCACAGTGCCAGAGTCCCGGTTGCTGCAGCTTCCACCTGGTAGGTTGTTCCCTGACCACACCCCCCCCCCCCCCCAGCAGAATCCAAAACAGTGTACTTATTACTGAAGGGAACAGCCCCAGGTGTACACTGCACTGGCTGCCATTTCCTTTTCCTCTCCTGGTACTTCCCCAGGTTCCTGCCTCCTGCGGCTCAGGGGTGTCTACCTCCTTGTAGCTTCTCAGTTTCTCATATGAACATAGAACATAGAACAATACAGCACAGTACAGGCCCTTTGGCCCATAATGCTGTGCCGACCCTTAAAGCCTGCCTCCCATATAACCCTCCATCTTAAATTCCTCCATATACCTGTCTAATAGTCTCTTAAATTTCACTAGTGTATCTGCCTCCACCACTGACTCAGGCCGTGCATTCCACGCACCAACCACTCTCTGAGTAAAAAACCTTCCTCTAATATCCCCGTTGAACTTTCCTCCCCTTACCTTAAAGCCATGTCCTCTTGTATTGAGCAGTGGTGCCCTGGGGAAGAGGTGCTGGCTGTCCATTCTATCTTTTCCTCTTAATATCTTGTACACCTCTATCATGTCTCCTCTCATCCTCCTTCTCTCCAGAGAGTAAAGCCCTAGCTCCCTTAATCTCTGATCAGAATGCATACTCTCTAAACCAGGCAGCATCCTGGTAAATCTCCTCTGTACCCTTTCAAATGCTTCCACATCCTTCCTATAGTGAGGCGACCAGAACTGGACACAGTACTTCAAGTGTGGCCTAACTAGAGTTTTATACAGCTGCATCATTACCCCGCGACTCTGAAACTCTATCCCTCGACTTATGAAAGCTAACACTCCATAAGCTTTCTTAACTACCCTATCTACCTGTGAGGCAGCTTTCAGGGATCTGTGGACATGCTCCCCCCAGATCCCTCTGCTCCTCCACACCCAAGTAACCTGCCATTTAGTTTGTACTCTGCCTTGAAGTTTGTCCTTCCAAAGTGTACCACCTCACACTTCTCTGGGTTGAACTCCATCTGCCGCTTCTCAGCCCACTTCTGCATCCTGGACTGGCTGAGGGGAGGAAGGGGGGAGATGGGGTTACAGAGGAGGGTGGGGGGAGGGGAGGAGGAACTGTGAGTGTGTGTAAGGGGGGAGAAGGAGGTGGGAGGCCTTTAAGGAGGAAGGTGAGGAGGAGGTCAGGGGAAGGGAAGGAAGGGAATGGAGGGGAGAATGAGGTGGGAGGGGAGGGAGAATAAGGGTAGGATGAAGGGAGGGTGGGGAAGGAGAGAGAAGCAGGTAGGATGGGGAGGGGAGGAAGTGAGAGGGGAGGGAAGAGAAGGGGGTAGGAGAAGGAGAGGAGGGAAATCAATGAGCTGAAGGTCAACTTTCTGCGGGTCGAGTTCCTCAACATGTTTTTGAGGAGCTGCAGCTTAGTGCATCTGGTGCAGTTGTAGTTATCCGGGATGCTGGATCCCACACAAGGAACACAACAATCCCCTAGGGCCATTCTCACTGCTCTAATTATGTAATAACAGATGAAGAATGAAGAAGAAAGAAACTTGCCAGATATGTAATCACCCAAATGTGATGAGCCAAAGACATCCCTCTCTAACACTGGTCCACTCAAACAAAGGCTGCTCCATTTGTCCCTGCCTTACTTTTATTTGCCCTTGCCAATGAATCGTGATTAGGTTGGGATGCTGGAAAAACACTGCAAGCCTGCCAATGCTCCTTTTTAAAACCTCACTCATGGATCTGTGAATTGCCTCCTCTCTCGCATCCGATTTGATTGGGCCACCAGAAAAACGCTGAAAGCCCATGAGCACTCCTTTTTGAAATCTCACTCACAGACCTATCAGTTATCTTCTCTCTTGCCCCCAATCTGATTGGCCTGCTGGAAGTATCTGTTGCTTGTCTCATTCTCAGAGAAGTTCAGCCTTCAATACCATCATTCCAGAGCTTAACGTACCAGGTCCCATCTTTATTAACACAAAGGCTCAGCAGAGGATGTACTTATTGTGGAATTTGGTAAAATTCCATTTTCCCCAAAATATATTGGTGCAGACCCTCACTGCCATCATAGAGAGCGTTCTCACATCAGCCATTGCAATCTGGTTTAGTCCAACGTTTTCTCATAATATATGAAAACTACAGTGATCTGTCAGGTCAGCTAAAAAGGTAATTGACTGCAGTCCCCATCACTGCAGGACTTGTATGAACCCAGGGCAAAGAAGTGGGCAGGGAAAATCATTGAGGACACTCGCCACCCAGCAAACAGCCTTTTCCAAAAGCTCCCTCTGGAAAACACTAAAGGGCTATTGGAGCAGATAACTTCACGCTGTCTTAGAAGTTTCTTTCCCAAGTCAGTTGATCTGATCAGCCATTATAATTAGCCACCTAACCCCCTCTATCTGTGATATCAGTCGCTAAACTGCACTGCAAACACATTATTCCACTTTTTATATGGCTGTTTGCATTGTAAATACATGCTAGTATTTATGTTTTTTCACATTCTTTCCATATCTGTACTTTAACCTCTAATTTACTTTTCAGATCTAATTCTTTATTATAATTATTAAACATTGTTCCTTTTGTTGCATGTAATGCTAACAGACCACAGCAAATTCCTAAGATATATATCAATATATGTGGCAAATAAATTTGATCCTTGATCCTTATGATCTACCCCTTTGACAAAGTTTTTGATCAATTACTCAAATGTTTCATGCAAGTTTGGAGGTAAATTTTGTTAGTACACTTGTGAAGTATACTGGCATTTTTAATTGCATCAAAGGAACAATATAAATATTAAACATATCTTGATTAATTTTAGGAAAGATTCAACATTGTTCCATCTCATAGGCAACTACATAGAATCTACCTTCGAAGTGAGGGTTGTGAGCATATTCAAGTGAATAAGCACTGGTCACTTGATAGATAACAATGAGTCATACTGTTCTCTGACTGGCAACGGGTTACTGGCAGAGCACCAGACGATTCACTATTGGTTGCATTATTGTTTGCAATTATTATAAATTATTTAAAGGAAAGAATTGTGCCAACCCCGTGGACAGTTTCAAAGCATGCAAACTTAAGAGGATTGTAAGAGGCGTCATCATTAAATGGAGAAATTGAAGACACTGTTAATTCATGAACGTGTAAGACGAGGAGATCTGTCAGAGGAAAAGTTGTTGCAAATGATATGCTAAATACTTATATCTGATCTGATACCTCAAATACTTATACCTGAGGTATCAGATCATAAGATATGTTGGCCTTTAGTGCACAGATAATGAAAATCATCAGCTAACAAGGAATTCTAAATATTGGAAGAACAGTAAGGTGTATAAAATCATAGTTTCAAGGGTATAACTTGGTGTCAGCAAGACCATATTTAGAATATCCCCATTTTAAAAGGATATTTGGCTGCTGGGGATCTCAAGAATGGTTGCAGGACTATTCCAAAGTTTTAGGACATGAGGAAATATCGACCATGCTGGGCATTGTGGAGGTCCTGATTGAATCTGCATCTAAGTAAGCTTCCTAGGCTTGTGCACAAGGAAATATAGCCACAAATTCATGGGATTCAATAGGAAGACAAAATGGATAGTTTCTTTTTGCCTAAATTGTGTTGTTATTTATAAGCATTTAAAGAGGGAAGGGTAGAATAAGAATGGGTGAGATATCTCAAATAGCAAGCCAGAGGAAATACATGCTAATTCACTAGATGTCACGTCTAAACCTGTTGAGCAGTAATCCAAACTGTATGTGGTCTTCCCACTGGAGGCAAGACAACATTAAACTTTGAATACAGTGTATAAAATAGAGGGAAGCACATGCTTTTTGGCCCTGTAAGTTCACATGGTGAGATATGCCAACTAGTGGAATGGTGTTGCAGCAACAACCTGGCACTCAATGTCAGTAGGACGAAAGAGCTAATTGTGGACTTGGGGAAGGATAAGACTAAGGAACACAGACCAATCCTCATAGAAGAATCAGAAGAGAAGAGAGTGAGCACTTTCAGGTTCCTGGATGGCAAGATCACTTAGGACCTAACCTGGTCCCAACATATGGAAGCAGTTATAAAGGAGACAAGACAGTGACTGTACTTCATTAGGAGTTTGGAGAGATTTGGTATGTCAACAAATACACTCAAAAACTTCTATAGATGTACCGTGGACAGCATTCTGATAGGCTACATCACTGTCTGGCATTGGGGGGGAGGGGGGAGGGCTACTGTACAGCACCGAAAGAAGCTACAGAGGGTAGTAAATTTAGTTGGCGCTATCTTGGGTACTAGCCTACAAAGTACCCAGGACATCCTCAAGGAACGGTATGTCAGAAGGGCAGTGTCCATTATTAAGGACCTCCAGCACCCAGGGCATGCCCTTTTCTCACTCTTACCATCAGGTAGGAGGTATAGAAGCCTGAAGGCACATGTTCAGTGATTCAGGAACAGCTTCTTCCCTCTGCCATCTGATTCCTAAATGAACATTGAACCCTTGAACACTACCTCACTTTTTAAGTATATATTATTTCTGTTTTTTTGCATGATTTTTAATCTATTCAATATACGTATACTGTAATTGATTAACTTACTTATTTATTATTATTATTTTATTTTCTTCCATATTACGTATCGTGGTGAACTGCTGCTACTAAGTTAACAAATTTCATGACACATAAATAATAAACCTGATCCTGACAATTCTGAATGAACAGGAATTGCTTCTATTACTCTTGTTTCAATAGGTTGGGACAGCACAAGAATGAACAATACTACCTGAAAGATCACACACAAAATGCTGGTGGAACACAGCAGGCCAGACAGCATCTATAGGGAGAAGCACTGTCAACATTTCGGGCCGAGACCCTTCGTCAGGACTAACTGAAAGGAGAGATACTAAGATGTTGATATAAAGGCAGCCTGTTTCCATCTCCCTCTGGTGCTTCCCCCCTTTCTTTCTCCCGAGGCCTCCCGTCCCATGATCCTTTCCCTTCTCCAGCTGTGTATCACTTTGGCCAATCATCTTTCCAGCTCTTAGCTTCATCCCACCCCCTCCGGTCTTCTCCTATCATTTCGCATTTCCCCCTCCCCCCACTACTTTCAAATCTCTTAGTATCTTTCCTTTCAGTTAGTCCTGATGAAGGGTCTCGGCCTGAAACGTCGACAGTGCTTCTCCTTATAGATGCTGCCTGGCCTGCTGTGTTCCACCAGCATTTTGTGTGTGTTGTTTGAATTTCCAGCATCTGCGGATTTCTTCGTGTTTACCTGAAAGATAATGTGTCTGATCTGTGCCTCCGGGAAACAAAGGAGGGAAGATATACTAAATAGGGGAATCGTTTGTAGGTGAAAGTACCATCAAAAAAGCTAATTGGATGAAAAGTAAACAGAAAGTGGAACAATTTAATTTTGGGAAGGGTTGAGAGCACAAAGTGGAAAGTGCTGTTAAACAAGGAAACATGTTGACAGAGATTCAAAGACATTTCAGAAGTTTGTGTGCCAAAGGAGGTATCACAATTTGGTAGAGAGGAGGAAGTTGAAAGATTCTTTGTAAGCTATTTCAGATGTTTATGGAAATCTTTAGATTTTCTGTTACACCTGTGCAAAGCCCTTTGCAAGGAATAGAGAGAGATAAATCCATTAAGTGCAAGTGGATTCTCCAGCTTTCACGTTTCAGCATTGATTTGACATGACCAGCTCTCATATCTTCTTGTCGATATGTTCAGTCTACCAGTCTCTTCAATTACATTGGAGTGCTTTTTGTATCTATCTTTCCCATACCTTTTCATAGTCTCCTGCATATCTGTTTTTAAACCTCTTCATTCATTTTTTTCATATTGCATCTTTATTCCATTCTTCTTCGTTCTTCAAGAAGACCTATTCATTGATATAAAATCCACTAATAATTTCTCTGTGACAGAAATCAGCCCTCATAACTACCCGAGCCTACGGTTCTTATACTCCATTCTCCTATCCTTGAAATGGATTTGGTTATCTTCCATTTTCCAGCCGTACATGACATTTACTCATTATAGTTCATGAGTACTGTAGATTACTGTGTATTGTCAGTTTACTACAGTTTATGGTTTATAAATAATTATATCATATATAAAATCTTTTGACATTCAGTGACAACATTACTTTCCTTCAAACAATAGTACATAAACAGGTTCAGATGGCAGGAGATTTGCGAGACACGAGCACAGATCAAACATTTGCTGATTATAATCCTTTTACCAGTTGGGTGCTGCCATCTAGCAATGGGAAGCCTGGTAGAGCAAAGGCTTAGTATTCATAGCAAAGCAGAATACATATAATCAAATATGACTTCAAATTAGCATCCATATTCAAATGAAAATAATTAAATATAAATGAGGCGAGGCATGCAATATCAGACTCTTTTCTAACCTTAAGCATCTGAGAATGAAAATTTAGTTCCTTTAAAAAGAGAATGCCCTTATTAACAAAACAGAGTTTGAAATTATTAAGGGTGACTTATCAGTTCTGTCTGTGGGATCTGGGCAGCACCCACTGAACCAATACAAAATATTATGGAGTTTTCCAAGTGAGTGGCAAAGACACATTAACATTGTGTGAATGTTTGTTTGAAGAAAACCCTGCCCAATTACCATCAGCATACAGTGCCAATAAAAAGTATTAAACCCCAATGTTTCATTGTTTTGCAACATTGAATCACAGTGGATTTAATTCGGCTTTTTTTTACATTGATCAGCAGAAAGTGACTCTTTTTCATGGCAAAGTGAAAACAGATCTCTACAAAGTGAACTACATTAATTACAAATATAAAACACAAAATAATTGATTGCATAAGTATTCACATCCTTTTAAGTCAATATTTAGTACAGTAGATGCATCTTTAGCAGCAATTACAGCATTAACTCTATGTGGATAGGTCTCTATCATCTTTGCACATCTGGACACTATGAATTTTCCCCATTCTTCTTCACAAAACTGCGCGAGCTCTCTCAGATTGCATAAGGATTGTGAGTGAAGAGCCCTTTTCAAGTCCAGCCATAAATTCTTCATTGGATTGAGATCTGGACTCTGACTTGGCCACACTAGCACACTAACTTTCTTGTTTTTAAGCCATTCCTGTGTAGCTTTGGCTTTATGCTCGAGGTCATTGTCTTGCTGGAAAACAAACCTCCCAAGTTGCAGTTCTCTTGGAGACTGCATCAGGTTTTCCTCCAGGATTTCCCTTTATTTTGCTGCATTCATTTTATCCTCTACCTTCACAAGCCTTCCAGGGCCTGTTGTAGTGAAGCATCCCCAAAGCATGATGCAGTCACCCCCATGCATTAAGGTAGGGATGGTGTGTGGTTTAGTCTGATGCCAAAAGCTCAATTTTGCTTTCATCAGACCATAGCACCTTCTTTCAGCTGATTTCAGAGTCTCCCACATGCCTTATGGCAAAATTCAGCCAAGATCTCATGTGATTTTTTTTTCAACCATAGCTTTCTCTGCCACTCTCTCATTAAGCTGTGAACGGTGAAGCACCTGGCAACAGTTCTATGCGCAGTCTCTCCCAGAGTTGTCATAGGTCTCTTGGTGATCACCCTCACTAGTCCCCTTCTTGCATGTTCACTCAGTTTTTGAAGATGACCTGCTGTAGGCAGATTTACAGCTGTACCATATTCTTTCCATTTCTTGATAATTGACTGAACTGTACTCCGAAGGATATTCAGTGACTTGGAAATTTTCTTGTGTCCATCTCCCGACTTCTGCTCTTCCATAACATTTTCACAAAGCTGCTTGGAGTGTTCTTTTGTCTTCATGGAGTAGTTTTTTCCAGGATACTTACTCATCAGCAGTTCGACCTTGCAGATACAAGTATATTTTTACTACAATCAATTTAAACGCCTTGACTGCTTACAAGTCTCCAAAAACAGATCTCCATTTAACTAATTTTGTGATTTCTAAAACCAATTGGCTGCACCAGTGATGACTTAATTTGTCACATTAAAGAGGGAGAATACTTCTGCAATCACTTATTGTGTGTTTTATATTTGTAATTAATTTAGATCACTCTGTAAAGATCTGTTTTCACTTTGACACAAAATAGTCTTTTTCTGTTGATCAGTGTGAAAACAAGCCAAATTACCCACTGTTATTCAATGTTGTTCCCAGGGGAGTGAATACCCTTCTTAGGCACTGTATAACCTGCAGAACCAGAGGTCCCAATGCACTAAATCACTATCATACCAAAATAAAGAATGCCCGCTGTTCCGTGCCCAAACCGCATTTCTGTCAATCTGATCATTTGGCTGCCTTTCTCCTACCCGCGTACAAGTAGAGGCAAAAGAGCAAAGCTACAGAGATTAGGACAATAAAGAGGCAGTTGTGGGAGGCAGTGGAGCAACTATGGGATTGTTTTGAGTCAGTGGACTCGGTCGTTTTCAGAGACTCACCTGTGGTTCTGAATGAATGCACCATGGCTGTCATGGATTTTATAAAAACAGCTCTAGATGAGTATGCCCCACAAAATCATTCAGTCTACCCCAATCAGAACCCCTGGATGAACCAAGAGATCCATGATCTGATGAGAGTCAAATCAGAGGCATTCAACTCTGATAATCAAGGAAGTTACAAAGTCCAGGTGTGATCTCCGGAAAGCCATCTGACCAGCAAAGAATCAATGAAGGATGCTCGACAGTTGTGGCAGGGCTCGTATACTGTCACCTCTTACAAAATTAGATCAAGTGACACAGGCGACAATAGGGCTTCCCTTCCAGATGAGCTCAATGCCTTCTATGCTTACTTTGACCATCAAAAACATGGAGGAACCATCAAAATGACCCGTGGCGTATGATTTCTGTCTCTGAGGCCAACATCAGAGAATCCGTTAGGAGGGTGAACCCATGCCTTTATTCCTTACACCAAATTTCCTACACTATTATTCCATCTAGTCGCAAGCAGCCAACCGTAAAAGGCCTACTTTATTCCCACTCTTTGCCTCTTGCCAGTCAACCAATATTCTATCCATGCTAGTACCTTTACTGTAATATTATACTCTCATGTTCCGAAGCAGCCTCATGTGTGGCACATTGTCCAAGGCCTTTTGAAAATCCAAGTACACAAACCCGATTCTCCTTTGTCTATGCTGCTAAACTTCAACAGATTTGTCAGACAAGGTTTCCCCTAAAGGAAACCATGCTGCATTTGATCTCTTTTACCATGTGCCTACAAGTACCCCCGCAACCTCATCCTTAATAATGGACTCCAACATCTTTCCAACCACTGAAGACAGGCTAACTAGCCTAGGATTTCCTTCGTTCTGCTTCCCTCCCTTAAAGAGTGAAGTATTTTTGCAAATTTCCAGTCCTCTGGAACCATTCCAGGATTTAGTGATGCTTGAAAGATCATTACTAATTCCTCACAATCTCTTCAGCTACCTCTGGGGTGTTGTCCATTTGGTCCAGATGATTTATCCACCTTCAGACCTTTCAGCTTCCCAACTACACTCACATCTGCCCCTAACACTCTCAAATTTCTGGCATACTGCAGGCATCCTGCTGAAGGGTCTCAGCCTGAAACATTGACTGTTTACTTTGTTCCATAGATGCTGCCTGGTCCATGAGTTCTTCCAGCATTTTGCATGTATTGGAATACATGATCACTGCCCCCTAAGTGTTTCTTCACCTTAAGCTCCCAAATGAAACCTCATTCATTACACAATACACAATCTAGAATTACCTTACCCCTAGTGGGCTCAATCAAAGATGTTCTAAAAAGCCATCTCTTGGGCATCCTACAAGTTTTCTCTCTTGGGATCCAGCACCAGCTTGATTTTCCCAATCTACCTGCATATTGAAATTCCCCTAAGTCTAGTGTAACAATGCCCTGTTTACATGCCTTTTCTATCTCCCATTGTAAATTATATCCCACATCCTGGCTACTGTTTGGAAGTCTGTATGTAACTCCCTTCAGGGTCTTTTTACCCTTGCAGTATTTTAATTCCAAATCTTCTGATCCTATGTCACCTCTTTCTAAGGATTTGATTTCATTTTTACCAATAGAACCACCCCAGTCCCTGTGCCTGCCTGCCTGTCCTTTTGAAACAATGGGTTGTCATTGGATGTTAAGCTCCCAGCTGTAATCTATTTTCAGCTATGACTCAGTAATGCCCACAACTGTCATGGTCTGGTCCATGAAGTCCGCGTTCTGGTTCACGGTCCGGTCCGTGGACTCCGGACTCCGGGTCTTTTGGCTGTTCCTTGTTTCATTTGGGCTTAATCATAGGCACCTGATGCTCATCTTGGGGCTGGGAATATAAGTGGCCCTGGGTTCAAGTGTAGGTGCTGGTTTGTCTTGTCAGTATCCTGTCCTTGCCTCTGTGGGGTAAGTCAGGCTGTGGTTGTATTGGTCCCTTCCTGTCCTTGCCTCTGTGGGGTAAGTCAGGCTGTGGTTGTATTGGTCCCTTCCTGTCCTTGCCTCCATGGGGTAAGCTAGGCTGTCTTTGCTGTTACCCTGAGGCTGGACTGTTCCCTTCCCTTTCTCTCTGTAGCCCTTGGCTGGAGCCTCACCTACTACCTTTTGCCTGGAGCCTTGCTGTCAAGTTGTACTGCTGGAGCAAGACTAGAGCCTTGCTGTGTCTAGATAAGGAACAGTCTTTTGGTGTTTGGAACTGTCTCTTTGTGTCCTCACCTTTGCTAGGTAGGTCTGGTTGTTTGCTGCTACCTTGTGTTGTGAACTGTCTTGTGTTCAGCTTTCTGTGTATGAGTCCTGGCCCTACCTCCTGTTCCCAAGGAGGGGTCCTGGCTCTGTTCTGTGTATGAGTCCAGGCCCTATGTCCTGTTCCCAAGGAGGGGTCCTGGCTCTATGTTTCCATGTTCCTGTCTCCCAAGACCAAGTCTGAGCTTCATGTCCTCGTCCAGCCCTGGAGTCCCGCGTCCTGCCCCCATGTCCAGTCCTGTTGCCTTGCCACGTCTAGCCCTCGCCTGGATCTGGAGTCCGAGCCTGAGTCAAGACCCAGGTTCCGGGTCCCTGTCCAGTCTCTGGCTTGGAGTCCTTGTCCAGGTTCAAAGTTCCTTGTCCAGGTCCCGTTTTCCTGGTCTAGTCCTAGCCCAGGCCCTGTCTCCTAGTCTCGTCCAGCGTCATCTCTTCCTCACTTCCCTTGTTTTCTTGATACATCTAGTCCTGTCCCTTGTACTTCAGTGTCTGTGTCTTACATTTGGGTCCACTCTCAACACCCACCTTATGCCAACAATGACATACCTTCAATCTCTAACTGCACTACAAGATCATCTACCTTATTCTGTACACTGTCCTTTACTCATCACCCTTTTTGATTTTAACATCCCACTAACTGCAATTTTGCCCTATTATCTGCCTGTCCTTGCTCACAGTCCCACTATACACTGCATCTAGTTGTCCCATTGTCTAGCTGTCCCATACATTGCATCAACTGGCCCTTTTTCAGCCCTATCACTGGTCCACAACCCCCTGCCAAATCAAATTAAAGTCTCCCTAACAGCTCTAGCAAAACTGCCAACAAGGATATTGGTGCCCCTCAGATTCGGGCATAACCCATCCCTTTTGTTTGGGTCATCTTCTCCAGAAGAGGTCCCAATGATCAAGATATCTGAAACCCTGACCTCCATCACTTCCTCAGCCACACGTTCATCTGCCAAATCATCCTATTCTTCCCTTCACTGGTGCGTAGAACAGGCAACAATCCAGAGATTACTATTTTGGAGGTCCTGCTTTTCAGCTTTCTGCCAAACTCCTTATATCCTCTCTTCAGGGCCTCCTCCCTTTTTCTACATGTGTTGCTTGTACCTATATGTACCATGACTTCTGGCTGCTCACCTTCCCCCTTTAGAATACTATGAACACAGTCCAGGACTGTGTTCCTGGGAGGAAAAATTCAATTCGACTATCATTTTCACAACCACAAAATCTCCTGTCTGCTCCTCTAACCATGAAATGCCCTATTACTACTGCACTCCTCTTCCCCCTTTCCCTTCTGAGCCACAGAGCCAGACTTAGTGCTAGAGACCAGGTCACGGTGGCTTTGCCTAGTAGTCACCTCCCCTCCCAAATTATCCAAAGCGGTATACTTATTATTGAGGGGGAATGGCACAGAGATTCTCCGTACTAGCTGCCTTTCACCTTTCCCTCTCCTGACCAGGTACCTACCTCCTACAACTTAAGGGTAACTACTCCCTCTAGCTCCTATCTATCACCTCCTCATTCTCCTGTAAGAGCCAAAGATCAGCAATGTGCAGCTCCAGTTCTTTAACACAATCTCTTGGGAGCTGCAGCTTGATGCACTTTGTGCAGATGTAGTTATCAGGGAGACTAGAAGTCTCCTAGAGTTCCCACATCTCACACAAAGAATGTACCACTAACGCTGGACCACAAAGAAAGGGGGGTGGGGAAACTTACTAGAAACTGACTTACAGCCTCCACTTGTGCTTGACCAAGCTTATTGAGCCGAAGCCTCACTCCTGATGAGAAATGTTGCTTTAAAATGGCTCCCACTTTGCAATGATGTCCCCTTCACTCACTGCTTCGAATTATGACTCACTCCCAACAAGAGGTGCTCTTTTCATATGGTTCCCTCCTCGCAATGATGTCTCTCCCTTACTTGCTACTTCAATTTTGGCCAAGCTATTTAGGATTGAGAAGAGTAAAAGATATGAAAATGCACAAGGAGTATTAAGACATGTTTATTTAATGCAAACTCAAAGGGGATTGCTGGAGATCTTGGAACAGATTGCCTCTTTGGTCGTTTTGGTGAAGTATCTGGGGAGACCCATGAAAGCAGGAGAATAAGTATGAAAAAGGCTTCATACTCCAAAAAATAATTAAATGTAACATTTGTACCAATCCAAGATTCATAGCAGACAATAATTATGGATAATTTTCATAAGATGCATGCATGATATAATGTAACTTACATTTAAAACAAAGTTCAACTTCTTTTCTGTTTGTTGCCAATTATTTATGGAAACTATTAGTGTCCCACTTTTTTTTTCTCATAAATCTTTCAAGTGCCACCCACAGCAAATGAATGAATCATATTCCAAGACATAAGTTTTCTGATGGGCCCTGCTAAAGATCTGGTTCAGATAGGGAGAAAGAATTCTAAGTGCTAAGCATAGATTTGGAACTGAATTAGACTGCTTAAGATGGGAAATAGAACTCTTTCTTTAAAGGGTAAAGAAAATCTGCTTTGCACTTAATAATTCACCAGCTTGATCGAATTTGTTAAGTAATTGAGACAAGAAATTGGACCAATTTAAATGAATTTTTAAACATACAGGGGAATGTATTCTCTTTGTGCTGATGGCATTGTTAACTTTATGGTTCACTTCCTGTAATAACCATTTCAAGTAAGAGCACAAACTTAATTTTTCTACTTGCATTTCTGAACTTTCTAAACAGAGAAGATCATACCAATATGCTTTGTTCAAAGTAAAATTTATTATCAGAGCATGTACATGTTGCCACATGCAACCCTGAGATTCTTTTCCTGCGGGCATACTCAGCAACCTATAGAACAGTAACTGTAAATAGGATCATTGAAAGAACCAGAGCATGGAAGACAACATGGTTGTCACTGTTTGTTAAAGAAATTAAGGAATTATATTGTGCAGTGTCTTAAGGAATAAAAGCAAGAGTTTTGGATCATTTGGAACTGATGAAAATGATTCCAGCTTCATACTGACCACTGAGATAGGGAGTACACCCGCGGACTGACCCTGGAGAGGAGAACTCTGTGCATGATAGCAGACTTAGTCACGGGAATCTCTTCCAGGTACGATTGGAAGCATGCAAGCCAGAGTTCAAAGGCAATGGCTGCTTCGGGAGATTGAGGATCAATGTCCAATTTATTTGGTCGTAAAATGCTCTCCATGTTTTAAAATTGCAGCTAATAAAATTGATGCACCATCAATAACTCTCGGAGACGGGAGGCGAATGATAGGCTTTTATTAGCTGCAAGAGACCACCACACAACATCCTGGAGACTGAGGGAGGAGCAGTGCCTCCAATCGCCTTTATACAGGGGTCTGTGGGAGGAGCCACAGGAGCAGTCAGCAGAGGGGCGTGTCCAGACAGGTATATGTAGTTCACCACAATACTAACCACTGAGATACTTATCTTGTATAAAAAAAATTTTGTTAAATCACAGTGATTGACACCTGAGTGAAATCCTGCTGGTAATCTGGTATCTCAGCAGGTGTGACTGCGTAAGACATTGCTATCCAGGTAATTGTAGTAAAAATGGGTGCTGAGCCCTAAAATGGCTTCTCTGTGATTTCCCTTCCATTGCTATAGTAATATTACTATATTACCAATACAGTAATATAGTAATACTTTGATAATTTGCTGTCTGACTATTGGGAAGTCCTGATGGATTGGCACCTGGCTCACAAACTGATTCCTAGGCTCCCCTGAAGCTCACCAGGACCCTCAATCCCACACTTTCCTGAAACTCACAATGTCCCTGGATCCTACACACCCCTGAAACTCATTGGAACCTAGTTCCTACCACATGACCTTTAACCCTACCAGGCATACTGGAAAATTGTATATAAAAATGCATCACAGATGTGAAAAGTGAATTACGCTACATCGGTGGGTGTTGGAGGCATGATCAGTAAGTTTGCAGATGATGCAAAGGTTGATGTTGTCAGTGGTGCATAGGGTAATCTTAGGCTCCAGGATGACACAGATATGTTGGTGAATAGCACTGAGATGGAGTTTAATCCACTTAAATATGAGAGGATGCATTTTGGGAGTACTAATGAGACTAGAAGATAAATCATGAATGGTTGGCTCCTGGGATTATTGAGGAAAGATGGACCTTGGTATGTTCATTGAAGGTGGCAAGATAAGTAATGAATGTGGTTATGAAGGCACGTTGGTTACTGCCCTTCATTATTACATGTATTAAATACTAGGGCAGGGAGGTTTTCTCCAGCTTTATAGAATATTGGTCAGACCTTAGCTGGAGTACTGTGTGCAGCTGTGGTCATTGTACAATAGGGAGCTTGTGACAGCACTGAAGAGGTTGCAGAGGACATTCACCAGGCTGCAGCCTGGGATGGAGAGACTAGAGAGGCTTGGTCTGCTTTCCCCAGAGCAGAAGAAGATAAAAGGGGACATAATTGAGCTACATAAAATTATGAGGAGTTTGAGGTAGATTGCAGGAATATTTTTCTCCATATTGGAAATAGTTAAAACGAGAGGACATAGATTTAGGGTAAGGATAAGAGATTTTGAAGAGATCTTAGGGAGTAAACATTTAGAATACACTGCCTAAAAGAGTAGTGGAAGCAGAGTTGCTGACAGCATTGAAAAGTATCTAGGAGAGCAGCTGAACTCCCTAGGCACAGAAAGCTGTAGATCGAGTGCTAAAGATGTGATTGATACTGGTCAGTGTAGGCTGAATGGTCTGTTTTCATAATCTATGACTCTATTAACATGAACACATCCAATAGTATGAAAAACGCAGATCACTTAACAATCATGTCTTTAATTGTGCTGGATTATTGGACTTGTACTGTCTGTTGCTACCTTCTGGCCCACTGCATACACGTATCGGGAGTATAGGTAGATCTGGATTATTGTTGTTGTTGTTCCCTTGGCAGTGACGATGGGAAAGCTCCAAAGTGCCTCAATGGAATAAATGCAGAAGATAACACCTGCATTTTGGCAATGTGCAAAACCAAAGAAAAGACTGAACTAAAGAGGAACTTTTATCCCATACATGGAAATTTCCCTCCCAAATCATATAACATTCAAAGAGCCTTCCCAGTATGTTACCAGAAAGTGCATCTGGTGGGATAATTAATACATCACCCCAGTTGTTGCCAATTATACTGTGAAAACTTTGAAAAGAAATTTATGGAAAATTATTCTTATGTTTTAAGTAGAACATTTTTGCAGAAATGCCGTGGGGTATTTGGATGATATGATTTTCAAGAAGCTATGCTTTCCAGTACAGAGTGATTATGTTTTTCTGAAATAGAAAAGGGGTAAATAATAAGTTCCAATTCAAGATCAAAATTATCACTGATTGTGAAACACTTCCTGTTTTATTTTAATTCTCAATTTTGATTCATCCGATTGATTGTGGAAACAGGTCATTTCAGAACTTTCTTAAGCCTTTTGTGAGCTGAAGTGCAGTTTATTTGAGTAAGTTTATGCGAAGGATAACTTTCCAATATACAGTGCCATGCAAAAGTTTGGGCACCCCTGGTCAAAATTTGTTACCGTGAATAGCTAACCGAGTAAAAGATGACCTGATTTCCAAAAGGCATAAAGTTAAAGATGACACATTTCTTTAATATTTTAAGCAAGATTACTTCTTTATTTCCACCTTTTGCAGTTTCAAAATAACAAAAATGGAAAAGGGCCTGAGGCAAAAGTTTGGGCACCCTGCTTGGTCAGTACTTAGTAACACCCCCTTTGGCAAGTATCACAGCTTGGAAATGCTTTCTGTAGCCACCTAAAAGTCTTTTGATTCTTGTTTAGGGGATTTTCGCCCATTTTTCCTTACAAAAGGCTTCTTGTTCTGTGAGATTCTTGGGCCGTCTTGCATGCACTGCTCTTTAGAGGTCTATCCACAGATTTTCGATGATGTTTAGGTCTGGGGACTGTGAGGGCCATGGCAAAATCTTCAGCTTGCGCCTCTTGAGGTAGTCCATTGTGGATTTTGAGGTGTGTTTAGGATAATTGTCCTGTTGTAGAAGCCATCCTCTTTTCATCTTCAGCTTTTTTACAGACGGTGTGATGTTTGCTTCCAGAATTTGCTGGTATTTAATTGAAGTCATTCTTCCCTCTACCAGTGAATGCTCCCTGTGCCATTGGCTGCAACACAAACCCAAAGCATGATCGATCAACCCCTCATGCTTAACAGTTGGAGAGATGTTCTTTTCATGAAATTCTGCACCCTTTTTTCCCCAAACATACCTTTGTTCACCGTGGCCAAAAAGTTCTATTTTAACTTCATCAGTCCACAGGACTTGTTCCCAAAATACATCAGGCTTGTTTAGATGTTCCTTTGCAAACTTTTGATGCTGAATTTTGTGATGAGGATGCAGGAAATGTTTTCTTTTGATAACTCTTCCATGAAGGTCATATTTGTGCAGGTGTCACTGCACAGTAGAACAGTGCACCACCACTCCAGAGTCTGCTAAATCTTCCTGAAGGCCTTTAGCAGTCAAACAGGGGTTTGATTTACCTTTCTAGCAATCCTATAAGCAGTTCTCTCAGAAAGTTTTCTTGGTCTTCCAGACCTCAACTTGACCTCCACCATTCCTGTTAACTGCCATGTCTTAATTACATTAAGAACTGAGGAAATGGCTACCTGAAAACACTTTGCTATCTTCTTATAGCCTTCTCCTGCTTTGTGGGCATCATTTATTTTAATTTTCAGAGTGCTAGGCAGTTGCTTAGAGGAGCCCATGGCTGCTGATTGTTGGGACAAGGTTTGAGGAGTCAGGGTATTTATAAAGCTTTGAAATTTGCGTCACCTGGACTTTCCTAATGATGACTGTGAACAAGCCATAGCCCTAACAAGCTAATTAAGCCTGAGACCTTGGTAAAAGTTATCTGAGAGCTCAAATCTCTTAGGGTGCCCAAATTTTTGCATGGTGTTCCTTTCCTTTTTTCACTGTAAAATTGTACAGAACAAAATAATACACTAACCTTGCTTAAAATGTTGAAAAAATGTTTCATCTTTAACTTTATGACTTTTGGAGATCAGTTCATCTTCTACTCACTTAACTATTTATAGTAACAGAAATTTTGACCGGGGTGCCCAAACTTTTGCATGCCACTGTAGCTTCCTAATACTCATGTACCATAAAGATATTTGCTGTAAATAGCTGCAGTTTGAAAGAGAATTTATATTTAAAGTTGCATGCATGTGGTTTTTGCTAAATATTTTATTTGCTGTGTTGTACTTCTCAAGTTATTTAACTAAACACCAGCAGCACTAATCAAACCAAAAAAATGGTGCTTGCAAATTTGCAACATATGACACATTCATCTTACCTAAAAGTCAATAAAGTTAAAGCACACAGATTAACTAATCAGAATCAGAATTGAGTTTATTATCGGTGGCATGTGCCATGAAGTTTATTAATTTTAAGCTAACCACAAATAAAGGAATGTGTTGGTATTTTTCTGCAGTGAAGTTAAGTTTAGTTTAAGGAAATGAATCTAATGCTGGAAATAAACTAATCAGACTTTATTTTGCCTATCAAAATAACTAAGGATTTTGGTTTGGCATGACATTAATATTATTTCAATTATTGTCACTTGCAATGTGCTGTTTTAAATTGCACCAAAATATACGTGGATTCGCCAAGCTATTTTCTGGGTGATATAATCCAAGCCTTTCAATATTAGTAATTCATATTGTTTAGAGTTGCTTCACTTGAAATGTGTGATGCAGTTTTTTTTAACAATACCATGCTACTCAAAAAGTTGGATATATTTAATGAGTATGTGCAATTGCAGTGTTTGTTGTAATTACCTAAACTTAATATTTTAAACCAACTTTAAAAAAGTATATTTGTTTTTACATCTAGGTTAATAAAGAAAATATATAATCCTGATATATAATTTTACAAAGTGAAAAGTTATAAATGTTAGACATTGAATCAACTGGACTCAGAATTTATATTAATAGCCACTAAATAAATGGCTGAGTAATGTAATTACAGCTATTTCCCAATATAGGATATTTAAGATTTGTATGCATAATAGTTATTACATGTTATGTGAGAACCTTGGATAGATGGAATCAAAATATTGCCTTTATCCTCTCAGATATCATTAATGTGGAAATGTGGAAGTGTGGAAATGGTTGAAAGAATGTAATACCGCTGCCCCCTAGTGGTTACTGTTTAAAATGCAGCAGTATAGTCGAGGCACAGAAGTAAAACACACACGCGCGCACACACAATGCTTTTAGGATCTCAACAGGGTCAGGCAGCACTTTCATGAATAAACAGTTAGCATTTCACAACAAGACCCTTTGAGACTGGAAAGGAAAGGGGAAGACGACAGAGTAGAAAGCTAGGGGAGAGGAAGGAGGATAACTAGAAAGTGATGGGTGAGGCTAGGTGGGTGGTAAAGATAAAGTTCTGGAGAGGAAGGGATCTGATAGGAGAGGAGAGTGGACCAGAAGGGGAGGTGGTAGGCAAGTGAGAAGTAAGAGGCCAAAGTGGGGAATAGAAAAGGGGGGGGGGAATATTTTTACCAGAAGGAGAAATTGATATTCATTGGTACCCAGATAGAATATAAGGTGTTGATCCTCCATGCTGAGGGTGGCCTCATCTTGACACAAGAGGAGGCCATGGGCTGACATATTGGTATGGGAATTAAAATGTTTGGCCACTGGGAAGTTCTGCTTTTGGTGGACAGAGCGGAGGTGCTCTCCGAAGCAGTCCCCCAATTTACAACGGGTCTCACCAATGCAGAGGAGGCCCCATCTGGAGCACTGGACACAGTAGAAGACCCCAGCAGATTCACAGGTGAAATGTTGCCCCACCTGGAAGGACTGTTCGGAGCCCTTAATGGAGTTTAGAGGTGAGGTGAATGGACAGGTAGCAGCACTTTGGCCACTTGCAGGGACAAGTGCTGAGAGCAGAGTTAGTGGGGAGGGACGAATGGAAAAGGGAATCATGGACGGTATGATCCCTGTGGAGAGAGGGGGAGGTAAAGATATGTTTATTGGTGGGTCCCTTTGGAGATGGCAGAAGTTGTGGAAGATAATGTGTTAGATGCGGAGTGTCATGGGGTGGTAGGTAAGAAGATAAACTCTGTCACTGTTTAAGGTGGCAGGAAGATGGGGTGAATGTGAATGTTTAGGAAATGGGGGAGGTGTGGGTGAGGTGGGTGGAGGAAGGGAAACCCTGTTCTTTGAAGAAGGAGAACATTTCTGATGTCCTGGAAAGGAAAACCAAATCCTGGGAACAGATGTGGCAGAGATGATGGAATTGAGAAAAGGGAATAGCATTTTTGCAGGAGTCAGTATGGGAAGAGGTATAGTCAAGATAACCATGGGAATCGGTAGGTTTATAGAAGACGTCAATGACAGTTTGTCCCCAGAGATGGAGACAGAGATTGAGAAAGGGAAAGGATGTGTCAGAAATGAACCAAGTGAACTTAAGGGCAGGGTGGAAGTTACAGGCAATGTTGATGAAACGGACGAGCTCAACATGGGTGCATGAAGCAACACCGATGCAGTCATCAATGTAGTGGAGGATGAGCTGGGGAGCATTACTGGGGAAGGCTTGGAACATAGTCTGTCCTACATAGCCAACAAAGAGGCAGGCGCAGCTGGGGGCCCATGTGTGTACCCATGACTACCCCTCGAGTCTGGAGAAAGTGGGAGGAGACGAAGGGAAAACTGTTGAGGGTGAAGACCAGTTCTGCCGGACGGAAGAGGGAGGTAGTGGAGGGGAACTAGTTGGTTCTTTTATTGAGAAAGAAGTGGAGAACTTTAAGGCCTTCATGATAGGGGAATATAAGTGTATAGAAGTGTCCTGAAGAAGGTTCTCAGGCTGAAATGTCAACTGTTTATTCATTTCCATAGACGCTACCTGATTTGCTGAGTTCCTCCAGCATTTTGTGTACAGTGCTTTGGATTTCCAGCATCTGCAGACTTTCTCATGTTTATGACGCATAGTAAATCTACTCTTGTGATCTGAAAGAAAGTAAAGTGCAAACGTGTTTGTGCTCATATGCTTACTATTAAGAATAAACAGCTAAACCTTCCCAAAAGTAGCTGCACAGACAGGTTTGCGATCAGGATAAAATAACTGCAAAATGCACAATACTGATCATGCTTCCATAATGCTACCTATTTTATTTTATATGGAGATACAGCATGAAACAGGCCCTTCCTGTCCAACGAACTGCACCACCCAGCAACTCACCTATTTAACCCTAGCCTAATTACAGGACAATTTACAATGACCAATTAACCTATCAACTGGTACATCTTTGGACTGTGGGAGGAAAGCCACACATTCACGGTGAGAACGTACAAACTGCTTACAGAATTAAACTCCGAACTCTGACGCCCCAAGCTTTAATAGCGTCATGCTAGCCACTACACTACCTTAGTGCTCATGGTTTATTAGTTTAATTATTTGTAATTTTAAAAATGAATGAGAGTCTAAAATCAAATCACTAGCCTTAATTAATAATCTGAGAGATAAATAAACAGAGTATAAAAAAAGCAAATATTTATAAAACTTCTGGATTATTAGGAAGAAATCTACTGTTCTTATCAGGGCTGTTCTATGCATGGCCTCAGGCCAACACCATTTGTACTTGATTGCTTTTCACTATAACTGTTCTTGCCAAAGGGCAAGTTGCTATCACAAAATATAACTAAGACAGGACCTCCAAGCTCCTCCATTATGGCCTTTATTCAAACAGCCAAGAGAGTTGAGGTTCAGAGGAGGTGAAATTGATTGTCTTAGGCAGCAAAGTTGTATCTGACCAAGTGTGGTATCAAGGAACCTTGATAAGACTAAAGTCATTGGCAGTTGGGCCATCTCCACTGGCTTGAGTCACATCGAACACCAAGATGGTTGTCACTGCTGGAAACCAATTATCTCAGACCCTGGATATCACTGCAAGAATTTCAGAGGCCCAGCCATCATTAGCTGTGTTACCTATGTCCTCCTGTCCAACATGAAATCTGAGCTGGGTATGTTTGCAGTTGATTGCAATGTTAAATCCCATTCGCAATTCCTAATATAATGAAGCCGCCCATTTCTGTGACAGCAATATGCAAATAAGGATGGAAATTTGGGAAGTAATATTGTGTTAGAATGTATATGCCATCAACTGTATTCCCAAATAAAAGTTCCACTTAACAATTAACTGTAAGACTATTGCCAGTAGCTACCTCTCCACTTTCACCTCTTTTCTCCTCTACCACCATCATTATCCCGGAGGGTCATCTTTGATCAGAAACTTGACTGGAATAACCATACAGAATACTGAGCAGGTCAAAGGCTGGGTTCTCTGCAGTGAGTGCTGATGCCCCACCTCAGCATTCTCCTGGATTTTCCACCAACTGGGAAGAAATGTGATAAAATATGTGATAGTTTCTTAGAACTTTCTAACAACTTTGCAACATTTGTGGTGCTCGTAACATGAAAATCTCCTGCCTGAAAGCATATCAACTTGAGGAGTGACTTGAATCCACTTCAGTTTGCAAACATGAATATGGCATTGGAGCTGTGCTTAGCCACTCAGTCAAATGTATAAAGCAAATAGAGCAGGAGGGCTAGGCACAAAGCCTTGTTGTGCACCTTTGCTGATAGAGATCATGGAGGAGATGTTTCTGCCACTTGGAACTGACTGGGATCTGCAAGTGAAGAAACCAAGGATCCAATTGCACAAGGAGGTATTGAGGCCAAGGTCTTAAAGCAAGATCTACTGTCACAATGATCATTGCACTCAGTTTTGGAACATCTGGGCGATGGTCAAAGTTTAAAGTAAATTTTATTATCAAAGTACATGTATACCACCACATACAGCCTTCAAATTCATTTTCTTGTGGGCATATGCAATAAAACTATGGAATAATAACCATAACAGAATTAATGAAAAGCTACCCAAGTAGGGCATTAAATGAGAGTGCAGAAGACAACAAACTGTGCAAATACTAAAAGAAGAAATAATCGTAATAAATAAATAAACAACAAATATAAAGGACATGAGATGAAGAGTCCTTAAATGTGAGCCAATTGATTGTGGGGACATTTCAATAATGTGGCATGTGAAGCTGAGTGAAGTTATCCTTTTGGTTCAAGAGCCTGATGGTTAAGAGGTAGTAACTTTTCCTAAACCTGTCAGTGTGAGTCCTGAGGCTCCTGTACCACCTTCCTGATGGCAGCAGTGAGAAGAGAGCATGTCCTGGGTGATGGGGGTCTCTGACAATGGATGCTGCTTTCGTGCTACAGTGTCTCATGTAGGTGTGCACAATGGTCAGGAGGGCTTTACCTGTGATGTATTGGGACAAATCCACTGTCCTTTGTAAGATTTTCCAGTCAATGGCATTGGTGTTTCCATACCAGGCTGTGATGCAGGTAGTGAATATACTCTCCACTGCACATCTATAGAAGTTTGTCAAAGTTTTAGATGTCATGCCAAATCTCCAAAACCCCTAAGGAAGTAGGAGCACTGTTGGCTTTCTTCATAATTGCACTTACATGCTGGGCCCAGGACAGGTCTTACAAAATAACACCTAGGAGTTTAAAGTTGCTAACCCTCTCCACAAATTTGATCCTCCGATGAGGATCATGGACCTCTGGTTTCCTCCTCCTTAAGTCTGTAATCAGCTCCTTGGTCTTGTTGACATTGAGTATGAGGTTGTTATAGACAATAGACAATAGGTGCAGAAGTAGACCATTCGGCCCTTCGAGCCTGCACCGCCATTTTGAGATCATGGCTGATCATCTACTATCAATACCCGGTTCCTGCCTTGTCCCCATATCCCTTGATTCCCCTATCCATAAGATACCTATCTAGCTCCTTCTTGAAAGCATCCAGAGAATTGGCCTCCACTGCCTTCCGAGGCAGTGCATTCCAGACCCCCACAACTCTCTGGGAGAAGAAGTTTTTCCTTAACTCTGTCCTAAATGACCTACCCCTTATTCTCAAACCATGCCCTCTGGTACTGGACTCTCCCAGCATCTGGAACATATTTCCTGCCTCTATCTTGTCCAATCCCTTAATAATCTTATATGTTGCAATCAGATCCCCTCTCAATCTCCTTAATTCCAGCGTGTACAAGCCCAGTCTCTCTAACCTCTCTGCGTAAGACAGTCCGGACATTCCATGAATTAACCTCGTGAATCTACGCTGCACTTCCTCTACAGCCAGGATGTCCTTCCTTAACCCTGGAGACCAAAACTGTACACAATACTCCAGGTGTGGTCTCACCAGGGCCCTGTACAAATGCAAAAGGATTTCCTTGCTCTTGTACTCAATTCCCTTTGTAATAAAGGCCAACATTCCATTAGCCTTCTTCACTGCCTGCTGCACTTGCTCATTCACCTTCAGTGACTGATGAACAAGGACTCCTAGATCTCTTTGTATTTCTCCCTTACCTAACTCTACACCGTTCAGATAATAATCTGCCTTTCTGTTCTTACTCCCAAAGTGGATAACCTCACACTTATTCACATTAAACGTCATCTGCCAAGTATCTGCCCACTCACCCAGCCTATCCAAGTCACCCTGAATTCTCCTAACATCCTCATCACGTCACACTGCCACCCAGTTTAGTATCATCAGCAAACTTGATGATGTTATTCTCAATGCCTTCATCTAAATCGTTGACGTAAATCGTAAACAGCTGTGGTCCCAATACCGAGCCCTGTGGCACCCCACTAGTCACCACCTGCCATTCCAAGAAACACCCATTCACCGTTACCCTTTGCTTTCTATCTGCCAACCAGTTTTCTATCCATGTCAATATCTTCCCCCCAATGCCATGAGCTCTGATTTTACCCACCAATCTCCTATGTGGGACCTTATCAAATGCCTTCTGAAAATCAAGTTACACTACATCCACTGGATCTCCCTTGTCTAACTTCTGGTTACATCCTCGAAAAACTCCAATAGATTAGTCAAGCATGATTTGCCCTTGGTAAATCCATGCTGGCTCGGCCCAAACCTATCACTACTATCTAGATATGCCACTATTTCATCTTTAATAATGGACTCTAGCATCTTCCCCACTACTGATGTTAGGCTGACAGGACGATAGTTCTCTGTTTTCTCCCTCCCTCCTTTCTTAAAAAGTGGGATAACATTAGCCATTCTCCAATCCTCAGGAACTGATCCTGCATCTAAGGAACATTGGAAAATGATTACCAATGCATCCGCAATTTCCAGAGCCACCTCCTTTAGTACCCTAGGATGCAGACCATCTGGACCTGGGCATTTGTCAGCCTTCAGTCCCATCAGTCTACTCATCACCATTTCCTTCCTACTGTCAATCTGTTTCATTTCCTCTGTTACCCTATGACCTTGGCCCATCCATACATCTGGGAGATTGCTTGTGTTTTCCCTAGTGAAGACAGATCTAAAGTACTTATTAAATTCTTCTGCCATTTCTCTGTTTCTGGAAAATTGACTGGAAAATTGCAAGTGTTACTCGCTATTTAAGAAGGGTGGGAGACAGCAGAAAGGAAACTATAAACCTGTTAGCCTGACATCAGTGGTTGGAACTTTAGTGGTACTAAAGTTGTTGGAATTGATTGTTAGGGATGAGATTACGGAGTACCTGGAGGCACATGACAAGATAGTCTAAAACCAGCATGATTTCCTGAAAGGAAGATCCTGCCTGACAAACCTACTGCAATTTTTTGAGGAAATTGCAAGCAGGGTAGACAAAGGGGATGCAGTAGACATGGTGGACTTGAATTTTCAGAAGGCCTTTGACAAGGTGCCACACATGAGGCTGCTTAGCAAGATAAGAGCCCATGGAATTACAGGGAAGTTACTAGCATGAGTGGAGCATTGGTTGATTGGCAGAAAACAAAGAGTGGGAATAAAGAGATCCTATTCTGGCTGGCTGCCGGTTACCATTGGAGTTCCACAGGGGTTGGTGTTGGGACCGCTGCTTTTTACGATGTATGTCAATGATTTGGACTATGGCATTAATGGATTTATGGCTAAATTTGCTGATGATACGAAGATAGGTTGGGAAGCAGGTAGTGTTGAGGAAACAGAGAACCCGCAGAAAGACTGAGATAGTTTAGGGGAATGTGCAAAGAAGTGGCAAATGAAATACAATGTTGGAAAGTGTATGGTCTTGCACTTTGGTGGAAGAAATAAATGGGCAGACTATTATTTAGATGGGGAGAGAATCCAAAATGCAGAAATGCAAAGGGACTTGGGGGTCCTTGTGCAGGATACCCTTAAGGTTAACCTCCAGGTTGAGTCAGTGGTGAAGAAGGCAAATGCAATGTTGGCATTCATTTCTAGAGGTATAGAGTATAAGAGCAGTGTTGTGATGTTGAGGCTCTATAAGGCACTCGTGAGACCACACTTGGAGTATCGTGTGCAGTTTTGGGCTCCTTATTTTATAAAGGATATACTAACATTGGAGAGGGTTCAGAGAAGATTCACAAGAATGATTCCAGAAATGAAAGGGTTATCATATGAGGAATGTCTAGCAGCTGCTGGGCTGTATTCCCTGGAGTTCAGGAGTTCAGGAGAATGAGGAGGGAGCTCTTAGAAACAATCAGAATGTTAAAAGACCTGAAAAGATTAGACATGGCAAAGTTATTTCCCATGGTAGGGGAGTCTAGGACAAGAGGGCACAACTTCAGGATTGAAGGACATCCATTTAGAACAGAGATACAGAGAAATTATAGAGGGTGGTAAATCTGTGGAATTTGTAGAAGTGGTAGAGGCAGGTTCGATATTGTCATTTAAAGTAAAATTGGATAAGTATATGGACAGGAAAGGAATGGAGGGTTATGGGCTGAGTGCAGGTCGGTGGGACTAGGTGAGAGTAAGCATTTGGCACAGACTAGAAGGGCCGAGATGGCCTGTTTCCGTGCTGTAATGGTTACATGGTTAAACAGCAACCTGGCCAATGTGTTTCCATTTTCCAGGTAGGAAAGGACAGAGTGGAATGCAGAGGCTATGGCAATACCAGTAGATAGCTTCGAGCAGTAAGCGAACTGGAAAGGCTCCAATGCAGCTCGGAGAAAGACTTTAGTGCAATCTTTGACCAGCCACTCAAACTATATAATGGTTGATGTTAATGCTGCAGGACGATTGTCATTTGGACAGGTTACTGTCGCTTTCTTTGGCACTGGAATGATGGTTGCCACCTTGAAAACCCAGGGGACAATGGGCTGTTTCGGAGACATGTTGAGTATATCCATCAGCACCTCAGTTAGCTGGGCTACGCAGTCTGTCAGAACCTGACCCGGCATGTTATCAGGCTCTGCAGCTTTGCGTGGGTTAACTCTGGCCAGGGTCTTCCTCACCTCAGCTTCATCCAGATGATTGTGTGCTCCCCTGGGGGGAGGGGTACCTTCCTCACCAGCACTTTGTTCTGTGCATCAAACGGGCATAAAAGACATTCAGTCTGTCGGGTTGTGAGGCAACCTGGTCGCTGATGTAATCCTCTGCATTCCCTGCCACAGGTGCCTCGTGTCACGGAAATGTTTATATATTCTGAGAATGCTCCCATTTTGCCTTCCTGCTGGATCAAGAAAGCACAATTTCCTGCTTCCCTGAGAGCTGTTACGTCCCCCGATTTAAAGGCGGTATCACAATCCCTCAGCCATGCATGGACCTCTGCAGTGAGCCATGCCTTCTGATTTGCCCTCACACAGACATGTTCCATGTTGGTAACATCCTCTACGTAGCTGGTGACAGAATCCACATATTCCTTGATGTTAATGTGGTTGCCATGGTAGCAGCCCCCCCCCCCCCCCGAACATTCTCCAGTTCATGTTTTCAAAGTTGAAATTGCCCCCTCAGGGGGATGGGGCTTACCTTCTCTTAGAGATTATTATTTTGCAGCACAGTTGAGAGCTGTGATATGCTGGTGCAACCCATCATATGACGCTCAATGGAAAAACATTGAGGAGCAGGTACTTCCCATCCCCATACAAGCAATTTTGGCTGATAACAACCTGCAAAGGTACATAAATACTATTGATAACCCATGGGTGAAATTGACTCCTGAAATATGGAAAACTGCTATAAAAGAATATAATCTAGAGAGAGATATTGCATTTCTTAAATGGTGTGCATATGACTCGGATTTTACACCAAATAAATTGGATGCTAGATTTAAGGACTGGACAGCTAAAGGAATAACAGTTCTTTGCAACATAATGAAAGAAGGAACACTGTTCAGTTTTGAAATGCTTAAAGAGAAACACTTACTAGAAAAACAAGATTTGTATCGGTATTTACAGATGCGACAATATGTTAATAAGACGCTTAAAAATGTAACCAAGGCAAGTACATGCTTGATAGAGCTCTTTAGAAATGAATATCATTCAGATAATGGTAGTAGAATCATTTCAAGCATGTATAAGGGGTTGTCAAATCTTAAAACACATTCGACTTCATACATTAAAACAAAATGGGAGAAGGAAGGAGGCATAATTATATCTGAGGAAGAATGGACAACAATATGGAGATATCAGTGGAGGTGTACCAGTTCATAGAAATGGAGGGAGTTTGGATGGAAAAACTTGATAAGCTATTTTATTACACCCTCTCAGAAATCCCATTATGATAGTAACCTCCCTGTTTGCTGGAGAAATTGTGGAAATCAAAATGCAAATCATTATCATATTTTTTGGGACTGCCCTGTTATTAAAAACTATTGGAGGGGGATACACAATGCCCTACAAGACATCTTTAAATGTGAAATAGCCTTGGAGAGTAAGACCATATATTTTGGATATATACCTCAAGAATGGTTGAAATGAGATAAATATTTAATGAATATACTGTTGGTGGCTGGTAAAAAGACTCTTACTAGGAAATGGTTATCACAGGAGAGCCCAACTTTAAATACATGGATGGAAATTACAGTGGACGTTTACAAAATGGAAAAGATAACAGCATCTGTTAATCATAAGCTGGAACAATTTGATTCATACTGGGAAAAATGGTTTAACTACATAATGCCTCATAGGCCTGATTTTATTCTCACAAATCAATGAATCTGTTGTAAAAAAAAATCACTCCCTACTTGTACATAGTTGGGGAGACCCGCCGCAGACTGGGAGACCGTTTCGCCGAACACCAGCGCTCGGTCCTCCAGCAGTGGCGGGATCTCCCTGTGGCCACACACTTCAATTCCACAGACCACTCCCACTCCGACATTTCTGTCCATGGCCTCCTCTACCGTCAAGATGAGGCCACACGCAAGTCGATGGAGCAATACCTTATCTCCCGCCTGGGTAGCCTCCTTCAGGCCGGCATGAACATCCAACTCACTGACCTCCGTTGATACCCCTGCCCCCCACCCTTACCCCCATCCCTATCTATTATTTTAGTCTGGTTCTCTTTCTCTTTTTCCCCCCTCACTATAATCTTCCCCCAGCCCTACCTTTCTTTCTCTTTTATTTCCCATAATTCTCCACCTTCCCCCTAGCCCATCTCCCTCCAGCCAATCACTTCCCAGCTCTCTACTTTATCCCTCCCCCCACTTCTTATCCCCCCTTGACCATCCCATGTTACTTCACTCCTGATGAAGGGTTTCGGCCCGAAACGTCGTCACTACCTCCTCCCATAGATGCTGTCTGGCCTGCTGAGTTCTGCCAGCATTTTGTGTTTTTTATTTATTTCCAGCATCTGCAGATTCACTCGTCTTTCCTTTTGCTTGTTTTTTCTTTCCACTCTTTTCTATAAGTGTATACCTCAGACAAATACTTTGTGGAGATTTGTGATATGATTATATGATATATATGATATATATGTACAATGTCTGAAATACATCTTATGGAAATGTTACAAAAAAAGAAATTGCCCCCTCAGACTAGGCTTTCTCCACCTTTAGAACTGGTTTGGCCTGTTTGCTCAGTAGTTTGCATACAGATAAGTGATCTGACAGCACAATATGGGGTCGGGGAACTGGTTTATATGCACCTGGTATGTTTATAGAAAACAGGTCTAGTGAATGTTCTCCTCTGACAGAAAACCAACATTATGGTGAAATTTAGGCAGGTCTATTTTTAGGTTTGCACTAGTGACAATGAAGATACTGTCAGGGTGTTTGGTTTGAAAGCCACTGATGGCGCTGTGGAGCCCACGCAGTGCCTCACCGGCACTGGCAGGGGAGGGGATATTTACAGCTACCAACACACATATATCGAATTCCTCCGATATATAAAACTGTCCGAATTTCATTAAAATGTACTCGGTCATTGATGAACAGTGAATGGGATGCCTCTGCCAAAGTATCCGTACACCAGTTCTTATTTATTAAATACAGACGCCACCACCTCACGTCTTGCCTGAGATTGCTGGAATCCTTTCAGCCCGAAATGTGCTGAAACCCTTCAGCTGGACGGCCGCTTCTGGGATTGTGTCCGTGAGCCTCGTTTGCCAGTAAGAACAATCGGTGAGCTGATCTGAAGGGCTTTGATCTGAGTCTCTCCCAGATCCCAGGTATCTTCCCCCTCTTCTTTCTTGCACACTGCTCTCGACGGCGTCTCCACAGACGTCTGAAGCAGGCAGTGGCAGGCACAATAATCCCAAACTGCGCAGTGCTTCTGTCCAACAGTTCAATAGCGAAGTGGAACTACTGTGCACAGTATATTTAACAGCCAGTAGTGTTTTCCAATCATAGCAGAGGCGTACAGGGCGTGGATGAAGTATCGCACTCAGAGAGGGAATGGCTGTTCTGTCTGAACAGGCCGCCATCTTACCGGAAGAGTGAGATGTTGCTTGATTTAACTTTATAAGAGGTGATAGTATTCAGGGCCTGCCACAACTGTTGAGCATACTTGGTTGATTCAGGTTCGGTCCAGAATTGCCAATCCACCCATGAAGTGGCTTTCTTGAGATCAAAACTTTCTTGGTTACCAGACTCGAACGTCTCTGATCTGGCTCCCACCAGATTTCGGATCACATATTTCATCCAGGGCTTCTGATCGGGGGTAGACTCTGAATGATTTTGTGGGGACATAATCCTCAACAGCTGTTTTAATACAGTCTGTTACAACTGTGGTATATTCAGAGTAATGGAGATGCATACAGCAGGATGCTCATCATCAGCAAACTAACCTCCACGCAGCTTTTAAGCCTGGCAAAGATGGACTGGGACTCTGCCAGCTGCCAATGTATCATTACTTTCAGGGATGTTGGATGAACAGGGCTGCTTCTCTGCACTGCTGAAGGCTACTGCTCACCCATCCTCACTAGAGGCAGGGATATTTTGGGCCTGTGAGAAGGTCTGCATATCCAGCACAAACTAATCACTAAGCTGTAAGACATAGGCCTCAATGCCTCCTTATGCAATTTCCTCACTTGCAGACCCCAGTCAATATGGATTGGCAACAACATCCCCTCCACAATCACCCTGAGGAGAGGGTAGGTGCTCAGTCTCCTGCTGGGACAGTGTGGCTAACTACGGATTCAATGCCATGTTTAAGATTGCTAATGACACCACTGTTGCTGGACGAATCAAAGCTGGTGACAAACCACAGTATCGGAGGGAGATTGGAAGTCTGGCTGGATGGTGCCTAACCAACAATCTCTCACTTAACATCAGAAAAACTAAAGAGCTGACGATTGACTAAAGGGAAAATAAGCCAGAGGTCCAAGAGCTAGTTCCCATTGGAGGATTGGAGGTGGAGCGGATCAGTGACTTTCATTTCCTGGGACCAGGATGTAAGTGCCATCACGAGGAAGACATGACAGTGCCTCTGCTCTCTCACAATTTTGTGCAGATTTGGCATGACATTTAACACTTTGACAGAATCACTGTGTAGAGCGTCCTGTCTGGTTGCATCACGGCCTGGTATGGAAACACCAAAGCCCAGGAACGGAAAAGCCGACAAGAAGTGGTGGACACAGCCAAGTACGTCACTGGCAAGCCCTCCCACCATTGATCATATCTACAACGATTGCTGCCACAAGAGAACAGCATCCATCAGCAAGGACTCCCATTGTCCAGACAAGCTCTCGTCTCACTGCTGCCATTATAACACCATTAGACCATCAGATATAGAAGCAGAAGTAGCCATTCGGCCCATCAATTCTGCTCTGCCATTCAATCATGGGACGATCCACTTCATCCAGTCATCCCCACTCCCCTGCCTTCACCCCATACCTTTTGATACCCTGGCTAATCAAGAACCTATCTATCACTGGCTTAAATACAAGTCAAGTCAACTTTTATTGTCATTTCGACCATAACTGCTGGTACAGTGCATAGTAAAAATGAGACAATGTTTTTCAGGACCATGGTTTACATGACATAGTACAAAAAACTAGACTGAACTACGTAATAAAAAAAACAACACAGAGAAAGCTATGACTTGGCCTCCACAGCAGCTCATGGCAACAAATTCCACAGGTTTACCACCCTCTGACTAAAGTAATTTCTCCGCATCGCTGTTCTAAATGGACGTCCTTCAATCCTGAAGTCATGTCCTCTTGTCCTAGACTCCCCTACCATGGGAAATAACTTTGACATATCTAATATTTTCTAATCTTTTTAATTACATTATACAATAGAGTATTTCATTTTTGCTGTTTAAAAATTCACTTGATAGATAAGTCAGGCTTGTTTGAATTAGGCCTTTTAACATTCAGAATGTTTCTATTAGATCCCTCCTCATTCTCCTAAACTCCAGGGAATACAGCCCAAGAGCTGCCAGACACTCCTCATACAGTAACCCTTTCATTCCTGGAATCATTCTCGTGAATCTTCTCTGAACCCTCTCCAATGTCAGTATATCCTTTCTCAAACAAGGAGCCCAAAACTGCACACAATACTCCAAGTGCCTTATGGAGCCTCAACATCACATCTCTGCTCCTATATTCTATACCTCTAGAAATGAATGCCAACATTGCATTTGCCTTCTTCACCACCAACACAACCTGGAGGTTAACCATTAGGGTATCTTGCACAAGGACTCCCAAGTCCCTTTGCATTTCTGCATTTTGTATTCTCTCCCCATCTAAGTCCTAGTCTGCCCATTTATTTCTTCCACCAAAGTGCATGACCATACACTTTCCAACATTGTATTTCATTTGCCACTTCTTTGCCCATTCCCCTATACTGAGTCTCTCTACAGGCTCTCTGTTTCCTCAACACTACCTGCTCCTCAAACTATCTTTGTATCATCGGCAAATTTAGCCACCATAGTCCATAGTCCAAATCATTGACATACATCGTAAAAAGCAGTGGTCGCAACACTGACCCCTGTGGAACTCCACTGGTAACCGGCAGCTAGCCAGAAAAGGATCCCTTTATTCCCACTCTCTGTTTTCTGCTGACCAGCCAATACTCCACCTACGCTAGTAACTTCCCCGTAATTCCATGGGCTCTTATCTTGCTGAGCAGCCTCATGTGAAGCACCATGACAAAGGCCTTCTGAAAATCCAAGTACACCATGTCTACTGCATCTCCTTTGTCTACCCTGCTTGCAATTTCCTCAAAAAATTGCAGTAGGCTTGTCAGGCAGGATCTTCCTTTCAGGAAATCATGCTGGTTTTAGACTATCTTGTCATGAGCCTCCAGGTACACCGTAATCTCATCCCTAACAATCAATTCCAACAACTTCCCAACCACTGATGTCAGGCTAACAGGTCTATAGTTTCATTTCTGCTGCCTCCCACCCTTCTTAAATAGCAGAGCAACATTTTCAATTTTCTAGTCTTCCGATACAAAGCCAGAATCTATAGATTCTTGAAAGATCATTGTTAATGCCTCCACAATCTCTCCAGCTACATCCTTTGGAATCTGAGGGTATATTCCATCAGGTCCAGGAGATTTATCCACCCTCAGACTATTAAGCTTCTTGAGCACCTTCTCAGTCATAATTTTCACTGCACATACTTCACTTCCCTGACACTCCTGAATGTCCGGTATACTGCAGATGTCTTCCACTGTGAAGACTAATGCAAAGACACATTCAGTTCTTTGATATTAGTCACCAGCTTCCTTTCATAATTCATCTTTTCCTTCCTAATTACCTTAGTTTCCTTCTGCAAGTTTTAAATGCTTCCCAATCCTCTTTCTTCCCACTAGCTTTGGCTTCCTTTTAACACCCTCTCTTTTGCTTTTGCTTTTACTTTGGCTCTGACTTCACTTGTCAGTCATCGTAGTGTCCTTTTTCCATTCGAAAATTACTTCTTATTTGGAATATGTCTGTCTTGCACGTCCCTCATTTTTCACAGAAATTCCACCCATTGCTTCTCTACAGTCCTTCCTACTGGTGTCCCTTTCCAGTCAGCCTTGGCCAGTTGCACTCTCATGCCATTGTAATTTCCTTTATTCCACTGAAATACCAACACATTGGATTTTAGTTTTTCGTTCTCAAATTTCAAAGTGAACTCGATCGTATTGTGATCACTGTTCCCTATGGGTTCCTTAAACTTAAGCTTTTTATCACCTCCGGATCACTGCACAACACCCAATCCAGCACAGCCGATCCCCTAGTGGGCTCAGCAACAAGCTGTTCTAAAAAAACATCCCTTAGACATTCTACAAATTCTCTTTCTTGAGGTCCAGTTTTTCCAATCCACTTTCCTGTTAAAATCCCCAACGATTATCATGACATTGCTCTTCTGACACGCCTTTTCCATCTCCTGCTGTAATTTGTAATCCACATCCCAGCTGCTGTTTGGAGGCCTGTATACAACTGCCATTAGGGTCCTTTTACCCTTGCCATTTCTTAACTCAACCCACAGCGACTCTATACCTTCCAATCCTATGTAATTCCTTTTCAATGATTTAATATTATTTCTTATACACAGGGCCACACCACCCCCTCTGCCTACTAACCTATCTTTCCAATACACCAGAAGAAGAATGCAAGGAGGTATGGGAGCCTTGGGACCCACATCATCAAGTTCAGGTACAGTTATTACCCTTCATGCATCAGGCTTCTGAACCAGGGAGCATAATTTCACTCATCTTAACTCTGAACTGATTCTTCAACCCATGGACCCAATTTCAAGGAGAAGGGGCAAATGTGGGCTGCTGGTGCCTTAAAGCCAGTCACTTTGGACAGGTTGTTGGCAGCTTACCTAGAAGGAAAACCCTAATCTCTAACCTCCACTGCCTTGCAGCTATATCCACTCATGAGTAAGGCTTTGGGAGTAAACCTTGACGGAAATATCTGGAGCTGGGTATGTTGAGTTCCATGCTGACTGGCAACTCCTTGGACATTGCTGGTACCAAATTGTATCGGTCTCTGCTGTTCCTTGGGTTTCATCAGGTGCATGGAGAGGGGGAGCTTGTTACATGGGCAACAGTTTGCTCTCCATATCGTACTGCCCTGGCTTGCGTATCTAGGCAGCTAGAATGCAATTTCCATGGTCCACTGACTAACAGAGGCCTCACTGATTAACCAGAAATGTTCATTACTTTTGACTCTCCACAGACGTTGCCTGGCCTGCTGTATATTTCCTGCCGTTTATTTTTATCGGAAATTCCTAACATTTGTTTGTCTCTAAAATTTGAAGATACTTGAAGACTTAAAGTTGATCTATTAAAATAATAAAAAAGATGATTAAATATCCACCTGTAAGGTCTCATAAATGGTGAAAAAGCTAAACTGAGTATCAGCAATTAAAAACTAAAAGGAGTTAAACTTGTCCTCTTCTATCAACTCCATATCTAAAAGCCATAAGTGAGGTTATTTCAAAATTTTCAGTGAACCTGACACATCCACAGTTGACTGTACATTCATGGGCGTGTGCCATGTCTGTGTGCGGGGTAGAGAGATGAGGATCTGACTTGAGATTTTTGCATTAGAAACATGCAATAAACTTCATCTGAATTTGATCATATGGTTCATAGAAAATCAAGGTGAAAGATAAACTTGGATATATAACAATAATTTTCATATCTTTAAATGTATTTCATATTTGTTATTAATAATGATTAAAGTTGTGGTTAGAAAACTAAGCAAATGACAGCAGTTAGACCAATGTCAATACTTCTGAAGCATTTTTGAAGACACCTTTACATTCGTCCAATAAAATATAATGTAAAAAATTGTTACCTACTCAACCTTCCTTATTCATGGGGTAACTGTTCTCCATGTTCACCATTAAATGTAATCTACTAAAATAAACAAATTAATGCCAAAAGAAAATAACAGAACATCAAAGGAAATTCCAGCCATGTGATTTTCAAATTTATATTTAATTTTTTGAAGGTTGGAAATGAATACTTTCCATCAAAAGCACACAGTGCTATCATCAAATACTCCCAGATCAAAGTAGAACAGCAAATTGCACAATGAAGATCTCTCCACTACACCCCGCCATACCTCAGCTACATTTTCATTAATACAACATGACAGATTACAATTTCCCTAATGTAGACCTTTTCAGAGGTGCCAATGAATGCCATATAAGAGCCAGATTTTCCTGTTTAAAGTTCTCAAATGTTGCAGATACCGGAAAATCAAGAAAGAAAATTTGGTCTCATTTGTAAATGTTTTCAGATCCTGCGTCACACCCAAACACCAAAGGGATTTAGTCCCAAATCCACCAAGAGTTCAAAAGCATTTCACTTTGTATTCTGAACTGGAACTACCCATTTGCCTGCAGTTATTAACAAAGTTTTTTTTCCAAAATAGTCCCAAAACAAAATAGTTTTCAAAGCAAATGTTGATATTGGCAAATAGCCACTAATACCTCGATAAGCAAACACGCGGAAATCTGCAGATGCTGGAAATTCAAGCAACACACACAAAATGCAGCAGGCCAGGCAGCATCTATAGGGAGAAGCACTATCGACGTTTCGGGCCGAGACCCTTCGTCAGGACTAACTGAAAGGAAAGATGTTAAGACCTTGATGATTTTGTTTTGTTATGAAGATGATACTATCCAACTGTACTAGAACCATATCATCATCTATCCTGATTCAGGGTTTTGACCTGAATCATTAAAAAATCCTTCCCAACATCTCCTGCCCCCCACATATACTATTTGACCCAGTGAGTTTTTCCAGCAAAATGTTGCTCGAGAATCCAGCATCTGCCAAACTGCATGACCATACACTTCTCACACTGTATTCCATCTACTATTTCTTTGCCCATTCTCTTAATCTGTCCAAGTTCTTCTGCAGTCTTCCTGCTTCCTCAACACTACTTGCCCTTGTATGGTCCACAAACTTGGCCACAAAGCCATCAATTCTGTCATCTAGATCATTAAGATATAATGGAACACTTCTAGTCACTGGCAACCAATGAGCGAAGGCACCCTTTATTCCCACTCTTTGCATCTTGCCAGTCAACCAATCTTTTATCCATGCCAGTACCTTTTGTGTAATACCATGAGCTCTTAACTTGTTAAACAGCCTCATGTGCGGCAGCTTGTCAAAGGCCTTCTGAAGAATCAAGTAAACAACATCCACTGACTCTCCTTTGTCTGTCCTGCCTGTTAGTTCTGTTGTGTATTTAATAGTCCAGTAATATTTGAATGCTATTACTTGGATTAAACATTATTTGTTGTTTATGTAAACATTATGAATTGTATATAATTGCAGTTCCTGCTTAAAGTAAAAACAAAACTAAGCACACACATCTCCCAGCTCTGTATTTTTCTTTCAATTAGTTTTATGTTTTGAAGTTGCAAAACATTACAGTGGCGATGAATAAGACATGACACCCTACCTGTTAAAATACAGCGAGACGTCCAAGTTAAAAAAAAGTGCAGCACGTCACTTGAGTTTTAAAAAAGTGCAGCACATGTTGTATTGGAGGGGTTGTGACTGTCATGTGACAGCATTGCCCACTACCTGGTCGGAAGACACGCCACCTGTCAATCAAGGTTTGACCCCTGCTCACCAATCAATGCACACCTAAACATTGGCCCCTTTATTTAGCCTTGTATTTGGCCTCGGGCAGTTGGCCTTTGTAATCAGCTTAACTTTGCTGGCACCGAGCCATTGGTGCCCCTGTGAATTACCTGGGCTGGAGCCTCCAGCCCTCCTGCACTAAAAGGGTGCCACGTAAACTGGGATACCTCTCTTTGCCATCTCCGAGGGACCACCCTGCTTCACTCCAGGCTGAGAACCATGGAACGGTGCTGGAGAAACTGTTGGTGAGCTGTGCATTGAATAGGGTTGGGAGCGTTGATTATTGTCCCTGATAGCATAGAGCCGTGCCTGCACTGAGTCAAGGAATAGCGGGTATCGTACTGACTTTTCCCTTGGTTGTGTGTGTGTGTGCGTGCATGTACTTTGTTCCCACGCGATTTTCCCACATTATTAATTGTCCGCGTGTGTTTTATTGTCGATCCGACTTTTCCCACGACTACTGTAAATTGTGCACGTGTGAGTGTTGCTTCAGTTGCCATTTTCCCATGTTTGCCTTATGTAAATAAAATCCTTTACTACCAAGATGTGTGTGTCCAGAGTCCTTGCCTCTGAGACCTATCGAATCTGTTTCCTCACTTACAACAACATGCTTCATTGGAAAGTGACAGAGATGGTCAAGTTAAAAAATGAGAGAAAATGGACGAAATTCATGGGTTTATAAATTTTAAAAAAGTGGAAATGACTGGCTACATTGGAAAGATAAATGTGTTTGATTGCACAAGAGATAACTGGATATTGTATACTGAGGAAATTGAGCAGTACTTTGAGGCAAATGAAATAGTCAATGAAAAGCGAGTGCCAGTTTTGCTTTCTGTAATAGGTGGAGAAGTATACAGTTTGCTTAGAAGTTCCAACCAACCAAACCAGCTGAAATGCGCTTTGATGATATTGTGAAAGTAATGCAGGAACATTTAGAACAAAAGCTATTGTTGATTGCAGAAGGTTTTATAATTCATAAGCAGAATCAAAAGGAAGGGAAGTCCATTTCAGTGTACATGACTGAATTGAAGAGATTGTCCAAGCATTGTCAGTTCAGTGATGGCTTAATGATGCACTGAGAGATTGTTTAGCTTTTGAAATCTTACAAGAAAGCATCCAAAAACACCTAACTGAATCACAACTCACACTTAAAAGAACAGTTGAAATCGCTGTATCAATGGAAACAGCAGCTACAGATATAATTGAGTTGCAGTCAGGAATGAACGTGAGCATGAACAAAATTGCAAAGTTTTAACAGAAAGCTGCCTGGCCAAACCAATTGTGTTACTGTTGTAGCAGAGGCTCCAATACGGGTTTAAAGGTGAAATTTGCAGAAACTGCAACAAAGTAGGACACATACAAAGAGCATGTCAGGCAGACAAAAATAAATAGATTGCACAGGGAAGATAAAAAGTCAAGTTGCAGTTTCAAAATGAGCACTAATCTGCATGCTGCTCATGAAAAACAGCAACTTTGTTGAAGATCCATCCACCATTTGCATGCCATAGCCCCTGCAATAGAGAATACCGAAAGCAAAAGATTGAAGATGATGCCGCAGCAATGTTCAAGGATGGCATTGGACAGCTCAAGCGTATCAAGGGTTAAATAGTGTTAAATGAAAATAACACGCCCAAGTTTTACAAAGCTCATCCAGTTCATTATAGCATCCATGATAAAGTAACCAGTGAGCTAGATGGAATAGAGGCTGAATGAATTATTTACAAGCTTGAGTGGAGCCCACGGGCAACACTAGTGGTCCCAGTAGCCAAGAAGAACGGGTCTGTCAGGAAAACTGTGTCGATTTTATGGTCACCATCAACCTAGTATTGAAAGTAGATCAATACCCTCTGCCCAGGATAGAGGATATCTTTGTAAACCTTTCTGGAGGAAAACACTTCAGCAAAGTGGACTTAGCTGAGGCCGACTGACAGTTTGAAACGTTTGAAGAGTCCAGTGTGTTTTTTCACCATAAACACTCACTTTATTGCTATAATAAGCTTATTGGAGTAGGATCTGCACCTACACTCCAGCTGAAAGCTGTGGATCAGGTGCCGAAAGGTTGTCCAAGGACTCAGTGTTATCTGGATGATATTGCTGTTACTGATAAGGAGGATAAGGAACGTCTCCAAAATCTCAAGACAGTATTAAAAGATTAGAAGATTATGGGTCCAGAGCATGACACAAATGTGAATTCTTTAAACCAAGCATCACTGACTGTGGTCACACCATTGACACACAAGATTTACACAAGTGTGGCGAATTCAGGCAGTGTTAGATAGACCAAAGCCAAAGGATGCGTAATAGTTGCGGTCCTTTTAAGGATTCATTAATCACTATTGTAATACTTGTGTTTAAGAACATGTTTTATTTTATTGATGGTTTTTTAATATTTTGCAGATTTTCTCAAAATGCAGTAAGTGTTCCTTTAATTACATTATACAATAGAGTATTTCATTTTTGCTGTTTAAAAATCCACTTGATAGATAAGTTAGGCTTGGTTGAATTAGCCACTATAAGTTCCCTGATTAACATTTTGGTCAATAAGATGCCCTGGAACATTCTAGAGAGAACAGGGTAGCCATTTTCTGGAGGAAGTGCAGGAGTTTTGGAGCAAGAAGGAAAATGGAAATGGACAGCGATCATAGCAGAAGAACACAGTGAAATGCTCACAGAACCCATTTAAAAGAACAGATGCTGTGTCAAAAAATCCACATGCAGACAATGCCAGTGAATTATCAAGTTATCACACGATTTGGAGTAAGTTTGATACCTTGACCTTGGATGATTATTTATATTTCACTTGTATTGTGTTTTCGGGCAGAACTGTTTTGGTACCTTGAGTAAACAAAGTGGAGCAAACTGGATTGATTACGCCACAATGAGCTCCAACAATTATGTGTACACAATAGACTAGCGGTCACCAACCTTTTTAAGCCCAAGATCCCCTACCTCGGCCTTACTGAAAGGCAAGATCGACCTACTAAATCGTTTAGAGAAAAAGCAGCACAGATTTTATTTATGACTTGAGGCCCTTTATTTAGGCTAATTGTATTTTAGTTACATAAAATGCTTTTGTCAAACTTTCAAATGAACTTAACCAAGAAAACACTGTAACTAGCCTATCAAACAGGCCATAGCGGCATCGAGCTCATCCGATAACGCCTTGAATAAGTGGTGCTGAAGCGCTTTTGCTCAAATCGAGTTTATCAGTTTGACCACCAGTGTCATTACATGAGAAAAGTCCACGACCTTCCCAGCCAAGGCCTGCTTATGGATAATACAGTGATAATCCAGGAAGTCGGGAAAATCAGGGTCATTACGGCACAGTGCTATAAAAACCAACGTGCACACCACGCATTGCTGGGGCCCCATCAGTAGTAATTGCCACCAGTTTATGAATGGGGATGTCATTTTCATGGACAATTTTTTTTAACTCATTGTAAATATCCTCACTTTTTGTTCTCTCCTTTAGGTGCAAAAGAGTGAGGAAGTCCTCCTTTGTTGTAAAATCCTGGAAAGCCATTCTGACAAATACAAGCTGAGCTGTTTGCATTACATCCAGGGATTCATCAAACTGTTGTGAAAAATATTCACAGAGTGAAAAGTCCTTTAACACTTGTCGATCCACGTCCTCTGAGCAGCGTGTTTGCTGGGCCTTCAGCCTTGATTTCAGCTCCTCAACTTTCCTGGTATTGGTAAACTTACTGAGACACTAGTATAAGTTTCAGGGGTACGCAAGCTAATGACACCACTGTTTTTGTTTCCCATTTTTTGTACATTTAGGGAATGTTGAAATTTAAAGGGGGAAGAAGGGTTGTAATGTGAGCATTATAAAGATAAGTTAATACCAATTAGGATCATGGTAATATAGCAATACTCCCGCTATGGAAACTGTTTGTAAAGAAAGATTGTTTCCTGGGTTGTGGGGTTTTCCTTCTGGTCTTTTCTGCCCTGTGTGCATTAGTGAAAACTTCTGTATGTGAATATCATTTTACTGTCCTAGATAAAGTTGTTCCTTTTGGGCAAGAAGTTATCAAGTGGTCCTTTTTCAAAGTAGAAGTTACTACATATTTGCATCAGGCATAATGTATTTGTGTATTTAATTTTCTTTTTTTTTCTGGGATCTACTGGGAAAGTCTCAAAGATCGACTAGTTGGCGACGACTACTATAGACTAATATATCTGTAATGGGCCCTTTTCTTTATTTTGTTTGTTATACTTGCAAATATTTTGGCAATACAATTTCAATTTAATTTTATAGTGGTATGTTAAATTATTGCTTGCTGGTGAACAGTAAATTTGCATGGGTGTGCCAGTAGTCATACTGTCCTATTTTCCCCTAAAGCAACATTCAAACTTTTATATGTTGTGTCATTTGAATAATATTTTCCCTAGATGTGTTTATTTATTGGAAATAGCCTTCTCATCATTATTCCCCAAGCATTGTAGAGTTCTGCTCCTCTTAGTTGAGTTTACATTAATAGCTAACTCATTAGGAGCCTAGGGTGAGAGGGCTACAGTATAATTGGTCCCTGTCAAACCTGTCTACTATACTCCACCCCTTGAACTCATTACTACAAAAGTTTACAAAAGAGGACACTCCTCTTGATATATTCTCCCTAACGCAAATCAGAAGTCTCCCAGAGATGATCCAAAGGGAAACCAGAAAAGACCCCACACAGTCTTAGGTTTACATAGCATTTTAAAATGGCTGGAATGTGCCAGTTCCAGCATCTTTACCAGCACCAGGATAAGCTTGCCCTCTGTGGTGAACTACATATACCTGTCTGGACACGCCCCTCTGCTGACTGCTCCTGTGGCTCCTCCCACAGACCCCTGTATAAAGGCGATTGGAGGCACTGCTCCTCCCTCAGTCTCCAGGATGTTGTGTGGTGGTCTCTTGCTGCTAATCGTGGTCTCTTGCAGCTAATAAAAGCCTATCGTTCGCCTCCCGTCTCCGAGAGTTATTGGTGGTGCATCAGTAATGATGGAGGTTGCCTTACGTGGGGATTGAGAGTTGTTGTGCCATCCTAGCTGAGAGCTAAGGTGTTGGCACAGTTACATGCCAATCATCTAAGCATGGTCAAAGTGAAAGTTTTGGCTTTGTCTGGTAGCCTAGGATAGATCAGCAAATCGAGCAGCTTGCCATGCACTGTTTCAAGTGCCAACATGTCCAGAAGAAAGGTATCCAGAGCAATCAGATCAAATTCCTGCAGTCCCAGAGTCAACTCTTACAACCACCATGGAAGAAGCCCCAGAACCTGAGATTGTTTAACAGTCACAAGTCTCACCTGTCAAGCAGTGACCCCCCCCCCACCCCCAGGAAAGACACTATCCCACTGAGTAAGATATCCTCCATAGTGATTACATCTTTAGGCCTGAATGAGACAATTTAAAATTTACTATGCCTTAGATGTCTTTATAGTAGTTGTATTATATAGTACTCTGTATATATATATGAGATGCATTCTATATTGAGTTGGAGCTTATAGCTAAGCAGAGAGGAGTGTTGTGTATTTAATATTTCAGTAAAATTTGAGTAATGTTGTAAATATATTGTTTGATTAATCATTCTTTGCTGTTTTTTATAATTCATTACAGATTATGAATAAATATATGTTAATGGCAAACATCATCTCGCCAGTGCATCATAAATGTACACCTTGTTTAAAGTAAAAATGAAACTAAGTACAGGTGTCCCCTGTTTTACGAATGTTCGCTTTACACCACTTCACTTTTACAAAAGACCTACATTACTAACCTGTTTTCGCATTACAAAGAGGATTTTCGCTTTTACAAAAATTTTTCCCATATAAATTAATGGTTCTTCGCTTTACACCATTTCGGCTTAAGAAAGGTCTCATAGGAACGCTCTACCTTTGTAAAAGGGGGGACACCTGTACACAAATATCCTGGCTCTGTTTTTTCCTATTAGTTTTAAGTTTTGGAGTTATAAAACGTAACAATTTGCTCAATGCATTCCAACTCCAAGATTTCCCCTTAAGGAAACCATACTGACTTCAGCCTATTTTATCATGTGCCTCCATACCCTGAAACCACATCCTTAAGAATGAACTCCAACAGCTTTCCAACCACTGAGATCAGGCTAACTGGCCTGTAATTTCCTGTCTTTTGCCTCCCTCCCTTCTTAAAAGGTTAAGTGACATTTACAGTTTTCTATTCTTCTGGAACCATTCCATAATCTAGTGTTTTTTGAAAGATCAGTACTGATTCCTCCATAATCTCTCCAGCTCCCTCTCAGAAAGGCTGTAGTCCATCTGGTCCAGGTGATATATCTACAAACTACCTACAGACCTTTCAGCTTCCTAAGTACCTTCTCCTTCGTCATAGTGACTACACTCACTTCTGCCCCTCCCCCCCCAACACTCTTGAGTTTGTGATGTACTGCTGGTGCTTTCCAAAGTGAAGACTGCTGCAAAATACTTACTGACTTTGTCTGCCATATCTTTGCACCACCATTGCCATCATTCCAGTGCTGAAATGAGGAGGAGTTTTGACAATGTTAGGGACTAGAAATAGGTGAGCAAACAAAATAAGTTCATTTCCGGATCAGGTATTTGAATGGTTCCAGAGCCTCTGACTCAGCCTCAGTCGGGAAGAAAGAAGGGATCAGTGGCTGAAGAATAGAAGCTTGTGTCAGGACAAAAGACCATGATTTCAATCTTCTCACAATGTAGTTGGAGAAAATGTTCCCTCAGCATGTCAGAGAACAGAGTGACAAATTAAAGCATAGTATTTAAGGCAGAGCTTGATAGGCTCTTGATTGGACACGGCATCAAAGTTATGGGAAGAAGGCTGGGGAGTGCGACTGAGGAGGGGAAAATGGATCAGCCATGATTGAATAGCGGAGCAGACTCAATGGGCCTAATTCTGTTCTTATGTCTTACAGTTTATGGTAAATTAGATATCATAGCGGGGTTGAGAGATGTGGTTGTGAGGTAGTGCTGCTCCTCCTCAAGTAGAATCTGTGGTTTTTTTGGCGATTCTGTTGAGGTCGCATGAGGATGACAAATAGAGAGGGGCCAATCAAAAGCAGATCCTGGTGGGGCATGAGAGATAAAGTAACAATACAGCACAGAGAAAATAAGCTTTTGTGTGTTATTTCCTGGCTGGACTGAATTGGTAGGAACACAGAATGGTTGCGTGCCATCACTGCATTTGAATAGAGGGACAGACAGCAGAATTTATTTTTAAAGAGCTACGAAGGAGCACATCATCTTGGACAACATAATCTAAGTTTCTGCATTTTACTGTACACTTACTGCCAGATCTAGTGTTGCTGTATACCCAGCCCATAATGATTGAGCCTGCAACAAATCAGTGACTGCTGTAATGCAAAGCCTTCGTTCTCAGCACCCTTGCTGCAGTGAGACGTGTGCAAAATCACAAGAAGAAAATCTGACAGCTTCTCATGGAATAGGTTTGACTTCAAGACAAAATTACTAAGGTTGAGGGCATCATCAAAGAAAGCCTGGCAACTTCACTGGATTATCAAGGCCACCACAATGGATAGAAAATAAACTCTTGCCAAAGGACAGTTTGCTGGAGCAAAGTGCAGCTGGGGAGGGAAAAAAAAGTGCCCAAAACTACTGTTCAAATATTCATTCAGCAAGAAATGCTGACTTTTAAAATGAAATCAACTCCTGGGCAACCCTGGCAGGAGATGACCACTTCTCATTAAGAGTCTGGCATCATGACAAGAGATGGTTAGTCAGTACACTGCATTTATCAGAAACGTGACTGAAGGAAACAGACTTCCAACACATAGACCCTAATGTTATAGACAATTGTATCCATTGTGGAAGTGCCTGCAAATCTAACAACGTTTCCATTGTGGAAGGACCTCAAAGTCTAATATTTCCTGCATCCGCAAACACAAGTGAAATGTGCCTTTGGTCAATCGAACAGTAGCATGCCCATTGTCACTAACAGATGAATGGAAGCCAGCAACAGCAATGGTATAGTTATCCTTTTTATTGCTTTATATCATAAATAATGAATCGGATGATTGTAAGAGCATACATTTTTGCTTTTTCCCAGGAGCTCCGCCTTCCAGTAAATTTTAGGGCACTACCACTTTGGCATTAATATTGCTTGCATGGGCTTGTGTGCAGTTTCTAATGTGAAATTGATTTTTTTAATGATGTAATTGACTGTAAAAAGTAGAGTGTTATCACCCTCACACTGTCCAGTTTTTTGTTAGTTTTATTAGGAACATTCAGCCTTTTAAACCTGGTCAGCCTTCGAGAATTTGGTGACCTACTTCCAGTTACCCAGTCTGATTCCAGGTTCCTTGTAATGTTGACTTAGCTAAAAGAAAACGCAATCTCGGATTTTAAGGGGGTTAGCTTTGAATGTGTTTTTCTTAAAAGAGTTTTCCACACTTCTGTTATCTTTTGCATTAAGAAATGTATTATGACTGCTTTCGGGTGGCTCCAATTTTAATGTTATATTCCATTGTTGTGGACTGTTTCCACAAAAGAAAATAAATTTGTCAATCCATCTTAACAATCAAAATTCTTAAAATCTCCTAGTATAATTTTTTTTTGCAATAGAAGCCTATTTTTTTTAACTTATCCTCTTTGTGGAATCTTTGGAGGCTTAATAGCATTCTGATAAATGTGCAGTGCACATTTTCTAAGATTCAATACTTCCTTATTTTGTACAGTACACAGAAATCCAGTTGCACAATAGTGTTATATAGCTATGACACAATATCTTTTTTTCATTTTGTACTTCCCTTCAGTCATAAAGGTTTCCATTCCACTTCGGAACATTCTATACCAAGCAATTGAACTGATCGGTTATCCAGGATTCCTGGAATTTTGTAGACCTCCCTTTTTTTTCTAGCTTTTCACTGTTTAAAATTTATATTGGTCTTGTTCCGTTTAACTCACTAATATTGTACTTTCCTCCACTCTGATGCAGAATAAATCACTGCCTTCACTTAAATTTGAGTCTCTGTTTGTGTCTTAAGTAACGTCAAAATATGCTGACACATTTCCTGAGCTAGTGGAGGAGCAAAAAATACCAGCAATTAAAAACAGAAAATACTGTAAATTCTCAGAGGCCAGGTAGCATCTGCTCAAAGACAAAATGATTTAATGTATCAGATTATTCACTTCTTATCAGAACTAGGCTTTAAGTTGTTAAGACGCAGGAGGAGTAGAGAAAACAAAGACAATATCTGTGATAGGGTGAAGCCCAAGTTCGACTCAATGGCATAAAAAGCAATGATGCTGCCAACTGAGAAAAGGTGGTGAAGGCTTGTCAATTAATCATTGGAATAAACGTGCAGAATGAATGAAGACAGAGGAGGGGGAGGAGAAAGAGAAAGAATTTAAACCCACTGTAATGTCCTGTTTTTAGAAAGAGAAGCCGTTCCCTTCTGAATAGAATGTTTACAATGTGCTTCAGCAGATGAGATGGAGCTCTCCATTGTAAGATTTGGAGTTAACTATTTAGTGGGCCTAACTGAATATGTACTGTAACTTGGAGGACTTGGATGTCGCAAGAATAATTTGGGGCATTGAATGTTTGTGCGTTGTTTTAGAAAGTATTGTTCAGTGGAGGACAGCATGGAACTGGAAGAGTGTAAGCGTTGAAAAGAATCCCACACGCTCATCGGTTCTGGCAGAAGTTCACTAATGATATTAGCAGCACAAGTATTGTGTTCCATTTTTGGATCCAGTGCAGGAAGCAACTCAATAATCAAAACAGGCCAGGAAAGGAGACCTTTGGGTCAATGTTTAAGGATTTTGATAGTTTTTGTAATGGCGGGTGGAGTGAAAACTCTTCTGTTAGGCCTTTCACTCAGGCCTGTCGTGTATATTCCATCAGATCACTCCTCCCAGATATAAGTTTCATAAATATTTTGGTGTAATTTTTCCTCAGTGTTATGTGGGGGTTATCAGGCCAAGCCAAGCCAAGTCAAGTCAAGTCAATTTTTATTGTCATTTCAACCATAACTGCTGGTTCAGTACACAGTAAAAACGAGACAACGTTTTTCAGGACCATGGTGCTACATGAAACAGTACAAAAACTACACTGAACTACATAAAAACAACACAGAGAAAAAAAAACACTACACTTGACTACAGACCTACCCAGGACTGCATAAAGTGCACAAAACAGTGCAGGCATTACAATAAATAATAATCAAGACAATAGGCACAGTAGAGGGCAGTAAGTTGGTGTCAGTCCAGTCTCTGGGTATTGAGGAGTCTGATAGCTTGGGGGAAGAAACTGTTACATAGTCTGGTCGTGAGAGCCCGAATGCTTCAGAGCCTTTTCCCAGACAGCAGGAGGGAGAAGAGTTTGTATGAGGGGTGTGTGGGGTCCTTCATAATACTGTTTGCTTTGCGGATGCAGCGTATAGTGTAAATGTCTGTGATGGCGGGAAAGAGATCCTGATGATCTTCTCAGCTGACCTCACTATCCACTGCAGGGTCGTGTGAACCGAGATGATGCAATTTCCAAACCAGATAGTGAAGCAGCTGCTCAGGATGCTCTCAATACATCCCCTGTAGAATGTGATGAGGATGGCGTTGGGAGATGGACTTTCCTCAGCTTTCACAGAAAGTAGAGTCGCTGCTGGGCTTTCTTTGCTATGAAGCTGGTGTTGAGGGACCAGGTGAGATTCTCCGCCAGGTGAACACCAAGAAATTTGTTGCTCTTAACGATCTCTACCGAGGAGCTGTCAATGTTCAGCGGGGAATGGTCACTCCATACCGTCCTGAAGACAACAACCATCTCTTTTGTTCACATTAACAGACAGGTTGTTGGCTCTGCACCAGTCCATTAGCCGCTGCACCTCCTCCCTGTATGCTGACTCATCGTTTTTGCTGATGAGACCCACCACGGTCGCGTCATTGGTTGTGTCAAGCCTCTGTAGCTCAACTATCTGGTACTAGGTGAGCTTGTGCTGGTATCATCACTGAATAACTGGACTCTGAAAACTCACTCTCATTCCTCAATCACACTTTATTTACTTGTGCACAGGCCTCCTGCATGTTCTGAAGTTTCAACAGAGGAATACCATTTTTATACAGAATTGACCAGTTGTATACATATGCTGACCAACTGGTAACCTTGAACAAGGGAAATTCTACAGATGCTGGAAATCCAAACAACACACACACAAAGTGCTCGAAGAACTCAGCAGGCCAGGCAGCATCTATGGAAAAGAGTAAAGATTTGATGTTTCGGGCCAAGACCCTTCATCAGGTCCCATCAGGACCCAACAGACAAGAAGACACAAGAGAAAGCACATGCTGACATCTGGAGCAACACACAACAACCTGGAGAAACTCAGTGGGTTAGGCATCATCTATGGAGGGATATGTACAATTGATATTTCATGTTGGGACCCTTCATCTAGACTAGCAGGCTAAATGGGTGGAATTAACATTACTAGTGGAGAGGGGTTATTGCAATATCTAAAATTCTTAGGGCAGTTCCATGACTAACCTAACTTAATACAGACTTATTACTTGCTGAAACTATCTAAAAGTAAAGAAGTGTCAGGGCTGTACAGGCTGGCACCTCCCAGTCTCCACCCAGCTAACAGAAGTCGCCTGCCCCTCAATTCCAACTTATCACCTGCAGTCTAGCTCGCAACCACAGTCCTCGTTCACTCAACGGAACAGCCAGCCTCAACCAGTAAATCAGAACCATGAAAGAATCTGCAGATGCTGGAAGTCCAAAGCAACACACACAAAACGCTGGAGGAACTCAGCAGGCCAGGCAGAATCTATGGAAAAGAGTAGACATTCGACATTTTGGGCCGAGACTCCTCACTGATGAAGGGTCTCGGCATGAAACGTCAACTGTTTACTCTTTTCCATAAATGCTGCTTGGCCTGCTGAGTTCCTCCAGCATTTTGTATTTGTAGCCTCAGCCAGTTGCTCCTAGCCTTCAGTTATCTGGTTGCCTGGGATGTTTGGTATCTGTTCAGTCTTGCTTTGTGACCCTTATGGCTTGATATTTTTGCAGTCTATTATTAAAGTTCTCGTTCACCGCTGAATCGCTTCCACTGCTCTCCTTTTGGGTCAAGCCTCCTCTACATTTCCTGACAAAAAGCTTCTAACTTATCCACCTCCTCCCTGAACTTATGTAAATTCATTGTATGCAATTATATGCAGAGACAGGAAACAAAAATTGCAATATGTCACATTTCTGATCTGCTAACCTGTCCTTTCTTAAAAGCTCTCTTTTGTGAAAGATTACTGCGATAATTAGCAAATGACTACATTACTCTTTTTATGAACACAAACTATTGGCATATGTAATAGATCAAATTTAAGTCTTGTAATCCCAATTTGGAGAAGTTGTGCTAAATAATAAAAGTCTTGCAGATTCAAGACAGCCTGACTTAGATTAGTTTTCCCAGTAACTGCAGTTTCCCTTTGAGGTTACTGAATTATGAAGTTACTACATTTCCTAAAATTACAGCCAGAACTCAAAGCTGAATTTGTATTTAGTTTCATAAGGTAATGGAATAATGCCTTTTTAAAAACGGTATTGGAATCTTTGTCTGCAATGTGATCTGAACAAGAGTTCACTTAGCTTTCTGCTATTTGGCAGGAAACCCAGTTTCAGCCAAAACGATTGTGGAAGCTTGAATTGCGAACTCTTCAAAGGTTGTCTATTTCTTATAGTATGATGAACTTCTAAAGGAAATACCCATCCTTGGTAAAGGAGATAGTTGCCATTTGCCTTAATTACTGCATGAGTTGGATACTTAAATAAAAGGAAACAGTAGTCATGCTCCTGATTAAATTGTGGTATAGTGTCATTGATATTATTGCAGTTCCATTGCGCACACACTTCTTACTAAAGCTGGTACATTTGGGGACATTGTTTTGATTTCTGATAAGCTGACCACAGCAAAGGCTGTGATCATGATAGAGGGTCTCGACCTGAAACATCAACTGTTTACTCTTTTCCATAGATGCTGCCTGGCCTGCTGATTTCCTCCAGCATTTTGTGCGTGTTGCTCAATAAAGGCTCTATTGTTTTACATGGTATTAAACAAAGAAAGGCTGGATTTGACAGATTTATTTATTAAGTTTCAGTTTATTTAGTTAGTTTATTTACAGCACTGAACAGGCCCTTTGGGCACAATGAACCGCCCCACCCTGCAGCCTACCTATTTAACACTAGCCTAATCACAGGACAATTTACAATAACCAATTAACCTACTAACCACTACGCCTTTGAACTGTGGTAGGAAACTGGAGCACCCGGATGATACCCACACGGTCACGGGGAGAACGTACAAACTCCTTACAGGCATCAATAGGAACTGAACCCAGGTCACTGATACGGGAAAGCGATGTGCTAACCACTACACCAGTGCCCTCGGACTCCTGGACGCCCCGAGCTGTAATAGCATTGCGCTAAGCCCTGCGTTACTGTGGCACCATCTTCATTTCCCATCTCAGTGAGTTTCAAGCATGACATGACATGGTGTTCATAATATCTCCGAATTTTATTTTTATTATTTTCTGTTCTTCCTGCTTTTCTGCAGCTTAAAACACACTTTACCTTCACGTTTTACAGTTCTAATGAGAGTTTGTGAACTGAAGTGTTAACTGTTTCTCTTTCCAAAGATATTACCTAACATGTTGAGTATTTCTATTCTTTTCTGTTTCTGTTAGCACAACATTTTACAGAAGGGTAAGAGCTTAACGGAGGGAATATAGCAAGTAATAGTATGATGAAAGGCTAAGAGGCCTCTTGATGCTGTCAGATTAAATTGTTTTAAATAAACTGATAGTCTTTGGGTTCTGTTCTGTGTACACCAGCTAACAAAACCTTTTTGATATATTTACATTTAAAAACAAGAATATCAAGATCCGGGAGCCTTGGCTATCAAGAGAGTTCAGGGAGCTAAGATCAAACAGACCCTTTGAGAAGAGAAGACCCCTAAAGAAGCCAGAAGAGAACTGGGAATGCCAGCAGGGACAATGAAAAGTCCTTAGCAAGAAGGATTAAAGCCAATCTCAAGGCATTCTATACATATACCAAGAACAAGACGATAACTAAAGAGCAGCGAGGACCACTCAAGGATAAAGGACACAACATGTACTTGGAGGCGGGGAAGTGGATGACATCCTTAATTAACGCTTTGCATCAGTATTTATGAAGGAGGACCACGTGGAAGATAGGGAGATCAGTATGGAGCTTGCTAATTTGCTGGAGCATTTTGAGATAAAGAAGAAGCTTGTTTGGGGACTTCTATATTACATTTGAGGTGGATAAGCCCCCAGTGCCTGATGGGATCTGCCCCAGATTATTGAGAGGCAACAGATGAGATTACTGGGACCCTTGCCTAATATCTTTGTGTCCCCTTTAGCCACAGGACTGGTGAGTAGCTAGTGTTGTTTTATTATTCAAGAAGGGAAATATGGAAAATCCTGGCGACTATAAACTGGTAAGTCTCATGTCAGTGGGTAGGGGGTGGGGGCAGTTACTGAGAGGACTCCTCGGGATAGGTTTTATGAGCAACTGGAAAATATTGGCCTAATTAGGGACAGTCAGCGTGGCTTTGTGTGAGGAAAGTCGAGTCTTATTAGCCTGATTGAGTTTCTCAAGGATGGGATGAAAGTGCTCCTGATAAATATCCCCGATGGATGGTAGGGAGACCCCTATGATCCTCACAGGATTTGCAGTCTGATGATCAGCTCTTCCCATACAAGACAGAGATGCAACTTGTCAGGGTGCTCTCAATGGTGCTCCTGTGACATTCAATTAAGATGAGGGGGTGGTGGGACCCTTGCTTGCCTCAATCTCCACAGGAAGTGGAGGGGATGTGGTGCCTCCTTGTTCAAGGAGGAGATATTAAGGGACCAGGTGAGGTCATCTGTGATGTGTAATTGTGGTGAACTATATATACCTGTCTGGACACGCCCCTCTGCTGACTGCTCCTGTGGCTCCTCCCACAGACCCCTGTATAAAGGTGATTGGAGGCACTGCTCCTCCCTCAGTCTCCAGGATGTTTTGTGGTGGTCTCTTGCTGCTAATCGTGGTCTCTTGCAGCTAATAAAAGCCTATCGTTCGCCTCCCGTCTCCAAGAGTTATTGATGGTGCATCAGTAATGATGGAGGTTTTCCTAACTGAAAGAGATTAGTTAGGTAGATGGTTATGGTTATAATTATTTAATACTATTTTGTTGAAGACTGGATTATTAACTGAGTTTAAATTTCATATCTACAACAGCAGATGTTTGGATTGTTGTCCAGGCATTCAACCAATGAGTGTTTAGATTATTGACAAAAGCACTTAAATTATGGATTAGTGCTTTCTATCAAAATGCCCTACATCTAATTTTTGTTTTTAACATTAGAACTATGTCCCAAAATTCCAAAAGGAAATTTAATTCAAAATCGGAGAAATGAATGTATTCTTATATAAATACCAAATGTTTCCAACTGAAAATTCAATACATACAAATGAAAAGACAATTCAAAATGGTGGAAAAGTCCATTTGCATTATGCATTTCAGTTATTATTTTGCAAATATTATTTACGTGTACCTTGCATTATATCAGTTATGAATACATTCAGAAAATGCTGAAAATTGGTTTTCAGAGGATGATATTTGATGTAGAAATTAACAACTTTCAGTTATTAAATGAAAAACATTGAATACTGACAAAATATTCATAGCATAATAAGAAATCACCTGATGTGACAAATCCATTTCTAATTTTTATATTAAATAGCTTAAATTTTAACACATTTTTCCATTATCACCAATGTTTTAGATTTTCATCTGATGAATCAATTACCATCATTCTTAAAAGAATGAAATTTACTACAATAAGCAAAGGAGACCATTTCACATAGATACAATATACATGTAGATACATGAGAGCAGTAAAAGTACATTACGGTTAGAACTGTTGCCCTTTTACTTTCTGACCACTTCAACCAATATCTCTTTAAGTTTGTTTTACCAGAGGCTTTATACCTTCAAGTCAAACAAAGGACGCAAGTCGGATCCCAATGCAAATGCAGCTTTATTCAAAATTTAAGTCAAAGTCAAGTTTATTGTCCCATTCACAAGTACATGTCTGTATAGGTGCAGTGAAAACCATACTTGCAACAGCATTATGGCCATTGCATAAGTAGGATTCACATGCAAAGCATAAATTATACAATTTTTATAAGAAAGAACACAGTTAGAAGAACATTTTAATGCAAAGTGATTGAAGTTGTTGCTGTGTTACTACACAGTTGTGCCAGTTGGTTCAAAACTGAATAAAGGAAGTATCTGTTCTTGAACCTAGTGATGTGGCACTTCAGGCTTCTGTAACGTCAGCCTGATGGTAGTTGCCAAAAGATGTTATGGACTAGATGGTGTGGATCTTTGATAATAGATGTTGACTTCCTGGGGCAGCGCCTGCAGTAATGTTTGGGAGGGATGTGTCCATGATGTACCAGGCTGAGTTTACTACTCTCTGCGGTTTCTCATGTTCCTATGCATTTGAATTACCACACCAGACCATTATGCAACCTGTCAGGATACCTTCAACAGTCCAACAATCTGGAGGAACTCAGCAGGTCGGGCAGCATCCATGGAAACGAACAGTCAACGTTTCAGGCCGAGACCCTTTGTCAGGATTGAAAAGGGAGGGGGCAGTCCTTAAGTCCTGACGAAGGGTCTCAGCCCGAAACGTTGACTGCTCATTTCCACGGATGCTGCCCGACCTGTTGAGTTCCTCCAGCGTGTTGTACATGTTGCTTTGACCCCAGCATCTGCAGAGTATTTTGTGTTTACCTTCAACAGTAAATCTGTAGAAGTTTGTTAGTGTGTCAGTGATAAGTCTTACCTCCTTAATTCCTGAAGAAAGTAATAACAATGATGCACCTTCCTTGTAATTGCATCTATATGCTAGGCCCAGCAGAGTTAATCTGATACAAGACCATAAGACATAGGAGCAGAATTAGGCCATTTGGACAATCGAGTCCACTCTGCCATTCAATCATGGCTGATCTTTTTTTTAGTACCCAGGAAATTAAAGCTACTGACTCCCTCCAGCATCGACCCCCAATGTAGATTGGCACATGTTAACCTTTGTTCCCCTTCCTGAAGTCAACAATCATCCCTTTGGTTTTGCTGATGGTGAGCAAGAGGTTGCTGTTGTACTACTAATCAACCAGGTGCCCTATCTATCAAGTACAGTTCATTATGGAATATTGAACAGGAGCTATCTGTCCCAAATCCCAACACTATCTCTACACGTAGAGTGGTCACAGGTGTCTTTGCTGGGCTCCTGGCATCCATTGTTCTCTGCTCTTCACTGAGGTTGCTCTCTCACCTCAGATGGTACAATGCCATCTCTGTGCCCTTGGATGGTGCCTTCAGAGCTGGTCCTCACCTGCTGTGTCTTCTTTGGCTTTGCTGGCTACTGTCACTGTTAACCACTAGGCAGGTATCACTGACCACCAGACAGAGTTACCACTAAAACTTTTCTTGGTTTGACTTGAAACAGGGTGAATCCGGATGGATAAATCTCCAGGGTCTGAATTGCTAGGGCTCTAGCACAGATATTTAAATCATCCTTAGTAACAGGAGAGGCACCAGAGGATTGGAGAACAGCCAATGTTGTTTCGCTACTTAAGAAAATTTCTAAACATAAACCAGAAAATTATAGGCTGGTGGGTCTGACATCAGTAGTGGGAAAGTAATTGGGAGGTATTCTAAGGGACCAAATATATAAGTATTTGGATAGACATGAACTGATTAAGGAAAGCCAACATAGCTTAGTGCACGGTAGGTCGTCTCTAAATAATCTTATAGAGTTTTTCGAGGAAGCTACTAGGAAAGTGGATGAAGACAAGGCTGTGGATGTTGTCTACATGGACTTTAGCAAGGCATTTGACAAGATCCTGCATGGGAAGTTGGTCAAGAAGGTTCAGTCGCTTGGCATTCAAGATCAAGTAGTAAATTGGAAAAGACATTGGCTTTGTGTGAGAAACCAGGGAGTAGTTGTAAACGGTTGCCTCTCCTTCTGGAGGCCTGTGACGAGTGCTGTGCTGCAGAGACGGTTGTTGTTTGTCATCTATATACAGTTAACTGGATCAGCAAATCTGTAGATGGGACCAAGACTGGGGTGTGTAGTGGACAGTGAGAAAAGCTATCCTGGCTTGTAGAGGGATCTGGAGCAGCTGGATAAGTGGGCTGGAAAATGGCAGATGGAATTTAATGTAGACAAGTGTGACGTGTTGAACTTCAGTAGGACCAAAAAGGGTAGGTCTTACAAAGAGAATGGTAGGGGACTGAGGAGTACGGTAGAACAAAGGGATTTGGGAATACAAGTCCATAATTTGTTGAAAGTGGCAGCACAGGTAGATGGTTGTAAAGAAAGCGTTTGGCACATTGGCCTTCGTAAATCAATGTATTGAGTACAGGAGATGGGATGTTATGTTGAAGTTGTATAAGATATTGGTGAGGCTAAATTTGGAGTATTGTGTGTAGTTTGGGTCACCTACCTACAGGAAAGATGTAAGTAAGATTGAAAGAGTACAGAGAGAATTTATAAGGATGTTGTTGGGTCTGTAGGACCTGAGTTATAAGGAAAGATTGAATTAGGTTAGGACTTTATTCCTTAGAATGTAGAAGACTGGGAGGAGATTTGATAGAGATATACAAAATTATGAGAAGTATCAACAGAGTAAATGCAAGCAGGGTTTTTCCACTGAGGTGGATGGGACTACAGCTAGAGGTCATGGGTTAAGGGTGAAAGGTGAAAAGTTTAAGGGAAGCATAGGGGGAATCTTCTTCACTCAGAAGGTCAGCAGAGGGTGGAATGCACAGCAAGTACAAGTGGTGCATGGGAGTTTGAATTCAAAGTTTAAGCAAAGTTTGAATAACTACATGGATGCTAGGGGTATGGAGGGCAACGGTCCCAGTGCAGGTTGGTGGGAGTAGGCATCTAAATGCTTTCAGCATGGATTAGATAGGCCAAAAGGCAGATTTCTGTGGTGTCTTTCTCTATAACTGACTCAATGACTAATTGAACGGAAAAGTGGGAGAACCACTGTTAGACACTTCAAAGGATAATGAGTTTGAGGGAAGCTTTGACAGCTCCAAGTAAAACAGGGCCAGGAAACCAGTGCTGTGTTCTGCCTGGTTCTCTACCGATTCTCTTTCCCATTCTGGACCAACAATTATGTTGGATATTCGAAGAGCTGTTGAGTGGCTGGTAATACCTCTTCCTGCCATATTATCATCAACCCGTAAGCTCAGACTGAGTATCTTGTATTTATAGTTGTGGGTGGAAATTTATTTTATTTCAGAACAGCCAGAAAAACAGGAAACTGCTCTTCTTTGACCTGTCACCTTAAGACGCAATGATTCTGACGAGCTTGGTTTAGCAGAAGTAACTCAGGAGTCATGCAGCTGTCAAAATAAATAAAGCATGTGGTGATCCACCACCATTGCAACAGTAACTACACTTCAACTATACAGTGCATTCCAGTTAATTGGCACACATTGGGACCAGTACCTTTTGACCCAATTAGCTGAAGAATCATGGAAATAGTTTAAAAGGTATAAAAAAGACAAACTGTAAATGAAATACAGACAAATTAGAACACTAATAGTACTACAGAACTATAAAGGTGTGTGCTAGTTCCTAATAGTTATCGACGGATGAATTCAGCCAGTGTACTCAATGAAATAAATCAGCACAGCCACATAGAACAGATAATAGACTGCCCTCATACAGTGCTATCAATTATTGCATACTCCAAACCCTCATTTTCATTGTAACATTTAAGATGACTGTCAATATCTTCAAATTCTTCATAGTCCCTAACTTGTTGAAGTAGTGAAATCGTTTCATTTTTCACTCCTGGCTGTTTCTGGCATCCGCAAGCCTGAATGCTTGAAATCACAGTGAGCAAAACAGTTTTGAATTTTCTTACTGCTTATTTCTAGCCAACTATCAGTGACAAAAATCACTACTTTTTGAACACAAACACAAGTGACTGACGCTATTTAAAAGCTGTTCACTCTAAACACGGTGTAGCGTCTAACAGCCTCACAAGCGTGGGTGACAGATGCTAGTTAGAAACTGTTCTGCAAGTCTCCTGTCCCAGTTAAGCAGCATGGTGTCCCAAATAAATGATTTGGAATTCTGGCTATTTTCCTGATTAGTTTATTCTTTAAGAGTTGTCCCAAATAAGCAGCTGCTCTGATTAACCAACAGACCAATTAACAATCCACTGTACAGTACTTAATTGCCTGTAAGGCACATTGGCACACACATATGTTTGAAAAATTGTACATAAAATCCTTTCATCATTCTTCAGATGACACGTAATATCGCGTGTCAAACATCAGGGAAATACTGGGTTAATGTGTCTGCAAACATGATCCAGCTGGCATTTGGTCAAAATCCAATTGTCTCTTCTACGCCCCCACTCTGTTTCACAGGAACAAATCAATCATCCCAGTTTTAAATCTGATGAGCATTTACCTCATATTATTTATTTAATAGTCGTAATATCATTTGCTGACATTTTATTGACCAGATTTCTGCACCACCGTGAATATTGTGTAATCCACATAACAAAATAGTTTTGGATTAAGCACTTTCATGTCAAATTTCGCGGATAAGCTTTCATTTCTTCAGGTTTATACATGTCAGCTAATTTACTTCCCTTTAGTTATTTGGGCTATAGAAGTACATCTTCTTATAAAAGATTTATCGAGCTTCCTTTATGGGAAAGCATCAACTATTACGTCGGCTTTATCTTGGTGTTGTGTTCAGTTTTAAAGTTTTGCATATGAACCCATGCCCTCAGGTTATATTTTATTCATTCACCATATTAGCATAAGCTGTTTGCATTTGTTAATGTCCTCTAGAAAAGGTAAACAGGAAGGTATTGCAAGCCATCATTCACCTCACTGAGTTAAGGGTGAGAAGAGGCAGCACAGGACAACCAGTTATCAGCAACTTATAGTGTTTACAAATAACTCTCCTCAACCACCTTCCTCTTAGTAGGCATTTCTGCAGAATTGCAGATATCCTGCTTCTTCTGAGGTTCTGCCTTCCGAGATTGCTGATGAGACCATTTTGGGAACCATGCACTTTATGATAGGTGAGGCAGAAGGTTCTTGATGGGGCACAAGGAGGAGCAGTTTGGGAAGCAGTGCATTCATTCAGCAGGTAACGCTGTGCTTGGGCTCTAACCACAGCTCAATATCTGTCCGACAGCCCAATCAGCGGCAGGAGCAGGGCACAGCAACGAGTTTTCTCGCAGGTCAGCGACACTTGTTTAAAAGTACAGAAGAGTCAAGTGGGCCAGTAGGGAGAGTAGGAGTGTCAGGCCTTAGCCAAATTTCTGTTAAGGTCCCTTTTTTTCTCTCTCTTACTGTATCTAGTGTAGTAAATGGCTATTGTGTGTTCTTCATGCCGTATGTAATAGAGTCCTGGGAGACCCAGAGTCTCCCAGGGAACTATATATATCTGTGTGAATTGTATCTGGCTGCAGATCCTTGAAGACCATATTAGGGATCTGGAGCAGCAGCTGGATGACCTTCAGCTTGTACGGGAGAGTGAGGAGATAATTGATCAGAGTTATAGGGAAATAGTCACCCTGAAGTTGCAGGAGGCGAGTAGCTGGGTGACTGTCAGGAGAAATTGAAATGTGAATAGGCGGTTAGCACAGAGCACCGCTGTGACCATTCCCCTCAAAAATAAGTATACCATTTTGGATTCTGTTGTGGGGGATGATCTCCCACAGGAATGCCACGGTGACTGGGTTACTGGCACTGAGCTTGAGTCCATGGTGCAGAAGGGAAAGAGGGGAGTGGTAGTGATAGGGGATTCAATAGTCAGGGGAACAAACGGGACACCCGAATGGTATGTTGTATTCCTGCTGCCCAGGTCAGGGCACCTCAGATCGCATCCACAACACTTTGGATAGGGAGGGGGAGCAGCCAGATGTTTTGGTACAAATTGGCACCAATGACATAGGAAGAACAAGTAATGAGGTTCTGAAAAGAAAATTAGAGAGCTAGGTAGAAAGCTGAGAAGCAGCACCTCCCAGATAGTAGCTTCTGGATTGCTGCCTGTGTCACGTGCCAGTGAAGGTAGAAACAGGATGATTTGGCAGACGACTGTACGGCTGAGAAGCTGGGGCATGGGGCAAGGCTTCAGGTTCTTCAATAATTGGGATCTATTCTGGGGAAGGTATGACCTGTTTAAAAGTGACAGGTTGCACCTGAACCCGAAGGGGACTGATATTTTCATGGGCAGGTTTGTTAGAGCTGTTAGGTTTTAAATAAATGTGGCAGGGGTGGGAAGTGTAGTAAAGGGACTCAGGATGGGATGATAAAAAAGTAAAGATAGCATACAGTCAGACTGTCAGGAGGACAGGCAGGTGATGGGACTTAGTTGCAGCCAACAGGCTGAGTATCAAATCATTAGGGATGCAGAATCAGAAAGGATAGCAAATACAGTACTCAAGGTGTTGTATCTAAATGCACTTAGTATAAGAAATAAGGCCGATGATCTTGTTGTACTATTAGACTGCTAGGTATGATGTTGTGGCCATCACTGAATTGTGGTTGAAGGATGGTTTAATTGGAAACTGAATGTCCAAGGTTACACGTTGTATCGGACGGATAGGAAGGTAGGGAGAGGGGGTGGTGTGGCTTTACTGGTAAAGAATGGCATCAAATCAGTAGAAAGATGTGACATAGGATTGGATGATTTTGAATTCTTGTGGGTTGAATTAGGAAACTGCAAGGGTAAAAGGACCCTGTTGGCACTTATATACAGGCTTTCCAACAGTGGCTGGGAGGTGGACGACAGATTACAACAAGAAATAGAAAAGGTGTGTCAAAAGGACAATGTTACAATTGTCATGGGAGATTTTAACATGCAGATCAATTGGGAAAATCAGGCTGGTAATGAATCTCAAGGCAGAGAGTTTGTTGAATGCCTAAGAGATGGATTTTTGGAGCAGTTTGTCATTGAGCCTGCTAGGGGATCAGCTATACTGGATTGGGTGTTGTGAAGGACCAGAGTAAGCATAAAACTAGGAGAGCAGGTAAAGATGAAAAAAATAGGGGTTTTATTTACCCAAAATGTTTACAAACTCAACAGAACTGTTCTAGAGTCCAAACTTGAATCAGCTAACAAAACAGAACTTGGTTACAACAGCCTAGTAAATACTCCTCAAACCAAGAGACACCCCTCATGTCCTGACTGCGGGTTTATATTCGTTGCTGGCCAGTCCATAGTAAATTGCAGGGGAAAGAAAACATTCCTCTCCTTAAAAAGATACAGCACAAATGAAGCAACTCCAGAGAACACTCATCCGGCTGTGGCAGAATGGCACAATCCAATTATCCAGCCCCATCTACTGAGGCTGGGGTAATGCAACAGCTCAGTCGTTTACCAGATTATCAGGATGGTCGGCTACAGGACACTTTAATATGCCCGGCTGATGGTGCGGCTGGTAATTGCAGCTGCCACAGATGTTCTGTAATTAGGAAGCTTTAGGTAACAGAGCCCTTAGGAGACAGTGATCACAATATGACTGAGTTCAACTTGAAATTTGATAGGGAGAAAACAAAGTCTGATGTAGCAGTATTTCAGTGGAGTAAAGGGAATTACAGCGGTAATGAGAAAGGAGTTGACCAAAGTAAATTGGAAGGATGTCAGCAGAGCAGCAATGGCGTGAGTTTCAGGGAAAAATAAGGAAGATGCAGGACATATGCATTCCAAAACTGAAGAGATACTCAAATGGCAAAATAGTACAATCGTGGCTGACAGGGTTGTCAAAGCTAATGTAAAAGCAAAAGAGAGGTCGTACAACAATTTAGTGGAAGACTGAGGATTGGGATGCTTTTAAAACCCTACAGAGTGCAACTAACAAAATCATTCACAGGGAAAAGATGAAATATGAAAGCAAGCTAGCAAACAATATTAAAGTGGATAATAAAAGCTTTTACAAGTATATAAAAAAATAAAAGAGATGAGAGTGGATATAGGACCACTAGAAAATGAGGCTGGAGAAGTAATATTGGGGGCCAAGGAGAGGAGTATTTTGCATCAGTCTTCACTGTGGAGGACACTAGCAGTATGCCTGACGTTGTAGCGTGTGAAGGACGAGAAATGGGTGCAGTTACTATTACAAGGGAGAAGGTGCTCAAAAAGCTGAAAGTACCCTTGTACATTAGTCACCCAGACCAGATGAACTGCACCCTAGGGTTCTGAAAGGGGTAGTGGTAGGGATTGTGGAGGCATTAGTAATGATCTGTCAAAAATCATTGAACTCTGGGATGGTGCCAGAGGACTGGAAAATTGCAAATGTCACTCCACTCTTTAAGAAAGGAGGAAGGCAGCGGAAAGGAAATTATAGACTAATTTGCCTGACTTCAGTGGCTGGGAAGATGTTAGAGTCAATTGTTAAGGATGAGGTGATGGAGTACTTGGTGACACAGGTCAAGACAGGACAAAGTCAGCATGGTTTCCTTCAGGGAAAATCCTGCCTGACGAACCTGTCGGAATTCTGTGAGGAGATTACACAAAGGATAGATAAAGGGGATGCAGTGGATGTTGTATATTTGAACTTCCAGAAGGCCTTTGACACGGTGCCACACATGAAGCTGCTTACCAAGTTAGAAGCTCATGGAAAGTTACTAGCATGGTTAGAGGATTGGCTGATCGGTAGGAAGCAGTGAGTGGGAATAAAAAGGTCCTTTTCTGATTGGCTGGCAGTGTCTAGTGGTGTTCTGCAAGGGTTGGTGTTGGAACCACTTCTTTTTATGCTGTATATCAATGAATTTGATGATGGAATAGATGGCTTTGTTGCCAAGTTTGCAGATGATATGAAGATTGGTGGAGGGGCAGGTAGTTTTGAGGAAATGGGTAGGCTGCAGAAGGACTTAGACAGATAAAGAGAGTAGCAAATGAAATACAATGTTGAAAAATGCATGGTCATGCACTTTGGTAGTGGAAATAAAGGTGCAGACTATTTTCTAAACTGAGAGAAAATTCAAAAATCTGAGATGCAAAGGGGCTTGGGAGTGTCATAGTCCCGATCATTTATTCCCTATCTTGCTCCTAATTTCCGTTGATCATGCCACGGTTCCCACTGTTAATTTCCCAGTTGCTTCTAATTCACTTTGATGACAGCACACCTGGTTTCCATCAAGAACTGCAGCATAAGGACCCTGGCAACACAACCACTAGTCGCCAGTTCGTTGGTCTTTTTCCTGTGAGATAACTACATTCCCGACTGCTTAAAACCGTTTGTTCTAAGTTTATCTCCAGTTTCAAGGTTTACCTATGAGACTCCGTTTCTCTGAGTCAAGACTCCGTGTCAAGTCTCTGAGTCAAGACTTCATGTCAAGGCTCTGTATCAGGGCTCCCTGTCAAGATCCCTCCTGTTTGCTGTTCGGCGTTTACGCCCGTGTAAGCATCCAAACTCAATCTCCGTGCCTGTGTCCTGCACTTGGGTTTGCTTCCTCCGCTCATTGCAACAGAACGAACTGGCCACAATGGATCAGCACGACTACCGGAAGGTCTCCCTTTGAATGCTCCCTCGGTTACCAACCCCCTCTGTTCTCCACTCATGTAGAGGACATTGCTGTCCCTTCTGTTCAGGCCCATCTCCACCAGTGCCTCAACATCTGGAAAGACACACGCGCGGCCCTGCTTGTCTCAGCCGACTGCAACCGGAGGATTGTCGATCGCCATCAGATTCCTGCACTTGATTATCAGCCTTGGCAGAAGGTTTGGCTCTCTTCTAAAGACATCCCCCTCAAGAACGAGCCCAAGAAACTCATCCCCCCGCTTCCTGGGACTATTTGGGATTGAGAGTATTATTAACCCCTCGGCGGTCCAACTCAAACTGCTCAAATCTATGCACATCCATCCTACATTCCACGTTTCCCAATTGAAGCCGGTATCTGTCAGCCCTTTGTGCCTTCCGGCTGAACCCCCTCCACCCGCCCAGATCATTGACAACCACCTGGCATACACCGTCCGCGATTACTGGATGTGCGCTGCTGAGGCAGAAGCCTCCAATACTTGGTCGATTGGAAGGGATACGGCCTGGAGAACTGTTCCTGGATTCCCCGCTCCTTCATCTTGGACCCTTCCCTCATCTGGGATTTCCATCGGGACAATCCGGACAAGCCTGGTGGGTCACCAGGAGACTCCCGTTGGTGGAGAGGTACTGTCGTGGTCTGAATTGTTTATTCCCTATCTTGCTCCTAATTTCTGTTGATTGTGCCACGGTTCCGACCGTTTAATTTCCCATTTACTGCTAATTCGCTTTGATGACAGCATACCCGGTTTCCATCAAAAACTGCAGTTTAAGAACTCTGGCATCATAACCACTAGTCGCCAGTTCGTTGGTCTTTTTCCTGTGAGATGACTACGTTCCCAACCACTTAGAACCGTTTTTTCAAAGTTTAGCTCCATTTCAAGGTTTACCTATGAGACTCCGTTGCTTTGAGTCAAGGCTCCGTGTCAAGATCCCTCCAGTTTGCTGTTCGGTGTTTACGCCCGTGTAAGCATCTGAACTCAGTCTCCGTGTTTGTGTCCTGCACTTGGGTTCGCTTCCTCCACTCATTGCAACAAGCAGTCCTTCTGCAAACACCTCAAAGGTTAACTTGCAGGTTGAGTTGGTGGTGAGGAAGGCAAATACAATGTTAACATTCATTTCAAGAGGTCTAGAATACTAGAGAAGGGATGTGATGCTAAGGCTGTATAAGGCACTGGTGAGGCCTCAACTTGAGAATTGTGAACAGTTTTGGGCCTCTCATCTTAGAAAAGATGTGCTGGCATTGGAGAGGGTGCAGAGGGGGTTTACAAGGATTATTCCAAGAAAAAAAGGGTTACTATATGAGGAACATTTGATAGCTCGGGGTCTGTACTCACTGGAATTTAGAAGGATGATGGGGGATCTCATTCAACTGTTGAAAGGCCTAGGCAGAGTAGATGCTGAAAGAATGTTTCCAATGGTGGGGGAGTCTAGGACAAGAGGGCACAGTGTCAGTATAGAGAGGCATCCATTTAAAACAGAGATGCAAAAAAATTTCTTTAGCCAAAGGTTGGTGAATTTGTGGAATTTATTACCACATGCAGCTGTGGAGGCAAGTCATTGGGTGTATTTAAGGCAGAGACTGATAGGTTCTTGATTAGACATGGCATCAAAGGTTGGGGCAAAAGGCTGGGGAGTGGGGCTGAGGAAAAAAGGATCAGTATCCTTTTTTCCTCAGCCCCACTGAGGAAACTCAATGCAGACTCAATGGGCCAAATGTCCTAATTCTACTCCTATACCTTATTCTCTTATGATCACATGTACTCTCACAAACACTGAAAGAAAACTTCATTTCTTGTTTTTATTTGTTGCATTTTCCTTTTCCTTCTTTGATCTTTCTTCTCACTTCCTTTATCATTCTCTACATTTCCCTTTAATTTCCTAAGCTTTGTCTTTCTTTTTTCCCCTTCGTTGTCCATCTCTTTCCTTTCTTCCCTACTCTCGCTTTTTTTCCTCTTTAATTTTCTGATTTGCAGCTTCTCGCTCTTCCACTTTATTACCTCCCTTTGCTCCACAGCGGGTGCAATAGTGGCAGAGCTGGTACATCCTGGGCCACACATCTGCAGCCATGTGATCCCGTCAGTTCCGTCTGTGACTGCCTGGTATTCACTCACTTCCAAAGACATGTGGCTTGGTAAGTTAATTTGCCCCTGTAAGTTGCCCTAGTCTGTTTATGCCGGTGGTAGAACCTCAGGGGAGGTTAAGAGAAATGCAGAGAGAATAAAATGAGTGCAGCATCTGTGCTCCCAATTTACCCCCGTTCACCTAGAACTGCTGTCACCCTGCCAATAGTGCAATACTTCAGTGTAAATACGGTGTAATATCCCCCAAGTACATGCTTGCAACACAAATGCCAGACAATACACCAAAGGCGAGTAAATAATTACAACTTTATAGTTATTTCTTAGTGATGGGTTAGTAGAAACAGATAACCTAAAGGCGCCAAATCAGTAAGTTTATCAGTTTGCGCACATAATATTTTAATACGTCGGAGCTCACGCCTCCGGTTCCATCCACAACGACCTCCCAAGCCTTCAGCCGCTGTCCGAACCACCGACGTCCAGTATCCGCCGCCCTGGAACCACTGTCCGCTCCTCACACGTCCGTCCTCCTCGCTCACCTCCCAAGAAAGACCGCAAAATCCCGCTCAGCTTACACATACAAGACGGCAGAACAATTCTCCATTGGTTAGTTCCCCCCTTATCTACAGTTATAACGCAAACATTCCAGACACAGAAACCCATTACAGCATTAAATAACATTACAGAGAAGCCATTTCATGATAACAATACAGAGAGGCCATTTTGTTAGCCTGAACAGTTAACACCACAGTTACTGGTACTGAGAGCCCTGCATGAGATTAGTAAGACTGGTGTAGATGTTATTGACGGTTGTCATAGATTCAATGGGTGGTAGGGTTATTTTCATACTGCTATCACTCTATGACATTATCTCTTTAACGCTTTTCATATTTTCTTTCATCTCTTTCTTGAGTGGAGATTTTAATGTTAACAAGAATGTGAGTGTAGGCCAGACATTAAAGCCAAGAAATTGAGAATGGTCAGGAAGCTGGTTGCCATCTTCATTTAACTGCAGCAGGAAAGCTGTGTGAAAGCATCCCACCTCGGGAGAGGCAACTCTCAAAGTTAGTACGTTACTTGGTTCACTACAGTGAAATTAGCTTGGATTTTGTGTTTGAAACTTGATTCCATTAAATTCCCAGTCTTCCTGAAACTCAGCAGTTAATTTAAGTCAGGGTTTCAATTGAGGGGGCCGATATTGTGACTATGGAAAATGCCAATAGGTATTGAGTACTTGCAGTTGCTTTCTTATCATTTGGGGTTAAAGAGCTTGTTCCTGATAGCTGTGTTGAAAGGTTGTTCTGCACAGACCAGCAATGCTGCTGCCTAAGCTGTATTCCTTTTGACCTCCCATGAGAGTCAAGCTGAGTGACTGTAACACAGAAAAAGCAACAACAGTAAGCTGCCATTCAATGGCTGAATTGGTATTAACAGAAAGGTACAGCACGTGCAAATCTATCACATAGGGTGTGTGTTTTAAGGGGAAGGAAATTCCCACACTTGTTTTCCAGTACCATCAAATCTTGCCCCCTTTTTCCCACTAAAATATCATGAATTAAGCCACATCTCCACCTTGTCCTTTGAGGGAAAAGTGCACAGTTAAATCTTTCCTGTCAGCAAAGTTTCTCAGTTCCAGCATCACTCTAATAAATGTGTAATTATAGTAACTGAAAGTGTTCATGGTTCTGCAGACTTAATGAAAGTCTCACTCAAACTTAATGCAAATTCTCCACTTTTTATTCCTGTCATCTTAAAAATGAACCAGGTTGTTTCACATGTATTTTCATACATCTTTATCTCTCCTATTAATGATTTTAATGACTTCCTCACTTTCCTCAACAAACTGATTTTTAACAAATTCATATGGTACTTGCTCTATAAACAGAAACCTGTTCAGTTTACTTTTTGCTTAAAATCTCTTAGTTTTAAAAATTGGAAACTATAGTAGTTTTAGGCTGGTGAAATAAAATGTGCATGGAGTACTGAGCTATTGTTTTGATGCTATTTGTAGCTGCTGGCTTTAAAATCCATAAAGATAATGAAATGGGACAGATGGACAGATTAGAATGTAAAACATTTATCTTTTTAAAATGCAATAATTTCATTTTAATCATGTCAGCTTGATTCATTTGAAAGCACTCTCCTCGTAGTTTCAGAAGCCTTTTGATAATCAACTGTTATGTATGATAGAATTAAGGATCTGTAAAGGATCTTTCCTCAGATAAATGTTAAACTGAGTGTTCATGATCCCATGCTTTCATTCAAGAAATAATCTGGGAAATGATTCAATGTATTTTCTATAGTCAGTATCAACATAAAGCTACCGTAATTATCTGGTTACTGCTACCTGTAGCAGGTCACTTGTGTGCTCAAGACACTTTCGTATTTTCCTACTCAATAAAAACAATATTGTGTTAAAAATCACTTAATATTGAGGAAGTACAAGAATGAAGAAAGACTTTTTGATATAGTTAGTTGCTTTCATGAGATTAGGTGACAGGAAGGCACATATGTGTCTATTATTGCCATGTATACTGTTTACTCTGAGGTTCACATGAGCAAGAGATTTCATCGGACTAAGCGAGTGGAAATCTGCAGGAACAGCATTGTACAGAAAATTATGTGTCTGTGAAATTCATTTCCAGAGATGATGCAGAATCTAAATCAATATTTAGCATAGATTGTAAAAATCTTCACCATGGTGATGGTAGGCCAAAGGGCTCATTTCTGTGCTGTATGATTCCAAGATTAGACTGAATTGATGAGTGTAGGAAGGATGTGGGAACAAGGCATACACAGTAAATAAGATAGCATGATTTATTTGAAAGGGAGGTAAAGGCATAGAGTGGCAGCCAAATTGTCCATATGTGGTAGCTTTAAACGCTGGTTTGTACTCCTATATGCTACCACATGGATGTCCTTTTCTTTCACCTTTTACAGTTCTGTTGGGGACTCAATCCTTACATGTTCTCTGATCCATTGAGTGTTTCTGCCATTATTTTGTTTCATGTCTTTACCTGGTGAGTATTTAAAATGACTATGGGGGGCACTGCCAGAGGGAAGACCATGCCATGTGTGGACATAGAGTGGCACGGTGCTGCAGCGGGTAGTGTTGATACCTCACAACTCCATTGCTTGAGGTTTGATTCTGACTGCTAGTGCTGTATGTGTGGAGTTTGCATTTTTCTCCCTGTGACCATGCGGGTGCCCCAGTGGTCTGGCTTCCTCTGACATCCCTAGATCATGCTGATTCATTAGTTAACTGGCCTCTGTAAACTCCACCTTGTGCAGTAGGATAGCAAGAGATTCAGACTGGAGCTGATGGGCACAGGAGAGAGAGCAGACCACAGGAAAATAAGTGGGAGAATGGGATTGATGAGATACCTCTGAGAACCAACAGCCTGTACATTTGATAGGCCAATTTGCCTTCCTCCATGTCATAGAAAATGTGAAACAGTTGTCTGAGACATGTTGAGTTGGACAGCTGTTTTCTAAAGTCTGTGTAAAAGTCTTGAAAGATATTGAAACAAAAGTCAATGTTGCACACAAAATATAAAGCAAAGATAGCATCCTGATGAGCTTAAACAATGATGATTTTCTTCAGTGTAGAATGTGTAGGAGACTGAAAAATTGAACTTTGTTGTTTCCTTGTCATAATTTGTACACAGAATCAACGAAATAGCAACACAAAAATCTCAGATTTATTACTTTGAGATTTATCTAGGTTTTCGAGAATCAGACATTGCACCTCTCCAATTTACTATCTCCTGTTAATATTTTTAGATTTAAGAATCTGAAACAATGTGATGGCAAGATGGCATATTGTATGTAATTCAACTAGCCAAAATCCCAAAACAAAAGCATAAACTGTTTCAGTACATAGCAGGTGAGGCGACATCTGTGACAGAGAAATGGACTTAATATTTCAGATTGTTGGCTCTTCATCAAAAATGGAAAAGGTCCATTTGCCCCTGCTCACTAATCTTCCGCCAGGCACTTATCCCTAAGTGCAACACTCACCAATTCACTTCCTCCCTCACCTCCATTCAGGGTTCCAAGAGGTCCTTCCAGGCAACACTTTATCTGCAAATCTGCTGGGGTCGTCTATTGTGTCTGGTGCTCCCAAATTGGCCTCCTCTACATTGGTAAGACCCATCGTAAATTGGGGAACCACTTCATCAAGTACCTGTTCCACCCTCCAAAAGCAGAACATCCTGGTGGCCAAACATTTTAATTCCAATTCCCATTCCCATTCCAAAATGTTGGTCCTCTTGTGCCAATATGATGGTGGAGGAGCAACACCTTACAAAGAGAGATTGATAAGTTTGTGGCCTAAGGTAGGCGTCAATTTTAGAAAACCTAGCACATTTATTTTTCAACATAGACCCCTTCTACATTTACACACTTAGTCCAGCGGTCGTGGAGCATACTGATCCCTTCTTTGTAGAAGTGGTCCACAGCAGGGGTGATTGATAAGTTTGTGGCCCAAGGTAGAAGGAGATGAATTATACAGCTCTCATTACATGCTTGTGCAGTTAAACTCTTTGCGTGAAAATGCATAAAGTTTGAAGTTAACTCATCTCCTACCTTAGGCCACGAATTATCAATCACCCCTGCTGTGGACCACTTCTACAAAGAAAGGATCCGTATGCTCCACAACTGCTGGACTAAGTGTGTAAATGTAGGAAAATTAAATGTGCTAGGTTTTCTAAAATTGACTCCTTCTAACTTACGCCACAAACTTATCAATCACCCCTTGTATATTCCATCTGGGTAAGCCTCAAACCTGGTGGCATGTGTATTGATCTCTCCTTCCAGTAAAAATATTTTTCACTCTCTCTCCCCTCTTATTGTAGTCCCCACCCTAGCCTTTTACTTCTTCTCACCTCCCTATCACTTCTCCCTGGGTCCTTTCCTTCCTTTTCTCTTACGGTCCGCTCTCCTCTCCTATCAGATTCCTCCTTCTCCAGTTCTTTATCTTTACCACCCATTGGCTTTATCCATCACCTTTTAGTTAGCCTTCTTCCCCTCCCCTCACCAGCTTTTTATTCCGGGGTCTTCCCCCTTACTTTCCAGTCCTGATGAAGGGTCTCGCCCTAAACTTCGACTGTTCATTCATTTCCATAGATGCTGCCTGACCTAAGTTCCAACAGCATTTTGCATGTGTAACCAAGGTATGTTACTTAAAGAATTCAAGGATCCCACCTCTATCAGAGCACAATTGGATTTGTTATTGATGTGCATGATGCACCTCAGATTATCTTGATACCTCGGCCCAACGATAATCACTGTTTTTTTTAAAGTACCTTAGCTCTACTGAGGCCAGGACGATGCTGCAAGTCACGTTTTCAATATTCTATTGGAGCTCGAATTCGAAAGCGGGAGCTCCCAGGCCCACCTTGAAATTAGTTACTGTTCTCAAAGTTATTCATTGCAGAAAGAGACTATCGTCGTGAAAAAAAAACTGTGAAGCGAATTCTCGCTGAAGCATTCGGCTTCTTTGCGCTTGCGATGCAAATACAAGCTGACGTCTCATTGTTGACGAAAGAAGTCAAAACGGCATCTAACTAATATAGTTTTAATATTGTTTATCACAATGCTAACTCCCGATAGAGAACAGGATCTACTCTGGCTGCACTTATATCCCTGAAATAGGAGCCACCTTGTCGTCATAGTTCTGCTTTCAGTGTTGTTGCTTCCTGTTTGGAGAATGGTCCTCACCGGCTCGTATCACTTTTCCACACCCCCTGTCACTCGGGGGGGTAGTTCCGTCTTATTCCCGCCACTGACTTTTAAAACCCTTACTACCCGTTAAACTTGCACACTCAATGGATAGAGATGGTTGCAGACTTCTCAGTTGAAGAAATGCAAGCCAGGTCAGTGTAAAATTAGCTTTATGTATAAAATACATGTGCATGTGTTTGAGAGCGCGTGTCATATTGATTAATAAAGGCGTCCAGTGTAATTTGCTTCTAGTTACTGTAGCTCGATTGATTTCTGTACTAATTTCATTAAGAACAGAAATTATTTTTTCTAATCTGGATATTTTAGAACACTGCAGGCCTTTTCTTTATACTTGGGTTTGGGTGACTTCCTGCAGCTGCGAGAGCTGGGTCTGTTATTGTTTGGGAGATTAAGCGAATCGTGTGCTTTGTGTACAGTACTATCCTTGGCGCCATGTTTGCAGAACATATTTGGAGAACAAAGAGCTGATGTTCAAGCTGCAATATCAGCAACAGCAAATAATTATCTTTACATTCAAAGCAGTTCTAAAACATCGTACACGTAGGTTTGATATACGAACTCGTAAGCAAACATATCGGGCCAACTGCCTCTGCGGGACGGGCGCTGTGTATACTGTAGTTGCAACTGCTATCGTTGCATGCATACGGGGGTGATAGGGGACCGAGGGATCAGGTGGGCATGACCGAAGCGCCTCACCTGTGCACGAACGAGAACTCGTGTTTGCCTCAAATTCAGGGGAGAGACGCGACCACTGTTCCTGGATTCTGTGAAAATAAATGTCCACGCTTTAACAGACCCAGAAATGCTTAGTATTTGCGAAATTCCAATAGAAAGCTTATGCTTCTTATGTAAGTTCCTCTCTGAAGTTGTTTGTTCAGTACTGTTTATCAATAGCAGCAGTTGAAGAGCTGCGACACGTAATCACGGGGAATAATATTCTACACAAATGGACATCTGCCAATAGATTACAGCAGAAATTAACAATACACAGACAAGTTTACACCGGCCAGTGGCGTACTTGTAAAAAAAAGCAGTACCTCTAAACTAACTAACAAGTGTTTTTTTTTGCAAAATACAGTGGTGCTAGAAGGTTATGTAGAATTTTCTTTATTTCTGCATAAATATGACCTAAAATGTGATCAAATCTTCATATAGGTCCTAAAACTAGATAAAGATAGCCCAATTAGATAGATAGATAGATAGATACTTTATTCATCCCCATGGGGAAATTCAACATTTTTTTTCCAATGTCCCATACACTTGTTGTAGCAAAAAACTCATTACATACAATACTTAACTCAGTAATAATATGATATGCATCTAAATCACTAACTCAAAAAGCATTAATAATAGCTTTAAAAAAAAAGTTCTTAAGTCCTGGCAGTTGAATTGTAAAGCCTAATGGCATTGGGGAGTATTGACCTCTTCATCCTGTCTGAGGAGCATTGCATTGACAGTAACCTGTCGCTGAAACTGCTTCTCTGTCTCTGGATGGTGCTATGTAGAGGATGTTCAGGGTTTTCCATAATTGACCGTAGCCTACTCAGCGCCCTTCGCTCAGCTACCGATGTTAAACTCTCCAGTACTTTGCCCACGACAGAGCCCGCCTTCCTTACCAGCTTATTAAGACGTGAGGCGTCCTTCTTCTTAATGCTTCCTCCCCAACACGCCACCACAAAGAAGAGGGCGCTCTCAACAACTGACCTATAGAACATCTTCAGCATCTCACTGCAGACATTGAATGACGCCAACCTTCTAAGGAAGTACAGTCGACTCTGTGCCTTCCTGCACAAGGCATCTGTGTTGGCAGTCCAGTCTAGCTTCTCGTCTAACTGTACTCCCAGATACTTGTAGGTCTTAACCTGCTCCACACATTCTCCATTAATGATCACTGGCTCCATATGAGGCCTAGATCTCCTAAAGTCCACCACCATCTCCTTGGTCTTGGTGACATTGAGATGCAGGTAGTTTGTTAAATAAATAACACAAAAATATTCTATGCATTAATTTATTTATTGAGAAAAATGATCCAATATTATATGTATTTATTGGGAAAAGTATGTGAACCTTTGCTTTCAGTAATTGGTGTGACTCCCTGATACCGCGATAACTTCAACCAAATGTTTCCGATAACTGTTGATCAGTCCCACATATTGGCTTGGAGCAATTTTAGGCCATTCTTCCTTACAACACTGCTTCAACTCTGGGATGTTGGTGGGTTTCCTTGCATGAATTGCTTGGTTCAGATCCTTCCACAACATTTCTGTAGGATTAAGGTCAGGACTTTGACTCAGCCATTCCAAAACACAAATTTTCTTCTTTTTAACCATTCTGTTGTTGATTTACTGTTGTCTTTCAGATCATTGTCTTGTTGCATTATCCAACTTCTATTAAGCTTCAGGTGACCAGCTGCTATCCTGACATTCTCCTGTAGAACGTGTTGATACAATTTTGAATTAATTGTTTCCTCAACAACTGCAAGCTGTCCAGGCCCTGAGGCAGCAAAGCAGCCCCAAGCCATGATGCTCCTTTCACCATTCTTCACAGTTGGGATGAGGTTTTGATGTTGGTGTTCAGTGCCTTTTTTCCTCCAAACATATCAATGTGCATTTCTGCCAAAAAGTTCATCTTTTGTCTCATCTGTCCGTAGAACATTGTCCCAGAAGTGTTGTGGAACATTCAGGTGTTCTTTTGCAAGCTTGTAACATGCAGCAATACTTTTTTGGAGAGCGGTTGTTTCCATGAACACCATTGTTGATTAGTGATTTTCTCAGAGTGAACACATGAACAGACTTTAGCACGTTCTAGAGCTTTTGTTGTTACCATTGGGTTCATTTTCACCTGCTTCAGTATTGCACATTGTGCTCTTGGTGTGATCTTTGCAGGATGCCCACTCCTAGAGAAAGTAGCACCTGTACTGAATTTCCTCCATTTGTAGACAATGTCTCTTACTGTGGACTGATGAACACTCAGGTCTTTAGAAATGCTTTTGTAGCATTTCCCAGCTTCATGCATCTCTACAATTCTTCTTCTAAGGTCCTCTGAAGGTTGTTTTGATCCAGGCATTGTGCACATAAACAGATCTTTCTTGAGAAGAGCAGATGCAATCAGTAACCTGACTTTGTGTTTTATTTATATACCTCTACAACCTACACCTCCAATCCCATCTCACTGATTGGAACACCTGAATCCAAATGGCTTTTGTAGAAGGCATTACCCCAGGGATTCACATACTTTTTTCCAACAAATACATGTAATATTGGATAATGTTTCTCAATAAGTAAATGAACAAGTATAATGTTTTTTTGTGGCAAACACGAGGAAATCTGCAGATGCTGGAAATTCAAGCAACACACACAAAATGCTGGTGGAACGCAGCAGGTCAGGCAGCATCTATAGGGAGAAGCGCTGTTGACGCGTCGGGCCGAGACCCTTTGTCAGGAAGTCCTGACGAAGGGTCTCGGCCCGAAACATCGACAGTGCTTCTTCCTAGAGATGCTGCCTGGCCTGCTGCGTTCCAGCAGCATTTTGTGTGTGTTGCTAATGTTTTTTTGTGTTTTTTTATTGAATTGGGTTTTCTTTATTTAGTTTCAGGAGTTACATGAAGATCTGATCACATTTTAGACCATATTTATGCAGAGATAGAGAAAATTCTACAGGGTTCACAAACTTTCTAGCACCACTGTAGAGGGATGGGAGTCATCAGGTTGCAGAACTGTTTCTTCTCATTCTCATAGTCCGTAAATAACAAAAGAATAATCAAAGGCAAATCTTAATTTACAAATAAGCTGAATCGCAACTAGGTCAATTGCATTCATGGAAGACTACTTCACACTCAAAGCTAAAATAACCCAAGGAGCTACTGTATGGAGTACATGACCCATGTTTTGGATATTTTTGTGCTAGTGCATTGAGTTTTCCATTTGCCCATTTTTTATTGTGATGGATTCTGTACTTGTAATTATAAGAAATTATACCACATGTTACAGTAATAGAAATCAAATTATGCCTTCTTCAGAAATACACTATACTAATGAATAAGTCTTTTAATCAAACAGTTGAGTTTATGATGAAAATACCAAGCTGGAAACTGGCATTTGTCCAGCATCACTAGCACTCAAGATTAGCAAAATAATAGAAAAATGGATCCCCGGGATGTGGCCTTCTTAGGCAATTACTTGGTGTTTCCACTTGATTTTGTGGGTTGCAAACTGATCAGTAAGCTGCAAGACCTAGACCCTGATATCTTCTTGTGCAATTGGATCTTCGATTTCCTCATTTGCAGACCTGAGTCAGTTCAGATTGGCACCGACATCTCCTCCCCAATCAGCGTCAGCACGGCTACACCATGAATCTCTGTGCTTAGCCCCCTCCGCCATTCACTTTACACTATGACTGTAATGCCAAGCACAGCTCCAATGCCATTACAAAGAAGGCACAGTTAAGCCTCTACTTCTTTAGAAGTTTGTGAATATTGGGCATGTCATCTAAAACTTTGACAAACTTCTATAGATGTACATTGAAGAGTATACTGACTGGTTGCATCATGGCCTGGTACAGAAACACCAGTGCCCTTGAATGAAAATCCTACAAAATGTAGTGGACACAGCCCAGACCATCACAGGTAAAGCCCTCCTCACCACTGAGCACATCTCCAAGGAGCTCTGTTGCAGGTCAGGCAGCATCTATCAAGAGGAATGAACAGTAGGTGTTTTGGGCTGAGACCCTTCATTGAGATGGAAAAAGAAAGGGGAAAATCCTGAATAAGAAGGTGAGGAAGAGGAGTACAAGTTAGAAGGTGAAGGGTAAAGCTAGGTGAAGGGACAGGTGGGTGTTTGTGAGAGAAGAGATAAAGTTAGAAGCTGATGGATGGAGGTAAAGGGCTGAAGAAGAAGGAATCTGATGGGAGAGGACAGTGGATCATAGGGGAAAGGTAAGGAGGAGGGGCACCAGTTGGAGGTGATGGGCAAGTGAAGAGAAGGCAAGGGGTTAGAAGGGAGCTAGAGTGGGGAATGGAAAAGAGAGAAGTAGTGGGGGAGAAATTGCTGGAAGTTAGAAAGATCAATGTTCATGCCATCAGTTTGGAGGCTATGCAGACATAATATGAGGTGTTGCTCTCCAACCAGAGTGCCGTCATCGTGACAGTGAGGACCAACATGTCAGAATAGGAATGGGAAGTCAAATTGATATGGGTGGTCACTGGGAAACCTCGACATTGTGGCAGACAGAGCGAAGATGCTTGAGGAAGTGGTCCCCCAATCTATGTCGGGTCTCACTGATGTAGAGGAGGCTGCATTGGATACAGTAGATGACCCTGACAGACTTTCAGGTGAACCAATCTGGATAGGCATGTTGAGACCCTGAATGGTGGTGAGGGGGGAGGTGTAGAGGCAGGTGTAACATTTGTCCCACTTTCAGGGATAGGTGGAGGAGGGAGATAAGTGGGAAGACACAAATGGACAAGGAAGTCACGTAGAGAACAATCCTTGCAAAAAGCCTAGAGTGGGGGGTGGTGGTGGGAAGATCTCCTTAATGGCAGATTCCATTGAAGATGGCCAAAGTTACAGGATATGATGTGGCAGGACACGGAAATTTGTGTGGTAGTAGGTATGGACAGGGGAACCCTGTCCCTGCTATGGGGTGAGAATGGATGTGTTGGAAATGGAGAAGGTGCAGTTGAGGGAAGCATCTATGGTATTGGAAGGGAAACCCCATTCTTTGAAGAAGGAGGTCATCTCAGATGTTCTAGAACAGTTGTGATGGAAACAGAGGAACTAGTAAAAGGGAATTGATTTTTACAAGTGAAGAAGCTTAGTCAAAGTAGCTGTGAGAGTCAGTATAAACATATAGATAGAGACAGAGACAAAAAGACCAAGAAAGCAGCAGAGGGAGGTGTCTGATATGGACCAAGTAAATTTGAGGGCAGGGTGAAAGTTGATGAAATTGACAAGCCCAGTAGGGGTGCAGGAAGTAGTGCCGGTGCAGTCTTTGATAGCAAGTGGTGCCCCTGAGCTGAAAAGTTGTAGGTGTTAAGAAGATTTGATTGAAGACTTTCAAACAGTGCAAAGGATAAGCATAGATAAACTAATTGTTATAGTTTAAAGAAATCCAGAGAATATGACTGTTATATCAGCAAATAAATAACTTGTTATCAGAAAATAATGTGCATTTTACAGAATTGCCAACTTATTTTACATTGGATAGTAGGAAAGGATGCATTCTTAATTTTGGTCAGAGTTGCCTGTATTAAATGTGAGTACCAAATTGATGTAAGTATTTACCACACACTTGTGCTATTTTTAGAAATTGTGTGATTGCCTATGGGAAATCAGAGAATAATGTCATTTTCAATTCCTGCTGCCTTTTTGCATCTCCCATGAGATAGTGTTTCTTGGCTGAAGAATGTGGATATGGATGGCAGTCATGTTGTGCAAGAGCCGAACAAAACATTGTGTGAGGTTGACTCTTCATACCAGATGTTCTTTTTCTGTTATCATTGGCATGTGTTCTTAATATAAGACATGAACCAACATAAAAACAATCGTTAAATGTACAGTAGGTAATGGAAACTGCAGAGATGGAAGTTAGTATTTCAATAACTTCTTTATTATGGTTTATTTCTTGCTCATATTATTTGTTTCTTTAAAACTGCATTTTTTAGTCCACAAAAAAAAAGCTAGGCACTTATTTTGGTTGTCAGCAGTCTATCAGCAATTAACCAGAATTAGAGGCAAGTTGGTGTCTGGTTCTTCTACCGCTGTTTGTTACTTGAGAATCTTTCCAAATTCTCAATCCCATTAGCACCTCTGTCACAATGGCAATAATTTGTTTTGATTGCAATCTAGATGCCAGCATCTGAGATCCTTCCAAAAAAGCCTGCATTCTTTTCTGTATGGTCTCTTTTGAATCTTTATCTTATTTTTTGCCCTTCCATTGTTGCCATGTCTTCAGTTGTCAAAGTTCATTAGCCCTGAAATTCACATCACCAAGTCAAATCCTTTAAAAATGACCAGTTAGAGATTGGCAAGTATGATATTGTGGGTATCACTGTTTCATGGCTGAATGAAGATCATAGTTGGGACCTTACCATCCAAGGATACAACTAGTATTGAAACGACAGGCAGGTAGGCAGAAGATGACTCTGTTGGTGAAAAATAAAATAAAATCCTTAGACTGAGGTGAAATAGGATCGAAAGATGTAGAATCCATGTGGATAGGATAAAAGGTTAAAAAGACCAAGATGGGACTTACATACAGGCCCCCAAGCAGTAGCCAGGACATGAGATACAAATTAGAGCGGGAGATAGAAAAGGTATGTGATAAGAAAAATGTTACGATTGGTCGATTTCAATATGCAGGTAGATTGGGAAAATCAGTTTGGTCCCAAGTGAGGATGGATGTCTTTTTAGAACAGCTTATGGTTAAGCCTGTGAGGGGAAAAGGCAATTCTGGATTGGGTATAGTGTAATGAACCAGATTTGTTGAGGAAGCTTCAGATAGGGGAACCTTAAGGAGACAGTAATCAGAATCTGATAAACTTCACCCTGCAGTTTGAGAGGGAAAGCTAAAGTTAGTTATATCATTAATACAGTGGAGTAAAGGGAATTATAAAGGCATGAGATAGGAGCTGGCCAAAGTTGATTGGAAGGGGAAAGTAATATAGCAAAAAAAAAGTGGGGAGTTAGAGGATTGGAAGCATTTTAAAACCAACAGAAGGCAAATAAAAAATATAAGGAGAAAAAAGTTGAGATATGAAGGTAAGATAGTCAGTAATATAAAAGAGAACATAAGAAGTTTTTTCAGAATTATAAAGATGGCACAAGTGGTCTAAGTTTTCTCCTATGCCTTAAGTCTTATGTTTTAATGTAGCTCCTTTAACCTGTTATTCGGTTATACATTCATTACTTCCCCAACGCTGGTCACAACCTTTGTCAAAAACGGAAGAGATTCTGCTGATGCTAGAAATGCAGAGTAACGCACACACGATGAAGGAACTCAGCAGGTAAAGCAGCATCTAAGGAGATGAATAAAAAGCTGACATTTCAGGCCAAGACCCTTCATCAGGACTGGAATGGAAGGGAGAAGAAGCTGGAATAAGAACGTGGGGGGAGGAAAGGAGTACAAGCTGAAAGGTGACTGGTGAAACTCCTTCGTGGGGGAAGGAGTATGAAGGGAGAAACGGGGAGGCGATAGGTGGAGAGGGTAAAGGGCTGATGATCTGCCAGCAGATGACTATGGGAGAAAGGAGAGGAAGAAGGGTCCCAGAGGGGCGTGCTAGGCAGGTGATGACAAGAGAAGAGGTAAGAAGGGAGCCAGAATAGGAAAGAGGAAAGGGGGCATGGGGAGAAATTACCAGAAGTTGGAGATACGATGCTCGTCAGGTTGGAGGCTACCCAAACAGAATATGATCTTCTTCCAACCCAAGAATAGCCCCATCATGGCAGTAGAAGTGGTCTTGGACCGACATGTCAGAAGGAGAGTTGACAGTGATTGGGAAACTGCTTTGTCAAGCATTATCCACAGCAGGGGCTGGTCTATTCCCAGTGGCCAACCATTTTAATTCCACCCCCTATTCCCAGTCTAACCTGTTGGTCAGCGGCCTCCGCTGCGGCCATAATGAGGCCATTCTCAAGTTGGAGGAGCAACACTTTGAATTTCTTATGGGTAGCCTCCAACTTTACAGCACGAACATTGATTTCTTTGACTTTGGGTAATTTCTCCCCCCTCCCTTCTCTCCTTTTCCATTCCCTCTTACCTCTTTTCTTGTCAACACCTGCGTAGAACTTCCCTCTAGGACCCCTCCGACTCCCCTTTCTCCCATGGTCCACTCTCCTGTCCACTTCCTTCTTCTCCAGCTCCATACCTTTTCCACCTATCACCTCCCAGCTTCTCACTTCATCCCCCTTCGCTCACCCATCTACCTTCCCCCTCCACTGGCTTCACCTATCACTTTTCACCTTGTTCTCGTTTCCCATACCCCCACCTTATTCTGGCTTCTTCCCCTTTCCCTTCCAGTCCTGATAAAGAGTCCCTGCCCGAAACATCGACTCTATTCCTCTCCGTAGATGCTGTCTAACTTGCTGAGTTCCTGTAGCATTATGTGTGTGTTACACAATTTTTGTCAACTTTATTTTGGTGAAATACTTTGGGTATATAGCCATGCTAAAGGTGCTACATATTTGCTTGAAGTGGTCACTGCTTTTGAGTGGGCTGTTTTTCCCATGAGGATTCTTAGCTGTATCAGATTAAGTTGCTTCCTCAGCTGGTGAGAAGCACTTACAGTGCCAAAATAAGTTGGCAATGGCTCCTGCATTTAGCTGCTCAAACAATGAGGGATTGCATTAATTATCTGCTGAAAAAAATTGCAATAAATATCACGTCAGGATTATGCATGCTATCATTTTACTCATCACGCCATAGACTATTATTTCCAAATCCTAGAACAAATCGCTGTACTCTTCATTTCCTGGATAAGAGAAGCTTTGATTGATGGAAAAATTATTAAATCCATTGGATTTAAACAGTGCTCCCACTGGCTTTGAAATACAACTAGTGCTGTTCAAACTTAACAGCACAGACATATAATAAGACTGTCATGTCACAGACTAACTAAATTAGGGTATTAACTAATTAGGACAACATACAACCAATTTAACCTTTTTATTACCAATTACTTACTTCAGAGTTTATACCATTGATACATATACAGGCAATCTCTTGTTTTGAATGTCTGGCTGTTGATAGCTTTGCTGAAACATGAAGATAGGCTAGCCAATAATAAAAAAGGATAGAAAAGAAGTTTTTCAGATATGTAAAGAGTAAAAGAGAGATGAAAGAGGATATTGGACTGCTGAAAAATGATGTTGGAGAAGTAGTATTGGGGATAAAGAACCAGCAGACAAACTTTATAAGTATTTTGTGTCAGACTTAACTCTGACAGAAATTCAAGAGTGCCAAGGGGAAGAAGTGAGTGTCATTGCTACAGTATTTCTAAGGAGAAGGTCCTTGGGAAACTGAAAGGTGGGACCAAGCGGACCACGTACCAGGGATCTGAAGGAGGTGGCTGAAGAGACTGTGAAGGCATTACTTAAGATCTGTCAAGTATCAGTAGATTCTGGTACGATTCCAGAGGACTGGAAGATTGCAAATGTCTCTCCACTGTTTAAGAAGGGATGGAGGCAGAAGAAAGGAAATTGTCGGCCAGTTAGCCTGACTTCAGTGGTTGGGAAGGTCAATAATGAAGCCCATTATTAAGCATGAGGTGTCAGAGTACTTGGAGGCACATGATCAAATAGGCCAAAGTCAGCTTGGTTTTCTCAAAGGGAAATTTTTCCTGTTAAATCTGTTGAAATTCTTTGTGGAAATAACAGGTAGGATAGACCATCAGTGAATTTTCTTGATTTGGGTTTTCAGAAGGCCTTTAGCATGAAGCTGCTAGACAAGATAGAACCCATGGTACTAAAGGGAAGATACCGGGAGGCCCTCTGTTGAGCAAGGTTGACCATGGATGTTGCATCCTAGCTGTCCATGCAAGCCATTACACAAGCCAGGGCAGTACAATATGGAGAGCAAGCTGTGTCAACGCAGCTGGTTCCCCCTGTCCGTGCAACAAATTAATCCAAAAGACACTGAGCAACACACACACACACACAATGCTGCAGGAACTCAGCAGGCCAGGCAGCATCTATGGAAAAAAGTTCAGTCCACGATTCAGGCTGGGACCCTTTGGCAGGACTCAATACATTGATACAGTTTGGCACCAGTGGCATCGCACGAGTTGCCACTCATCGTTGAACTCAATGTAGGACCACCTTAGGGACTGCAGCTCCAATTTTTCCTCAGGGTTTACTCCCGAAGCATTTGACGGTGCTGGGCCTGTATTCATTGAAGTTTAGAAGAATGGGGGGCGGGGAATCTTATTGAATATTGAAACACCTATAGCTAGAGTGGACGTGGAGAGGATGATTCTTAGAGTGGGGGAGTCTAGGGCGAGAGGACAAAGCCTCTGAATACAAGGATGTCCCTTTAGAACAGAGATAGTCATAGAAAAGTACAGCACAAAGGCAGCCTTTTGGCCCATTCAATCCATGCAAAACCATTTAAACTGCTTAGTTTCATCAACCTGCATATGACTATAGCCTACCACACCCCTGCTATCCATGTGCCTATCCAAACTTCTCGTAAACATCAAAATCGAGCTTGCATGCACCACTTGTGATGGCAGCTCGTTCCACACTCTCACAGCCCTCTGAGTGAAGAAGATTCCCCTCATGAATCCTTTAAACTTACCACCTTTCACTCTTAACCCAATGTGCTTTAGTTCTAGTCCCACCCACCCTTGGTGGATAAAACCTACTTGCATTTACCCTATCTATACCCTTTATAATTTTATATACCTCCGTCAAATCTTCCTCAATCTTCTACATTCCAAGGAATAAAGTTCCAACCTCTTCAATCTTTCCTTTAACCCAGGTCTTCCAGTCCCAGCAACATCCTTGTAAATTTTCTCTGTACACTTTCAACCTGATTTGCATCTTTCCTGTGGGTAGATGAACAAAACTGCACACAACACTTAAAATTAGGCCTCACCAACATCTCATAAAAGTTCAACATAACATCCCATCTCAAAATTGTAAATAATTTTGATTTATGAAGGCTAAAGGCTTTTATTGCGACCCAGTCTACCTGGGACTCCATTTCTAGTGAGTTATGGACCTGTATTCTCAGATCTCTTTGTTCTACCACACTCCTCAGTGCCCTCCAATTCACTGTATAAGACCTACCCTAGTTTAATGGAGACCGCATTATGAGCACCAAATTGCAGCTCACTAAATTGAAAAGTTTGACTCTTAACAGTCTCCTTAGCTCAGTCTATTAGGAATGGATAGACTTAATTGTAGCACTTGAAAGGGATCTGGATAAGTTTGTGAAAGGGGAAAATTTTGCTGAGTAGTGGAGAGAACAGAAAAATGGAGCTGGGTGGGTGGCTTTGGCAAAGAGACAGTAGGGAGTCACCTTGCTGGATGCCTTCCTTCTGTCTCGTAACTATTTTATGATTCTGCAACAACAATAGCCAGCATTGTGATGCCTACACCACATTGGTGAATATTTTAAAAAAGACTGCCACTTTGCTGACTTACAATAAATCTTGTTGCCCAAAGTACACAGCCCTTTGTAAAGTAGAACTGCAGGATACTGCTATCTGCAACCCCTTGGCTTAGGCTATGTCCACACTTGACTGGATAAATACATAACCAAAGCTTTTTCTCTTCATTTTTGACCCTCTGTCCACACTGAAACCGTGTTTTCCTCCCTTGAAAATGGAGATTTTCAGAAACACTCTCCAGAATGAATAAATCTGAAAACACCTAATATCCGGCGTAGTGTGTATGGGGTAAACCAGCTATTTTTAAAACCACTGTCATGACGTGCCTGAACAAATGGTAGCAGCAGCGGGGCAATTCATTGTTTTCTTGAATGCAACCTCCAACACCACAACAATATCTGACGATAGATGTGTAACAGTCTAATGTAACATTGTATGGAAATACAAGACAACACTGATGAAGATATGTTTTATACATTTATCAAGGTGCTTTATTAATGTATTGCTTGTGCAAACATTCAATAGATGCAATTGTCACTTTTGCCCAGTAACTCGTTTTATTGCACATGTTAAATACAGCAAAATAATACATAAAGACATGGGAAAAGTAAAGGCAAACAAATGAGGTAACAGTAAATTTCACTTTTGCCCAGTAACAAGCCTTATTGCATTTAGTTGTAGCTGTCGTCCCTTTCATCGGTGAAGAGACTACGGCTGTAGAAAATGTTTCTGGACAAACGCGCACCAAGTCTTTCGTTTCCTTTTCGCTTGTTTTCTGTAGATGTGTCCTGTGCATGTCCAGTAGGAGGAGATTCGCCCAAATCAGATTCAGATTCAGATTCAGTTTATTGTCATTTAGAAACCACAAATGCAATGCAGTTAAAAAATGAGACAACGTTCCTCCAGAATGATATCACAAAAGCCTATGACAAAACAGACTACACTAGAAAATCCACATAACATTTGGCAATCCCCAATCCAGAGTCCGGAGAGGCTGCTGCATATTAATATTGCGCTACCGTCTAGTGCGTTCCCCGGAAGGGAGCTCCAAATCCACCAGACAAACAAGACCAAAAACTAAAGCTACAAGACCTGAACAAAACCACATAGTTACAACATATAGTTACAACAGTGCAAACAATAGCATAATTGATTAAAAAAAAACAGACTATGGGCACAGTAAAAGTAGTCCAAAGGACTATAAGTTCAAAAGAAATCACCGCACAGTTTCCACAAGTCCCCAGGGTCCCAACAGACTCGCCATCCCACGCCGGCGGCAGAAGGGAATACCCCCGCTATGGACTTCCACGGTGCTGTCCGACTCAGCCTCGCAGACGCAGCACGCAACGAAAGCGACCTGACCGCAGCGGACTTCGAGTCCGTCAAACCTCCGAGCCGACGACCATCCCCTCCGGCACAGCTTCTCTGAGCACCATCCTCTGCCGAGCGTATTAAGACGGCCCCGCCAACGGCCATCGGCAACGCGACCCCGAGGACTGGGGGTCTGTTCTTCCCAGCAGAGTCCCGGACCTCACAGCAACAGCAGCAACGAAGAAGGTCTTCCTGGAGATTTCCCGATGTTCCTCCATGCTCCCACGTCCGTTTTCAATTGATTATGATTGTGCACGGCACCCCGCTTCGCAAATAACAGATAATCAGTTCCGGAGTGGCCGCTGCAAGCTGCGTCGCGCCGCCATCTTGGAAATATCTGTTTTAATGTGGACAGCGGTATTTTTAAAAAACGCCTAGTGTGGACGCCTGTCATTTCTTTGTGAAACCAGCATTTTCAAAATTATCCTGTCTAGTGTGGATGTAGCCTTAGTCATGTCTCAGTTTCTGATAATCATTAAGCGATGTGACCATCCTGATTTACCTAAAGAACCTGTATCACAATAAGCATTTTAACATGTGTAGATGTTTTTAAAAATATCTATGTGAAACATAATCATTGTTATTGTAAGAATTTTACTGAACTTCTTTTATGCACTTATGATGTAACTACTACAACCACGTATTCAAAGAACATTTATTATAAAATATATATAAATGATACACCTTGAGATATGTCTACTTACTGGCAGTCACAAAATAAGAAAGACCAAGAACCCAATTATAAAAAAGAAAGACCAAGACCACTGCGCAGAGAAAGAGAAAAACATGATCATGCAAACAATAGAAGCAAGTGACCGCATTCTGAACCAGATTGATTGCTTAAATCTGTTCCCCAGTGCAGCCAGAGTAGGCCCAAGCTTTGGTCTCAGCACCACAGCAACCAGAGCAGTTCGCCACTGAGAGATGAACGAACATCACACGAGAGTGAACACAATCAGCCCAACCTTCACCTCCGGTCCCAACACTCGGGCATTCAAGTTGATCTGCACCAGTGTTTAAGTTGTCCAAGCACCAGGTAGTGCTTTGCTCGAGGACCTGGACCCCGGTATAGCAATACACTTGGGCCACCTCCATCTCCATCTCTTCAAATCGGCTCGGCATTTAGAACGATCCAGCCTCTCACCAGGGTTAGGTGGATGGGCATCGAAACTTTTTCATGTCCACTCTGTTCCAAATCGTCCACTCCAACTCCAGTTCCGACAGTGATACCAACTCCGTCTGCGGCCCATCTTGAACATGTTGTACTTTGGCTTTGCAGTGCACCCTCATGGCCCATCCTTCGAATCAGCTTCACCTCCACTTGCTTCTTCAATGTTTGTGATAATTTACCATAATTTTCTTCAGAAGAGGTGTTATTAGTAATGTTCTTAGTTGAACATCTTGCCTTTCCACCTACCATTAAGTTGTTGCACACCTTCAGTAGCACCATCTTAAACCGAAAGTTCTGGCAACTGTAATTTTTGCTCATTCAGTGGTAACCCATGAGCTACCAACCTCTGTGGGTGGTGAGAATATTTTTTCTATTTTTAAAGAAGTGTTTATTTAGCCGGAATGGGATGAGGAACAAGAGTTAACCAACAATTACCTGAAGTACATCTTTCTCCGTTAATTTATTGGTAGCATCCAGTAGATCATTTCTGTATCATATTGAATCAAGCATAGTGGTGGAGAGGTATGTAACTACAGGAAGCAGAGGCTCCATAAACATTCCCTTCCCTTCAGTTAGAGTACCAGGGGTTCCCAACCATTTTTATGCCATGGGGAGCAATACCATTAAGCAAGACATCAGTGGACCCCAGGCTGGGAACCCATGCGTAGGCCGGAATGTTTCCAAGTGCTTTAATGAGAAATTGATTGAATGGCTCTATTTGGCAACCACCTATGCAGCGAAGTTGAGAATAGATGTTTTGCAAGTACTATGTTCCTCCGGTAAGTTTCAAGGTGAAGCAGAATTAAAGTCAATTTGCATACCTAATTAACAAATATGGTTGTGGTTCTCAGAGGCCAGTTACCACAGTCCTGGGATATCACTGCAGGAAAGTTACATCACCCAGCTGATTCCCCTGCTGCTCATTCAGCTTCAGATCAACTTAAGGCCATGCACGTGGGCATTCGTTCACTCGTGTATGTTCTTCACCTCCGGTCTTATTTCCAATCCTTCTTCAGGAGTTTGTGCCGGCTGCTCCAAGATCTGAATGACATTCAGACTTGGGCTGGCAGACAGTAGGGTAATGTTTATGCTATAAAAAGTCAGCTAGTGCCACCTTTAGTGAGAGTAAGCTCTGCTCTCTGCTTTCAACCTTGAACAGTAGAAGCTGTGTTTCATCCTTGTTAATGTCCCAGTGTAATTAATGACTAGAGGTTGGACTGTATCACCACCTCAGCAATAAATTTAATTTTTATTTAGAAACATAGCACAAAAGGGAGCCTTCTGGTCTAACAAGCCATGTCACGCAGCAACCCATCTATTTAACCCTAGCCTAATCACAGGACAATTTACAATGACTAATCAACCTATAAACTGGTGCGTCTTTGGACTGTGGGAGGAAACCGGAGCACCCAGAGGAAACCAACGTGATGACGGAAATGAGCGTACAAATTCCTTACAGATGGCACTGGAATTGAACTACGATTTCCGGAACGCTGTGAGCTGTATAGCACCATGTTATCCACTGCGCTACCATGGCGCCATAATACAACATAGTGGCAGATGTAGTGCAGAAGCATGATAGTCTCCAAGGTGTTACTCACACTTGACCCCCTCAGAGCCTTTCTGGTTATTGGCAAAGCTTAAAGAGGATTGTGATGGAACATTGCACAGTTGAAACATAGTTTAATCTGATTTGGCTTTACTTTTGGCTATTATATATGACAGCTTTTATTTTGTTTTGTTGCCAACAGTATGACATGTTAAGTGCTGATTCTTAATGAAACACTAGAGGACTGATTCTTACCGATGCATACTATCACTGTGGAGCCTCATCTATCACTGTGCACATGGGGGAATCAGGACATACTGCCAATAATTTTGGGCCTGTTTGCACACGCAAAGTCATCCCTTTTTTAGATTTGTTTACAATGTAATTTTTAACATTTTCACCATTCTTGATTAAGGACATATGTTAGTTCCCCCCCCCCCCCCCCAAATGTGTATAGTTTAGTAGTCTGACATAATTCTGGCTTCAAACATGTTTGTCTAACTTTTCAACCCTTCATAAACTTGAGGTCGTCCAAAAATCTGCTCTTCATTTTTAAACATCACCAGGTCTCACACACTCATCACCAGTGCTTACTGATCTACATTGTTTCTGTTATATCTGTGCTTCGATTGCAAAAGACTCAATTTTATATTTAAATTCCCAGCTCCTCTATCTCTAGGCTGTCTCAGTACGATGTATTTCTACCAGTCTTAATTCCTTCTGCCATGCTAGATGGCTGTTGCTTCAGCTACCAACGCTCCAAACTCCACATTTCCAAATTTCCTGTTTTAGATACACTGTTACACATTTTGATTTGGCCAAGTTCCTTCTTTGCCTTTCTAAACTTCTTCCCTATGTTAACTTCTGGCTGAGAAACTCTGTAGCAACCGTGTGTATTTCCTAGCATTGGTTCTCCTGTTTTGGCATGCTACCAATGATCTTTAGCTTTCTGTGTATCACATTGGGATGATATTCTTCCATCTTGGTAGGTTATATAAACAGTGATTAATGTTAAGTTGGAAAGGAATCAAAAGTGCTCATCATTTGGGCTATGCTTCAGACCCCTCTGTAAGCTGTAAATTAACTGACCTGTGAACCATTTGCTATCCTGGAAAAAATCAGAGAAAGTAAAGTTTTGCTGATCTAGACTACTACTATGAATAATACAGGGTGATTGAGGAAGTCCATGCAGTTGATGCCACGTATTTTTAGTTAACTCTATAGTCACTCCCTTCCACTGATCTTATCTGCCCTGTTTTATGTACCCTGTTCAATGTACCAGGACTCATTGTAATACAATGACAATTGTAATACAAGTACAGAATCTCCGATTTTAAAACTCTATATTTTAATTTTCCATTTTAACACTTTTTGCTTATTTTTATTCCTTTTTATCTATCTTTGTTTACTTCAATCATCATTCAACCTTCAATGCCCCCAAACTCTACTCCTGTTCCCCTCTCCTATCTGGCACACGCTGCCTTTCATCTTTCACCCTCTTCACTCCACCAGTTACTGAAGATTCATTCTTGCAATTCCCCTTCTCCCATATAAACTGGCCATTTTGCCTCTCAATCCTCAGACATGATGCAGGGGTTTGCCCTGAAACATCAATAATTCCTTTCCTCACAAAGATGGTGTTAAACCCACAAAGTTCCTCCGGCAGTTTATTTGTAGCATTGAGGGATTAGTAGACGGGTTCATATGCTGTACATTAGCACTTTCAAATTACTAGGATCTTATTAGCAAAGCAGTCATGGGCTTTACAATAATGCCAAATTATTTGAATTAATAAATAATGAGCATTTGGAGCATAGTATAAGGTGCACAAAATCACAGTTGCATTTTGCATGTTATCAAGGGAGGATCATGGTTTGCAGTTATTGTTGAGAAGCAGTGAAATGCATGCAAATTCAATTTGTCATTTACATCGCCTGATGCTTTGTAATTATTAAAGATAAATTATTGTAATTTATCCTTGAAAATTTTTGAATAGCTACATGTTTTCACATGCCAGTGTTTCCTCAAGATTAAACTATTATTTTTTCTGCCGATTTCTACAATTGCTTTTGTAAATGGCACCAATTTGTTGCTGTTTACTTTGGCTGTTAGTTAAATGGAGTCACATATTCAGTCTCATTTGCAGTCACACTTGCTGATTCTTTAGTAAGTTAACCTACCCAACAGCAATTTGCTGAATTGATACTGCATATTAAATACTGATATTGGTTGCTGATCACAAGTTTTAGTTGGAAGATTGAAGTGGTTAGGGCTATATGAGAGTGCATGAAGGGGAGTTAAAATTGGGGCAGTGCAGTCAATTTGCATTTTCACAGACTTCGAGCTGCAAGGTTGAAAAGTTTGCATGCTTGTCTTCTTTGAGAATGCAGTGTACTAACATGGTACTTTTCTAAGGGTCTTTATCATAAACCTGTAAAATTTGTTTCTCTTCCCTGTTGAGTGTTTCCAACATTAGTCATAAGACTTTCAATTTGCTGTTGTCTTAGCTTCTTAGTTTCTTTCTGGTATTACTTCAGTTTTGAAAGTAAACCCACAACTGTTTCACTATTTGCTGAAGACCAGCAGATGTGTATCGAACACTAAATCCAAACTGTAGCCACACAGGCCATAACTGATCTATAAATGTTTTTTAAATTTTCTTTCAGTGAAGAGAAAGCTTCTCTAAGGGATGCAAAAGGTAATTTCATTATATTACTAATATTTTAAATTTGTGTACTCTGTTTGCTGGAGCCTTGTAAGGCTGCAGTGGGTTGAGACCTTGCATGATATGTCACTGTACAAATCAGAAGCAGTATTTTTCATGAAAACTATTCTTCTGTCACACACTTAAAAAAGATAGCAGCAATCTCCTTTTTGGTACGAATCCTTATCTTGCAGAGTGTTCATCTTTGAATACATGAAATCTATTATTTTTGTGGTATCTTTTGTAAACTTCATGATCGCATGTGAAGAAATATAATCTGTGATACTGTTGAAATTGGCACCTTGGATGACCAATGTAAAATTGTACCTTGCTGCATGGCTTACAGTTCATCTAGATTAGGGGTTCCCAACCTGGAGTCCATGGACCCCTCAGTTAATGATAGAGGTGCATGCGTAACAAGAAGTTGGGAAGCCCTGACCTAAATCCTGGCCCACATTTGATGTTGAGCAATGAAAACTAAGCTGTAGTTCATTTGGTTTGTTGTTTCACTTACAATTGTTGAAGTATTTTCTGGGGAAGTGGTTCAGGTACACCCATATAAATTAGCTTTCGATGTTCCCAACATTTAACTGAAGAAAACGGAGGCTAATTTAAGACTGGATGGTGAATTAGTAGTTTGGCAGCACTATGCTTGTGGAATAGTCTCAACGTGGGCGGGGAGAGAGAGAGAGAGAGAGAGAGAGAGAGCTGTGAATCATATCACTGGAATGCATTTGGATTCTGGCTCCACGTCCATGGATGTCGTTGCCCAAAGGCAGCGTGAGAAAGTCATGGATTGAAGGTCAGTTAATGTAACTTGATAGTTGTCAAGTACGGTGATGATGTCATCAGTCGGGGAACAGAACAATTAGTGATGTGAGGGAGCATGGAAGTGAGAATGAGAAATAAAGACACATTCAGAGCATGAAGCGTCGTCATGAATATATGCACTATGTAATTAAGTACCAAGATAGGTTGCAAATACACATCAGTGTATGAGGACCAAAAGTAAATAATTAGTTTTTCTTGAAGGGGTTGGTAAAATCAGACATTGGTCAAATGAACAAGAATCAAACCAAACAAGTCCTATTTCAAGAAGCTGGACATTAGAAGAAAGTCATGGTAACAAGTGCATCAGCTGTGTCAAAGGCTGCAGAGAGGTCAATGAGACAGGTAATGCACTACTGCTGCAGAAATTTGATTATGATAATTTGAGTGCTTTGGAAAAGAAGGGGAGGTTGAAGAGGATAGGACTGAGGTTCCATGAAGGGAACAGGAAGTGAAGACAATAGACAAAACAAGCTTGTGCCTGCTGAGCAGTAGGAAGATGTAAGCTAGTGGTCACCAACCTTTTTAAGCCCAAGATCCCCTACCTCGGCCTTAGTGAAAGGCAAGATCGACCTACTAAATCGGTCAGTCACACGCATGCGCACCGGGCAGAAAAGACCGGAAGTAAAACCCCGCAACCCGGAAGTAGAAATAATGTATGCACACCAGGAGTCACCACCCTTTTTTGAACCGCGGACCGGTTTAATATTGACAATATTCTTGCGGACCGGCCGACAGGGTTGGGGGGGTCGATGTTAATCACGACTGGAATATGGCAATACTCAAAACAGGTTCCTTATGTCCAGTCTATTCCGCAATTTAGTTTACGTGGCTCTCAGCACTTAGCTTCTGTCATGCTTGCTCACATTTTTTTCCCGCTGAAAAAACTCAGTGGGTTTGTCTTTAAGTTCAGGGTGCTTGGACTCAAGGTGCCGAAGCAGTTTTGAGGGCTTCATTGCCTCATTAGACAGCCTCTGGGCCTGAACTCCAGCCTCCCGCCCACCGCCAGACGCCTTGGCCGGGTGCGGCTGGTCACGGGTGGGCTGAGAAGACAAGGTCAGGGCCGGAGGTCCCTGTGCCGGGGCCATGCAGTCGCAGTCTGGAGAGAGTGACTGACTGAATGAGGAGTGCAACAGGGCCCGTGCCTGCCCCCCTTGTAGGATCTATTGACCGACAAAAGTTTGGCTCGAGGGATGACTTTCAGTAGATCGCAGTGAGGTAGCTGCTCTGCTACTTACAAAACACTGAGACCGAATTAGGTCGTCTGCGAATATTTTAGCACCGGGTTCCCCATGAACATTCAGTGTGCTAAACAGGTTTAGAGGCGGTGCCCATCTGTCCGCGCTCCAGGCCAGCAGCAACGGCACTTCCTGCCGGCCGAACAGCGATCCCTGGCACAAGGGTTTCACTGCGTGTAGGTGACCGATGACTTCGTGTGCATTCAAGTTCAACAGTGGACGTGACAGGGAATGAGGAAAGGTGCAGCTGACTCATATCGTTAAATATTGCCAAATGATATCGTTTCCAGTGGTTGGGGACCACTGAAGGACACTGTGTAGTGCGTGGCAGGGGAGTTACACACATGCACGTTGGACAGAAAGAACGCAACTAAAACCCTGCAACCCGAAAACAATCTCAATAGTATTTGTGTATTTATTTTTCACTTCTTTTGGGATCTACTGGGAAAGTCTCAAAGATCGACCAGTCGATTGTGACCGACTGGTTGGTGACCACTAGTGTAAGCTGAGGTTTAGAGCTTGCAAAGTTGTTTTGTTTCGGGAGTGCAATACAAGCAGTTGTGCATATATTGAAGCATTGTTGCTTATTACAAAGAAGCCTACAAAGTCTGAACTTCCAAGTTTGCCTGTGACAGTGGAGAATACTTGCCTAGTTTAGGGTGATGGTTGGTAATGAAGAAGATAGGAAGTATTAGACTGGGAATAGTAATGCCTTTACAGGTGGTAAGGAAGCAAATGCAGATTTAAGGGATTGCAGGTACAGATTCTGGAGTCAGGAAAGAAAAGAGGTGTATGTTTAGATTTAATTCAAGTAAGGTGCTGTTTAAAGAGAATATTAAGTGAGCTGAGAGGGCTGAAATAACAAGATATGGTTAGAAGAGCAATTTAGATGACGGAGGAGACAGATCAAGATGTGTTCTGTGGCTATATTAACTTTGGTAGAAGATTTCAGGAAGGAACAAGATTTCAATCGGAGTCAGTTCCAGTAATAATCAATCATCACTGTAAAGTCATGGTGAACAATCACCTTGTTTGAGAGTGAGCAAGCATTTTGAAAGGTCCACTGGCAAATTTCAAGGTGACAGAGGTGGGTGGTGAGACTAGGACTGACAAAGATCAGTGAAGTTTCTTGAGGATCAGAACGAGTTATGTATGGAATCATTTGAGCTGGTGCTTACAGGAGGTAGGATTATGTTAGGTAATATTCCAAAAATAATTGCACAGAGCAATCAGCGTTACTTTACAAACTGATGTTTGTCCCAGCTAGCGGGGAGAGCATGCAATTTGCTTCCGATGGTTCATAGCCTCATTTGCGGTTATGTGCTGGGGACCATACGGTGCCTGTCATTGCATTTTCTGCTAGCTGCTTTTGCTGTATCACCTACCAATGTTGCTTTCTGTTCATTACACAGAAGAAAATCCAGATGCCGTTGACCACTCAGAGTCAGGTCAGTAGCATTCTTTTCTCACACTCTTTCAGTCTTCAGATGAATACTATCTCTTCTTATTCATTCAACATAGAGGTACAAATTCCAGTGCAACAAATGAGACGTGTGAGGTGGTCATCCCAGCGAGTTGCTAAGGACGTTGGCCTTGCTGTAAATTTCAAAAGCAACTGGGATGTTAGAATCATGTGGCCATAAAGTTGCCATTAACATAAACCCACCATGCACTCCTCTAGATACTTATTAAAGGTTGTCAGAATACCTGTCTACTGCTCTCTCGAAGAGTACATTCCAAAATGCAAACAGCTCTGGATAAAAAGAAATCCTTCGACAGGTCCTCGCTAAACTTCTTATCCTCAAGCTATTCCCTCTGGCTTTAGATATATCTGCTATAGGATAAGTTTGCCTGCTATCTCTCTATGCTGCTCATCATTGTAAATGATATGTTGGGAGAGGAGGGACCGGGTAGATGTCAGCTGATTTGGGCCACAGATTAGACTAATGGACATAGTAAGTGGTCTGGGAGGATATGAGGAAAGGGGTGTGTTCAAGAAGCTTTTGGGGACTATATCTTACTCTGTATATTGTGTGCATTCAAATATAACACCTTTAATCCTGTATTCATCACTTTTTTCAATTTGTCCCCCTGTTACACTGCAGCTCATCCCACTGTCTGCAATTTTCCCTATCATCCACCTGTTCTTCCTGACAGTCTCATTACATACTGCCTCTGCTTGTATGCCAACTGCCCATCCTCAGCCCTATCACTCTGTTTCCCATCCCCCTGTGAAATTAGTTTAAACCGGCCCCAACAGTCCTAGCAAACCTGCCCATAAGGTTTTTGGTCCCCTCAGAATCAGATGTAGCTCATCCCTATTGTACAGATCACACATTCCCCAGAAGAGATCCTGAAACCCTGCCCCCTGCCACCCTCTCCCTTTAGAATGCCCTGGACCCGATCCGAGACATCCCTGATCCTGGCAGCTGCAAAGAAAACCCAGGTAGTGTCTCTATCGCATTCAAAAAATCCCGTGTTTACTCTAACTATGGAATCCCCGCTTAGTGCTGCAGCCCTCTCCCCCACTTTCCTCCTGAGCCATAACGCCAGAGACCTAGACCCTGTGGTTACCCCCAGTAGGTCTTCCCCACCCCCTACAGTATCCAAAGTGGTATAGTTATTGAGGGGAACGGCCACAGGGCTGGCTGCCCATTTCCTTTCTCTCCCCTAACAGTTACCCAGGTACTTGCCTCCTGCCTCCCTGTAGCTCCTATCTATCACCTCCTCAGTTTCTCATCTGAGTTGAAGCTCAAGCTTCAGCTCCAGTTCCTTGACACGTTCTCCGAGGAGCTGCAGCTCAGTGCACCTGGTGAAGATATGGTTATCTGGGAGGAATAATCTTCCTATTTATGGCTATTCCCACAGAACTTTCTTACTATAGCAACAGCATAGCTCTGTTGGAATTCCTGGTTGATATTAAGAGAGATCTCCTACTTTTCTATGTAATTAAACTACGAAATTAAATCCTCCTAACAATTGGCCTTTTATATTGGTTGACAGAAGCACACCCCGCTGCTTTTATTCAAATAGCATTTCATTCAGCATTTTGTGTGCTTGAGCAGAAAAGAAGTTTAATGGCTTCCCTATTTTCTATTCACAGGGTCTGATGATGATAGCTCTGCAGGATCTGAAAAGACAGACTCTGGTAAGTTGAAGCATTTTCATTGTTTCACGTACTTATCAACATTCAGGGTATTGAACATTCTGGTACGCAAAACAAAATATTTTTATGATATAATAAGTGATTAATATTTGCTTCATGACACATATCAGATAAAAGTGCATATTAAGTTGAAACATTTGCTTTGTTCTATATAGTAGTTATACTTATCAACATTCAGGTTATTGAGTAGCGATAGTTCACATATAAAGCAGGATGCATTTATTTCAGTATAAAGATCTGATTAGATAACATTAAAATAGACTAGTCTTTAACATTTGTTTTATGATACTAACGGAAATTCAATAGACTTTAGCATAACAACCAACTGTTTCTAAGTATGACTGGAATTATTTAACTATGTTAGCTTTATCCAAGCCATAAAAGATTTAAGTAATTATTAAAATGTTGCTAGGTTTCAATTTGAAGACATGCTTATTTTGACTTTAATGTTACAGTTTATCATAATACATTTTTTTTTCATATTCACCTAAAATCTCAATAAATTTGAATGAAAATATGAAGATTCAGACACATCTGAAGCAGATGCAGGTAACTATTTATGCATTGTTCAATAATTTGATGTATTACTTTTATGGATAAAAATATTTAAAAACTATTAATATTTAATTGCGTTGGAATGTATTGCTCTTTATTCTAATCCATCTCTTTTTGATTTACTGAATATTCTATGTATGGATTGTGCAATTTTAGCATTAACAATGAAGTAACTAATTACTGAATGACTACATAATTAGTGATTGCTTTAATGAAGGGACAATAATAAAGGGTGCATTAAAAGTACAGATTCTTTTTAAGTGTAGTTACCATTGAAACAGGAATTCTGGCAGTTGGTTTGTACACAGCAAACTCCTCCATGACCACCTGGATTAATCTCTGGATCTTTACGTCACCCTTCTTTGTTGTACAATGACTATCTGCAGCTATAGTATCAGCCTTTCAAGGTTGCATGTATTACACGAGGCATCTTCAGCCCTCTTTGGAGCTGTGATGCAGTGTAATGCAAGTGTACGTTTTTCAGTTTTTCATGTTAGCCACTCTGCTGTGCTGGGTTTCTAGATATCTTTTGTAAGCTTTTAAGTATCTTTCAGTAACTGGTACGTTGCCAGTTTTACATGAAAACACAAAATAAATTGCTGTTGTTCGGTTGTAGATTAGTTGGAGCTGCCAGAGAAAGTTTCGAGAACTGCTGTAAGCTCACTGAATGTTGATAAATACAAGAGATTCTGCAAATGCTGGAAATCCAGAACAAAACACACAAAATGATGGAGGTACTCAGCAGATCAGGCAGCACTCAGCTTCTCACATCAGTACTACGACCCACCCTACTCCCCCTTCTATTCATCATCCCCCTCATCCAGAGTCACCTATCATCTGCCAGCTCATCTCATCCCCTCTCCCCACTCTTTTATTCTGGCTTCTGCCCTCTTTCTCTCCAGTACTGTTGAAGGGTCTAAGCCTGAAACGTTACCTGTTTATTCTTCTCCATAGGTGCTGCCTGACCTGCTGAGTTCTTCCAGCATTTTGTGTGTGTTGCTCTGAATGTTCAGTCCCTGAGATGTCTGGTGATCTTCCAATGAATTATAACAGCAAATGGAGATTACCCCACACACAATTCAGTCTCCATGTTAATACTGAGAATGTAATCACTTTCTAAGTAATTAGCTACTCTTTGCGTTACTGTTGCTGTTTGAAAAACGAATGTATATACAAAGTGGTTTACAAACAGAAGACTTGGCGTAAGGAACATAAACATTAAAGACAGAATTAACTATGGCTCAGGAAACAATATTGCATTAAGTGAAGTTGTTAGAAGTTGAAATCCAGGAGAATAAAATACCTACTGGAGTTAGTTGCTGACAGATCTTAATGAACATGTTACTAAAATTAGCTTTTCTGATAATGTTTCTACACAGAGCAAGGCACAGAAGGCCCTCACTTGTTAAAAGCAGATCCAGGTAATTATATGTTTCACTGACTGGAATTTAGTGGTAGTTTATAAGAAATAAAATTATCCGTAAACACACATTGCATTAGACCACAGCATTCCATGTTTTAGTAAATATTTGCAGCATGTGAAGATTCTTTTCTATTCCCATCTGCACTCACCCCATCTTTCCACCACCTTACAGTGAGAGTTCCTCTTACCCTTGCATATCACCCCAAGAGCATCCACATCCAAGATATCATTCCCCACAACTGCTGCCATCTCCGAAGGGAGCCTACCACCAAACATATTGTTCCTTCCCTCCACCCCCACTCGCTGCTTTCTACAGAGTTCACTCCCACCACAATTCCCTTGTTCATTCGCCCCTCCCCTCTAATCTCCTTCCAGGCCCTTATCTGGGCCAAAGTGCTACACCTGCCCATTCACCTCCTCCTTCACCTCCATTCTGTGCCCCAAACAATTGAGGCAACTCTTCACTTGTGAATCTGCTGCGGTCATCTTATGTCCAGTGCTCCTGATGCAGCCTCGTCTACATTGGTGAGATCCGTCTTAAATCGGGGGTCCGCTTCGTCAAGCTCCTCTGCTCCATTCGCCAAGAGTGGGATTACTGGTGGCCAAACATTTTTATTCCAATTTGCGTTCCTGTTCTGACATGTCAGTCCATGACCTCCTCTTGTGCCATGATGAAGCCACCCTCAGGGTGGAGGAGCAACACCTTCTGTCTGGGTACTTGCAACCTGATGGTATGAATATCGGTTTCTCCCTCCAGTAAAAAAAATCTTACCCCCCTCCTCCGCTCTTCTACTCCTTTTTGTGGCCTCTTATCTCTTCTCATCTGCCCATCATCTCCTCCTGGGTCCCCTCCTCCTTCCTTTTCTCCTATGGTCCGCTCTCCTCTCCTATCAGATTCCCAGCCTGATATCTTTCCCACCCACCTGGCTTCATTTATCACCTCCTAGCAATCTTCCTTCCCCTCCCCCCCACCTTTTTATTGTGACATCTTCCCCCTTCCTTTCAAGTATTGAAGAAACGTCGTCTGCTTATTCATTTCCATAGGTGTTGCTTGACCTGCTGAGTTCATCCAGTATTTTGTGTGTGTTGCTGCTTTTCCATTTACCTACATTTAAAATGTTTATAACAATTAACAAGAGCTGTAAATAGAATCAAAGTTTCAAGTCAGAGACCATTTATCAACAGGAAACAAAAGAAGTTAGTAAAGCTACAGGAAGGATGGGGGTTGCTTTCTCTGCTGGTGGCTAAAACCAGGGTGACATGGAGATATGTTATCTGGCCAATGAGTGAAAACACAGACGAAAGAATGTAGTAGCTGTGAAATGTGGAGTAGGAGAATGTGCCAGACAGGTCAGGCTGAGTACATCCTATATTCCTGTAGAGTGATTCTAAAAAACAGTAGGAAAGAATCAAGCTGGGCTTATAATAGAAAGAATAGAAAGAAGGAATAGAAAGGGGTCAATAAATCTACTGGGTGTTTTTTATAGATCACCCAATAGTAACAGGGACATCGAGGAGCAGATAGGGAGACAGATTCTGGAACGGTGCAATAATAACAGGGTTGTCGTGATGGGAGATTTTAATTTTCCCAATATTGATTGGCATCACCCTAGAGCAAGGGGTTTAGATGGGGTGGAGATTGTTAGGTGGGTTTAGGAAGGTTTTCTGACACAATATGTACATAAGCCTACAAGAGGAGAGGCTGTACTTGATCTGGTATTGGGAAATGAACCTGGTCAGCTGTCAGGTCTCTCAGTGGGAGAGCATTTTGGAGATCACAATCACAATTCTGTCTCCTTTACCATAGCATTGGAGAGGGATAGGAGCAGACAAGTTAGGAAAGCATTTAATTGGAGTGTGGAAATATGAAGCTGTCAGGCAGGAACTTGGAAGCATCAATTGCGAACAGATGTTCTCATGGAAACGTATGGCAGAAACGTGGCAAACGTTCAGGGGATATTTGCATGGCGTTTTGCTTAGGTACGTTCCAATGAGACAGGGAAAGGATGGTAGGGTACAGGAACCATGGTGTAAAAATGCTGTTGAAAATCTAGTCAAGAAGAAAAGAAAAGCTTACAAAAGGTTCAAAAAAAATTTAATGACAGAGATCTAGAAAATAATAAAGCTAGCCAGAGGGAGCTTAAGAATAAAATTAGGAGAGCCAGAGCGGGCCATGAGAAAGCCTTGGCGAGCAGGATTAAGGAAAACCCCAAGGCATTCTACATGTATGTGAAGAGCAAGAAGTTAAGATGTGAGCGAATAGGACCAATCAAATGTGACAATGGAGAAGTGCATGGAACCAGAGGAGGTAGTGGAGGTACTTACAGAATACTTTGCTTCAGTATTTACTGCGGAAAAGGATCTTGGTGATTGTAAGGATGACTAACAGCAGACTGAAAAGCTTGAGCATATCGACATTAAGAAGGAGGATGTGCTGTTGGAAAACATCAAGCTGAGTAAGTCACCGGGACTAGACAAAATATACCCCAGGATACTTTGGGAGGCGAGGGAGGATATTGCTGACCCTCTGGTGATGATCTTTGCATCAACGATGGGGACAGGAGAGGTTCCGGAGGATTAAAGGGTTGCAGATGTTGTTCCCTTATTCAAGAAAGGGAGTAGAGAGAGCCCAGGAAATTATAAACCAGTGAGCCTTACTTCAGTGGTTGGTAAGTTGATGGAGAAGATCCTGAGAGGCAGGATTTATGAACATTTGGACAGGCATAATATGATTAGGAATGGTCAGCATAGCTTTGTCAAAGGCAGGTCATGCCTTATGAGCCTGACTAAATTTTGAGGATGTGACTAAACACACTGATGAAGGTAGAGCAGTAGGTATAGTATATATGGATTTCAGAAAGGCATATGATAGGGTGCCCATGCAAGGTTTATTGAGAAAGTAAGGGATGGGATCCAAGGGGACCTTGCTTTGTGGATCTAGAATTGGTTTGCTCACAGAAGGCAATAAGTGATTGTAGACAGGTCATATTCTGCATGAAGGTTGGTGACCTGTGGTGTGCCTCTGGGATCCGTTCTGAGACCCTTTCTCTTTGTGAGTTTTACAAATGACCTGGATGAGGAAGTGGAGGGATGGGCTAGTAAATTTACTGATGACACAAAGGTTGGGGTTGTTGTGGATTGTGTGGAGGGCTGTCAGAGGTTACAACTGGACATCAATAGGATACAGATCTGGGCTGAGAAGTGGCAGATGGAGTTCAACACAGGTAAGTGCGAGGTGGTTCATTTTGGGAGGTCAAATATGATGGCAGACTATAGTATTAATGGTAAGGCTCTTGGCCGTGTGGAGGATCAGAGGGATCTTGGGGTCCAAGTCCATAGGACACTCTAAGCTGCTGAGCAGGTTGACTGTGTGGTTAAGAAAGCATATGGTGCATTGGCCTTCATCAACCATAGGATTGAGTTCAAGAGCCAAGAGATAATGTTACAGCTATACAGGACCCTGATCAGACCCCACTTGAAGTACTGTGCTCATTTCTGGTCGCCTCACTACAGGAAGGATGTGGAAACTATAGGAACGGTGCAGAGGAGATTTACAAGGATGTTGCTTGGATTGGGGAGCATGCCTTATGAGAATACATTGAGTGAACTCAGCCTTTTCTCTTTGGAGCGACAGAGGATGAGAGGTGACCTGATAGAGGTGTATAAGATGATGAGAGGCATTGTTCGTGTGGATAGTCAGAGGCTTTATCCCAGGGCTGAAATGGCTATCACAAGAGGGCACAGTTTTAAGATGCTTGGAAATGGGTACAGAAGAGATGTCAGGGGTAAGTTGATTATGCAGAGAGTGGTGAGTGCATGGAATGGGCTCCCAGCGACAGTGATGGAGGCAAATACAATAGTGTCTTTTAAGAGACTCTTGGATAGGTACATGGGGCTTAGAAAAATAGAGGGCTATAGTAACCCTAGCTAATTTCTAAACTAGGTGTTTTTTTGGCACAGCATTGTGGGCCGAAGAGCCTGTATTGTGCTGTAGGTTTTCCATGTTCTATGACAAGTATTTTATATTCAAGCATTTTGCAATCGTATTCACCAGGGGAAAGATCACAGATGATGGTTGTAGGATATTCATTACTTCAGTAATATTTGAGTAATATTGTTTGATATATCGCTTGAGAGGCGACTTGGATCCATTCCCATTTTCCTACTGGAGCAACGAGTCCACAGCAGATGCCATCTCGTTGACTCTTCACTCAATCCTGCAACATCTGGACAGCAAAGTTCCATATATCAGGATGTTATTTATCGACTTCAGCTCAGCATTCAATAGCATCATCTCCTCAAAACTAATCAATAAGCTTCAAGACTTTGAACTCAGTACCTCCTTGTGCAATTGGATCCTCAATTTCCTCACTTGTAAACAGACCCCAGTCAGTTTTGGTTGGCAACAACATCTCCATCAGCACAAGTTCACCACAAGGTTGTGTGCTTAGCCCCCTGCTCTACTCACTTGACACCTATGAGTGTGTGGCAAAGCACAACTCCATTACCATAATCAAGTTTGCTGATAATACCACTGTTGGGGGCTGAATCAAAGGTGGTGATAAATCAGCATTTAGGAAGGAGATTGAAGATTTGGCTGAGGGGTGTCATAATAACAACCTCTCACTCAATATCTGCAAGACCAAGGAAATGATTGTAGACTTCAGGAGAGGAAAACAAGAGGTCCATAAGCCAGTCCTCATCAGAGGTGGAGAGGGTTAGCAATTTGAAATTCCTGGGTGTTATTATTTCTGAGGACCTGTCCTGGACCCAGCATGCAAATGCAATTGTGAAGAAAGTACAGCAGCGCCTCTACTTCCTTAGGAGTTTGTAGAGATTCAACATGACATCTAAAACTTCTGAAAAAATTTTTATGGATGTGTAGTGGAGCATGTATTGACTGGCCTGCATCAGGGCCTGGTATGGAATCACCAATGCTGCTGAATGGAAAATCCTACAGATGGTAGTGGATTTGGCCCAGTACATCACAGGTAAAGCCCTCTCAACCATTGAGCACACCTACATGAAATGCTGCCGTAGGAAAGCAGTATTGATCATCAGAGATCTTCATCACCCAGGCCATGTTCTTTTCTCCTGCTGTCATCAGGTAGAAGTTACAAGACCCTCAGAACTTACACCATAAGTTTCAAGATCAATTACAACCCCTCACCCATCAAGCTCTTGAACAAAATTAGACTCACTAACCCATCCACTGAGATGTTACTAAAACCAATGATCTCACTTTAAGGACTCTTTATCTCATGTTCTCATTATTTATTGTTATTTATTTATATTTGCATTTGCACAGTTTGTTGTCTTCTGCACTTTGGTTGGTCTTTCATTGATCCTGTAATAGTTACTATTCTATAGATTGCACACAGATTGGCAGTAAGGTCTAGTTTGTGTTGTAAAACATTTTAACCAGTACCTGTATGGCAGAGGGTTTACCCTAATTACTGTCATCAACCACTGGTGTCCATTTTCAATCTGCAGAAGGGTGTTCCACTAACAGCAGCAGCACAAATGCGGAGATGGGCTCTGTTTCTTGGAGGACACAATTACAAGATCAAATTCAAGAGGATGACTAATCCTGGAAATACTGAGGGATTGTTGGATTTACCCTTTGAAAAGGAAATAGCTAAAATATTTACAAAAGTGGAAACTCCTCTTGATTTATTCTCCTTAATTAAATCCAAAATCTCCCTATAACATGGAGATGATGTAAAGGGAAAGCAGAAAGACTCCACACTGTCTCACATCTACATGGCGACCCACACTGAGCACGGGGGCCCCCCAGGGCTGTGTGCTCAGTCCACCGCTGATCACTCTGTTGACCCATGACTATGCAGCAATACAAAGCTCGAATCACATCATCAAGTTTGCCGATGAAATAACCGTGGTGGGTCTCATCAGCAAGAACAATGAGTCAGCATACAGAGAGGAGGTGCAGCAGCTAATGGTAAACACAAAGTACATTGCAGATGCTGTGGTCAAATCAACACGTACAAAAGCTGGATGAACTCAGTAGGTCGGGCAGCATCCGTTGAAATGAGCAGTCAACGTTTCGGGCCAAGACCCTTCTTCAGGACTGACGAAGGGTCTCGGCCCAAAATGTTGACTGCTCATTTCAACAGATTCTGCCCGACCTGCTGAGTTCATCCAGCTATTGTACGTGCAGCAGCTAATGGACTGGTGCAGAACCAACAACCTGTCTCTGAACGTGAACAAAACAAAAGAGATGGTTGTTGACTTCAGGAGAGCACAGAGCAGCCACTCTCCGCTGAACATCGACGGCTCCTCTGTAGAGATCATTAAAAACACCAAATTTCTTGGTGTTTACCTGGCAGAGAATCTCACCTGGTCCCTCAACAACAGCTCCATAGCCAAGAAAGCCCAGCAGTGTCTCTACTTTCTGCGAAGGCTGAGAAAAGTCCATCTTCCACCCCCCCATCCTCATCACATTTTAAAGAGGATGTATCGAGAGTATCTGAGCAGCTGCATCACTACCTGGTTCAGAAATTGCACCATCTCAGATCGTAAGACCTTGCAGCGGATAGTGACGTCAGCTGAAGGGATAATCTCTTCCGATCATTACAGACATTTACACCACACGCTGCACCCGCAAAGCTATCAGCATTATAAAGGACCCCACGCACTTCTCATACAAACTCTACTCCCTCCTGCCATCTGTGAAAAGGCACCAAAGCATCCGGGCACTCATGACCAGACTGTGCAACAGTTTCTTCCCCAAGCCATTAGACTTCTCAATTCCCAGAGTCGAGTCTTGACACCAACTTACACACACAACTGAACACCACTCCACTCCCTTTGCAAATTTTGTTCATTTCTTTCTCAATTCCTACTAAAATATTGTTTACATTTACATTTATATTTACAGTTACATCATTTATTATATTGTAATTTGCCCTTTACTGTGTCTATTGTTTATTAATTATTGCACTGTGTTGTGTACTTTATGTAGTCCCGTGTAGATCTTTTTTTTTGCTGTTTACTGTACCAGCAGTTATGGTTGAAATGACAATAAAACTGACTTGACTTGACTTGAGATGGCTGGAATGTGAAGCAGAAATTCCAGTTCACCCATTTTTACCAGCGTCAGAATGAACTTGCCTTTGACTGGCTTTGCCGTATGTGGGGAGTGAGAGTTATACCATCCCAGCTGAAAGCTGAAGTGCAGAAGGGGCTACACGCCGGTCATCTAGATGTGGTCAAAGTGAAATCATTGCCTTGAAGCTTTGTCTGGTGGCCTGGGATCGAGCAGCTTGCCATGCACTGTTGGGATGGCAACACATCCAGAAGATAGCAAGAGCAACACCACTCCATCCCTGGCAATGTCCTTCGTATGGATTTTGCCAGGCTTTTCATGGGCACACATTTCTTGGCAATGATGGATACAGCTACAAAGTGTTCACAGTAGCTTCCACTGCAGCCTTGCACACTGCTGATGTGTTGAGAACTCTTCTCAAGGACAGGTGTTCCAGAAAACAGTTCCAGTCTTTCCTGGAAATAAATAGAATAAGACAGATTACATCTGCAGCATACCACCCAGCTACAAATGGCTGGTGGAAATGTTTGTCCAGAGTCTAAAGAACTCACTGTGAGCAATGTCAGCAGAACACACTACACTGACATTGAATCTGAAATTTGCCAACTTCCTCTTTTGCAAATTGCAATGTAACACATTGTACAACTAACAACTCACCAGCTGTGCTGTTCCTGGGTTGTCTCTTGTGCTCACACTTAGCTCTCCACAAACCCAGTCTTGGAAGGAGTATGCAGGGTAAGCAGCTGAGGCAAACTGAGGTTCAATGTCCCACTCCTGAATGAGCAGTCCTGGCGAGGGATCACAGAGGGGATCAAAAGTGGGTATTTGGAAAGATTGAGGTCAGAACTGAAGCACTCTTTTACACAGTGGAGATTGCGTCTGATGTCACCTGGAGACAACACATCAATCAGCTGAGGTGGCCCGAGCTGACAAACCCACTTCCTGCAGTCCCAGAGTCAACACCATGGGGCAGGCCCCAACAGCTGAGATTGTTTCACTGCTACAAGTGACACCTGCGAAACAGGGTGACTCCCCTGTCAGGAAAGAGATTATCCCACAAGAGTAAGAAATCCCCCACAGCGATTAAATCATTAGGCCTGAATCGGACAATTTAAAATTTACTGTGCTGTGGGTGTCTATGTAGTAGTTGTATTATATAGTAATACAATGTATCGTATAGTTGAGATACATTCTATATTAAGGTGGAGTTTATAGCTAAACAGGGAGTTTAGTCTATTCAATGTTTGAGTAATATTGTAAATATATTTGATTAACCATTCTTTGTTTGCATAATTTATTATGGGTTATATGTAAGATGGATGTGAATAGCACACATCATTACACCAGCATGTCATATGTGAGCACACCACACTAAAGAGAAAGTAAGTGGAAAATTATCCCAGGCTCCTGTGTTTTTCTTTCCATTAATTTCTGGAGTTGCAAAACATAACAATGGTGACATCATTGAGGTTTCTTGATGTTCTAGAGCATGTCAACATCAAGGAGGAGGAGGCACGGGTGTCTTGAACCTCAGTAAAGTAATTAGGTCCCCAGAACCTGTTTTAGTCTATTCCAGGATAGTGAGGGATTGCTGGGGGTTTCAGGGAGTTTTTAGCCATAGATGAGGTTCCAGAAATTGGAGTATTGTGTGTGGTTCTATTGTAAGCACTGTAGAAAAGGTTGCGAAGGCTTTGGAGAGGATGCAGAAGAGGTTTGCTGGGTTAGCTACAAGAAGAGAGTGGGTGAACTTGGTTTGTTTTCTCTGGAGCATCAGAAGCTGATAAAAGAATGTAAAATTTATAAGACGTACAGATAGGGTACGGGGTCAAGGTAGCAATGTCAAATACTGAAGGGCATAATTTTAAGATGAGAAGGGAAAAGTTTACAGAAGATGTGTAAGGTGGTCTTTTTTCACACAGTGGTAGGTGCCTGTTGGACCTTGCCAAGAGAGATGTTAGCAGCTGATGTGATAGCAAAGTTTCTAGGATTAGTTAGATTAGCATCGTGATGGGTACAGGCATGGTGAGCCTAAGGGTATGTTCATGTGCGCTGCGCTGTTCTATGTCCCTGTGCTTGACGAGGTTCTTTAAGAACAGAGATGGTGTGTTTGGAAATGGAAGAGTTGACCTGGGATTCACAAAATGAATGGCCCCTGTGAATGAAAAAGAGGAGGAAAGAAGAAATTCTCTGTGGAATTGGTTGAAATCCCAAAGAATGATTCGTTGAATGTGAAAGCTAATGGGATGGAAGCTGAGAACCAGGAGAACTCTTCTGTTTTGGAAGAAAGGGGTTGAGGGTATTGTCTTGGCAGATGGATGAAATACGGTCCATAGCTTTATTAATAATAGTAGAAGTGAAGCTGCAGTTCAGAAATAAAGAAGGCATTTGTTCTAATGATGAGTTTTTCCTTTGAAATGTTTACTTTCTATCACACCAGCCCTCTGCGTTCAACAGACCATTCTGTGCAACTTTTACCACCCTTAAAGAGAATCCTCTCTCCTCCCCTTTCAGTATCCCGCATTCTGAAGGGATCATTCCCTTTGTGATGCCCAAACCTGCTCCTCTGTTCGCACTAACCCCCTCCCCATAAAGGCACTTCCCTGTGCATTCACAGGCATTGCAACATCTGTCCTTTCACCTCTTCCCTTCTTGCCACCCAGGGATCCCAACGGGTTTTGAAGTTACAGCAGTGAATAACTTGCAAATATACCACTCTTGTATCCTGCATTTGATGCTCACAATATGGTCTCCCCTACACTGAAGAATTCAATCCAGATTTGGTCTTCATTTTGTGGAGCACCGGTGTTAAGTCCACAGAGGCGGCCCTGAGCTCACTGGTGTGCCTGTTTAATTTAATTGCCCATCCATCTCTCACTCTGATCTATTGTATTTGCCCGTGGCCTCCTGAGCCCCACAGCAAAGCCCAGTGCATGCTTTAGGTATGGCATCTCAATTCTGTCCGGGTACATTGCAGCCTTCTGGACTCAATATTAAATTCTACAACTTTTAGTAACTTGATATTTGGCTCTGTATTTGTCATTCATCTGTAATGTTGGCTCTGCTTATTTTTCTCCCTCTTTTGTCATTTCTGTCTGGGAGTGGAGGACGTGATCAGCCCCACATGCTGGGCACACTCTGCTTTTTTGCAACCTTCATTCTTCTGTCCACATTTTTTTGTCTGTGGTCTCACTCTTAAGCTGCTCTCATTCATTAAATAACCAGATGATCTTGTTTACATTTTATCCCCCATGGCACCTTAAGTTTCAATCACCACCAAAGACAGCAACCTCTACCATTCCAAGATTCTTTTGTCCCCTTTTCCGTTCTGATGCAGGGGTGTCAAACTCATTTTAGGTCACGGGCCGGATTGAGCAAAATGCAGCTTCATGCAGGCCGGATCAGTCGGATGCGTGCGAACGCAGCTTTCGTTGCCTCCGTTTTTTCAGCCTGCTCTCATGTGTCTCAGTCTCTGCTATAACTACAAAGTGTTTCACTTTACAAATTCCGTTTCTTATGAAGAAGACTGCCGAATAAACACTAAAAACCCTGAAAACCTGGTACCTGAATAAACTCAGCATTAGCCATATCATACGCCATAGGCGCTTCGATTACTGGGGCCAGCTTTAATAGTAATTACATATTATCTTGCAGGCCAAAGATAATTCCACCGTGGGCCGGATTTGGCCCGCGGGCCTTGAGTTTGACATATATGTGATAAAGGGTCTCCAACCTGAAATATAAACTCTATTTCTCTGACATGCTGTATGTGTATTTACAACATTTTCTGTTATTAATCTAGATTCACAGCTTCTGCACTTTATTTGGCTTTCACTTATTCGACGCCCAAGTACTTTGGCTGATGATAAACACTTATCAGTTAAATATACTGAACTGAATTGAATTGAATTGTCTTTATTACTTTCATCCTTCATATACATGAGGAGTGAAAATCTTTACATTATGTCTCCATCTAAATGTGCATTGTGCAATTTATAGTAATTTATAATAAATAGTATGTACAAAAGGATAGTAAATATAGAAATACAGTTGTGTCAGCATGAATTAATCATTCTGATGGCCTGGTGGAAGAAGCTGTCCCAGAGCCTGTTGGTCCTGACTTTTATGCTGTGGTACCATTTCCTGGATGGTAGCAGCTGGAACAGTTTGTGGTTGGAGTGACTCAGGTCCCCAAAGACTCTTCGGGCCCTTTTTACACACCTATCTTTCTAAATGTCCTAAATCGTGATAAGTTCACAACTATAGATGCACTGGGCTGTCCACACCACTCTGTGCAGAGTCGTGCGATTGAGTTCCCATACCAGGCAGTGATGCAGCCAGTCAGGATGCTCTCAATTGTGCCTCTGTAGAAAGTTCTTAGGATTTGGGGCCCATACCAAACTTCTTCAACCGTCTGAAGTGAAAGAGATGCTGTTGTGCCTTTTTCACCACACAGCTGGTATGTACAGACCACATGAGATTCTCGGTGATGTTTATGCTGAGGAACTTAAAGCTGTTAACCTTCTCAACCCCGGATCCATTAATGTCAATAGGGGTTAGCCTGTCTCCATTCCTCCTGTAGTCTACAACCAGCTCCTTTGTTTTTACAACATTGAGGGAGAGGTTGTTTTCTTAACACCACTGTGTCAGGGGGATGACTTCCTCTCTGTAGGCTGCCTCGTTATTATTTGAGATCAGTGTAGTGTCGTCAGCAAATTTAATTAGCAGATTGGAGCTGTGGGTGGTGACACAGTCATGAGTATACAGTGAGTAAAGAAAGGGGCTTAGTACACAGCCCTGAGGGGCACGTGTTGAGGGTGGAGGGGCAGAGGTGAGGGAGCCCACTCTTACCACCTGCCGGTGATCTAACAGGAAGTCCAGGATCCAGCTACACAGGGCAGGGTGAAGGCCAAGGTCTCTGAGCTTCTTGTCAAGCCTGGAAGGAATTATAGTGTTGAGTGCTCAAATTTTAAATTTGTTTTGGAATTATGAAATGTAAGGGTAGAATTACTGCAGAGGACTCTGCATGCAAAGGGTTGAAAATCACAGTGCTACTCCCTACTTGCTTTTCAGTTCAAATTCACGATTATTTTTTCCACTTAAGGTATTTTTGATTGTATAAAGTAAATCTACACAGTGACTGATGTTTTTTTGATTTTCTTGGCTTCAGCACTGAATTTACCTACTTTAAGTAGGCATGACATGCTCTTGCATGTCAGAAGCAGAAGGTTTATAGTTATGTTGTTAAACTGTTTTTATTACTGTGCTGTTGAGAGCTTTATGTATTGTTAACAGGGTTTCTCTTGCACTTCCTGAACATGCTCTTTAGTTTTACTATGTTTGATGGGATCCAGGAGCAGCACTTGTTTCAAACACATGCAGATGTCAATATTTATTGAAAGAACTGACTTCAGTACCCTACAAGCAATCTCCCTAAAAGATGAAAAAAAATAAAAACACAAAATGCTGGGATCTCTCCCATGGCCAAGGCAGTCCGGAGCCAGCCCATCAAAGACAAAAAGACATCATGGGCACGAGGAGTCCGAATGAGCATTGAACAGGGCGTGTTTTCCTGGAGCCAGGATGGGTTTAGGGCACAGAACTGCTGTTGATCTTACCAGGGAAAGCTTGAGTCTGGAGGAACAGTACAAAGGGAAGACAAAATTCTTGCCCAGAAATGAAGACATAACTTCAGAGACCAGACTGTGGGAACCTATGGTGTTCAAAGCTTTGATCTTATTTTCTTCATGGGAACACTGCTGTTTTAATTATTTTATTCTATTTTACAGGGGACTGCAGCACTGAAGATACAACAACTGTAAAGTCAGACCCAGGTCAATTTAATTTAATGATTAATTTACAAGGCCTGAATATTCATAAAACTCTCTTTGGACAATTGTTATTGCCGATGATTAGTGCCAGGACTGTTACATCACAGGCAGATCTATTTTCTGTTTCATGTATCACACATGAATCAATTTTCACATAACTTATTTCACTAAAAGGGAGAATGCAGATTTGGAAAGTAATGGCCAGGCTCTCATACTTGATTCTCCAACACTTCACAATATCAAGTGAAAGACTGATGTTACTTTCCCCATGTCTTTGGATAGTAACAGCTGTTTATTTCTTCTTGATAATTAGGTCTAGTTCCACATATTTTCCCATCCCTTATTCTAAATGTTAATTTTTATTACGTAAGCTTAGAGAATGAGTTTCAGTGGTTATCGACGATGACAATATAAACATTGATTAAAACATAATATTTGCTTTCACAATGATCAGGTATAATTATCATAAAGTATTTTCAATTTATTGGCTGTTAGTGCCTTCAGAAGAAATAGCTAAGACACAGTTGTTGGGGAAAACTACCTGGAAAGGTGATAAAATATGTCCCTTCCCTTTTGTTAACTGTATATGTTTTTATCATCTGTACCTTGTACCATGGGTCAACTCGAAGTCCAAACCTTAATTCATAACCACATCTGCAAACTTAATAAAAATGCACAAAGGCTTTGAATTTGAAAGGGTGCTTTGTGGGGTTTGGTAAGAACTTAACATAAGACACATGGGCAGAATTAAGCTATATGGCCCATTAACTCTGTTCCAGCATTTGATCATGGCTGATTTATCATCCCTCTCAACCGCATTCTCCTGCCTTCTCCCTGCAATCTTTGACATTCTTACAAATCAAGAACAAATCAACCACTGCTTTAAATATACCTAATGATTTGGCCTCTACAAACATCTGTGGCATTAAATTCCACAGATTCACCACCCTCTGGCTAAAGAAATTCCTTCTCATCTCTGTTCTAAAGGAACATCCTTTACTGTACCCACTGGTTCTAGATTCTCCCACTAATGAAAACATCCTTACCATGTCCATTCCATCCAAGGCTTTCAATATTTGGTAAGTTCCAAGGTGATCTCCTCAATCCTTCTAAACGCCAGTGACTATAGAACAAAGGCTATCAAATGCTCCTCATATGATAACCCTTTCATCCTTGTGATCATTCTCATAAACCTCCGCTGGACCTTCACTAATGCCAGTGCCAGCACATCCTTTCTTAGATATAGGGCTCAAAACGGCTCATAAAACTCCAAATATGGTCTGACCAACACCTTATAAAGCCATATTAGATATTTGCTCTCATATTCTAGTCCTCTCAAAGTGAATGCTAACATTGCATTTGCCTTCCACCAGCTTGCAGGTGGCTAAGATAATACTCTAATAGTAATTTGTTTGAAGAAGCAATAATCTTCTGAGCATAACCATGGAAGTGTTGCCATGTCTGATGTATATCAGAAGGGTAAATTAATTTCACGTTTCACTGGTATAACCTTTCTTTCAAAGGTGTTCCCTGAAAAAATTGTCCTGCAATCCCCATGGATATACTATTTTGTAAAATCTCCACTTTCTGTTTTAGTTCCTTTCCAGACTAACTTGCTAGATACCTCCGGTTTAAAAATGGCTTCTTTTTAATGTTCTGGTCATAGAGCAGTCAAGGGAGGAAAAAGCTGCAAAAGAATACAACAAACAGGAAAGGGTGTGGAATTAATGGTTTAAGTTACACAACCCATTTAGAAGATGTGTTAAAGAGAAGACTATTATCAACAGGATTTAATGTTGTAAGCCCTCACCATATGGACCATGCCCTTTAGCTTTTCCACCATGCTCCTATCTCCCAGCAAGGAAGCTACTCTGTTCAGCTGCCTTCAGTGCCTGTTGCTTCCTGTCTACAAGACTGTAATGCTTGTGGCATCTCAAGCGAATCACCATATGTCAAGGGTGCCAGGCCGTGCACATTTGACAAGGTTCGCCAATTTCTGTACACCTGGGAGTGTGCCAGACAGATCCACCCAGAGATGAAGGAGTTCTTTGTTAAGAATTTTGATTTATGAATATCTCTCTGATTGGTTTAAGATTTAATACCCTAGACACACTCATTAAAATTAGGTCTGTCGAAATGACGAGCAAATAGGTTTACAAGGGTAGATTATATGGACCTGAGATCATTACCATGGTAACGTGAAATAGCAGTTAAAACTAAATTTCATTGTACTGTATATTCTAATGTCAAATCTTTAGAAACAATTATTGTTAAAGAAAGACTAAATCTTTTTTCTCATAGACTTATATATCAAGCCATCATGTCCATGTTGTGACAGTCAAACGGTGAGAAACTTATTTATTTTTAGAAACTCTAATATACAATATCTTTAAAAGGCAAGAACCAATAAGGCAAAAATAAAATTGTATTATGAACTAGTACCTCGCTGACGTCTTGTAACCAATTCTAATAATAACTGTTTCTCTACAGAACCAAAACTTCGAACAAGTAACACCAAGACAGATCTCAGAGGAACGTTTCTGGTAAGAATGTTGCTCAAATCTTGGATATATAGCACAGGATGTTTGCCAGAGGACAATTTTAATTAATATTTCCTTATCTTTTGTTACAAATACAGTTTAAAATTGGATCACGAAGGAACCTATCAGTGTGTTACCACTGGCCTGGTATTTGAAGTGACAGAAAAAGTTGACATTGTTTACTCAATTCTGTCCTGGTACAAATACGACACATTTCTGAAAGACAACTGGAAACTTTGTGGCCCACTGTTTGAAGTGAAGAGTGATCCAACATTAATAAAAAGTATTTACTTCCCTCATTCCCTCTGCTTAGCAGGTAAGAGCATTTTTTGTTGTGATAATTAACTATGTCATTTTCTTAAACTGCTGTTTGCAAACTTTGCTGCTGAACTTCACATTATACTCCACTAGGTGGCACAATAAACTCACTTTGCAATGTCAGTAATTTTGGATGGCAGACAACAGCAATGATACATACATCCATAAACTTGATCATAGTCTATTCTGTGACTTATTAGAGTTGCAAGGATTGTAAGAATTTTAAATCGTGTGCTCCAAAATCTGAGTGTTAGAATTTGAAAACAAGATTAGAACCATAGAGCCATAGAACATTACAGCACAGAAACAGGCCTTTTGGCCCTTCTTGGCTGTGCTGAACCATTTTTCTGCCTAGTCCCACTGACCTGCACACGGCCCACATCCCTCCATACACCTCTCATCCATGTACCTGTCCAAGTTTTTCTTATATGTTAAAAGTGAGCCCGCATTTACCACTTCATCTGGCAGTTCATTCCACACTCATAATGTTGGAACATACCAAGTAAAGTGGTCCCTAACAGATACAAATATTCTGCTATTTAACAATTGGTGCAGTGTCTTAGTGCAAACATTTCTAAGTGTATCCGTCATCGATTGAGCACCACTATCTTCATTCTTTCAAATTTTTATGATTCATGTATTGCAATTGAATTATGTGTTTGTAGGAGCTGTATAAGCACTAAACTTAATGATACATTGGCACAGCTTGATGGCTTCAAATTTTCAGACCTTTATTTTCTGGGAAGTATGCTTCTAAATGAGTGGGAGTGGGATCATGTTGCTTTATTAGGACCATTGTATTCAGATTGATTTATAAAATGTTTTACCTTTTTATATTTTTATCACTTTTTTTAACAGATCACTTACCTGACTTAAAATTAAAAATTTTACACATAAAGGACCAGAAGGCTGAAATAGAGCCTATTACTGATCATTCGACCACGCACGTTCAGTGGAATGTGAGCTCTCTGTCACCTGTTGGACCAATATTTCAGACCACTTCCCAGGATATTCAACATCACGGTGTTGTGCTGATCTACAAAGTAATTAATGACCACCAGTCCTTACTGTTTCATGTGTATATGGCAGCAAACAATGATTCAGTAATTAAGGTATGAACAAGTCCAACCCCGTTCACTAAAATCATCTTTACAAGTTAAATGTTTTTGGTAAGATCTACCTTCTGTTAAGTTGCAATAACATTTCAGTCATGAATGAATGCAACTATTCACTGGTCAATGGTGGAAATATAATGTAATTTAAAAAGCATTTGTATGAATTCTTGTTCATTTTCAGGACATTATCAAGGCAGAGAAACATGCAAAGCAAAAATCAGTAAAAATTGATAAGCCCTCGGCTTGCTGCAAAAAGCTGACCAATGGCAAAACATACCGACTCCTGGGTGAACCGCACGCTGAAATCATCCCTGAGGTACATTTAGTGAATGATTATAGACTTGTTTTCAAATGATTTGCACGCAGGCTTCCATATCTTTATAGTGTATTGTTACGTACCCCATAACTGGGTCACTTACCAGCAAAGATAGAGAGGTCCGTTGAAGTCTGATGGTACTATTTTTAACAGTATTTATTGATAAAAATACACAAAATAATATCAATGCAAACATACAGATAATATACTTCATCAATACTAAATCTAAAAGCGCGGGTATAATAATAATCAATAAGAAATAGCTCTATCGTCATCTAGGGGATAATGTATTGTCCGATGGAAATATAGAAGTCACTCAGTTCATTCAAGCTGCAGCTTTTGGGTTGGAGAGAAAGACGGGTTAAAACTTGCCCATTCCTTTTATGATGTCAATCCATCGAGAGTTGTTGGGAGTTGATTTCCCCGTTGTTAGCTAAAAACCATTCTGCCGTGGTACAGGGCCCACCGATTCCGGGGCAAACGGAAAAGGACGCACGTGGCCTTTCCACCAGTTTTTGCTATTGCGGGATCGCTAGCGTTTCTTCTGGTGCGTCTGAGGGGCTGTTCCCACAGACCCTCCCCCCCCATCCTGACTCACAGGGTCTCAGATGTCAATCAGGGTGGGTTGATGCAATCCCTCCACCAACCCCCCCCCCCCTCGGTTCATTGCCTGGGGGCTTCGATGCATCGTACAGTATTCAATACACAATCCCGTCTCCAAGAGACAATAGCCGTTATCCATGGTTCCGACTTTCGGAGGCCAGGGCACATTCCAAACTCTTTGTGGATTCTGCATGTCTTTCTCTCATTTCCTGGGTCTCCTGAACTGACTTAATAGTGATCTTGCGATTCTCAAAAAGGAGGGGGCCACGGACGTAACATCCAGCCCAAGATCTTAAGGCACAAACTAACGGAGATGGGAGTAGACTCTCACATGGTGGATTGGATAGTGGACTACTTGACAGATAGACCTCAGTATGTGCGGTTGGGAGACTGTAGGTCTGACACGGTGGTAAGCAGCACAGGGGCGCCGCAGGGAACCGTACTCTCTCCGGTCCTGTTCACCCTGTACACATCAGACTTCCAATATAACTCGGAGTCCTGCCATGTGCAGAAGTTCGCTGATGACATGGCCATAGTGGGGTGTGTCAGGAATGGACAGGAGGAGGAGTATAGGAAACTGATACAGGACTTTGTGATATGGTGCAACTCAAACTACCTGCGTCTCAATATCACCAAGACCAAGGAGATGGTGTTGGACTTTAGGAGATCTAGGCCTCATATGGAGCCAGTGATCATTAATGGAGAATGTGTGGAGCAGGTTAAGACCTACAAGTATCTGGGAGTACAGTTAGACGAGAAGCTAGACTGGACTGCCAACACAGATGCCTTGTGCAGGAAGGCACAGAGTCGACTGTACTTCCTAAGAAGGTTGGCGTCATTCAATGTCTGTAGTGAGATGCTGAAGATGTTCTATAGGTCAGTTGTGGAGAGCGCCCTCTTCTTTGTGGTGGCGTGTTGGGGAGGAAGCATTAAGAAGAGGGACGCCTCACGTCTTAATAAGCTGGTAAGGAAGGCGGGCTCTGTCGTGGGCAAAGTACTGGAGAGTTTAACATCGGTAGCTGAGCGAAGGGCGCTGAGTAGGCTACGGTCAATTATGGATAACTCTGAACATCCTCTACATAGCACCATCCAGAGACAGAGAAGCAGTTTCAGCGACAGGTTACTATCGATGCAATGCTCCTCAGACAGGATGAAGAGGTCAATACTCCCCAATGCCATTAGGCTTTACAATTCTACCGCCAGGACTTAAGAACTTTTTAAAAGCTATTATTAATGCTTTTTGAGATAGTGATTTAGATGCATATCATATTTTTTTTTACTGAGTTAAGTATTGTATGTAATTAGTTTTGCTACAACAAGTGTATGGGACATTGGAAAAAAGTTGAATTTCCCCATGGGGATGAATAAAGTATCTATCTATCTATCTATATGCATCTATTTGTTGGCTGTCATATCCAACTATGACAGGAGACCTGTGCAGGAGAGTTCTTAAAGTGGAAAAGCCATTGCACTGGGTCATTTCCATTCACTCGACCTTGGACGTCCAGGTCCATTGGTACAAGCAGTTGACACAACTGGGGTCTTCCTTGGTTGCAGTTAATGACCATGACTTCTGTGCCTTGTCACGCCCTTCGCTCACCATGAAGTGTTGCAGAACCTCCTTCCTGGTGTTTTGGATCTCTCTGTTGATCTCATCCGCCCAGTCTACCGGAGCTGACTTTACTTGCTAGGACAGGCATGCCCCTGTCTCACCAGAGTATGAGGCTGCCCTGTCGAAGCAGTGCAACCACATACAAACAGCTACTGGAGCCACAGGTGAGAGCTGAGTGTCTGGTGGGTCCAAAGGTGAATGAGCTGCCCCCAGATGGACACAACGAGCCCCTTCACCAGTGTTACTGTTGTTTTTGTTATAGCTTAAGAAATATGCCATCTTAGAGGGAGAGAAGAATGCAGGAATTTGCATTAACATGATGCCTTCATGCCCAAAGCAATTTGTGTGAAATTTAAAGTGTGGTCATTGTTGAGATATCGTAAAAGGCAATGGTAAAGGGGTAAAAAAAAAAGGTGCCTCAAACAGCAGTGAGGAATCTGTACATTTATGGAGTTGTTGATTAAGGAATTATACTGGCTGGGACACCAAGAATAGTGCCATGAAATTTTTAATGTCCAAATGAAAATGTAGAAGGGACTTGAGAATACTCCTTCACCATTGAACTGAAGCGTTGGCCTAGATTATTTGCTCATGTGTTGGGCCATCAACTATTGATGCAGAGAAATCTGTGTCACCTGAGCTATAACTAATTTGGGATGATTTATCAGGATTTTGTAAATCAGATGTTTATCATTTGCGACTGTAACAAACAAAGATCAAACACGTTTGTTTTGGTATAGATGGTATATTTATATTTCTCTACAATTAGATTTAATGTGCTGTTCATAACCAGGATAGCATTTGCAGAGGGTTTTTTGAAAGCACATAATTGCACACTTTTGATCAGATTCTGTATTAAAGTCCCTTGTGTATATTCATTTTAGTGAGATTGTTCATATGTTGATTTAGATAGCTTGCTTGTTCTAGTTCATCCTTTTATTATACAGTGTTTACATGTTTAAAATTCCACTTTGTTCTCAGCCTTTGAGTGAAGACGTAAATTTTCCCAGGCCTGTTACAAGCAGAACAAAAATAATTTCTTTTTGGATCCAATCTCCCCCTCACCATTGCTGCCAATATGTGAGCTATAATTATCTCCTTAATGTAGGCAATTGTGATTTGTGTTTATACTAAATTAGTTAAAAAGACACTAAAGGCTAGAATTATAACTGCTGATACAAGAAAACAATGTATGTTCATTTGAAATACTTTTTACCCCATCAGCCAAAATATGGGATGGTGAATTTAGACATGGTGTAGTGGTCACCCATTGGGTTCAATAGAAGTGTATTTCTTTCATAGTTTGTAACAGATGATTAAAATCCAGTGTAACCCAACATAGGGCATCCTCGGCTTTTGAGCCTCTGGTTCATTCAAAGCTGCTGCTGCTGATTCGTACTGCATCTCTCAGTTCGCTGCTCACTGGTCTATCAGGAGGGTCTACAAACCCGATATTTAAGAAGTGAATCTTCATCTGATTTTCCATCTACATTCCCAAAGTGCAAGCATTCAGACGCCATATTCCTGTCATTACATATTTCTACCAGGAGTGCCTGGCTGCGTATCTGTAGGGTTTCCTTGGCTCCCTTGCATGAAGAAGACATCTGTTGCAAACACTTGCATGAATAGCCTGACCAGATCCTGATCTCCTGGGAATATTCTTACATTGCCTCTCAGCACATCATTAGAATGTCCAGTAGCAGTTTCCCCTGTAACTTGAAGATGTTCCATTGAGATCTACCTGCAAAGATTGCACCATGCTGAGCTACACTGTCACAAACCTGAGAACAGGGGACAGTGAGGTGAAGTTGTGAGCGGAAGGTGGAGTCTCTGTAACACGATTTCATAGCAATAGTGAAAGCAAGAGCAAAATGAAAGAGTAGGGCCCATCAGGGACAGCAAGGTAACCAATATGTGGAGACAAGAAATGTGGGAACAGTTCTTAATGATTACAGGGCAACCATCATCACGGCCTTATGATGTAGTTAAGGAGAATGAGTAAGAAATATTGGTTGGATAAACACAGTGAGAGCAGAACTGCTAAGTAGCGTCCTTAAAATAAACAGGTCTTTATTGAAATTTATCCCAGATTGTCAAAAGATGTGAGGGAGGGAATTGTAATGACTCAGATTATAATTCTTCACTTCTCTATGGCTGTAGGTGTGTTGTCAGATGATTGGAGGACTGCTGATAGTGGACCATATCTTGTAAGGAGAATAACAGAACTTGCCTGCTGTGCAAATTATTGGAATTAATTCAGGAGGGGAAAATGGAATTTCATTTGGGAAGGCACAGATTAATCAGTGGCAGTCAGCATGGATTTGTTATGGCAAGATTATGTTTGATTACTGTGACCATTTTTTTGAGGAAGTGATAAGAACAGTCAACAAGGGCAATTCATTTATTATTGCTTGTGTGAATTTTGACAAGGCTCTGGACAAGATCCCAAAAAGTAGAAGGATTCAGAGGAGAGCAGTAAATTGGATCCAAAATCATTTGCAGTTGATACAAAAAATAGCCAAGTGTTTGACAGGCAAGAGGGACTAATGAGACTACAGGAAAATTTAAATATTGTCCTTTAAGTAGAAAATAGTGAATGATATTTACCGTAAATTCCGGACTACAGAGCGCACCTGATTAAAAGCCGCAGGCTCTAATTTTAGAAAGAAAATCAATTTTGTACTTGTACCGGCCGCACCGGATTTTAAGCCGCAGGTGTCCCACGTTGTAATATGAGATATTTACACAGAAAGATATTACACGTGAGGATTTTTTAACTTTTAATTAAATCCGTATGGTAACATAAACAAATACATATTGCAAATGCTTTTTTTCGAACCGTGCCTGTAACACGGCTACTTTTAAATATACATACGTATCGGTAACACACAAATTACGTTGCGTATACTTTTTTACTGAACAGTGCACGAACAACATTCCAATATCTCCTAACGACTGGTAAAAAAAATATATACTGCAGCCTACCAGGAAAAGTTATTGATCGCCTTTAACTTAAAAGCTGCATCATATGCTTGCAGCGGGTCTAATGCGCTCGCCCCCTCCTTTCCGTTTATCGCAAACCAGTATTTCCCACAAGACGCGGCGAAACCGGGTGTGACGTCATAGCATCCCGGGATGTAGTACAGAAAACAAATATACTTAAAACACTTCTAACTTTAACTAGAAAATACTAACAAATGAATTACTAAGCGAAAATATTATAAACTAAATAACTGCCATAAAGGCAGCACAATGCTTTTCTTCGAGTGTTTTCCATGTTGATGAGGGTGAGTACAAATGACTGATTTACAATAATTTAATTGTGAAAGTGCGCTTGATTTATCGTACAATTTCATTGGACCTCTGTGAACTACTCATCAATATTATTGGTCTACTGTTACGAGGCAAAATGTTTTTGGCGGCATGAAAAAAAACCATGCATTAGCCGCACCGTAGTAAAGGCCGCAGTGTTCAAAGCGTGGGGAAAAAAGTAGCGGCTTATAATCCGGAATCTACGGTAATCAATACATCTGGACAGTTACAAAATATAAGGTATTGTGAGGATATTGAGTGATGCTGGTGTATGTGGGTGATTAGAATTGCCCATATGAGATGCAAGGTGTAGAAATCAATAGCAGATGTGTTTTGCTGGAGCTTGGAAGTCTACAGCTTGAGCTCTCCATGCTTTTCTGGTCATCTCATTCAGTTTAATGATATATTAGAAGGTGAAGAAAATATTCTGTTATCAGATCAATCTATATTTTTCAATTTTGTTGGCTCAAGCTCATCTGACTGACCTGTATCAGCTTCTCATTGGATCTGGCCCAAGGCTGCAAGCAGTGTTGCTTTATGGCTCCTTCCCCTTGATTTGTCCCACAGGTAATTTATTTTGTTCTTTCCAACTCATACTAATTCAAACCAGTTCAACCAGTTTGGCTAAATACTGGCCTCATGCAACCAGATCACTGGCTGTTCTTTCTACAAGCCTGTGATTTTACATTATAAAGAGTTTCTTATCTGAAAATTGTCTCAGGTTTAGCAGATCATCAGGATAAACTCATTGTGTCCATGTTCATTTGCTCTAATTAAATTATCCCTGAGCAACAGCCAGTTCACAAAATGAAGTTCACAAGAAAAGTTACACAAAATGGCCGCCTCCATTGCTGCAACCGCATGGCAAGAACAAAGACTGTTTCTTAGTCTGTTTCCACTGCCCTTGCCTCTTTCCTGTTTGCTGATTTGTAGATTTTAGTTCTTTCTGGCCAACATCAGAATAATAATTGCCATTTGAAGCTGTTGCAGTTTCTTAAAGGACCATTGGCTGTATGCAACGAGTCTAGCCTTTTCAATTCAGACACTCCTCAACTCTATTTAACTCCTTGGTTCACTCTTGACTCTCATTAAATGTCCTAACAAGCTAATGAATTGTTAGAGCAAATGTTATCCCGCCAACATTTTTTTAGGGTGGCTGCAAATCAGCTATAAGGCCAACTTCCATGAACAAAGAGTAACAGCAATCCAGGATCATTGAATTGTCCTTTTTGTCAAGACAGAGCCACCTTCATATGAGACCGTTTCACGTGGTGAAATACTGAATCAGAGACCACTGCTTCGGTTCACCAGCCTTGATGCTTTTCCAGCCCAGACTCGCCTTTTTTGGATATGGAAGATGCATAGAATGAATTCCACCCCTGTGCCTCCAACATTCAAGAATCCCCTTGCATGGCAGAGTGCCTCCAAGCAGTGGCATGGTAGCGTAGGTTAGCGCGTCACTATTACAACTTGGGGTGTTGGTGTTTGGTGTTCAATTCCAACAATGTCCGTAAGAAGTTTGTACGTCCTTCCCATGAATATGTGGGTTTCCTCCAGGTGCTCCAGTTTCCTCCCACAGTCCAAAGGCATACAGGCTAGTAGGTTAATTGGTCATTGTAAATTGTCCTGTGATTAAATAGATGGGTTACTGGGCAATGCAGTTTATTAGGCTGAAAGGGCCTGTTCCAAGCTGCATTGTTAAATAAAATATGTTACAGAGACCCCCCACTCTGAAATGTCCATTGCTGTTTTGGAATATTTGTAGCTAAGGAGACATTTAAAAACATAAGAAATAGGAGCAGGAGTAGGCCTTCTGGCCTGTCAACCCTGCTCCACCATTCAATAAGATCATGGCTGATCTGGCCATGGACTCATCTCCATCTACCTGCCTTTTCCCCATAACCCTTAATTCCTTTACTATGCAAAAATCTATCCAACCTTGTCTTAAATATATTTACTAAGGTAGCCTCCACTGCTTCATTGGGCAGAGAATTTCACAGATTAACCACCCTCTGGGAAAAGCAGTTTCTCCTCATCTCCATCCTAAATCTACTCCCCTGAATCTTGAAGCAATGTCCCCTAGTTCCAGTCTCACCAACCAGTGGAAACACCTTTCCTGCCACTATTTTATCTATCCCTTTCATATTTTTATATGTTTCTATTTAAAAGTTATTCAAGTAGATTTTAATGAATTTTTAAAAATAAATTTTAAAATAATTTGTAAAAGATAAAATCATTCACGAACTTCCCTGCACTTGCCTTTAGGCACAGGGTTGGTAACCCCATTCATTTGAAAGTGTTTGTCATTGATACACCAGATATCTTGGTGTACAGCTGAAGAGCCAGATATGAAGTGTGCCCAGATCATATCAATGCTTTGCTGTAGGAAATAATAGTGAGTTTAACAGCAGGAGCAGAAGGTCAGAGTCTCCAGCATCTGACCTCTAGCACTTGGAGCTCCACCTTTGGTGGAACATGCCCAGAAACCAAAGACAGACTGAGTCATGAGCAGCTGGTAGGCAGTAATCCCAGCAGGCCCACCAGCTGTCAGTCCACTTGATTCGGCCCAATGCCTTTTAGTTGGAAATTGACTGAAAAACTTGAGGAAAAAAAGAATAAAAAAAGAAACCACTGTTTAATTCACTTTAATATTCAAATAGGCACTATTTCATTGATTCAAAGCTGGTGCAGACTAATCTCAAATCAAGTTACAACATGAGAGTCGTTATCCAAACACAAAGTTAATGAAAATAGATTGAAGCTCCATGTGTTCCTGATTTCTTCTCTGCCAGTGTCTATACAGTATGTGAGATGTTACCTTGCCAGCCCCAGTTACTCTTACTAAGCACCCGTTCTGTAAGCTTGCAACCTTCTGGACATCTGACTGACCACCTTCTGCACCACTCACCCTGTTACAGAAAAGATACAACTATCCTTCACCCTTCAGATGATTACTAGGATATTCCTGCTTTAGTTGTAGCAGGAACAAATATGATGATGCCCAGGCCTTTGAGCTGCTTCGGGCTTATAAATCATGCAGTAGTGTACAATTTCTTACCCTTAATCTTCCAATTGGAAGCATTCATATGCCTGAAATATTTTAATTGTTGATTATGGAAGAAGGCTCAGAAGTTCAGGAAAGATGTTTTCCCTTCCTTAAAATAAAATGACACTATTCTATGCAGTGTGGTTTTGTTAAGGTTTGGCTTAAGCAATGGAGAGGTGAAGAATTAATTTGCTTCTCATTTATCCTTAGCATTGAAGATACTGCAATTTCATACAAATTCCAAGCTCTCTTTAGTTTTCTATTGCATCCTTTGTGATAATATTATGCCTGTATGTTCAGAATATATTTGCACTTTGGTGGGAAAATATTAGTCTGACGCTAGGTAAAGAGAGCAGTGCACCATGGGAAGTTAGGTGTCCATGTGCATGTGCTACTTGTCCATTAAATGTTATAATTTTTTTTCAATTGGTTAAATAATTAAAGTATGTTTTGTTTCTTTAGGAGATCGAATTCATGGATATGACATCTTTTAAATGTAAAAGTTACTTTGAAGTTTATTTAGAACAACGAGAAGATCTTCAGCTGAAGTTAATCGACAAAGAGACAGATGAAGTGATATGGACCTCAAAATTGCGGGAATGTAAGCGTCTACCAAATGTAAACGTACCTCTAGATATTTTAGCAACACACACAAAATGATCAGCCATGATCTCAAAATGGCGGTGCAGGCTCGAAGGGCCGAATGGTCTACTTCTGCACCTATTATTTATTGTCTATTGTCTAAAATGCTAGAGGAACTCAGCAGACCAGGCAGCATCTATGGAAAAGAGTATAGTGATGTTTCAGGCCGAGTCACTTCATCAGGGTCCTGATGAAGAGTCTCGACCTGAAGCATCAACTATACTCCTTTTCATAGATTTTGCGTGGCCTACGGAGTTCCTCTAGCATTTTGTGTTTGTTGCTTAGATTTGCAGCATCTGCAGATTTTCTCTTGTTCTGGATATTTTAATTGTGAACCAAGCTTTTTTGTTTCACACACAAGAACTTCTTGAATTCTTGAGCAACACACACAAAATGCTGGAGGACTCAGCAAGTCATGCAGCATCAATGGATGGAAACATGCACAGTTGACGTTTCGGACTGAGACCCTTCATCAGCTATGAAGACATTTTGAGCCAAGACCATTCATTAGACTGGCAAGGAGGGGGATAGAAACAAGAATAAGAAGGTGGGAGAAGATGAAGGTTGGGGGGGACATACTAACAGGTGACAGGTGAGATAAGATGAGGGGAAGGGAAATGAAGTAAAAAGCTGGGAGGTGATAGGTGGAAGAGGTAAAGGGCTGAAGAAGGAGGAATTTCATAGGAGAGGACAGAAGACCATGGAAGTAAGGGACTGAGGAGGGGAAATAGGTGGAAGTGAAGGGCAGGTGAGGTGAAGTAAAGGGGTGAGAAGTTAACCAGAATGAGAAAAAACGAGAAGAAGGGAGGGCGAGGAAATTACTAGAAGTTGGGGATAGTTGTTCATGCCATCAGATTGGAGACTACCTAGACAGATTATGAGGCGATGCTTCTCCAATCTGAATTTGACCTTAGCATGCCTGTAGAATAGGCTATAGACTGATATCTCAATGGGTATGGAAAGTTGAACTGAAATGGGTAGTCACCAAAAGATCCTGCCTTTTATGGTGGACCTAGCGAAGGTGCTCAACAAAGGTGCCCCAATATGCATCAGGTCTCCTTGACGTGAAGGAAGCCACACCTGAAGCACCAGGTGACCCCAGCAGACTCACAGGCGAAGTCTGACCTCACCTGAACAGACTGTTGGTGGCACTGAATGGTAGTGGGGGAAGAGATGTAGGGGTAGGTGCAGCACTCGTCGAGCTTCCAGAGATAAGTGCCAGAAAGGAAATCAGTGTGGAGGGATGAGTGGAAAAGGGGGTCACGTAGAAAGTAACTCCTATGGAAAACAGAAGGGGTAAGGGAAAGATATGCTTAGTGGCAGGATCCCATTGGAGATGGCCGCAGTTACAGAGAATGATTATGCTGGATATGGAGGCTGATGGGAAGATAGGTAAAGAAAAGGGAAATGGTATGAGGCGCACTTAACCACGGCAGCTCCTGGAGTTTAGATGCTCTAACTCTCTCGAGCATGGATACACTACCTATAAAAAGTATTCAATCCCTTGAAAGTTTTCATATTTATTGTTTTACAACATTGAATCACAGAGGATTTAATTTGGCTTTTTTGACACTGATCAACAGGGAAAGATTCTTTTGTGTCAAAGTGAAAACAGATCTCTACAAAATGATCTGAATTTATTTCAAATATAAAACACAAAATAATTGATTGCATAAGTATTCATGCCCTTTAATATGACACATCAAATCATTACTGGATCAGTCAATTGGTTTTAGAAGTCACATAATTAGCTAAATAGAGATCACCTGTGTGCAGTCAGGGTGTGTCAATTGATTGTAGTAAAAATACACCTGTATCTGGAAGGTCCATCTGCTGGTGAGTCAGTGTCCTGGCAAAACTACACCATGAAGATAAAAGAACATTCCAAGCAACTCTGAACATTTTCAAGTCACTGAATACCCCTTGGAGTACAGTTAAGTCAATCATCAAGAAATGGAAAGAATATAACACAACTGTAAATCTGCCCAGAGCAGGCTGTCCTCAAAATCTGAGTGACCGTGCAAGAAGGGGATTAGTGAGAAGGGCCACCAAGAGACCTATGACAACTCTGAAGGAGTTACAAGCTTCAGTGGCTGAGATGGGAGAGACAACTGTTGCCTGGGTGCTTCACCGGTTAAAGCTTTATGAGGGAGTGGCAAAGAGAAAGCCACTGTTGATAAAAAAACTCACATGAAATCTTGGCTAGTGTTTGCCAGAAGGCATGTGGGAGACTCTGAAGTCAGCTGGAAGGTTCTATGGTCTGATGAAACCAAAATTGAGCTTTTTGGCTATCAGACTAAATGGTATGTTTGGTGTAAGCTAAACACCACACATCATCAAAAACACACCATCCCTACTGTGAAGCATGGTGGTGGCTACATCATGCTGTGGGGATGCTTCACTGCAGCAGGCCCTGGAAGGCTTGTGAAGATAGAGGATAAAATGAATGCAGCAAAATACAGGGAAATCCTGGAGGAAAATCTGATGTGTGCAAGAAAACTGCAACTTGGGAGAAAATTTCTTTTCCAGCAAAACAATGACCCCAAACATAAAGCCAAAGCCACACAGGAAAGGTTTAAGAACAACAAAGTTTATGTCCTGGAGTGGCCAAATCAGAGTCTAGACCTTAATCCAATTGAGAGTTTGTGGCTGGACTTGAAAAGGGCTGTTCACTCACAATCCCCATGCAATCTGACAGAGCTTGAGTAGTTTTGTAAAGAAGAATGGGGGAAATTGCAGTGTCCAGATGTGCAAAGCCAATAGACCTATCCCCACAGAGTCAAGGCTGTAATTGCTGCCAAAGGTGCATCTACTAAATGCTGACAAAGGGAGTGAGAAACTATGCAATCAATTATTTTGTGTTTAATAATAGTAATATATTTAGACCAATTTTGTAGAAATTTATTTTCACTTTGACACAAAAGAGCCTTTTCTGTTGATGAACATGAACATTGACTTCTCTAACTTCCATTAATGCCCCTCCTCCCCTTCTTACCCCATCCCTAACATATTTAGTTGTTAGTTTTTTTTTCTCTCTCTCTCTGCCTGTTCTCCATCTCCCTCTGGTGCTCCCCCCACCTTTCTTTCTCCCGAGGCCTCCCATCCCATGATCCTTTCCCTTCTCCAGATCTGTATCACTTTCGCCAATCACCTTTCCAGCTCTTAGCTTCATCCCACCCCCTCCGGTCTTCTCCTATCATTTCGCAATTCCCCCTCCCCCCACTACTTTCAAATCTCTTACCATCTTTCCTTTCAGTTAGTCCTGACGAAGGGTCTCAGCCCAAAACGTCGACAGTGCTTCTCCTTATAGATGCTGCCTGGCCTGCTGTGTTCCACCAGCATTTTGTGTGTGTTGTTTGAATTTGAATGCTAACAAGCAACTGTGTGACTACTTGCCAGTTCTCCAAGTAACTTCACAGAATTTACCCAAATAAGAAATTCACCAAACAGTCCCTGAACCTGAAACTTTGATTTTTTGATTGTTATTACTATATCACACTTCTATTTTCCAGCATCTGACAGTTAGCAATCTTCTTTGACTCTTGCATCTGCTTCACCATTTCATCATGGATGATCCAGTTTCCCCCTCAGCCCCAATCTCCTGCCTTCTCCCTGTATCCCCTTATGCCCTGACCAATCAAGAATCTATCAACCTTTGCCTTAAATATACATAAAGATTTGGCCTCCACAGCTACCTGTGGCAAAGAGTTCCACAGATTCACCACTCTCTGGCTAATGTGATTCCTCCTCATCTCCATTCTAAAAGGATTCCCCTGTATACTGACACAGTGTTTTCTGGTCTTAGACACTCCCACCATAGGGAACATCCTCTCCATTTCCACTCTATCAAGGCCTTTCACCATTTGATAGGTTTCATTCTTCTAAATTCCAGGGAAAACTAGCCCAGAGCCATCAAATGCTCTTCATATGACAAGCCATTCAATCCTGGAATCATTTTCGTGAACCTCCTTTGACTCTCTCCAGTTTTAGCACATCCTTTCTAAGATAAGGGGCCCAAAACTGCACAGAATATTCCAAGAGACACCTCACCAGTGCTTTATAAAGCCTCAACATTACATCCTTATACTTACCTGGCAGAGAACCGTTGGTGATCAGGAGGGCCGAGGTTCCAGGACGAGGCTATCCCATTGCACTCTGGGTGTGCTGACGCCTGCGATATCCCCAAATGCGGGATACTCGACTGCATAATTTCCTTGCTTTTATATTTTAGTCCTCACCACAGGCTCAACCTGTCAATATGTTCAGTAATCTCCAACTTCAATTTATTGCACTCAAGCCAATTCAACTTGGTGCTTCCTCTCCCAATCAACTCATTCTTTCTAAGAATTCCAATGGTTTTTAATTATTCAATTTTCATCCAGTCTTACTTCTTTCTCAGGCCAATCTTGTATCACAGTATTATTTCAGAATTATTTCATTTTTTTTTACTCTTTTCAACTCTGAATCTCAGCTTAAATTCTACTGCTTAATCCAAATCCATTCCCTTTGAGTTCTCTTTTATATGAGGATTACATTGAATTACGTTGTAATATTATATGTATGTGTTTGCATTATATTTAACATTGATTTTGTGTCTTTATTACACTTGCTAATTCATTCAGATTGCATGCATAGAACCTTTCCTTATTAATCAGATGAATATCTTTGTGTTTCTTCAGGTGACTGGGCAAACCATATGCAGAATGAACAAGGCAAACAAAGAGATGTTAAACGTATGTTTTTACTATGGCAGTGTACTGTGGAATTCATTGACTTTGGTGCACAAAAAGATGTTATCTCCAAAAAAAAGGCTGAAAATGGATTATTGCATAGTATTAGAGTATTGACAAGATATAATCCTAATAGAGGTCTCCAAAGGGTTTAGAGGGAAGAATTCTCAAGCTGAGCCTTTGTCTAAAATTAATCCTGTGACAATTGTGCTGCATGCACACCAGTCTAGTTTCTTCCCCATTGTAATTGCACTCTGCTAGGAAATGCACCTTAAGCAAGAGCTGGTTAGACCCTGGGCTAGACATAATGCCGTCACACCCACGCTCAAGCATACAATGAATAATGTGGGGACATGAAATGTAGTAGAATAAATGAGAGCCAGCGAAAATGATTCTACTATTATACCCAATGGAGCCGGTAACAAGACTTGTTGTCGACTTTGTTTTCCTCACAAATTTTGCCATTGTGAATACAGTACACAATTATGGCTGCCAGTTGTGTTGGAAGAATCTGCAAGGCTGGAAAAGGAAGGGGAGAAGGCAGAAAGGAGGCAGTCAAGATGGTGCCATTGGGCCCAAGTGGTCCTAACAATCCATCCATGCAATTCTAGCATTTACAACCCTAATTGCTCATTTTCTAAGCCAATTTTCCCTCTGTTCCCACTTGACCACAATGTAAATCTTGTTGAAGCTGGTGTAAATTGCACAGGATATTCCATTTAAAAGTTGAATATTCTGCTGTTATCTCTGTCTAATACTTGCAGTAACACCAAAGGAAATTATAATATAAGGGGCAATTAGGGACTGAGTTGAACAAAACGTGTAACTAGGCAGAGCAACTGCAAATAAACTTGTTAAGGGTTTCTGACGGGAGAATGACTGACATAAAACAAAACTAAAATTATTAAGGATGAAGTTGTAAATAGACAACAGGACTCTTTACTGAGGTAGAAATAACTCAATAAACAATGCAGAGAAGTTTAAAGTCAAATCTTTCAGTGCCTGCCTGAGGCTGTCATATTCAAATTGTGGTCGGTCAACTTGCATTGGTAGATTTTGCGTGGGCAGTGGTACATGGTAGAGGAGAAGTGTGGATTTAAACTAAGTTATTTCAGAAGAGCAATAGACGAGTGGGGAAAAGTGTGTGCTATACAACCAATGCAAAGAAAGGACTTCTGGGTATTTACTTCCAGGTGATTGGTCAGGGCATGAAGGGATACGGGGAGAAGGCAGGAGATTGGGGCTGAAAGAAAAAATGGATCAGCCATGATTCAGGTTCAGATTCAGTTTATTGTCATTTAGAAACCACAAATGCAATGCAGTTAAAAAATGAGACAACGTTCCTCCAGAATGATATCACAAAAGCACATGACAAAACAGACTACACCAGAAAATCCACATAACGTTTGGCAATCCGCAATCCAGAGTCCGGAGAAGCTGCTGCGTATTAATATCGCGCTACCGTCTAGCAATCCACCAGACAAAAACAAGACCAAAAACTAAAGCTACAAGACCTGCACAAAACCACATAGTTACAACAGTGCAAACAATAGCATAATTGATTTAAAAAAAGACCATGGGCACAGTAAAAATAGTCCAAAGATGTTAAAAGACTATAAGTTCAAAAGAAACCACCACACGGTTTCCAAAAGACCTCAGGGTCCCCAATAGATTTGTCATCCCACGCAGGCGGCAGAAGAGAATACCCCCGCTATGGACTTCCATGGCGCCGCCCGGCTCAGCCTCGTCGATGCAGCACACAGTGAAAGCTCCGTCAAACTCAGCCTCGCAGACACAACACACACTGAAAGCGACCTGACCGTAGCGGACTCCGAGTCCGTCGAACCTCCGAGTGTCTGCCTCCTCCGATGAAATTGTGGAGCAGGTTCAATGCGCCAAATAGCCCAATTCTGCTCCTATGTCTTATGGTCCTAATGGAATTATTTATAAACAATATAATAACTGTGTGTTCCACTGAGATGAATAATCTGGAGTTAATAATAATTTTATTTGATAATGGTCTTTGAAACACCTTAGAACTTTGGATAATGGTGAAGGTGCTGTAGATTTCCTTGTTCTTCTGAAACTAAATTGCCAATCAAGCTGGTCCAAAATAATTATTTTTGTTTTGTCCTTCAGAAAACAGGAGACGAAAATCAAGCACTGAAATCTTTGGGGAAGATAACGTCAAAAAACCGCGATGGGATGATAATGGTATTGTACTTGGTAATTCACTGGAATTCAGATATGATTAGAATTTAAACATATATGTACTGCAGTAGCAAACTGGAGGAAGAAAAAAACCTCCTGATATTGAGTTATTGATGACATGAAGTTACGTTCTCAAATCATCAGTGCACCTAACACAATGATAAACACAGACAGTACTTTCATGAGTGTTTTACAGCCACTTTCAGTGACTTTGCTTGGCAGTGCTATAGTGAGTTGACAAAGTGATGAGGTTAATATTGCACATCTTTTGGCCTCTCTTTGTCTATATAATGAATTTGAATGGAGCTGTTTACCTTTAACTTCATATCCTAGAAAGATGGGATAAAATTTCAAAGCATAGTATTTAGCAGAGTCTTACTGACACATAACCTCTCTTACTCAGCACCACATTTTTTATCTGATGCATCTCTCCTCATATGGCAAATCCTCCATCCCAGGAATTAATCTAATGAATCTTCACTACACTTTCTCAATAGCAAATATATCATTACAGTAAGGTGTCCAAAACTGTACTCAGACCTCTAGATGAAGTCTCAAAACCAGCAGATATATTTGCAGTAAGCTATCTGCACTCCTGTAAATCCCCTTGTAATGAAGGCCAACATACTGTACTGTTGGCTTTCAGTGACCTGTCGACACCCCTTGAACATCAACATTACCCATACTCTCATTTTTAAAAATACTCACACTGTCTCTATTTTTATCCACCAAACTTCACATTTTCCCATTACAAGTCAAATGCCATGTTCTTGCCCACTCACTCAACTTCTCTATATCCCCATAAAGCCTCATTACATCTTCCTCCCTATTCACATCGTAAGCAAACGTAGGAATATGACATTTGGTTCTCTTGTCAATGTCATTTGTATTGTCTGTGAAAGCCAGGGCCCAAGAGAAAATCCCTGCAATAGCCTGTAATACTGAGAAAAATCCCTTTATTCCCAGTCCATGAATCTGCATATATTATCAGTGTGTAAAACATCGTAGCATATTGTGCAGCATTTAATAACAGTAGTTTGTTAGTTTCTCCACTTATGGCCATGAATAAAAATCTAATCCACCCTAATCCTAAAGTGAAAGGCCAACAATAGAACCCCCAGTTACATGCTGTGTGATTATGATGAAATTCAAGTGTTTATTAAAGTTTTGCAAACAACTTGCTCATTGCCATTTCATTTCTATCTGTCTTTTTTTATATAGCAGATGAACTAACCTGCAAAAGGAGTAATAACATGACCGATAAGCAGTTAATGCAGTTCGCTGAAAAACTGGGGAGTAACTGGCAAGTTATTGCCATAAGCTATCTTGATCTGGAATACCAGGATATTTCAAAAATTAAAGAAGAACAAAACATATTGACAATGCAGATATTTCGAATGTTGCAAATATGGAAGGATAAAGAAGTGAACAATGCAACTCCTTCCAATCTCCATAATAAACTCATCAGGGCTGATATTCCATGTGAAGCCCGGAATGTTCTGGAAGGTACGTGTGAATGTGTACTTTTGTGAATTCATTGAAATGTAATGTAATATTATTGTATTGGAGGAATTATTCTGACTGTCAGTTAGTGATCTTAAGGAATAACATCAGGGGACAATCAAAATGGTGAAAAAAATTGGAGTTTTTCTTTCCCCTTTTTAAAATTTCTTCTAAAGTTTCAACACAAAAGCAATGCAATTAGGGATCATAAAATAGGTTTTTATCTATAATCTCCTTAAGTACACAGAGGTTATCCCTCCTTTAACTGGAATTGATTCAGTGGTGGAATAGTTAAGCCCCATGAGCAGGTTTCAGTGTAAAGGGCCAAATCAAAGAGTCATACTCCATGAAAAAGGGCATGCTGACTGTCAAACACGGCTTTACACTATTGATTTCACTGTTCTGAGTTTATTATCCCCACCTTTGCATCAATTCTCATGAGGGGCAGTTTACAGTGGCCAGTTAACCTACTACACAACCTTGGGATGTAGGAGGAACTGAAGCATCCTGTAGAAACCAAGAGTAGCAGGAGAAGATGCAGGCGGTGTTAGAGGTCAGGATTAAACAAGGACACCGAATCTGTGAAGCAGCCCCTTTTTATATTAGATTTATTCATTTTCCTGGGCCAGGTGAGAATATCCAATCTTTTGCCCTCCTTACTCTTGAATCATCATTGAAAGGTGAATTTTATGAGCATTTAAAGACCATGAACATATATTAATTAAGACCAAAATTAGTAAAAATAATTCTTTAAATCTAAGGATTGTTTTTACCTACTCTTCTGCCTCCTAGTCCACAGGCATAGATACTGTATTCTTTTGAGACACAGATCCCACTGTTGAAAAACGATGAAGCAGTCCCCTAATATAAGATGAGTTCATTACCTCAGAATCTTCCTTTTTGACCTTGCACCTTATTGTCTGTCTGCACAGCACTTTCTCTGTAACTGTAACACTTCATTGTGAAATCCTTTATTGTTTTGCCTTGTACTTGTGATCTGTATGGATGGCATGCAAGAACAATAGGTTGTCACTGAATCTTGGTACAGGTGACAGGAATCAACCAATTTACAATATAATTTTCAATTTAAATTATCCTGACAAAGGAGATAGAGGAGATTCCGGACCATATTGTTGGGATCACCCAGCAGGAGTGAGCTGTGCCTTTTGGGCTCTATATAGTGACAAATGCATCTCCACCTAGTAATAGTAATAGTTTAAGACAACTGCACTGCTCGAAAGAGCGCTATATGAGGTCATTCTTACCCTTGGCCATTAGGCTCTATAATGAGTCAACCTATAGACGGGAAGTGATGACCCCCCCTGCCCCCCCGTTAGACTGTTTGAGGTAACTTTTTATTCTTTCTTACTTCTCTTCTAAGTTTTGTATATCTGTGCACTTGTAATGCTACTGTGACATTGTAATTCCTTTGGGATCAATAAATTATCTATCATTCAGTAAGTTCCACGCTTAGTTTACAGAACAAACCTCTATTGGAACAGCTGATTGCTGGCAGATCTGGAGCTAAATACTCTTTAACGATCTGCTCAAAAAGAGACCATTCAGCCCATCTTATCTCAGTCCACCTGCCAGCACATCTTTGGTATGTCAAGGGAAACCAAAGCAGCCAGACAAAACCCACACAGTAACAAAGTAAACATGCAAATTTCATGGAGACAGTACTTATGATCGGGATTGAGCTCAAAACCATTGAAGTGCGTGGCAGCAGCTCTAACAATTCCATCATAGTGCCACCAATCAATTATGCCACGCATAAATTTTCCTTAACAAATTCATGTTGACTGTCTGATTTTAAGTGAAATTTAGATTATTCCTTAGAATTAATTCTAAAAGTATGCTCAGCACTGCAGCTAAATTGTTTTTCCTCTAATTACTCAGTTTATGCTTTCCTCTCTTTTAAAATTATGGCTTAAAAAGATGATATTCGTCCAATTCGTTGGCATCTGTCCTGTTGTTCAGCTCACTGAAAAACAATGGTCATTGCTTTTGTAATTTCCTTCTTTATAAGACTGTAGCATGTTTCAACCAGGTTTCCGTTCTCAGAGATGTTAAAATCTTCAACACTTCACCACTTATTATGTCAGCCCCATTCAGTATTTCACACCTGTCCCCTTCAACTACAACACTGGCATCACCCTCCCCTTCTGTGAAGACAACTCTAAACTATTCATTAGTTTCCCTACAGATGTTCACTATCTCCATCTTTTCAGTCACAGAAAAATCCTTCTTTCTCCATTTTCCACCTATTGTAATAAGTATAAACTACTGTATTGTAACCTTATACAATATATTTGTATTTTATTGATTGTATTTGTAGTTCCTATAGCCAGAGCCATGCTGTTGTTACATTAAATGACTCAGCCTTGCAATTTTTATCCACAGAAAGAGTTCTGTTCTAGGTCACTAGTGATCATAGACCTAAAATATAACGTTTCAAGGCACTTTGATCATCTGGATCACATAGGAAAATAGGAATAAATTGTTCTATACATTGATTATTTCTGTAATTCACTGCCCCTTCGAGGATTTTTTTTAAGTCGAGTTAATTACATAAAAGAAAGCACTTCTGATTTGGTGCCTTTTTAAATAATCCTTTCAAAATCCAGAAATAATTAATGCAATTATTCAAGCTATACAATAATGGTGGGTTGCTTTAATAATAGCTCAGCAATGGAAACAATAACTGTGAAAAGTTTCATTAAGGAATAAATGGAGAAAATAAACACTTCATTTGATAAAATCGAAAACATCTCCAGAACAGCAATGGTATTGGGGTTCCAATGCAAGAAAAGAGGATGATAATACGTAGGAAAGTGACTCGTGGCCATGCTCTATTAGACACAGCACGTACAAATCCAGAACAACAGTGTGCTTAGACTATATTTTTCCAGCATCCTTTTTATACATGTTTTGAATTGTAGTCTGAAATGATGATTAAGTCAATAAAAGGTGTGTTCAAAAGCATAGAATATGAACTGACTGTAATGGGCAATATTGTATATGTAGGGAGTTTCAGCTTGCCTGCATTGATTTTGATGAATATCTTTGAAATCAGCTTGAAATGTCACAAAATTTTAACCACAGATTACAATGAGAGCAATTCTCATATGAGTGATAATTTGTGCTAATTTAAAATGTATCTTGTTGTAAATTGGCCCCACTCACACAATGACCCTGCTTACCATTCAATTTAATCACAAAGTTAAATACACTCACTCATCTGTGATTATTTTTTAAGAGGCTCTGGAAATTAATATAAAACTCTTGCGTACGTGATTGGCATGATTTGAAAGCTTTTGTAAACTTATTTACAAAAAAGCTTTTAAAGCTTTTGTAAACTTATTTTAAATCCTAACTATTGGTTCTTAATATCCAATAAACCAAATGAGGAAAATGCTCTGTATAGTTTTTAAACATCAATTCCAGTTAATTGAAATTGTATTGTGGACCATTGATAAAAATGCTTATCTTTATGATGAACAAAACATCATTACCATATTAATAAATGGCACTAAATTATCACACAACTATATTGAAGAATATTTCATGCAAAATTTTTAAAAATCCAAAACATGACCTGGTTGAATTGCTTCATGGGTGATCTTATGATTCGTGACTTGCAATTGGCTTGAGTTGAGAATTAGGAAATTTCACTCCTAGATCATCAATTTGACCAAAGCAAAACTACTGTTCACTAATAAACTTGCATCATTTTATAACTTTGGTATTTGAGTTAAAGGATTTTTTTAACTCCAGTAACAGAGTAAACTAATGCTAACGTAAAACCATCTATATTCAAATTAACAAAATATTTTGCTGTATGCTGCAATTTTCCTTAGTATATTTAATTCCTGAAAGGACCATTTCCATGGGGGTTATCCCAATTTCCCAAAATAACTTCAAGAAACTAGTAAAGATTAAAGATTACCTTTATTTGTTGCAGTGAAATTCATCATTTGCAACAAATCAAATCAACCTTCTTTCAAGCAGCGATGCCATTTCACCAGGTCATTTGTCTCCTGCCAATGTAACAGCAGGTGGCAGGGTAAACCCTGACAGAAGTCCATAGCCATTGGAGGAAAATTTAAATTTTGGTCAATAGAATAATTATTCTATTCTTTTGAACCTTTTACTGACTTCAATCCAAACTATAAGGTTATGAGCCATTCTGTTTGAAATATTTGAAATCCAATCAAATAGTTTAAGCTTTGACTTTGCAGTGCCTCCTAAATCCTTAGTCGTAATATTGTACTAATATTGTACTACATTTTGATTGAGATTTTCTGTCTTCCAACAGATTTTTGTAATAGAGGAGAGAATCTTAAAGAATCCAATGAGAAGAGGCAAATCCTTTAGGATTCATCAAGTAATCTCCATTACAATTGCTCCCAGCACAATTCTTTAAAGACCTGTATGGGATGTGGATTTTCCTGAAAAGACTAAAATTTATTTTCTGTCCCTAACTGTCTTCAAGAAGTTGTTGGCAAATTAGCTTGTTAAACCACTACATCTATGTAGTCTCTTTTGTTTGGAGTAGCAGGAATTTCACCAGCAATGATGAATATATATTAAATGAATCCAACTAACCTCAGTGACTGACATAGAGAAGATGTAAAGACAGTGCTGGTCCCAAAATAATAGTATGTCTCTGTCTAGATTGTAGAGACAGATGTTGGGAAGCTCTGTTGAATAGATGCTTTTGCCCATTGGATGTGCAACTCCAGTTATGGTGTACCAGTGTACTAGTCCAACTGAGGGATTGAATACTTAAAATGGTGGATTAATATCAATCAGCTGGACTACTTTGGCCTTGATGGCATTACTTGAATATTATTGTAATTGCACTCACTCAGACAAGTGGAGATCATCCCATCACTCTACTGACTCTGGTCAAGAAAAGTAATGCAGAAAATATCTGCTCATGAAGCTGATACAATTAAGAGTCCAGTCAATATTATCCATTAATAATGATGGATCTGACAATGGTAATTCCGTTGAATGTCAAGGGGAGGTAGGTGATTGCCATTTTAATGACAGCTATTATCTTATGGATCTCACTGCAGAGCTACTTTTATGAATGGAGATGTCAGTGCAACTTAAACTTTGGGTGCAGTGAGATCCAGAACCTCAGGCTTCAGCACTACATATGCAATCTTGTTGGGCTACAGCTTTTGAAATGAAAGGGTTTTCATTACACATGGATTGACTCGCAATGACGGAAGGCTATCCTCAATGATGGAGAGAACTTCCAAAAAAGACCAAGGCAGATCATACATTTCCCAAATGTTTCACCTCATCTCTTGCACGCAGAGTTGGGCACCCCATCATTTATGGTAATTATGATGATCAGTTGATTTATTTTCCTTCACTGTTCACAGATTGTGGTGATAGAACTACAGGGCTTTTAATATGAGATAGCTTAACTCCATCAATAGGATACTGTTTTTACTGTTCAAAATATATTTAGTCATTGGTTGCAGCTTCACCAAGTACCAAATTTTATGAGCAGCTGGTGCTGCTTCTAACATGTTCTTCAACACTTCTCATTGAACCAGGTTTGGACACTGGGCATGAAGGATCTGCAGGTTATTAAGTAGCAGATTGTGGTGGGATTCAATTTATTTGATGTTGAAGATCTACAGCACTTAATGGAAGACCCATTTTATTCTGCAAAATCTTAAGAAATGTATTCCATTACGTAGGGATAACATTACATGAATTTGATGAAGACTGTGTTTGGCTCTTTAAAGCTAGGGGTAACAATGGCTTCTTCCAATATTGTCATGTAGCCAAATTTGTGAGGATGAGGTTAACTAGGTTTTCCCTTCATTTTGGGTGTCTCACTGCCCACCACTATGTTTACATTGGTAATGCCCTGTGATCCAGTTGATTTTGAACATTATAGATAATTTGGTGCAATTCCAATGCAACCAAATGGTTGCAAAGACATTTCAAAGTGCAGTTAAGAGTTCATCACACTTGGAGTCACATTTAGGCAACGTATTTACTTTCTGATTTTCTATTAGAGAACATTTGTGAATCATGTTTTCCAAAAAGTACTATTTCATAAAAAGGCAGAAAATTTAAGAGATATTGTTATTGTAGATCTTAAAGTTGTAAAGCTGGTTACAAAAATGTGGCATGAAAATATTCTTCAATAATGTACAAGCTTTTTTTAAAAAAACATATTAATTTGTACATAAGTGTATATAGATTTTTGTACATCAATATGCTGTCATTATATACAGTAAACTATTACGAAGGAAATGGTAGCATATGTATGGAGGGATCTGATGTGATTGGCTGGAAAAGTGTAATGGATATTAACATATTATAATTGAAGTCATCAATTTATTTTTAAAAATCTAAATTTAGAAAGCTGTTTTATAAGAGTCAGACATTTTCTAATCAGATTAAAAAATGATTTCTTACTTAAACAGATGCATTTGAATCATTGGCATAGCAAGAGTTAAATACTGCATGGATGCTGGATCAAAAGGTGAATACAAAAGATATGTAAGAGTTCGATCGCTAGAATGACTTGCAGAATATATTTTAGTTTTAACTTTTTACTGAGTGCTCTATAGTAAGTACTACATAACTATTTTGGCCTAATGTCTAGAACAATGCAAACAATATTTCTTAAGATCTAGAGACACAAGAAATTGCAGATGCTGTGGTCTGGAGCAAAAAATAAACTTTTGTAAGAGCTGAGTAGGGTGTAGCAGCATTAATGGAGACAAAGGTCAAGACCAAATTTGTTAAGGTGTTTAATACTTTAACTACTATGACCACCCCATTGAACATCAGGCCACTAACTCCCAGACAGTCTCTAACATTTTTTATCGGGCAGAAATTAGAATGACGAAGGTACTCAGTAAGTTGGGCAGCATCAATGGAGGTGAATAAACAGTCAGCCTTTTGTTCAGGACTGGAAATGAAGTGGGGCAGAAGCCAGAATAAGAAGGTGAGAAAGGGGAGGGAGTACAATCTGGCAGGTGATAGTTGGGGCAATTGAGGGGGAAGATGGGTGGGGGTGGGGATTAAAGTAAGAAACTGGAAGAGGTAAAAGACTAGAAGGAATTTGATAGGAGAGGGAAGTGGACCATGGAACAAAGGGAAGGATGAGGCACACACCAGAGGGAAGTGAGTTACAAATGTAGTTTAAACTGTTCTAGACAAAGAAATGCCATCCTCTAATACATGTTGGGTCTCACTGAAGTAGAGGAGGCTGCACCAGGAACACTAAATACATTAAACTATCCCAATGGATTTACATTGAAATGCTACCTCACCTGGAAGGACTGTTTTAAACCCTGAATGGTGTAAGGGGAAGTGTAACATTTAGCATGGTTGCAGGGATAAATGCCAGGAGGGGCTCAGTGATACTGATATTCTAGCTGGGAGTAGTGAGAGGATAAACTTGGGAAAATGAAGGAGACATGCCTGAGAGCTCTGTCAATTAAGATGGAAAGCAGTCTCAGGAAATGAAAAAGGAAGATGAGTTAAAAGTGCTCCATGCACACTCTTCATCGGAGCAAATACTGGATTCAGAATTCTGGCATTTGTAGTTTCTTGTTCCAGGTTCATTCTCAGGATTGACTCTTAGTACCCCATAATATGCTTTAGGGATCACTTTCAAAATCCTCCTTTAGAAAACACACTTCGGCTTGCCTCTGTGTCACCTGTCAACCTGGTCAATTGTCATGATGCTACTGAATATATGAAACAGTAAAGACTACTCGTCATATGGATGGTTAAGTAAAATGTGCTGCATTAAATGTTGCTATCAGGAGTACAAGTCCTAAAAAGGGAGGAATTTTCAGATGTCTCCAGGTACAGATGGAATTAATGTTTCCAAGATAAATAGTGTCTGAAGGATTTCGTCATTTTTTGCTGTCCTGATTTACTATCAACGCACGTGTTTTTTTAGACCAAACAGTGAAAAGAAGAGTTACTTGAAGCAGTGAAGATGACATACAGTAATTGATCTCTCTTTGACTGTGATGGGCATGGAAGTGTAACTGCATTTTGTTTTGCAGGCAATGACGAAGTCTCCTGGATTTTTTAAATCTATACGGTATTATCTATGACATAATTCTGTGGCATTGAGAGAATGAAAGTCAAGGAGTTTGCTGGAATATTGGTGTCATTAAAGGAAAGCTACATTACCTACAGTTTGAAAATTACATAATTTTAATGCTGAGTTTGTTCACGTTTAGAGAATCTAGAAGAGTGCAACTTCTAGGCAAGCATGAATTCCATTTTCTTTATAGGCAAAGGCTGTAAAGGTAAACCAAACAGAATAAGATTGCTTCACCGAGATAGATACACATAACTTGGCTACAGATTTGCCCACAGCAAGGACCTAAAAAGATGAGTGGTTAAGTCATTTGATGGTTTTATAATGCAGAATATAATTTATGTTCTGTTATTAACACAATGGGAAATGGTCCTTGGAGACAAATGAATGGCAATATCTCTAACAGCATGGCACAACACACAAAAAATGCAGGAGGAAGTTGGCTGGTCAGGCAGCGTCTATGGAGGGGAAGAAACAGTCACCAGGTTGGCCCAGGCCCCTTCATCAGGACTTGAAAGGGAAAGGGCAGAAGCCTGTCATCTCTCTTTATGGATGCTGTCTGGTAGCTGAGTTCCTCCAGTATTTTGTGCATTTCGTTCCAGATTTCCAGCATCTACAGTCTCTCTTGTGTCTTAAGAATGTGGCACCCTCTTTGTCCTGCATTTAACATGTGCTCAGATCTGGAGGATGGCTATTGAACTACAAGTCCCCGAAGGTCATTCCTTTCTACCCCAAAACTGACCCACCTCAAATATAAACCATTCTTCACAGAATTGTGATGCATGCTGGTGCACAGGGTGTGTGTAATCTGGAAGGGAGATTACCTCATTAATAGTGGCCTTCTGCACAGATGTCTTAACTGGTTGCTTGTACTACATTGTTTTTGAATCTATTCCATCTGTGTTCATCATGGGGGGAAATTCTCAGGACATTTCCCTGACTTGCAGCATCAGTGACTTCATTACAACTCTGATGATAAAGTCCTAAGCTGCGGCAGGACCAACTTTGAGGCATTAGGTGGGATCTAGCTGGGGTCGACGGGGTGACCCTATTTAAAGACAAAGGAGCACTTGGCGAGTCGAAGGCTTTTAAAATTGTCATATTAACAGTCCAGAGACAACCTACTCCTGTTAGTGTGAAGGGTGACAGACTAAATTCAGGGAATCCTGGCTGATGAGAGATATGGAGATTCTGATCACGCCAAAGAAGGAAGCATATATTACTTTTAGGCAGCTGGGTACAAATGAGGGGAACTTGGCAGGCAGGGTTAAAGATAATCCCAAGAGCTTCTTAAGTTATATTAACAGTAAAAGAACAACGAGGGAGAGACTATGTCCTCTTAAAACCATCAGGGCTTATGTGTAGAGCAGCAGGGAATAAGACAGATTTAAAATGCCTATATCTCCGCCATGTTCACTAAGAAGATTATCATGGATGCCAAAAGATTGTGGATAATAACTAGAAAGGCCTTGGAACATGTGCATATTACAGGAAAGGGGATAGGTGTGGCCTTGAAGTGTATTAAACTAGGCAAATCCCCGGACCCTGACCAAGCTTTTAACACCATAAATCAGCAAGTTGTTAGTTATGTCTCCCCTCTCGCTGTGAAACAGGGGCACCTCTTTTTCCCTTATTGGGGGGAGAGAGAGAGTCTATGATATGTTGAATTACCGGGTGAGTGAGTAGTCTTTGGGGTACTGCAAGTCTGTGTCTTTATTGATGCTTTGCTGTACACTTGTGTGCTCGGTGGGGGGTGCCAATGCTTTCTTTTGCTGGTGGGGGAGGGGTCATTGCTGCTGTTTATGTGTGGGAGGGGGAAGGCTTTGGGGTTCTAACATTTAACTGTTATTCATTCTTTGGGGCACTCCTCTGTTTTTTGCGGATGTTTGCAAAGAAAACAAATTTCAGGATGTATATTATATACATTTTTCTGACATTAAATGTACCTGTTGAAAACTATTGAAGTGCACCCCCGAGCCTTATGGGAGGCTAATTGTAGGGAAACATTGTAATGTTATTTTCTTCCTCATTAGCCATTGGCAAAGTTCCCTTGGCTCCCCTCCTTCTTCCTTCATTTTTTTTCCACAGTCCACTGTCCTCTCCTATCAGATTCCTTCTTCTTCAGCCCTTTATCTTCCACCCATCACACCCCTCCCCCAGCTTCTTATTTCACCCCACCCCCACCCTCCTTGCCCTTCACCTGGTCTCACCTATCATCTGCTAGCTTGTACTCCTTCCCCCCCCCCCCCCCACTCTCCTCACTCAGGCTTCTGCCCCCTTATTTTCCAGTTACGATGAAGGATCTCAGCCCAAAACTTCCAACAACATATTTCCCTCCATAAATGCTGCCTGAGTTATTCAGCTCCTCCAGCAATTTGTGTGTGTGTGTGTTGCTCAAGATGTTCATCATCTGCAGAATCTCTCGTGGTTGTTGATAGTGAAGCAGGTTACAATGAATTACAAAGAGATCTTGATCGGTTATGGAGATGAACTGAGAAGTGGCAAATGGCTTTCAACTGAGATAAGTGCGAAGTGATCTAGCTTCAGACCAGGGTAGGACCCATACAGTGAAAGGCAGGGCACAGACAGGTGTTGTGGAACAGTACAAGTTCACAGTCCACTGAAAGCAGCCACACAGGTAGACATAAATCCCAGTAACACACACAAAATGCTGGAGGAATCGGCTCGAATCGTCGACTGTACTCTTTTCCATAGATGCTGCCTCGCCTGCTGAGTTCCTCCAAGTGGACATGGTGGTGAAGAAGACACTTGGCATGCTGACCTTCATCAGTCAGGGCTCTGTGTTTAGGAGTAGGGACGTTATTGGTGAGACTACACTTGGATTAGTGTGTACAGTTATGGTCATGTGATTATAGGAACACCATTGTCAAATTAGAAAGATTGCAGAGGAAATGCTGCCTCAAATAGAGGGCCTTAGTTAAAGGGTGAGACCATGCCGGTTCTTTATTTCTTGAAACATGGATGAATGGTGGGTGACCTCATAGAAAGTTAGAAAATCATGAAGGGTATAATTGATTAGGTGAATGAATAGGTCTTATCCCCAAGGTTGGGCAGTTCAAAAGAAGAGGGAACAGCTGCAAAAGAGGAATGATTTAAGAGATCTGAGAGGTAACTTTTCCCTGAGGGCAGTAAGTGGTCAAGGTGGGTACAGTTACAACATTTAAGGGGCATTTGGATAGGTACGTGGAGGAGAGGAGAGGGTTGTGGGCCAAACGCGAACAACTGGGAATGGGCGAGAGGATGCTGTGGTTAGCATGGATCAGCTGGGCCGAAGAGCCTGTTTTCCCACTTTGAGACTAATGAGTAAATTTCCGGAGATGCTGAGGGACAGCCCATTGCAGAGACGTTGGTAAGGAAATGTGCTTCTGTTAGTGTCTGTGGAACACATCCTTATCCTCAATGTTCCTCAATGTGAAGGAGTCTGACAGAAATGTCCATGCAGTGTAACACAAGTGCCTTCCATTCCTGAATTCCTGATTTACCATAATGATGAATCATCATAAACACTCACTTAGCCCAAACACTGAAAAGTAGAACAGCTTGATGCAGAACTCTTCAAGATTGTTTATAAGACTTATGAATACTTGGGATCAATAAAAAAGAGAAATAAACAATGACTGTGGAACATTACACAAAATAGTAAATGTTAAAAAATGCAGCAAAAAATGATAAACACTTCTATTGTCTTAAGGTGAGCAGGTCAATTTAAAATCACTGCTTTAGAAGCTGTACATCAGCTGAGGGGTGACCTCATTGAAACCTACTGAATAGTGAAAGACCTTGACAGAGTGAATGTGAAGAGGATGTTTCCTATGGTGGGAGAGTCTAAGATTAGAGGACAGCCTCAGAATAGAGGGATGTCCTTTTAGAATAGAGACGAGCAGGAGTTTATTTAGCCAGAGAGTGATATATCTGTGGAATTCTTTACCACAGGCAACTGTGGAGGCCAAGTTGTTATGTATATTTAAGGCAGAGGTTGATTGATTCTTGATGGACCAGGGCGTGAAGGGAAACAGGGAGAAGGCAAGAGATTGGGGCTGAGAGGAAAAGTTGGAACAGCCATGATGAAATGGCAGAGCAGACTAGATAGACCAAATGGCATAATTTTTCTCTTATATCTTATGGATGGTCTAATGTTGTGCTTCAGATGAAATCTCTGGCAAATACAGGCAAATGCCAAGGTATTCCCCCTCATAACAATACAAGTAATGCACACCTGATACATGTACATGTAAATTGACCCCAAAGTTTACTTCACGGCAGCCATCAGTTCTAAGTACTTCCACATAGACAATTTCTGAAGTTGTTGACAGAAAATAATTACTAAAAAAAGGACAAGTGAGTCAGAGTGGAGTTTATGATTGCACAATAAACTATCAGTTTGGCAACATGCTGGATGTATATCCCTTCATTCTATACACTAGCGCTTCCACAGGAACTTTATTAATTTGCATTGTTCATACATGACGGATGAAAATTTTACATCTTCAAAATAGTTTTATAGTATTATTCCAAGGATAAAAAAACAGGAAAACTATCTAGCTTTCATGATTTGTGAGAAATCAAAGCTAGCATCACGTTAAAATAATTACATTGCTGAAAAGTTTAGCAAGCCCAGAGATGTGAATGGTAGACGTCATTAAATTTTATATTAAAAGAAATACTGTATTGTTAAAGACGGAGAGAAGGAATCAGAATGATATAATAGGTGAAACAGTATATAATTTTCTATAGTGCACGGGAAAAAAGTTAGCAAAGTTAAGTTCTTTGGTGACAGTCTGAAAAGCATTTTGATATTTGGGGATGTGGAAGGGTTTCTTTATACAGTAAATCATAGAACAAGATACAACTACAACAGGAAGTTAGTAAGGGCATTCCAATGCCCAATAAGACAATGTTCAAAAGTCATCAGTAGTTGTCTCAGATATTGGATTACATGGGAAATTACCATGATAATAGGCCTTAGGGAAAATAATCATGCTATCTGGCAATGTTTCTCAGATCATTGTAAGTGACTGTGGTGTCAGAGGTGTGGGACTAACATGTGGCGCTCACAGGCTCAGTTCGGCCAGTGCTGTGGTCAGGATGAAGGGGATGTGGCATTAAAGACTGGTAGTTTGGATGTTGGTGAAGACAGTGATGGAGGGCAGATTGCTTTCATGTCATGGGCACACTGTTGTTGGTTGCAAACCAGCCATTCACAATCTGCAGTAATATTTTGACTGAGAAGATCAAGTATTGTACTTCTAAGTGTGTTGCTGACACTAAACAGGGCTGGATTGCCAGTATGGCAGAGGGTGTAAAGAGGATTAAGCAGAATAGATGCAAGCTGAGTGAGTGGGAGAGAACACAGTGAATGGAATATAACATGGAAGGTTCCATTATAGTAGACGTGGCAGAAAAGCAGAGTATTTGTTAAATGCTGAGACATTGGTCGGTGAAGATGTTCAGAGATCTTGGTATGCTTGCACACAGGTCACTGAAGGTGTAACAAGTGATTTGGATCACAAGTAAAATGCTAACTTTCATAACAAGAGGACTTTGATTGCAGGAAAAGGTCTTACTACTATTGTGTGGGCCCTTGATGGGGCCACACTTGCAACACTGTACTGTGTGCAGTTTGGTCTCTTTAACGGAGAAGGGATATACTTGTTCCCTAGGTAGAATGCAGCAAAGATTCAGTCATCTGATTCCAGGGATGGTGGGTTGGCTGAATGAGGGAGGATTGAGTAGAATCCTCAAAGAAGAAAAAGAGAATAATATTCTATCTCAAAGAAGAATAAGAGATCGTATAGAAACGTACAATAATGTTAAAAGACCTGATGTGATGATATGATGTTTCCTCTAAGGAGGTTATTGCAACAAAACAGAATAAAATTTATTCTTCTTAGGACAGAGATGAGGAAAGATTTATTTACTCAGTCATTGGAGAAACTTTGGAATTCTTTCCTGCAATGGCCGTGTGGGCACAGTCATTGACCTCATTCAATAGGTTTTGTGACGATAAGGGGATCTTTCTGGTTTAAGGTGGTGCTTCTGAAGTTGGGCAAAGCTTACTTGTGGTTAGTAATACAAGAAATATGACTAAATACTTTATTAATAACACTTTTACTATGGTAAACTGTCACCACAAACAATGAAGAGCAGAGCAAAGGCAAGGCTGACTCAAGGGTTGAGTCGTATGGGTGCAATGCGAAGTTAGAGTGTGGTGTGTTTGAGACAGAGTCAGAGTTGGAGATGGGGTTAGAGCAAGCGAGTCAGAGCAGAGTTGGTGTGGTGGAGTTTCGGACCCTGCCACATAAACCGGGTGCAAGGTTCGATTGATCGAAGCACTGAGCCGATCTGGAAAGATCGAGTATGGCCATGGGATGGTCAGTGGGGGTATGGGCCCAGAGCACATCGTTGTGGCAAGGCCCAGGTCCCAGTGGGGGAGATGACCCAGTGTCTGGACAATTTAAACATTGGCCCAGATAGATTGAAAAAACAGGAGGGGAGGGTTGGGTTGATTCCATTCACTCTTCCATGACACTTATTCCTCTCTCTGGGGCAATGAGGCTGTGAGAGGTTGCTCTGTGCTTTGTGTCTGTGAGCTTCGCGGCAATTTGCCCCGCTGTGCGATGAACTGAGACTGAAGCTAAGGGCCGACTCCAGCTGCTCCTGGCTCCGGGTCTATGGGCTCAGTTTGGTCTGGAATGCTGTTGCTTGCTTTAATTGTTTACATGGTTTGTGTTTTCTCTGTCTCTCTCTCCCTGCATTGGGTGTTGGCCTTTTTAATTGGTTCTTTCGAGTTTCTTGCTTTGTGGCTGCCAGTAAGCAGACGAATCTCAAGCTTATGTAATCTATATGTACTGTGATAATAAACGTACTTTGAATCAATGGTGATAGTGTTGAAAATGGCTCTGAGGAAGAAATTAGTTCTAATGTTGATGAGAGGTGGAACTTGATCAAAAGGCAAACAGCCTACTCCTCCTCCTATTTCTTACAATATCATTTAAGATACTGGGGCTGTCAAGACAAGTCACATATAGAAAACACAAGGAAATCTGCAGATGCTGGAAATTCAAACAACACACACAAAATGCTGGTGGAACACAGCAGGCCAGGCAGCATCTATAAGGAGAAGCACTGTCGACGTTTCGGGCCGAGACCCTTCGTCAGGACTAACTAACTGATACCTCTCCTTTCAGTTAGTCCTGACAAAAGGTCTCGGCCCGAAACGTCGACAGTGCTTCTCCTTATAGATGCTGTCTGGCCTGCTGTGTTCCACCAGCATTTTGTGTGTGTTATTCACATATAGAAACCTGTGTCTCACACACAAACATTACTGTGATACAAACTATGTTATCTATTCACAATTATTGTTTTACTTATTAAAAAGATTGCTTCATCAAAGAATGAATTCAATTAGAAATTCCATGATAAATGTGTATGTTCCACTTAGAAGTTCAATATTAATGTGCACAAAGTTTGTCTCTTCTGACGACTTTTGAGAAGTGCTTTTATGGAACTATTTTTGTGCGTTCTGAAATATTTCCTTGATAGATGTCATTTTGTATTTCCCCAAAAAACTGTACTGTGTGTTCAAAACAAATTATTTCTTATTGTCGCATTATTTAATAATAAAGATTTTTTGGGCAGTGATGCAAGTTTTACTGGAAGGCGGACTTATAAAAGGTCTTTTCTGATGTAATGTTTCACTCATAAACTAAAGCAAGACATTTCAAGCTGGCATTCACCAAGGGACTCTTCGGATGATGAAAATCCTGAGCAACATACACAAAATGCTGAAGGAACTCAACAAGTCAGGGAGCACTTATGAAGAGGGATAAATAGTCAAAGTTTTAGGCTTTATCCTTAATCAGGACTGGAAAAGAAGGGAGCAGAAGCCAGAATAGGGAAGAGGGTGAGGAGAGCAAATATAAGCTGGCAAGTGATAGGCAAAGCCAGGTGAGGGGGAATGGATGAAGTGAGAAGCTGGGAGGTGCTAGGTGGAAAAGGTAAAGGGCCAAAAAAAAGAAAATATCTGAAAGGAGAGTTGAGTGGACCATGGGAGAAAGGGGAGGAGGAGGGACAGCAGAGTGAAACGATAGGCAGGTGAGGTGAAAAAAAGGGGGTGAAAGGGTAACCAGAAGGGGGAATGGAAAAAAGAAAGATGAGGTGAGGGGTGGAACTGATTTCTTGCCATCAGGTTGGAGGGTACCCAGACAAAATGTAAGGCTTTGGTTCTCCAACCTGAGTTTGGCTTCATCATGGCTGTAGAGGACATGGACAGACATGTCAGAATGGGAATGAGAAGTCAGGTCGAAATGAGTAGCTAATCCTGTGTAGTTGTATTGGAAATTTAAAGTTAAACGGAGTTCAGAGTGCAGCCTGACACATAACACCTTCATATTAATTACTTGTTAAGAGAATCAGCAGATACCGGAAGCGGGTGCCCTACCGTGCAGTTCTAATGAGGTAACTTCGCCCAATTGTAAAGTTCACTGAAAACTGGTGTTGGAAATCATGATTTTCTTTGTCAAGGTCCTTGGTTTTTACCTTCCTGGGGATAATAAGAGAGGATAAGTTTGGGGGGGGGGGGTGGTTACTTGCAGCTTTGCGCAACTCGTCCCCAGTGACCATGTATGTTAGAAAGTATGTTTTTACGGCGTTTGGAATTCAGCGCACCCTTAAATGTTGCTATGGAAATGAACGAGAGAGAGGTGGATTTGATCAGAACAGAATATCCACCTTCCCTCGCAATGGTGTAGGTTCAACACCTTTGCCGTAAGAGCAGCGGTGTAAAAGTGGATGAAAACGGGTTTGTTGCGTGGGGGTTTCGAAGGTTTGGCACTGTGGTTGTCCTGGAGTCGGAATGGGCAGTGGAACCATGACCCCGACCCCAGGGACTTGCAGTTTTCCATGAATGGAGACCGCGTCCACGGAAGGCCGGGTCACCCTGTGATTTTCCATCGGCTCAGACTGAAAGTGACTGCGAAATTATAGAGATGGTAGTTTTCGCCCTTTTGGGTTTTACTGAGTTGCAAATCCCCCGTTTCCAGGCGAATTCTGTTTACTGGCACAGAAACTGAACTTCAACAGCACGAGGTGTAGGATCATTCGATTCAATTTCCTCCTTTTCCACGGCTCGTTTATGACATTTCCCAACCCCTGGCAAAAGATCCTCTTCTCTTATCTTCAGTAAATTCTGTAAAACAGTTTTGACCATTTCGTTTCAAAGAACATGCAGGGAATTCCCCCGTATGAAGTTGCTCGAGGTTTCAAATGTGAACACTGTTTCGAATCTACATTTGGGAATAACTTCACGAGTCAAAATCGGACAACACGAAACCGACCGTGTTACGGTATCAGATGGCAACTTCAGTATGTAGATTTCACTCCATTTATTGGTGGTTCGGGGAAAGGCGCCGAAAAGATTAAGAAGTTCCATGCATGTCAATGTGGATTCCTATGTTTATGAAACCATTTAAAGTGTGCTTCACTTTGAGATCAGTGTGCCGTATACGTAGGCATACCGCTCAATTCATGGAAAATTAAACAATGTGATCCCCAGTCCCTTCCCAGCGTTGTTGGCGAGATCTCCATTCATCCTCTTGGGCTAGAAAGGTTGAGCACCACGTTCCCACAACTGGCCCTCCAGTACGTGCCCGCGCACGTAGACTGGACCCGGAAAAGCTGGCAACCGCAAAGGCTGAGCTTGCCAAGTGGAAAGGCTCAGAAATGTACGCCGACTGAATAGCCTCTGGGCTTCACCCCTCCATATGGTCCCTAAGTCCAATGGAGGTTGCTGCACATGTGGCAATTACCGATGCCTTAATGAGTCCATCATCCCCAATCTTTACCTCGTCCCACACATCCAAGAATTTTTGGGCCGTAAAGTTTTTTTTTACCAAAGTCAGTCTAGTTAGGGTCTACCATGAGGTGTCTGTGTGCCCGGAAGACATTGCCAAATCGGCTGTGATAACCCCATGTGGCATTTTTGAATTTCTGTCCATGCTGTTTGAGCTAAACAAGCAGCACAGACTTTCTAACGGCTGATGGATTTGATATTAAAAGACTTAGATTTTCTTTTTGATTACCTGGATAACATACTTGTCGCCAGTGCATCCAAACCCATACAAATATCCAACTCTGCACACTCTTCAAGCACTGAAACCAACAGGGGTTGATTATTCATCCTGCTAAATGCCAGTTTGGGTTGTCAAGATCTGAAATCCCCCGCATCAAAAGCAGCGGCTATTATGGATTTCTCACCACCCTGTGCTACTAAAAAAACTACAGGAGTTTTTAGGTATGGTGAACTTCTTTCCATGAGCTCCTGAACCTATGCTCCCCCTGCATAGTGCGCTTAAAGGAAATACCCCTAATCACGTGTTTGACTGGTCAGTGGACATGACCAGGGCATTTGATGTTACCAAATGAGCGCTTTCCAATGTGACCCTACTGGTGCACCCACTCCCCAATGCATCCATTGCCATCACCACGGACGATGCAGTGGGTGCTGCGCATGAGCAGCTGGTCGGAGGCGAGTGGCGGCTGCTCACCGCCTTCAGCCGGCAGCTCCGTCTTCCAGGATGTCTGACCGTGAGCTTCTCGGTCTCTATCTGGTTGCCGCCGCTTTCGTTTTCTTCTAGAATGTCACCACTTCACAGTATTCGTTGACCACAAACCCCTTGTCAAAATATCAGACCCCTGGTTCGCATGGTAGCAATGCCACCTGGCCAACATATCAGAGTTCACAACACATCTAGGGGAAAAGTAATGCCGTGGCTGATTGCCTCTCATGGCCGCATCTGAGTTGTTATATGGCCGTACCCATAGGGGTTGACTATGCCAGCATGGCAGCCGACCCAATGGTCCAGACTTACTGAACAGCAGTCACGGGCTTGCAGTTGGCTGATACTAAGTTCGGGGAAGGTGGGGTTTCTCTCCTGAGTGATGTCTCAACCTGTCGTCCTTGTCCCATAGTGCCCAGCAACTGGAAGTGGACTCCATATATATGCTCTCTCATCTGGCCACAGAAAATGATTGCACTGAAGTTTGTTCGGAAATACCTCAGAAAGGACGCGCGTAATTGGAGTGCTGCCTTTGTGGGGTGCCAGCAGTCAAAAATTAACTGTTATATTCAGGCCCCATAGGCACCTTTTCAGGTCCCTGAGCAAAGGTCTGACCATGTCAATATGGACCTTGTTGGTCCGCTCCCCCCTTCTGTGGTTTCATGCACCTCTTACCCTGGTGGACTGCACCACCAAGTGGCCCTCTAGTATCAACGATGGCCACAGACATGGCTCACGTGTTCATTTGCACCCGGGATGCAGGTTTTGTACCCTATCTGAAATTTCGTATGATCACGGTCCCCCGTTCATATCAGTCCTCTGGGCTGAGATAGCCCAGAACCTCGGCATTAGGCTACATCATTTAGATGAAGGCATTGAGAATAACATCAGCAAATTTGCTGATGATACTAAGCTGGGTGGCAGTGTGACATGTGATGAGGATGTTAGGAGAATTCAGGGTAACTTGGATAGGCTGGGTGAGTGGGCAGATACTTGGCAGATGACGTTTAATGTGAATAAGTGTGAGGTTATCCACTTTGGGAGTAAGAACAGGAAGGCAGATTATTATCTGAACGGTGTAGAGTTAGGTAAGGGAGAAATACAAAGAGTCCTTGGAGTCCTTGTTCATCAGTCACTGAAGGTGAATGAGCAAGTGCAGCAGGCAGTAAAGAAGGCTAATGGAATGTTGGCCTTTATTACAAAGGGAATTGAGTACAAGAGCAAGGAAATCCTCTTGCATTTGTACAGAGCCCTGGTGAGACCACACCTGGAGTATTGTGTACAGTTTTGGTCTCCAGGGTTAAGGAAGGACATCCTGGCTGTAGAGGAAGTGTAGATTCACGAGGTTAATTCCTGGGATGTCTGGACTGTCTTACGCAGAGAGGTTGGAGAGACTGGGCTTGTACACGCTGGAATTAAGGAGATTGAGAGGGGATCTGATTGAAACATATAAGATTATTAAGGGATTGGACAAGATAGAGGCAGGAAATATGTTCCAGATGCTGGGAGAGTCCAGTACCAGAGGGCATGGTTTGAGAATAAGGGGTAGGTCATTTAGGACAGAGTTAAGGAAAAACTTCTTCTCCCAGAGAGTTGTGGGGGTGTGGAATGCACTGCCTCAGAAGGTAGTGGAGGCCAATTTTCTGGATGCTTTCAAGAAGGAGCTAGATAGGTATCTTATGGATAGGGGAATCAAGGGATATGGGGACAAGGCAGGAACCGGGTATTGATAGTAGATGATCAGCCATGATCTCAAAATGGCGGTGCAGGCTCGAAGGGCCAAATGGTCTACTTCTGCACCTATTGTCTATTGTCTATTGTCTATCATACCACGGCATATCACCCACAGTCCAATTACCTATGCAAGTGCTTTGACTATTCCTTAAAAGGCTGCTCTGAGGGCTTCCCTGACCGATGAGTGTTGGCATGATAATCTCCCATGGGTCCTGCTGGGGCTCAGAACAGCTACAAAAGTCATAAACACAAAGTACGCTGCAGATGCTGGGGTCAAAGCAACATGCACAACACACTGGAGGAACTCATCCATGGAAACGAACAGCCAACGTTTCAGGCCGAGACCCTTCAAAGTCAACCGCATCTGAGTTGTTATATGGGCACCAGGTGATTTTATGACTGACGCCACGACCACCTGGTCGGCCTCTCAACAGTGTTCTACCCTCCTCATTAAATTCAATTCCCTCTCACCTATTCCTACCTCCCATCATGGTGTTGTCACAGTCCCTTCTGGCAATCGCCCACCTGGCTATTTTCCTCAGGAATTGGGCCTCAATCACCTCGTTTAGTTCCCAATCATTCCCAGGTTCCACAAACTACAAACACCTGCTTTCCATCAGCAAATGCAGTATACAAACCCTGTGACCACAACAAGGATCTGCCAGTTCGTTGGTTGACTTGTGTATGAGTAACCTTGTTCCATGGTTCTTAGGACTATCAGTTCTAAGTCTAGCATCGTTCCTGAATTCTCTACTAAAACCAAGACTCCAGGTAAAGACTCCCTTGGCATAAATTCCATGCCCGCTACGACTGTAATGCCTCCCTACTCGGCCTCCGCACCTGTGTTCAGCACTTGGGTTCATTCCTCGTAACAGGTGTACAGCATTCTTGGGTTTCTGATGACCTACACTCCACTTCGTTTGTATTCGTCCAACATGATGCACACCAACATCCCCTTACGATGCCCTGTTCCATGTTTTGGATGGAGACACAAGACTTTTCTCATAGATAAGAAGGGGTAAACCTAAATGTGTTTTGATAGATTGCCTTAACCTGGCCCACCAATATTTGGAGGGTTCTGCTACCACAACCCTGCCATCACGACATGACCATGAGTGTGTCAACACATCTCTGGACAAGCCAGAGGCACCAGGTGACTTTTCCAAGCTCTGCACAGGCTCACAATGCTGGTTTTAGTGAATTCGGGGGGAGGGGTGGTGTCTGTATAGAGTGGAGACATATATAATTCACAACCTCTGCCGTTGAGTTGGGGGTTCACTTTAAGAGGCTGGGGTGATGTAATGATGTAATTCTGTAAAGGACTTTTACCACACTTTAGTTTTTTGGAATGCAGTAAGTGAATTGTTATGGTTTTTCTTAAACATAAGATGTCCCACATCATTTTATCTGCGAAAACCTACAGCAGCAACACCTTCACCACGATTGAAGGTAGAGCAGGTGCTAAACACACTGCTCTAACTCACTCTACTCCCTGTACGCTCATGACTGCATGACCAGATTCTGCGCTAGTTCCATCTACAAGTTTGCAGATGATACCACTGTTATGGACCATTGCTCAAATAATTGGGAGTCAGAGTACAGGAAGGAGATTGATAACCTAGCGAAATAGTGTCCTGGCAACAACCTTCCCCTCCCTCAACGTCATCAAAACAAAAAAGGTTGTCATTGACATTGGGGGAGGGGCTGGTGTGCATGTTTCTGTTTTCAGCAAAGGTGCTGAGATCAAGTGCGTTGAAAGTTTCAAGTTCCTAGGAGTCAACGTCACCAATAGCTTCTCCTGGCCTAACAATTTTAATGCCACGGCCAAGGCAGCTCACCAGTGCTTCTACTTCCCCAAGAACATAAAGACATTTGCCATGTCCTTTTTCATAATTTTTATTAATTCAGCATTGTGTGCAAATGCTTGGAATGACAACAGCTCTGCCCATGACTGCAAGGAACTGTGGAGAGTTGTGGACACCCTTAACACATCATGGAAAATAACCTCTTTACAAACTTCTCGCGCTGTGGTATAGTAGCCAACATAATCAAAAATCTCACCAACCCTGGATGTTCTCTCTTTTTCTCCTCCCATCAAACAGAAAATGTATCACCAGACTCGAGGATAGCTTCTATTCCACTGTTGTAAGACTATTGAATAGCTCCTGGTATGATAAGTCAGACCTGACAATCTACCTTGTTATGACCTTGCTCTTTACTCTCTACTGGCACTGTACGTTCTCTGTACTGTAACACCATTCTGCACTTTTATTGTTTCATCTTGTTCTACTCAATGCACACTGTAATGAGCAACACACACAAAATGCTGGAGGAACCCAGCAGCCAAGGCAGCATCTATGGAAAAAAGTATAGTCAACATTTGGGGCCGAAATCCTTCAGCAGGACTTTCTTCCATAGATGCTGCCCAGCCTGCCGAGTTCCTCCAGCATTTTGCACGGATTTCCAACATCTGCAGATTTTCTCTTGTTTGCACAGTGTAATGATCTGATCTGTGTGAATGGTATGCAAGACAAGTTCTTGATCATATCAAGAATAATAAAGCAATATACCAGTTCACCAATTTACTAATTTATTGGCCCTCTGATTTATCTCCTTGCTGCCTGCAGAAATGTTCAGTCAATTCCTGCGAGCAGCCATGTTGAGAAGAGTTAGCAATCCTTGCCTTTAATATAGTGATTATCCTTAATTTTTGGGTGTCACTAACTCAGATTTTAAAAGTTGTCACTGCCACAGTGGTCTGTGGGAAGCTTCTTTTGCTCCTGGTAATTGAGCCAGAATATTTGTCCACTGGAGTGGAATCAATCAAAAATTGCTAACCTGTCATGGTTGTGATTGGTTTCCAGGCCCTTACCTATGCTATTCTCTTGAAATAGATCTTTTTCACATCAGGAATAGTCACAGAATGCTCACAACACAGGAGAACGTTTGGTGTATGGTGTCTGTATCTAATCTCTACCAGAATGACTTGCTGACCTGGCTCTTCGTTTATACTCCTGCAAGTTGTTCTTCATATATTTATTGAATACTTCCTTGAAGGCCACAGTGGAGCCTGTCTCCACCAAACGTGGATAGTGCATTCCAGATGCTGCAACAAAAGAGCATTCCCAATCCTCTTCTTAAAACTATGACTGCCACTTCTCTGCCAGCAAAGGAAACAGCCTTTTAGTATCCACACGTTCCAGACCTCTTGCTACAGACTTCTATAAGAGTTTACTCCTAGTCTTCTCATCTAAAGAAAACCACTACAGCCTCTCTAATCTTTCCACATATGTGCAACTATTCTCATAAATTCAGGAACTAATCTCATTGGTCCTTCCTGGACTGCAACACCCTCACATTATTCCTACAATGCAGTGACCAAAATTGAAAACAATATTCCAGTTTAGACTAGACAAGTATCTGATAACCCATTGCTTTTGTACTCTATTCCACTGCAGATAAAGATCAAACTTTGCATTTCTTTTTTCAAGCTGTCCTGCTAACTTTAAGGCTTGTGCATACGTATTTCCAGATTTCAATGCTTCTGCACTCCTTTTAACACAGTATACCTAATTCGACATTGTCTTTCATTCACCCTACCAATTGTACCATCTTGCATTTTTCTGCATTAAACTACTTCTACCTTGCATTTGCCCATTCCACCAGCCTTTATATACTGGAACGTATCACCATCCTTCTTACAGTTGAAACTTCTGCCAAATTTTGTGTCATCTGTAGATTTAGGAACTGTGCCTTGCAGCACCAAGTTTACGTCATTAATATGAAATGTGCCTTGGCTAAAGATTCTATTTTAGATTGCCAGCAGTATATTGTAATTGTAACTGCAGCAAACAACTGGAACTGAGATCATTAATGTCTGGCACCCTAATATTTGCTGGTTATCATTAAGGTTAGATACCAGAACCAGTAAAGGATTGGTCAAATATCTCAAGCTGCAGATGCTGAAAGTACTGTGATAAGAAAAAGGAAAAAGAATGCTGGAAACACTCAGCAAAGTCAGGCAGAGTTTGTGGAAATAGCAGCAGCTGGTGAAGGATATTGACCTGAATGATTAACTTGTTTCCATTTCCGCATATGTTGTCTGATCTACTGAGTGAATGAGATGTCTTCTGTATTTTATTCCTGTGTGGAAACATGAGGTGTTGACCAAGAAGATATATGATCCATAAATCAGTGATTGAGGGATAAATACTGTCTGTGGAATTTTATAAAATTGTGCTTGAAAGCAATGCAGCCTAGTTAATTTTCTGTGGGATTTCCCTTAATTTTACAAATTATATATTTATCACATATGTAATAGGTTATTTTTGAAAGGAATTCTCTGATCAGCAGTTTGGAGTTTAAAAAGAGTTGGTATAAGTAAATAGGAAGTTCTGAAAACTGTTCAATCTGACTTTATGAAATACTTCACAGTGAAATGCACTCTGCATAGAAATGAGCAACCGTGAAGGATTTTCAAGAATTTTCTGCTATTCCTCTCCCTTGTGGCCTAAGTCATTTGACCTAAATTAAACCACAGTATTATGCTTAATCATGCTTGTCATTCTATTATCATTTCTTCAGTTAATGTGTCAACGCTTGGAAAATTGTAGGTCTAATGATACGTGCATTGATAGAAACTCTAATTCTGTTTCTTTCTCTTAGCTGTCTCCTAAAATTACCAACTGATCCATATTGATGATCTGATTGCTAGCTCTGCAAGGGCGAAAGCTGGCATTTTGGATATTTTTTCCCCATTCCTTAATTTAGTTAACTGAACAAAAGGTTTTTTTTTCCCAATGCAGTGAAAGCAAAGGAATTTAAATTTTGTTTTGCTTTGAAGAGATGTTTTATATGGTTGCACATTATCCATATTCACTCCAAAATGGACATTTTTAATGTGTTTATTTATCATTTGGGATTGGGGAAAGAAGTTGCGTATGGCTCTATGTTCTTTTTTGCCCAATTCCCTATTAATTCTGCTTTCAAATAGATGTAACTCAGGCCTAGGTGACTTTTTAACCTTGACATATATACACATCAAAAATACTTATTCCCAAATAGAAATCACCCTTCCATTTCTGCAATAAAGTTATGAAATCTGCTATTAGATGTTACATTGTTCCTGGCCTTATAGATAATCCAGTATATTTTTTGCACTGTTGTTGCACTCCAGGTCTGCCTTGTACTTTTTGCATTTTAAGAGCGTAAGAGCATAAGATAAGGGAGCAGAATTGGGTCATTTGTCCTATCGAGTCTTCTCTGGCATTTCATCATGGCTGATCCATTTCCCCCTCAGCCCTGTTCTTCTCCATTCTCCTCATAACCCTTCATGTCCCGTCTACTCAAGAGCCTATCACCCCCCACCATAAATATACCCAATGACTGGACCTCCACAGGCACCCATGGCAATGTATTTCACAGACTCATCACTCTCTGGCTGAAGAAATGCCTCCCCATCTCTATTCTAAATGAATGTCCCTCTATTCTGAGGCTGTGCCCTCTCATCCTTGACTCCCCCAGCATAGGAAACATCCTCTCCACTTCCTCTCTATTGAGTCCTTTCCACATTTGATAGATTTCGTATAGTCATACTCATAGAAAAGTACAGCATTAGAGCCCATCTGGTCCATGCTGAACCATTAAAACTGCATACTCCCATTGACCATATTCCTCCATATCCCTACCATCCATGCACCTATGCAAACTTCTCTTAGATGTTTTATTTCTCTTAGGTTATATTTCATTGCTTTTAGCATCCAAAGTTAAATATTCGTATTAACATCATGCAAGTCTTTTGCACTTTTTGCTCTTTCTTTCCAACCAACGATAAAACTATCTCTAACGATATGCAATTTGAACAAGAGGTCAGAGCCCTGAAATGATAACTTTTTTTTACAGTCAGCTGATGCTGCCTGAGCTGCAAAGTGCTTCCAGTGTTCTCTGCTCTTAAACAAATCCGTAGCACGCACAGGGGTTTAATTCTGAAGGAGACTGACATTTGGTTCAGAAGCTGAATTTTGGTAAGTGACGGGTAATCATGCTCTGCAAGGGTGTTGGTAGAATGAGAATAGAATCAATTTAAAGAAATCTTTGATGAAGTTTAGAAATAGATGGTAAACTTTTGCACAGATTATGTAAAAAGGACAGTTCCTTCGTTAAGTCAGCAAAGGCTATTTGCTGTAAAAGTAAATCTGTGACACAGTTTATTTTTATTCCCTAGATTCCAGACTAGTTAACATGGAGTCTATATTTTACTGAACATCATATAAACACTAGACCTTCTAGATTTAACAACAAAGTAAATAAATCTTGCTTCTCTGTACGTTGTTTTATGGTGATGAAACAGATTTTGTTTTTCATAGGACTTTTAATTTCTTGTTTGCAATTATCAGCAATCAACAATCTTGGTCATGATAATGAAAACTTTCAATTTTGTTGAAATAGCTCTAAGCTGAATATTTAAGATCAGACTTAAGATGCTGTTTTCTCATCTTGGTTTTGGCTGCCTACTGCACAGTTGTGCTGAGAGATGTCCAGTAATTAGGCTAAACAATTTTAAGTTATCACTGCATCCACAATATCAAAAATCATTTATTATAACTTGCAAAGGAATCTATGCCTGTTCTTTTTTACTTCAGTGGATTTCTAGTCTTCAATCCTTTGTTAATCATTTGTTTCTAAATATTACAGAAGTACTCTTCTTGCACTGGGGAGTTTCTCAGCAAGTTGTTACTGGAATAGCAAATAATTCTGATAATTTAAATATGGAAGTTAGTATTTTGGTACAAAACTATAAGTTGCTGCATTATTAGTTATTGTTATTTTATATGTAAATAAAAATTGGAAATATATATATATATTGAACTATACATAAAAAATTGACAAAACTATTGCAGCTCTTAAAGCTGCTTGCTTTCCTGTGTTACATTTTAAGAAATAAAAAGAAAGCAACATTTTAAATTTCAATTCCTTTGCAAGGTAGTTTATGAACAACTTATAATTAGTCTCTCTTCTGTACTAGAATCCACACTAAAAATATTTATCTTTAAGGGGAGTTAATTTAATTCCAGAGCATCTCAATCAGTCAAATAGGAAAATTTAATTCATCTAATGGTACATAAATATAATGGCGCTAAGGTTATAGGTTAGACAAACTTTTTTTACTGTGACCTAAGACTGTCTGTTCAATCAAATGAAATCAAACAATCTGCTTAGGGTGTTAGCTGTATTGATATTTTTAAAGATAATCTTGAATGTCTTTAATGGGCTAAATAAGAATAAGCTGTTTTTGGTGACAAATGTATTATTAAATAGAAAACAATTAACAAGTTGATTGCAATGGAGGAAAGTGAACATGACTTTTGAAATCTGAGTTGTGCTGATGTGGACAGCTTTGCTTGAATGGGGGGTGGGTGCAGGGGAAGATTCTGTAGTAGCTTTCAAAAAGGAATTGGTAAGTGTTGAAGGATTGTTTTTATAGGTCTATGGTGATAGGGACAGCCTGTGGGATAACTAAATGGCTCTTTCAAAGGTGGTGGATAAATCCACTTTCAGTGCAGCATCATTACATAATGCTGTAATTCTACAGGTTTTTCATAATAAACTTACTCAACTGTGATGCAACTTGAGCTGACAGTATGATGTGTAAATGAAACTGTTATGTTGCCCTTGATTTTGAAGAAGAAATGACAGTGAAACTAATGGTATTTGCCATCAATCCTTTGTTAATCTAGTAGCAATCTTGGGATATCAGAAGTATTACAGCGATTCACAGGGGCACCCTATAATCACCACTGCAATGTAGGCAGGGATCAATTATAAATGCTGCTCTTGACAGTGAATACAATATTACCAGGCAGACCTGGACAGATATAGAATTCCTGAAGTTCTTTTCAACAACTGGTCATGATTGATGTTGAAATGATGAAAGAGAGTTGCTGCACAAATAATTTGTTACTCCCAGAACAATTATACCTGACATTTTGGACCAGGTCTCCAGTGACACAAGCAATGTGTCTATTTTAATGCAAGGAGTATTATGAACAAAGTGGATGTGCTTAGAGTGTGGATCAGCACTTGGAACTATAATGTTGTGGCCATTACAGAGTCTTGGATGGTGCAGGGGCAGGAATAGCTACTTAAAGTGCCAGGCTTTAGATGTTTCAAATGGGACAGGGAGGGGGGCAAAAGAGGTGGGGGTGTGGCACTGTTGATCAGAGATCGTGTCACAGCTGCAGAAAAGAAGGAAGTCATGGAGAGGTTGTCTACGGTATCTCTGTGGGTGGAAGTTAGGAATAGAAAGGGGTCAATAAATCTACTGGGTGTTTTTTATAGACCACCCAATAGTAACAGGGACATTGAGGAACAGATAAGAAGACAGATTCTGGAAAGGTGTAATAATAACAGGGTTGTTGTGGTGGGAGATTTTAATTTTCCAAATATTGATTGGCATCTCCCTAGAGTGAGGGGTTTAGATGGGGTGGAGTTTGTTAGGTGTGTTCAGGAATGTTTCTTTAAACAATATGTAGATAAGCGTACAAGAGGAGAGGCTGTACTTGATCTGATATTGGGAAATGAACCTGGTCAGGTGTCAGGTCTCTCAGTAGCAGAGCATTTTGCAGATAGCGATCATAATTCTATCCCCTTTACCATAGCATTGGAGAGGGATAGGAACAGACAAGTTAGGGAAATGTTTAATTGGAGTAAGGGGAAATATGAGGCTAACAGGCAGGAACTTGGAAGCATAAATTGGAAACAGATGTTCTCAGGGAAACGTGTGGAAGAAATGTGGCAAACATTGAGGGGATATTTGCATGGGGTTCTGCATAGGTACGTTACAATGAGACATGGTAAGGATAGTAGGGTATAAGATCTGTGGTGTACAAAAGTTGTTGTAAATCTAGTCAAGAAGAAAAGAAGAGCTTACGAAAGGTTCAAAAAACTAGGGAATGATAGAGATCTATAAGATTATAAGGCTAGCAGGAAAGAGCTTAGGAATGAAATTAGGAGAGCCAGAAGGGGCCATGAGAAGGCCTTGGCAGACAGGATTAAGGAAAACCCCAAGACATTTTGCAAGTATGTGAAGAGCAAGAGGATAAGACATGTGAGAATAGGACTAATCAAGTGTGATAGTGGAAAAGTGTGTATGGAACCGGACGAGATAGCTGAGGTACTTAATTAATACTTTGCTTCAGTATTCACTACAGAAAAGGATCTTGGTGATTGTAGGATGACTTGCAGCAGACTGAAAAGCTTGAGCATGTAGATATTAAGGAATACGATGTGCTGGAGCTTTTGGAAAGCATCAAGTTGGATAAGTCATCGGAACTGGACGGGATGCACCCCAGGCTACTGTGGGAAGCGATGGAGGAGTTTGCTGAGCCTCTGGTGATAATCTTTGTATAATCAATGAGGACAGGAGAGGTTCCGGAGGATCGGAAGGTTGTGGATGTTGTTCCCTTATTCAAGAAAGGGAGCAGAGATAACCCAGGAAATTATAGACCAGTGAGTCTCACTTCAGTGGTTGGTAAGCTGATGGAGAAGATCCTGAGTGGCAGGATTTATGAACATTTGGAGAGGCATAATATGATTAGGGATAGTCAACAAAGCTTTGTCAAAGGCAGATCGTGCCTTACAAGCTTGATTGAAGTTTTTGAGGATGTGACTAAACGTATTGATGAAGGAAGAGCAGTAGATGTAGTGCATATGGATTTCAGCAAGGCATTTGACAAGATACCCCATGCAAGGCTTATTGAGAAAGTAAGGAGGCATGGAATCCAAGGGAACATTGCTTTGTGGATCCAGAATTAGCTTGCCTACAGAAGGCAAAGAGTGGTTGTAGATAGGTTAAATCCTGCATGGAGGTCAGTAACTAGTGATGTGCCTCAGGGATCTGTTCTGGGACCACTACTCTTTGTGATTTTTATAAATGACGTGGATGAGGAAGTGGAGGGATGGGTTAGTACATCTGATGACACAAAGGTTTTAGATGTTGTGGATAGTGTGGATGGCTGTCAGAGGTTACAGTGGGACATTGATAAGATGCAAAACTGGGCTGAGAAGTGGCAGATGGAGTTCAACCCAGATAAGTGTGAAGTGGTTCATTTTGGTAGGTCAAATGTGATGGCAGAATATAGCATTAATCGTAAGACTCTTGGCAGTGAAGAGGATCAGAGGGATTTTGGGGTCCGAGTCCATAGGACACTCAATGCTGCTACGCAGGTTGACTGTGTGGTTAAGAAGGCATACAGTGCAGTAGCCTCCATCAATCATGGGACTGAGTTTAAAAGCTGAGAGGTGATGTTGCAGCTATATAGGACCTTGTTCAGACCCCACTTGAAGTACTGTGCGCAGTTCTGGTTACCTCACTACAGGAAGGACTTGGAAACCATAAAAAGGGTGCAGAGGAGATTTACGAGGATGTTGCCTGGATTGGGGAGCATACCTTATGAGAATAGGTTGAGTGAACTCAGCCTTTTCTCCTTGGAGTGACGGAGGATGAGAGGTGACTTGATAGAGGTGTGCAAGATAATGAGAGGCATTGATTGTGTGGATAGTCAGAGGCTTTTCCCCAGCACTGAAATGGCTAGCATGAGAGGGCATAGTTTTAATGTCCTTGAAGTAGGTACAGAGGAGATGTCAGGGGTAATTTTTTTACGCAGAGAGTGGTGAGTGCGTGGAATGGGGTGGCGGTGGTGGAGGTGGAAACAATAGGGTCTTTTACGAGACTCCTGGATGGGTATATGGAGCTTAGAAATATAGAGGGCTATGGGTAGGCGTAGGTAGTTCTAAAGTAAGGACATGCTTGGCACTGCTTTGTGGGCTGCAGGGCCTGTATTGTGCTGTAGGGTTTCTATGTTTCTAATGTTGCCCCACTGTCCTTCTGGATGGAGGTAGTTGGCAACCCCAGAGTTAGTCGACTGCCCCACTTTTGCACCTGCATGACACATTGTTGTCAAAAGCCACGCTTCCAGAAAACAATCCTCTTGGCATTTTGTCCAGGTTTTCACTGGAAAGTTTGTTTAAAAATATATTTGTAGCTTTTAATCAAGGTCAATACTGAGTGTTCACAAATTCCTGGACTTTATTTCAAACTGGGCATAACAATTTTTAGGACACACCAGACTGCTGAGACCTGGAGCAAAATGACAAACTGCTAGGGGAAGTTAACAGGTCAAGTTGCATCTGCAGAGACAAAGAGATATTCTCGACTATAATGGGCTAGGTTGATCAGACCCAAACTATTCATGTGTCCAGGAGATGTAACTTAAACCTAATTTATTATCATAAAGATGGAAAGCACAAATAATCCACATAAAACACTGCGTAGTAAGTCACAAAGGTTTCAGGGCTCATGATTCTTAATCACCACTTGATTATTCCTATTGTTGGAGGAACTCTGTATTCTAACTCACCAATGAAACCACCCTGGGTCCTAGGCACTAATAGTGATTCCCAGCCTAGGCAAAGTCCAAGGAACTGAGAGAAAGGTACATCAGTGAATATGACTTCCACAGGCTTAGAGAGACAAAGACAGGCAAATGGTTTGATTTTTTAGTTCTCATGCCATTAACTTAGCTTGGTTTCTTTCATTCAAACAATTCCTGTTCATTAACACTGTTCAGCATACCCTTATAAATCAATTAGACACTTCAATTGTCTCTCCTTATCCATCATTCCACCAATGTTTTGGACATAACGTTCCTTTAGCTATAAGAGAACACTAGTATTACATATAAGTGATAAGCCCAGATCCAAAAAATAATCTATCAAGCTAATTTGACAGACACTAAGAAAGAATCCATCAACCTAGCTCTCAAAGTGACTAATAGACATCCTCGTGTTAATGGTCCGAGACTAAGATAGAATCCATCTGCTATCAGCAAATATTATACGTTAACAAACCCGCAGTATTTACCTTGTACAGACATGCTACATTCTATGAGCTCACAAAGAGTTAAATTGTCACTTTGAACTATGCAGACTTTCATCCAATATTTTACATAGTTTAATACAACACATCGACCCAAAATATTGAATACACCTGGGATGGAGATTCTTGAGGCCAAAATAGTGACCATCTCTTTGCCTCCACAGATGCCTGCCTATTCTGCTGAGTTCCTTCAGCGGTTTGTTTCAGCTGACAATCTTCCATAACGGCTAAAAGAAAGCAATGGATAACCTTTAAGTAGTCAGTGGGTATTGAAGAGAGTGACTTCTGATGCAGTTTCTTTCTCCTGAACTTGAAAGAACCCATCCTCTTCACATAGCTACATGTAATGCTTCTCTTTATTAAGTAATGCTTTGCTATGACTGCATACTAACAAAGTGGTGCAAATACTTAACATTTAGGGAAGAGACAAAATAACAGAAAACACTGGAAACAATAAGCAGGTCAGGCAGTATTTTTGGATTGAAAGGCCTCTTTCTACAAACGCTGGCTGATCTGCTGAATGTTTCCAGAATTTTCTGTTTTATTTTGGGATTTCCAACGTCTGTAGTTGGTTGATTTTTTTCAGTTTAGTATGGAGCATCTTGTTTAGATTAGAACTGTACTGTTCCGGAGGACTGAAATCCTAGGAAAACTGGCAAATTGGATTCAAAAGTGACATGGGAATAGGAGGTAAAATGTGATAGTAGAGAGATGTTCCTATGATTTGAAACCTGTAGCTGGTGGTATACTACAGGGATTGGTGCTGGTACTTGTATTTATGTATTAATATGAATATATGGCAAAAGATCACAGATGACTCAAATATTTGTGGTTTTTACGATAAAGAGATGAATAATCTTATGTCACAGGATCATATTAATTAGCAATACAATGGCAGTGCAATGAAATGCAACACATTTTAAAGGACCGATAAGAGTAAGATATATATGTATATGATAAGTGGGAACCCCCCAGGGAATATTGTGGACCTTAGTATGTAGATCTAAATGTTACTGAAGGTAGCAGCACAGGTAGATAAGATAGCAAAGAGAGCATTCCAGATTAACTAAATAGCAAAATATAAGAACAGGAAGATTATGATGCACATTTATAAAATATTAGTCAGGTCACATTGTGCACAGCTTTGGTTGCCACACTGATAGGGAAGATGGAATTGCACTGTGGAGAGTTCTAAAGGAGACTTGTCAGGATGTTGACTGGCACAGTGAGTTCAGTTTGTGGGATTTGTTTTTCATGGAGCAGAGAAGGCTGAGGAGGGTCTGACAGTAATGCCAAATTATGAAAGGCAGAGATAGGAAAGAAAGTTGAAAAAACAATGTCTAATACAAAAGGGTTGTACATTTCTTTTGAAATGCATCAGAGATAAAATGATCATGACAAATGTAAAATAATCCAATGATATAAATTTATTTAATACTTATAAATTATCAGAAAAAAACATTTTAAAATTTGAATCTCCTTTCTATGTAGGCAGACATGGAATTGCTTAATATATTATAACAATTATTCCTCAAAAATATAAATAATAAATAAATATTTAAATAAATAAATTGCTCCAAGTGGAGTATTACAGTAAATATCTGATATAAATAGTACAAAAAAAAGTTAAGGGAACACGATGGTTCCACTGGATGGAAAATATATATTTTTTTCGCAGCTACTCTTCAGTATGATGCAGATAGTTCATCACTCTGTTGATTGTGATAGTACGCAATTTGAAGGCCTGTAGGATTTTGCACAAAGCCATCCTCTGGGGAAAATCAATGACATCTTTCTCTTCTTCATCTGTTGTTGAACCACCTTCAAGATAAACATCTTCATAGGTGGAATCTGAATTAAGAGCCTATGGAAAAAAATACTACAATTGGGAAACTGATTTTGTGTCATAAATAGTTAATTGATTAAGAGTAGATCAGTACATTTAAGTAAACTGAAAGCAAATCTGAAAAGAAAATTAGCTGAGTGTTTTGCAAATCAAATAGTCAGAAAACAACAAAATTCAAGTTATACTGTACATAATAATACATTAATATTTATATCTTTAATTAAACTGAACTTGCCAAAACCCAATGATTGGCAAATTCAGATGTATTAGGAAATTAAATGACTAAACACATATAAAATAAAATAGAAAGTAGATACATGATTAAAGAGGAGAATGAGATTGGACAGAAGTCTGAAGAGATATGAACTGTAATGGATCAAAGGAATGAAGCAAACAATATTTTAGAAGTTATATGAACTCCACATATGAAAAACTTTCAAACTTTACTGATTAAAAAAAATTCTGAACACAAGAGATTCTACAACCACTGGAAATACAAAGCGACACACACAAACTGCAGGTCAGTTAGAATGAATGAAATTCATGCTACGGAAATGAATAAAAAGTCGCCATTTCAGGCCATGATCCTTCCTCAGGACAATCCTAGAAACACCTATATGCAATAGCATCTGTGGAAAGAAAAACAGAGTTGGTGTTTCAAGTAAAAGATCCTTTATCTGAACAGATTTTCTCTCTTTTCCAGTTCAAACAAATGGTATTTGGCCTGAAATGCTAATTCTGTTGCTCTTTCCACAGATGTTGCTTGACCTACTGAATGTTTTCAGTGTTTCGTTTTTGTTTCAGATTTCTAGAACCTGCTGATTTTTTATAAACTTTCATAATCTTTCCTGAATCCTGCCAAACTCGTGCATCTAAATTAGCGTAATTGTTTTAATTTGGCATGTCCTTGTATGTACAATGGAACTATAGCATTCTTCTGCTTGGCTAAATTTATCAGTCTTTGTAAGTTCGTGCAGCCTCCCTGGACAGATGCTGACATCAGCAAATGCACAGACAAGTGCGAAACAAGGAAAGGTAATAGCAGTAATAGTTCATGCATATTGAACTTCGTAGGAAAATAAATTTTTGTGTGTACAAGCTTGTGCAGTTTGAATCTTGATATTATTCAGCTCTGTGACACCTTGTGCTCATGCTCATACACATGCAAGAGTTGTAAAATTACTTATAGAGTGGTGACTGAAATTATTCCAGAAGGCAGAACCTTAGATGGCTGATGGAAAGCCCAACAATTTTAATGAGAAGCACATGAAAGATTGAATCGAAAGGGATGGTAGATTGCGGGGAAGAAGATACGGATCTGGCAGAGGTTACAGATGTTGCAAGGAGTGAATTTGATGAGGGATCATCAAATATAATTTAAGGTTTATATTTAAAGAAATTGGCAAGCTAAATAATGCAGTTCAGTAAAATGGGGAAACTAATTTAGTTTCAGAACACAATATGGACTGTATGATACAGTCTAAGTTGACATTTAAGGGAAATGGAGAATGCAAATCTGCTCAATATATGACTGAGTGCATTAGATAAAATATAAGAAAAGGCATAAATTAGACATACAGTAGAGAGAAAGCTGATACAGCTCATGTTATTGGGACAAAACCATGTGGTCTGTGCGTTGGAGAGAACAGAAGCTAAATCAGAGTTAAACAGAACACAGGGCTTGCAAATGGTTTCTCAGACTGAAATGTAGCAGATATCAGAAATCCTCCTTCATCTGAGGCCCACCTGATCTCAACTCTTCAAGTACAGACAGAACATTTAGAACTCCCATCATCCCCAGATTTTAAAAAAAAGTTCTTGTTTCTCTTATAATCATTTAGCCAATTATTTTAAATCTATGCTCCCTGATTCTTCTCAATGAAATAGATCCTTTCTATTTATTCCTTCCAGGTCCCTCATAATTTTATACATCTCAATGGTCTCTCCTTGGCCTCCACTTTCCCAACAAAATCAAGTCTGAATAATGTAATTTTTCCTTATAACCAATATTTTCTAGATTTGGCATAGTTTCTATAAATCATCTCAATGCCTCTTATAGAGCAATCATTTTTTCTGTAATATGGTTGCCAATACTCTATGCATAATGCTTAAGGTGTAGCTTAACTTGTCATGAGCCTTTGAGATGTGCACCTGTATTTGTTCATTGGTGTCTTATCCAGAGTCATCAAATCCTGTGCTTTCTGTTTAATCTTTTCAGGATTATTTTGACTGGCATGGGTTTCCCACGTACAGTGATTATTTAAAGTAGACTCCTGATTAGCGCTTATTGCAGGGTCCTTGTTTGAGAATGATACATCTCATGGTGTCACTTAGTCCAGCCACCAATGTTCTGCTGGAATTCCTATGAATGAACTCTTGTTTCTGTTTCTATGTGGGAGTCTGTCGTTCCTCTGCACCTGGGTTCACTCATCTGTCAGCATACACTGTGACATAACAAGTATTGACTAAAGTTCTAGTAGTCTGATATTGTACTTAATGCCCTGACTAAAAGTGGACCATATAGCTTTTTAACCATATTAATGGTATGATGTATTATCCTTAATGATAAATGTACAAAAACTCCAGGGTTTCTTTGTTTTCAACATTCAATATTCTTACACTTATTTATATTCATTTTTTCTATGGTACTTTCTCATTACCTTGTACTTTTCTGGATTAAATTCCCTTTCCTCTGCATAATTGATCAAACCATGAAAGTCCCACTGCAATCAAAAGCTTTCCTCCTCATTGTCAACCACAGCCAATTTTGTACAATTAGCAAAATTTGATCCTGTCTCCCACCTCTCAAGCTTAATCATTGGAATATGTTGGAGAACACCGAGGATTGAGGACTATGTATTCCAACTGATGACAGATTTCCAGGCACATAAATTACCCTTTACTTTCTACCAACAATTAATTTTATTTTTCAGTTTAACTCCCCTTTTTGACTTTTTGAACTAGTCAGCCATGTGGAACCATATCAAAAACTAAACACTATGTAGATGACACTGAATGCACAACCCTACTGACCTAAATATTATCTACTGTCAGATAATATCTTCCTATAAAATCACGTTAGTACATATTTCCATTGTAAATGAAGATTTATACTATTTCTTAGAATGGGTTCTAATAATTTTCCTCACTATTCAGCTAACTGTCTTATTTATCCCTTTCTCTCTGTTTGAACAACGTTAAATGTTAGTGTACAATGTTAGCAACCAATGTTTTCCAACCATTTGGAACTTCTCCTGTAGCTGAGGCGTTCTAGAAAATTGCTGTCAGAACCTCAGCAATAGGTGAGGTCATGCTTTTAACAGTCTAGGGCAAAAATAACTCATATGGACCCAGTGATAATTTCTACTTTCAGAGATGCTACACTTCCTACTTTCAACTTTATCATGTCTATCCCATCCATTGTTTTCACTTATTATCATCCCATCCAGTATTTTAGTGAAGGTACAAACTTTGTGATGGATGAAGATAATGGTGTTGGTCATAATTTAGGTAGAAGATTGTACAACCATTACAAGACTAGATTCCTAACAATGGTTGGTAGGAGTGAGGGTAGGATAGGTTGTTGTGAGGAGATATGATGCCTAGATGGAGCTGGTGTCAAGACTGTATGCGTGGAGGCCATTCATTGAATATGACAACAAAGAAATGAGAAAACGTGGACAATAGTAATTCCTAAAGCAATTCTGTACAGGATTGTTTGGGATGGAAATAGCAAGCGATGAGCCAACAATAATTCTTTGAGTCAAAGCAGAGAAAAAAGTAGAACAATACTATGTTGGAGAAGCTTATTACGAGAGATAATGCACAATCACAATTAGAACACACGGGGAAGTGGGAGTGACGGGCGCATACTTTTGAAGACTTCGGTTCTTTTATCTTGCAGGGTGAAGCTGGAGAAGTGGTCTTTAGATGCCGAGGATTTGATTTTCTTGTTAAGATTGGAAAGACAGACTGGCTAAAGCAAAGGGATTGTTTACTGCGTCTTTTAGATTGACAACCGGGTGGCGTCGCAAGTGGGCAGGACTCCGTAGTGACGGGCTGTGCCTTGAAACATACCAATGTCTCACAACATACTTTCATTTTAGCTTCATTCGAAAATGGAACCCTCTCAGTACTTTAAGAAATCTACTAAACGAAAGACCGGATTTTTTTTTTTTGGCATGTTGACGACTTTCCAATATTTGCAGGGATTTTCTTGGAGTTTCGGAGTTCATACAATTCTTGTAAAGAAATAAATTTGTGGATTTTTAAGTTTACCTTTAAGAGTGTGGATATCTTCTTGCACACGTTATTGGTGACATGGGTGAAGTTCTGTAGTTTAGCCTGGTAAATCTGCAGGTCCGCGGAGATGTTTTGGTAGCACTGTGGATAAAAATGTACGCGGCATTACGTTGGATGCAATTGAAATCAGCGACTGAGATGAAAGTTAAAATTTGCATTCCTATACCTGGCTGGATCGGAGGCAGTTCAGGCGATTCGCACTTTCCTCGCATCTGCTGGACTCCTGCAGATTTACAGAGTACAACATAAGCTTGGGGTGGTTTGACCATATAAACGATCTCGTGGCCAGATTATGCGGTACTCGCTCACCTGCTTTGGAGCACAAGCCCAGAGAGTGCTGGTATGATTCGCTGTGATATCTTCTAGCACAATCTCAGTGTCGCTGCAGTTGAACCCTTCAGTCACATCGGGCTGGTAAAGAACAACAGGTTTACATTTCCAAAAGTGCAACAAAAGCCACCGAGCAGAAAATTACGCATCTTTCCCCCGTGATTGAAGTTAACGAGCCACAAATAAAACAAAAGATGAGAGCAGCATACAACTGTCATTTCAGAACTCTGACAAAAGACGAATCACTTGTGACCCAGCCCTGCCTGCGCTTCTCCGCAAAGATTTATGAAAGATCGATTTTCGGCATTTCGCCGGACTCCCAGCTTTAACCGCGCACCGTGGAGTTATGGAGTACTCACGTGCATTAGGCTCTCCTTAACCTCTTTGAGTAACAACTTTGAAATATCCAGGCATTTCCCAACATCTATTTTATGATATTTTTCAATCGGACTTCCAAAGGAGAAACAGGAAAGCTGAATGTAAACCGTTATCAGGATCGCAGCTTTCCGTACTCTGGGAGTTAAACCTGAAATTAAGAAGAATACAAAGATCTATCGTGGTAATTGCCGAACCTGTTTAAGTCAGACCCTTCACACTTTCAACGTATATTCCTTCAATGCTATCAAGTTTTTTTCATGCTAGATACAACATTTCCAATGATATAAAACATGTTTTCATAATTCGCGCAATATTCAGACTAACCGATGGCTTCTAGAAATATCATCATTGTGTCGGCAGGCCAGAGAAAACTTGCGTTAAAGTTCAACTGCACTCTCCGCTTGTGTCCACAGATCCTGCTTTATACTCAGCACCGTCTACACACTTTATAGGCAGTGAGGGGATTTTCCCCCTCCCACCCACTCCCGTCATTTTCAATATGGATTCGTGGATTGATCATGGAATGTGAAGACAGCAAAAATTCCTTGAAGGCGCTTCATACCTTGTTTACTTTTACCTTCCGTTCTACGCATCGTTTTTCGCTTTCTCTTTATCTTCCTTGGTTTTGTCTCTACTGATCGTCTCTTTGATCTAATTTTGCTATTTATTACGGTGTCTCTGTCATCAAAGTGACTTGGTGTCATCCTTAATTTCGTTCCATTTTCCTCATCCTATTTCAGGGAAACACAGGAAAACTCCGCGGAGTTTCGTGAAGGAGGCGGGGAGAAGGCAGGGGTGCAGATGTCGGCTGTGTCTGAAATGCCAAGTGGGTCGGAGTTTTCAAAGCCGCACTCCACTGAGTCGTACGCAGGAGAATCTACCACACTTTCTTAGAAAAAGTTCATAAGTGTCTGTTTCTAAGTTTCATTGATATCACAAATGAATCTCCCCAAATCAGGTTTCGTGGTAAAGCTGCAACCGCTCACTAATGGGGAAATGGTCCTCAATTCAAGGTTTGCGTTTCCTTTTCATGATTTTCAAAGAAAAATACAGCAAAAGTAGATTCCCCAAACCAACCCGACTGTCAAGAAATCAGTAACTTTACAAGAACGTGTTTCAAATACCATATAACAATTACTGCACGAAAACAGGTCATTCTAGTCCATGCTGAACATTTACTCTCACCTAGTCCCACTGACCTGCACTCAGCCCATAACCATCCATTCCTTTCCTGTCCATATACCTATCCAACTGTTTTTTTTAAATGACAATATGGAACCTGCCTCTACCACTTCTACTGCAAGCTCCTTCCACACAGCTAACACTCTCTGAGTAAAGAAGTTCCCCCTGGTGTTACCCCTAATTCTCAACTCATGTCCTCTTGTTTGAATCTCCCCTACTCTCAATGGAAAAAGCTGATCCACGTCAACTCTATCTATCCCCCTCATAATTTTAAATACCTCTATCAAGTCCCTCCTCAACCTTCTACGCTCCGAAGAATAAATACCTAACTTGTTCAACCTTTCTCTGTAACTTAGGTGCTGAAACCCAGGTAATATTCTAGTAAATCTCCTCTCTATTTTCTTGACATCTTTCCTATAATTCGGTGACCAGAACAGTACACAATACTCCAAATTCGGCCTTACCAATGCCTTGTACAATTTTAACATTACATCCCAACTCCTATGCTCAATGCTCTGATTTATAAAGGCCAGCATACCAAACGTTTTCTTCACCACCCTATCCACATGAGATTCCACCTTCGGGGAACTATGCACCATTATTCCTAGATCACTCTGTTCTACTGCATTCCTCAATGCCCTACCATTTACCATGTCAAAATGTCAATTCTAAACTTGTCTATATTTGAATGAATGTAATAGTTTTCATTCTTAAAATAAATTTGTCTTAAGAATGCTTAAGGATAAATTTGATTTTTGTTTTCTTTGTGATGTGAACATTTATAGTCTGCTGTGTCACAAAACATGCCAGTGATAATAAATCTGATTCCATTTGTTGCCTGTGCATGCCTCGCTTGGTATTCAATAACATTTTGTGTTATTTCAGGATCTTCTAGCCAATCATTCTAATAGGATGGTATTTCAAAATTACCATTGCATTTTCAAATGCACAAGAGATTCTGAAAATGCTGGAAATCTTGAGCAATACACCCTAAATGCTGGAGGAACTCTTTAAGTCAGGCAGCATCTATGAATGGGAGTAAACAGTTGACGTTTTGGGCTAAGACCCTTCATCGGGACTGCAGAAGAGAGGAAGAGGGGAGAAGTTCGAATACGAAAATGGGGAGAGGGGAGGAGTACAACATGGCAGGTGATAACGTGAGACCAGGTGAAGAGGAAGGTGGGTGGGTAGGAGAGGGAGGATGAAGTAGGAGTCTAGGTGGGGATAGGTGAAAGAGACAGAAGGCTGAAGAAGAAAACTAATAGAAGACAGTGGATGATGGAAGAAAGGGGAGGTGGAGGGCAACCAGAGGGATGTGATGGCCAGGTGAGGAGAAGGGGGAGTGGGGAATGGAAAAAGAAAGAAGGAAGGAGGTGAGAGAAATTACTAGAAGTTAGAGGAATTCATGTTCATGCTGTCAGAAGCCTACAGAATATGAGGTGTTGCTCCTCCAACCTGAGTTTAGCTTCAACCTGGTAGAAGAGGAGGCCATATACAATCATGCCAGAATGGGAATGGGAAATTGAATTGAATTGGATAGCTGGTGGGAGCTCCTGCCTTTTGCAATGGACAGAGCAATGGTGCTTGACAAAGCTGCACCCCTCCCTCCCATCAGCATTGGGTTGCATTTAGCTTCTTTTCAACATGACCACTTCTAACACTTCTTAATTTGTCAGTAATCAAAACTCTTCCTTTCTCTAAAAATATTCACTGTTATCTTGTTTTATCTTAAGGCCCTAGTTGGTTGCACTTTTATGTCTAAAAGTAGAAAAAATATTGGTGCATTGTTGGAAGTTCCAGAAGAAATATTAAGTTCAGATGGATACAAAATATTTCAAGCAACACACACAAAATGCTGGTGGAACGCAGCAGGCCAGGCAGCATCTATAGGAAGAAGTACCATCGACGTTTCGGGCCAAGACCCTTAGTCAGGACTAACTGAAAGAAGAAATAGTAAGAGATTTGAAAGTGAGAGGGGGAGGGGGAGATCCAAAATGATATGGGAAGACAGGAGGTGGAGGGATGAAGCTGAGTGCTGGAAAGTTGATACGCAAAAGGGATACAGAGCCAGAGAAGGGAGGGGATCACGGGATGGGAGGCCTGGAGAGAAAGAAAGGGGAGTGGAGCACGAGAGGGAAATGGAGAGCAGGCAAGGAGTGATTGTGAGAGGGGGGGGGGGGGGGGGGGGAGAAGGGGAGAGAGAGGAGAGGAGAGAGAGAGAGAGAGAGAGAGAGAGAGAGAGAGATGAGAGAGAGAGAGAGAGAGGAGAGAGAGAGAGAGAGAGAGAGAGAGAGAGAGAGAGAGAGAAGAGAGAGAGAGAGAGAGAGAGAGAGAGAGAGAGAGAGAGAGAGAGAGAGAGGAGAAATAAATAACTAAATAAAGGGTGGGGTAGGAAGGGGAGAATAGGCATTAACAGAAGTTAGAGAATTCAATGTTTATGCCATCAGGTTGGAGGCTACCCAAATGGAATATAAGGTGTTGTTCCTCCAACCTGAGTGTGGCTTCATCTTGGCAGTAGAGGAGGCCATGGATAGACATATCAGAATGGGAATGGGACGTGGAATTAAAACGTGTGGCCACCGGGAGATCCTGCTTTCTCTGGTGGACCGAGCATAGGTGTTCAGCGAAACGGTCTCCCAGTCTGCGTCGGGTCTCACCAATATATAAAAGGCCACACCGGGAGCACCGGACACAGTATACCACACCAGCCGACTCACAGGTGAAGTGTCGCCTCACCTGGAAGGACTGTCTGGGGCCCTGAATGGTGGTGAGGGAGGAAGTGTAAGGGCAGGTGTAGCACTTATTCCGTTTACAAGGATAAGTGCTGGGAGGGAGATTGGTGGGAAGGGATGAGGGGGGGAACGAATGGACAAGGGAGTTGCGTAGGGAGCAATCCCTGTGGAAAGCAGAAAGGTGGGGAGGGAAAGAGGTGCTTGGTGGTGGGATCCCGTTGGAGGTGGCGGAAGTTACAGAGAATTATATGTTGGACCAGGAGGCTGGTGGGGGTGGTAGGTGAGGACATGGGGAACCCTATCCCGAGTGGGGTGGTGGGAGGATGGGGCGAGAGCAAATGTGCGTGAAATGGGAGAGATGCGTTTGAGAGCAGAGTTGATGGTGGAGGAAGGGAAGCCTCTTTCTTTAAAAAAGGAAGACATCTCCTTCGTCCTAGAATGAAAAGCCTCATCCTGAGAGCAGATGCAGTGGAGATGGAGGAATTGTGAGAAGGGGATGGCATCCCCACAAGAGACAGGGTGGGAAGAGGAATAGTCCAGGTAGCTGTGAGAGTCTGTGTCCCATTCCCATCCTGAAGTGTCGGTCCGTGGCCTCCTCTACTGCCAAGATGAAGCCACACTCAGATTGGAGGAACAACACTTTATATTCCGTCTAGGTAGCCTCCAACCTGATGGCATGAACATTGATTTCTCTAATTTCCATTAATGCCCCTCCTCCCCTTCTTACCCCATCCCCTATCAATTAATTAATTAATCCCCCCCTTTTTTTACTTTTCTCTCTTTTTTCTCTCTCTGTCCCTCTCACAATCACTCCTTGCCTGCTCTCTAACTTCCTCTGGTGCTTCCCTCCCCCTTTCTTTCTCCCTGGGCCTCCTGTCCCGTGATCATCTCCCTTCTCCAGCTCTGGATCCCTTTTGCCAATCATCTTTTCAGCTCTTAGCTTCATCCCTCCCCCTCCTGTCTTCTCCTATCATTTCGGATCTCCCCTCCCCCTCCCACTTTCAAATCTCTTACTATCTTTTCTTTCAGTTGGTCCTGACGAAGGGTCTCGGCCCAAAACGTCGACTGTACTTCTTCCTATAGATGCTGCCTGGCCTGCTGTGTTCCACCAGCATTTTGTGTGTGTTGCTTGAATTTCCAGCATCTGCAGATTTCCTCGTGTTTGCGTACAAAATATTTTAAGATGATTTTCTAGAGATCAATCTTGGTTACTCAATTAATATTATCCTACGTGAACTTGTAGATTAAATTAAATCTTGTTTTATGCTGGAGTATAAAGTGACCCAATTCTGTGAAAGAAAGTAAAATTATAATATTATAGCATGATCTGAGAAATCTCATGATACAGGCATCAAAAACAGAAGTTCAAACTAGTCATTGATAAATCCTGATTGTTACTTTATTCGTGGTATCATTGTTACACATCTATCTGTAGATAATCTACCCTATTTTTATTCTCCGATTAATCTTACCTTTGATGCCCTGCAATTCTCTATTCCATAGTTACAACAAACTGTCAGCAAATAAAACATTAGTATACTAACAGAAGAAAATAATCATTGGCAGTTATGGAGACAGTAGCTGACATACTCTTCAGTGTGTCATTTGTGAAAGGATTAATCATGAAAAAGTTGAAAAAAATTCCATATAAGGTAACTAATTTTATATGGTAAAATTGTAATTAAAGAGAAAAGTCATGGACTTTTAATGGTTAAGTGTGGCTGATGCAGACAATCGAGCGCAGAAATTTATCTTAGCAGACTGTTCAAAGAGGCAGAATCCGATCAACAGTCTGTTAAATGCAATGTCTGATATTTACTTCCATCATATACAAGAGAATGAACTATCAGGCACCAAATTTAACAGGTAGCTAATCCAATATTGTATGTTTTGTATCTTGCCTGAAACACACTTTTGTAATTCACTTTTTTTATTTGTGCACCACAGCAAAAACATGGGAAAGTCTGTAGGTGCTGGAAATCCAAAGCAAAACACTGGAGGAACTCAGCAGTTCAGGCAGCATCTATGGAGACGGGTAAACAGTTGACGTTTTGGGCTAAGACGCTTCTTCAGCACTGAGTTGGAAGAGGGAAGATGCCAGAATAAAAGGTGGGGGCAGCGGAAAGAGGCGAGCTGGAAGATGATAGGTGAAGCCAAATGGGTGGGAAAGGTCAAGGGCTGGAGAGGAAAGAATCTGATAGCAAAGGCGAGAGGACAGTTGGAGAAAGGAAGGGAGGAGGGGAGCCAGGGAGAAGTAATTGGCATATGAGAAGAAGTGATAGATCAGAGTGGAGGATAGAGAAAGGGGGTGGGATTTGTTCACCGGAAGGAGAAATTGATATTCATGCCACTTAGCCCTCCTCCTACCTTTTGATTCTGGCATCTTCCCCCTTCCTTTCCAGTCTTTTCTATAGCTACTGGCTGACCTGCTGACTTCCTCCAGCATTTTGTGTGTTTATTGTTCATCCCTAAATACCATTGAAGAGGTGGCAGTGTCCTGAAATATTACTAAGGGAATAAGGAGTAGGGAGTTCCAGGATGTACTCCAATGCCAAAAAAGGAATGATGTTCTTTCTAAGTCAGGCAAGAATGTGAAGGGAAGTTAATGGTGAAGGTGTGACTAACTGTGGTTAGCAAGAGAAAACAAAGCCAACATAAAAACCGAAGAGAGGGCATATAATAGAGCAAAAATTAGTGGGAAGTTAGAAAATTGGAAAACTTTTAAAAACCAGCAGAAGGCAACTAAGAAAGTCATTTAGAAGGAAAAGATAGAATACAAAAGTAAGCTAGCCAATAATATTAAAGAGAATACCAAAAGTTTCTTCAGATACACCAAGTGTAAAAGAGGTGAGAGAGGATATCAGACTGCTGGAATGGTAGTAATGGGGGGGGGGGGGCAAGGAAATGATGGACAAACTAAATAAGTATTTTGCATTAGTCTTCACTGTGGAAGACACTAACAGTATGTTGGGAGTTCCAGGGTGTCAGGGGTCAGGAGTGTGCAAAGCTGCCATTACTAGGGAGAAAGTTCTTGGGAAATTAAAAACTTTGAAGGTAGAAAGATCACCTGGACAAGATGGTGTACGCCCCAGTGTTCTGAAGGAGGTGGCTGAAGAGACTGTGGAAGCATTAATACTGATCTTTCAAGAATCACTAGATCCTGAAATGGTTCCAGAAGACTGGAAAATTGCAAATGTCACTCCACTCTTCAAGAAGGGAGAGAGGCAGAACAGAGGAAATTATAGGCCAGTTTGTCAGACTACAGTGGTTGTGAAGATGCTGGAGTTAATTTTTAAGTATTTGGTTTTGGGTTACTTGGGGGCATATGATAAAATAGGCTGTAGTCAGCATGGTTTCCTCAAGGGAAAATCTTGCCTGACAAATCTGTTGGAATTCATTGAAGACATAACAAGCAGAATAGACAAAGGAGAATTGGTTGATGTTGTGTACTTGGATTTTCAGAAGGTCTTTGATATGGTGCCGTCCATGAGGCTGCTTAACATGATATTACAGGAACATGCTAGCATGAGTAAAAAAGTGGCTAATTGACAGGAGGCAAAGAGTGGGAATAAAGAGAGACTTTACTGGTTGGCTGCTGGAAACTAGTGGTATTCCACAGGGGTCTATGTTAGGACTGCTTCACTTTATATTGTATATGTCAGCGACATGGATAATGGAATTGATGGCTTTGTTGTGATGAAGTAGAGCAGCTACAAACGGACTTAGACAGATACGAGGATAGGCAAAGAAGAAGCAGTCCTTGTGCAGGACTTCTTAAAGGTTAATTTGTATGTTGAATCTGGGCGAGGAAGGCAAATGCATATTAGCACACATTTCAAGAGGGCTAGAATATAAAAGCAAAGATTTAATGTTGAGGCTTTATAAGGCATTGGTGAGACTTCACTTGAAGTATTGTGAGCATTTTTGTGCCTCTTAGAAAGGATATGCTGACAATGGATAGGGTTAAAGGAAGTTCACAAAAATGATTTCAGGATTGAATGGCTTGCATATGAAGTGTTTGATGGCTCTCAACCTGTACTCACTAGAATTCAAAAGAATGAAGGATGATCTAATTGAAACCTATCGAATGGTGAAAGGTCTTGATAGAGTGGATGTGGAGAGGATGTTTCCTGTGTTGGGACAGTCTCGGACCAGAGAGCACAGCCTATGAATAGAGGGCGACGTTTTAGAATGGAGATAAAGAGGAATATTCTTTAGCCAGAGAATAGTGAATCTGTTGCCAGGGGCAGCTGTGGAGGCCAAGTCTTTATGTACATTTATTGCAGAGGTTGATAGATTCCTGATTGGTCAGGGCATGAAGGGATACAGGGAGAAGGCAGGAGATTGGGGCTGAGAGGAAAAATGGATCAGCCATGAGGAAATGGTGGAGCCAACTTGATGGGCCAAATGGCCTAATTCTGCTCCTATAACTTATGGTGTTATGGTGGTCATTAGCAACTTCCTCTCTGCATTAGCACTTCTTGGTGGCAGAAGTTACATGTCAGGAATGAGCTGTTGGTGTGGCCAGGAGTGACAACTGCGGTCAATTTTGTGGAAGGGATGCAATGCAGCCATGGTAATCTGTGCATGGCAGAAATGGACATTCAGGATGCAAACTTGGTGCCAATCACCTTGTAGAATTCATCTGTAACTTATGTGGTTCTTGTAGGACTTAGGGGAGCATGTTACACTATCTTTGCATACTCCTCTAGCTTAGACTTGTTTGTCCAAACAAAATATTCCGGTAAAGACGTTGTATTCTTGTTAGTCCATGCCTGTGGAATGATGGGATAATTGTGGCCAATTCTGCAATAATATATATTGTATTGTATTATACATTTTAGTATACTTTGTATCATTTCTAAAAAGGTGTAATATTAAAGCTGTATCATATATTTATCCACTTCTGTTTATCTGTGCCCTGACTTTAAACATCTAATGATCTTGACTTATTTGTTGCCCTGCTTTCTGAAATGAGCACAGCTGACTTCATTTGTTTGCCAGACTTTCTCTTCTAAGACATCTGAAGAAATTTCCCCAGTGTTTCTATTCATCCTATTATTATGTGCATCTTTTTTTTTTCTATGTGACAAATTACTATTTCATGCGTAGAAAAGATTTCAAAGTTTTGTACAGTTTCCATACATAAGGTGGCATTTCATACATAGTGCACCAAAGGTTCCAGTATTAAACCTTGAAGTGCATCTCTTGCAGTACTACTTCAATATCCACAACTGTCAATTAGGTTTAATATGTAGTTGCTTGCGTACAGCAAATTTTCTATCCATGCGGCAAAACTTGGCTTTATATTAGATTTTTTTGGAAATGCCTCCTAAGAAAACCCCAGCTGGTTATGTTCTGAACATGCACTGCATCCGTTGCAATTCTTCTCTTCAAAACAGAATTTTTTTTAAGCTGAAACAAAATAAAAGAGATGTCATAGTCAGTGTGATGAGTTTGCATTGAAACAATTTAATCCCAGGGCATCAGGACTCAGCAGCAATAGTTTTCAAACAGATCAGTTTTTTCTTTCTTGAGTCCTCTTGAATGTTGCTGAACAGAAACTGCAGGGTGGAAGGATAGATTGTCAACCAAATCACTCCGTGCCATGCAATTACACTCAGAAACATAGAAAACCTACAGCACAATACAGGCTGCCCCTTGCAGTGTGGACAGCAAGTATGTAATTACAGGACTGAGCCTTTTCAATTTACCAATTTACACATGGATTGTTTACTTAATTTTCATCTTTTTTGTCAATGTTTTCAAAATGCTCATGTGCAGAGGAAGAAATAACTTGATGCTTAATGCAGCTATAATCCATATCATTGCATTAGGAGTCTGAGTATCGAAATCTGGGTAGCACATTGATAGTAGTTAATGAAATAAAATGCATTTGACCAATTCAGAGGAAACAAACAACTTTTCACTTGTCAAACAATGGGACAGAGTAAGAGGTGTGAATGTTTAAAAGAGTTAAATCCTGGGATTTGCTAATAGTTAGCCTCAAATGGAGAGGCTAATTGTTGAAGTGGTCAGTGCTAGAACAGAAAGCCAAGGCTTCATGGTGGAGAGACAGAGTTAGTGACTCGGGTGTGGAGAGTGCTAGCAGCCCTTTAAAAGAAAGCATAGATAGGAGCAAGTAAAATCTTATTTTGTTGTCTCTATATCCTTAGTCCTTGAATTGGTGTAGGCAGGATGGTAGTTAAGGTAGTGGAACTTTCCTACAAGACGTGGGAAGTCAGGGAACCTCATGGTCTCCCTGATGATTGCATCTGTGGGAAGTGTAACAACTCAGCTCCTGAGAGACCAGGTTAAGGAAATGGAGGTGCAGTTGGATGTACTCAAGATCATCTGGGCGGTTGAGGGCTTCGTTGATTTTTACTGAGGGGGTCACTCTTAAGGTACAGATAAATGGGTTATGTAAAGTAAGTAGGCAGTCAGAATAGGGTTCCCCTGGTATCATTCCATTCATACCATTTAGCTACAGCTTGTGGGTAGGGTGGGGTAAGGGGGAATATCCTATCAGGGCACAACAGCAGCCAGGTCAGTGGCACTGTGGCAGGCAGAGCACCAGTGATAGGAAATGTAACTGTTAGGAGACAGGCAGGAGATTGTATAACTTCAGAAAAGACACCAGGAGACTTTGTTGCCTCTCAGGTGCCAGGGTCAAGGGTGTCCCTGAGTTGGTGCAGAGAATTCTTGAGGAGGAGGGTGAAGTGCAGAGGTCATTTTACACATTGGCACAAATGATGTAGGCAGAACAAGGGTGAGATCCTGCAGGTACTGCAGGAGCTGGGTAAGAAATAAAATGCAGGGCCTTGAGAGTAGTTAATCCCAGTGCCATGTGCTAGTGATTTGAGGAGCAGAAAGATAGGCCAGTTGAATGGTTGGTTGAAGAGCTGGTGCAGGATGCAGGGATTCAGGATTTTGGACCATTAGGATTTCTTCAGGGGTAGAAGTTCAAAGTTCAAAGTAACTTTTATTATCACCCATGTATGTCACCCATATACAACCCTGAGACTCTCTCTCTTGTGGCCATACTCAGCAAATCTATAGTATAGTAACTATAACAAGATCATTGAAAGATCAACTAGAGTGCAGAAGACAACAAACTGTGCAAATGCAAGTAGCAATGAATAATGAGAGTATCATACAATAAGAGTCAGATTATTAGTGTGGGAATATCTCAATGATGGGGCAAATGAAGTTGAGTGTAGCTATCCCCTTTTATTCAAGAGCCTGATGGTTGATGGATAGTAATTGTTCTTGAACCTGGTGGTATGAGTTCTGAGACTCCTGTACCTTCTACCTATTGAAGTAACTTGTACAAGAGGGATGGTAGCATTAAAATTAGAGGGGGGGGGCAATTTTATAGTGGAAAGTTTGCTTTTGCTACCAGGGAGCATTTAAAGCAGGTTGATATGGGGTAGAAGTTTCACGAGAGAAATCAGTGAGATGGCAGGGATATAGCCAACAACCGAAATGTGTAAGCCTAGCAATAAGGAGAGGCATGTTCCCAGTAAAAGGCAGATAGAACAAAATTACATTTATTTCAATGCATATAACTTAACAAGTAAAGTGAATGCATTGAGGGTGTGGATTGAATCTAGGGAGCCTCAACAGAAATTTGGCAGGATTTGCAGCTTAATGTTTCTGGGTACAAATGTTTGAGGCAAAACTAGAGTAGGAGTAATGGTGGGGGGGGGGTTGGTACAGTGGGTTTGCCTTTTTAATAAGGGAAGACATAGCAGCAGTATTTAGAGGATATTATTTGAGGGATTGTCTAATGTCTCCATTTGGATTGAACTTTGAAATAAGAAGAGGATGGTCTCATCAGTAGGACAATACAGTATTATAGCCGCAATAATCAGTGGGAACTTGAGGAGCAGAAGTGTTGAGAAACTGCATGGAGAATTGTAATTTAGTGCTAGTGGGAGATTTCAATGTTCCTAATATTGACTGAGCCATTCAGAGGGGCTGAATGGGGCAGACTGGATTCTTTGCTCTCAGTATAACAAGGAACCTACACTTTTGGGGCAGATGGAACCTGTACCACTGGGACAGGTTGTATTTGAACCGGAGGGGCGCTAATTTACTGGGTAGGCGTATGCTTCAGTTAGTTGAGGACTGTTTAAACTAGGAAATGGGGGAAGGGAACTTAGAACATGCCAGGCTCAACTGTTTAAACGCCTTAGTGGAGAATGACATATTAGGACATAAACCGATTACAGGCTTCAAAAATATAAAAATGGATCAGAACAGGATGAAATACATCAGTAATAGACTAAAGATGGCCGGTATAAATGCAATAAGTATGAAGAATAAAATAAATGAGCTGGAATTGTACGCGGTGCGTGTAAGTATGATATAATAGCAATAACTAAAACCTGGCTGACCTCAGTGGATGGTGATGAATATAGTATTAAAGGATATACTTCACTTAGGAAAGATAGGCAAGATCGTAAAGGGGGAGGAGTGGCCATATACATAAAAGGGAATTTAAATGTGAGGCTGCTTATGATAGATGAATGGAGACTTACTGAAGATACCTGGCTGAGAATTGAAAGCTATAAGGATAAAGGAATAACATTGAGTGTGTGTTATAGACCCCTTAATGCTGATAGTGATTTTAATAAACTATTCTATCAGAATATTTAAAAAAGCTGAGGGTGATGTTATAGATATGGGTGACTTTAATTTCCTAAATACTGAGTGGGAGACCCAGTAACCAATGAATTACAGGGAAGTGAACTCATTGAGTAATCGAATGATAGTTTTTTGACCCAGTGCCCCACCAACAAGAGGGAAGGCCTGTCTAGATTTGATACTCTGTAACGATCAGGATAGAAGTTCAAGCATGGAAGTTGTTGAGTCTTTAAGAACAAGCGATCATAACATCATTAGTCTCGAAGTTCTTAGGGAGAGTGTATCAGTAAAAACCAAAGTCATTAAATTGAATTTCAGAAAGACAAAGTTTGTGCAGATGTGGCAAATACTTCAGAAGGTAAACTGGGAGGAACTGCCTAGTGGGGTTGATTTAAAACAGTAGTACACACAGTGCAGGAAATATTCATTCCCAAGATCCAGAAAAGCAATAAAATGATAGATTAACTACATAGATGAATGAAGATATACATAAAGAGTTATTGAAGAAGAGACAGCTAAATAAGGAATACAAAAAAATAGTAATGATGTTAACTGTAGGACATATGAAACTGAGAGTCAAGAGGGAAATTCAGATTCCCAAAACACAGGATGAGAAGATATTGTCGATAATGCCCTATGATTTTTTTTAATATTAGTAGTTCAAAAAAAAGTCATGGAAGAAGTTAAGTTCATTATGAATAATAGTGGGGGTGTTAAATTATGCAGAGAAGGACTCTGAGTTACTCTTAACTCATATTTTGCTGAAGTATTTCCCTGCAAAGATGTTAGCAATATGCCAGTAAGTGTAGAGAACAATAAGGTTGATTTAAGTGACTTAAGAGATCTTAGAAAATGAGGTCCTGCCTCACTATAGACCAGAAAGCTCAATGTGTATCACAGGCAAGATAATGGAAATAATAGTAAAGAATGAGATGGCAAAGCAGTTGATATGAACAGGCATGTTGACAGACAGCCAGCATGGGTTCAGAAAGGAGAAATCATATTTGCTAATATGCCAGAGTTCTATGAAGAGGCAACTAAAATCTATGATAGCAACAGAGTCGTTGATATCATTTACTTGGACTTTCCGATGGTTTTTGACGAAGTATCCCATGAGAGGTTAATAATCAAATTACAGGAGGTAGGAGTTCAGGGTAAGGTGTTCAAATGTATGCAGAATTGGCACAAAAACAGAAAATAACAAGTTATGATGACAGGATCATTTTCACACCTAGAAGATGTTAAAAGTTGCGTTCCACAGGGATTGATTTAGGGGCCATTACTTTTTTTTAATTACGTTAATGATTTGGATAAGCACAAAACAAATAAACTAGTAAAGTTTAGGGAGAGCAGGCCATAACATTCAGGCAGCAGAATCAGTACAATTAGATCTAAACAAAATCCAGATGTGGGCAGATAAAATTTAATGTAAGTAATCGTAAAGTATTACATATAGGAAGTAGAAATATTAGATACAAATATACAATGGGGGGGGAGTTTTGAGTTAAGAAGTGCACTATCAGAAAGATTTGGGCATCCTGTTAGACTTATGACTGTCAACATCTAGACAATGCACAGAAGGCATTAGGAAGGCTAATAGAATATTGGGCTATATAATGCAATAAGTGGAGTCCAAGTCAAGAGACGTTCTCCTAAAGCTGTACAACGGACTTGTGAGGCCACACCTCGAATACTGTGTACAGTTTTGGTCTCCATATTGTGTGAGGGATGTGAAGGCACTGGAGAGAGTCCACAGGAAGGCAACTAGACTCATTCCAGGTCTGCTATGAAGAAAGATTGAAAGAATTAAATCATTTTAACCTAAGCAGATGTAGAATAAGAGGAGACATGACAGAAGTGTTCAAAATCATTAAGGGTATAAGTAAGGTGGATGCCAGCTGCTACTTCAAAATTAATCCATCACCAAGGACACGGGGCCATAGGTGGAGACTAGTTCAGGGGAGATTTCAGATGAACATCAGGAAGCATTTCTTCACACATTTCTTGACGCATGGAAGAAACCACCTAGCCGTGTAGTAGAGTACTAACTTAGAGACTTCCAAATCTAAACTTGATAGTTATTTCAACACCCCATGTGAATAGGAATTTGGCGAGCTTTGTTCTGCCGAAAGGCCTGTTCCTGCCAAAAACTCTCTCATATTCTGATAGTGGACATTATCTTAAGGAATAGGATGGCCAGGTAACTGAAGTGACATATGGGGAGCACTTAGGGTCCTGTCACCACAAATTCTATTAGATTTTAAATAGTTATAGAAAAAAAAAAGATAGAACAGGTTCACAGGTTAAGGTCCTGAATTACAGTACAGCCAGTGTTGAGGAGATTAGACAGGGTGTAGCCGGAGTGAAATGAGTGACTAAAGGCAAAGTGACAAGAGGGAAATTTTTAAAAGGTCACATCAAGTGTCCAGGGGCAGTACCTTCCTGGTAGGGTGAAGGGTAGACTTACCAAGATAGGGAACCCTGTCTAATGAGAGATATCAAGACTTTAGTCAGGAAGAAGAAGGAAGTGTATATTGCTTTCAGGCAGTTGTGTATAAAATAAATCTGATGTTTGTCTGAAATCTCCCCTGAACCAGTCTCCACCTATGGCCCCGTGTCCTTGGTGATGGATTAATTTCGAAGTAGCAGCTGGTATCCACCTTACTTATACCCTTAATGATTTTGAACACTTCTGTCATGTCTCCTCTTATTCTACATCTACTTGGGTTAAAATGATTTAATTCTTTCAATCTTTCTTCATAGCAGACCTGGAATGAAAGTCAAAAAGCAGGATTAAGAGAAAAATCAAGAGGGTAAATATAGTGCGTAAGATGGATTTGACAAGCAGAGCTAAAGATAAGCCCTTCAGCTGTATTAACAATAGAAGTGACTGGAGGGAGACTAGGTGCTTTTCATGACCATGACGGTTGCCTATGAGTGGAGCTGCAGGAGATGGCTGATACTTTAATGTATCTTTCTCCGCTGTTTATGAAGGAGGAGATCATGACTGCCAAAGAAATGAGGGTAGTACTGGAACTAGTGTGGTTTTGGATCATTTATAAGGAAGGAAGTATTTGCAGTCTTGAAGCACAAAAAGGTTGGCAGATCCTCAGGATCTGACCAAGCACAGACATGGACCTTATGGGGGGGGGGGGCTTGGGAAGAAATTGTGGTGATCCTTGTCCCCTGGTGAAATTCAGGACACTGAATGTTGGCTAATGTTCTTCCATCATTCAAGAAAGGTAGCAAGGACAGGCCAGGGATCTACAGATTGAAGTCAGGATCGCCTGCTGTATGGAAGTAAATGAAGAGATCTACCATTACTGGATAGTCAAAGCCTGATCAGGAATAGTCAGAATGGCTTTGTGTGTGAGAGATAGTGTCTGACAAATCCAATTCTTGTTGAAGAGGTATCCTGGGATTTATAAAGGTGGTTTTTGTCTTTTGGACTTTCTTACTAAAGATAACAAGGTCCTGCATGACAGGCTAATCTGGAAGGTAAGGAGAGCTAGTGAGTGGATTTAGAATTGGCTCAATGATATGAAGCAGAAGGTGATGGAGGTCTGTAACTAGTGGGTGCCACAAGGTCACACTATTTGGCAGAGGCCTATACAGTGAATGTCAGAGAATGGCAAACGTTGTGGAACAGAGGAATTGGGAATACAAGTGGACTGTTTCCTGAAAATGGCCATACAAGTAGACAGGGTGGCAAAAAAGTAATTTCACATGCTGGCTATCATCAGTCAGGGTACTGAGTTTAAGTGTTGGGACATTATTCTGTTATACAAGTTACTGGTGATGCTACACTGGAGTATTGCGTAATTTTGGTTAGCATGTTAAAGGAAAGACATAGTCAAGCTGGAGATAGTGCAGAAGAGATCTGAGAGTGGTGTCTGGATTAGTGGGCTTGAGTTATAAGGAAAGGAGTGACCTCAGAAGTTCATTATCATAAGGGATATGGATAAGGAGGATGATCATAGCCACCTCCATGGAATCGAGGAGTTCAAAACTAGAGAGCACAGATACAAGAGAGGAGAGCTTTAAGATCGGAGAAGCAAATTCTGCAGAGGGCAATAATTGTCTGCAATGAGCTGACAGAGGAAGTGATTAGCTACAACTGCATTTAAAAAGTATTTAGGTAAGTACATCACTGTGCAGGTTGCTGCAAGAACTGAAGAGAAGTAACTGTTCTTGACCCTGGTAGTGTGGGACCTCAGGCTTTTGTCCTTCTTCTCAATGGTAGCTGCAAGGTGGCATCTTTGATGTTGAGGCACTGCGTCCTGTAGATACCTTTGATCTTATGGTGGGATGTACCCATAATATTTTAGGCTGAGTCCACTTGTCTCTGTAAATCATTGCTTACAGTTGTTTATTAAGTGTTACAAGGGTGGGAAAATAATAATAGAAGCTGAAAGAACAGACAAAGAGAAAGCAGTCATGATTATATTCTGCTCAGATTAGAGATAACAAAAATTTCAGTGATAACAATTAACCCATGAAATCGACAGATCCAATCAGTGTGATATGGGCTTTGGAAAACTAAAAAGTTTATAGAAAAATACAAAAGCAACTGCACCATAATTACTGGAAATTTAACAGAACAATTACCTATTATACTGCAGGTGATTTAAATTCCTGCAGGATAATATATTGGATGAACTGTTCATGGTTCAACACATAAATGCCAGCAGAAAGAAGGCCATCTTTACTTCTTTAGAAGGTTAAGGAGGTTTACCACATCACAGAACACTAACAAATGTTGGATTGGGCTACAAGAAAAATAACAATTCTATACCCCAATCCAACATTTGTTAGTATTCAGCAATGTGCCAAACCTCTTTAACCTTCTAATAACCTAAAGGTGAGCCTTCCTTGCAATTGCATTTATGTATAGGGCCCAAAACAGGTCATCCAATATGTTAACACAGAGGAGTTTAAAGCTGCTGATCCTCTCCACACTGATCTACCAATGTAGCCTGGTGCATGTCCACTCTGCTTCTCAACCTGAAGTCAACCATCATCATTCAGCAAGAGATTGCTGTGGCATCATTCAAACAGCTGTCTTATCTAGCTCTTGTTTGCTGACTCATCCCAAAACAAAGTTCAGTAAAATTTCAAAGCTAACATTAATAGTTGTGACTATGAAGTACCAGATATTTGTAAAAACCCACTTGACATTTGGGTGAGGAAATCTCCCATCTTCACCCGGTCAAATCTATTTATGACTCCTAAGCCACAGCAGTGTGGTTGATTAATAACTGACCAAAAGTGCTGGAGCAAGTTAGCAATTAAATGTCTAAGAAAAAAAAAGTCTTACTGGGTATTTCAAGTCCAAATACTGAGTCAGATCTGACAACGGCATATACAGTTGGTGTTGGACCCCATGCTTTGTGACTGTAGTGGAAAATATGGGCTTGGAGAGGTTTGGGAATTTGCCCAGCAGGTGAGTGAATGTGCTAGACAGAATCCTTGTGAGGAACCTACTGGGGCTCCAGAGTAACGACCCAAAGTCCTTCGTGTCCACAAGCTGACAGTTCTTAAAATCTACTAACAGTCCTTTGGCACAGCAGAAATCTGCACCCAACAGAGGTCTAGCGACTCTAGCCAAGAAAAAGTCCTGTGTGTAGCATAGGCCACTGAAGACTAGTGTCACTAGTCGTGTCCCATAAATCCTGCCTTTACACCTCCACCAAGGGTGCGTGACTCTCTGCCTTATAATTAATGTGTGATACTGGCAGCACACTCACTTGAGTGTCCATGTCACACAGGACAGCAGTTCATGCCAAAGTGTGCATAGTAACAGTATAGACCTGGCGTTATCTGGTCCGGAGAAGCAGCATGAGTCTGCTGGAGGCTCTGCTGAGAGGGTCTAATGAGGCAAAAAGGAGCAGGAATGATGCATCACTCCCTGGGTGAGTGTAGACTGTCAGCCATTTTAGCAAGCTCCCTATAGTCCTTTACGGGTGTATTAGTGAGAGTGCAAACTTGATCAGGTATTTGTTGCATTGAGTTCTTTAAAAATAAAACAAAGATGGTGGTTGCCAGGAAGAGCTAACACGTGGTCCATCAGTTATGAAGGCCTAGCGTCACCGAGGCCGGGCAAGGAAAGCAACTGTTTCACACGCTCGGACTCAGACAGTCCAAACGTCTGGAATAGGGGTGTTTTCAAAGAGACATACTTATCACATGGAGGCTGGTCTTCTGGTAGATGCACCACTCTGGCCGCAGTGGAACTACTTAACGATGCTACAAGGTGGAAAAACTTGGTATTGTCCACGTTGATCTCTCACAGCGTGATCTGGGCTTTACTCTTATGCGAACCACGTGGCAGTGTGCTGCTTCAAAGGCTCCATCAGCTCTGAAGTGACTGCATTTGTTGACATGTCGTTGAGTAACTCTGGAATCGCCCGAGAGCGTCGGGGTCACCAATGTAGGATTTTGCGAATAAAACATACGACAGTCATTTTATGTGCTTAACAAAAGCTGCAGCCCTTTACTTCCATTACGAACAAACCAAAAGTAGTTGCTTTATACTGAAGTCATTATGTCAGATAGTCTCTTAAAGTGGACACAACAACTCAATGATGGTATTTGTGAATTATGTAGGCCAGTTTCTATTATGAACAATATGTGTCATCAATCACCTATTACATGACCCTACAGTTACATCCTCAATAAAATTGTTAAGCTTCATAAACTTGTGCTGACTTCTTGTAGTTTGGTTAGTAGAACATAGAACAGTACAGCACAAGAACAGGCCATTCAGCCCACAATGTCATGCTGAAGCAGCTAAAAAGCAAACCAAAAGCACCCAAGCATTAGTCCCTTTACCTACACCACATCTGTATCCTCCCATCTTTCTTGTGTTCATTTGCCTATCCAAATGTGTCTTAAAAGCCTCTAATATATTTGCCATACCAGGCAGCACATATCAGGCATCCAAGACTGAGTAAAAATATTACCCCTCACATCCCCCTTGAACTCACCCCCTCTCACCTTTAATGCATACCCTCTGATATTAGACGTTTCAATCCTGGGAAACAGATACTCTCTGACCACTCTATCTAATCTTCTCATAATCTTGTATCCTCCATCAGATCTCCCCTTAGCTTCTCGCGCTCCCAAATAAACAAACCAAGTTTATGGAGCCTCTTGCGATAGCACATGCCCTCTAAACCAGCCAGCGTCCTGGTAAACCTCTTCTGCACCCTCTCCAAAGCCCCAACATCCTTCCTATATAATACTGTACACTGAGATACCTAGGGCACTAAGAAGCAGATTGGGAGGCAGTTTGTGGAAAAGTGCAAAATTACAGGAATGTTGTCATGGATGACTTCAACTTCAAAGGTTTAGTTGGGACAAACTTCGTTAGCTCTGTCCAGAAAGGATTCCTGACAGAATATGTGGACAAAGTTCAAAGGAAATTTATTATCAAAGTACATATATGTCACCATGTACAACCCTGAGATTAATTTTCTTACAGGCTTACCCACCGAATCTATTAAATAGTAACTATAACAGGATCAATGAATGATCAAGTAGCATTCAGAGGACAGCAAACTGTGCAAATGAAAATATGAGCAAATAGTAATAAATAATGAGAACATGAAATAACAAGATAAAGAGTCCATAAAGTGAGATCATTGGTTGTGGGAGCATCTCAGTGGATGGGCAAGAAAGTGTAGTTAACCCCTTTGTTCAAGACCTGATGGTTGAGGGGTTGTAACTGTTCTTCAACCTGATGGTGCGAGTCCTGAGGCTCCTGTACCTTCTACCTGATGGCAGAAGCAAGAAAAGTGCATGGCCTGAGAGTTGAGGATCTCTCATGATGGATGCTGCTTTCCTGTGACAGAGTTTCATGCAGATGTACTCAATTGTTGGGAGGGCTTTACCCATGTACCAGGCCAAATCCACTACCTTTTGTAGGATTTTCCACTCAAAGCAATGGTGTTTCTGTACCAGGCTATAATGCAGTCAGTCAGTACACTATCCTCTACACATCTATAGAAGTTTGTCAAACTTTTGATGTCATACTGAATCTCCTCAGACTTTTAAGGAAGTAGAGGTGCTACTGTGCTTTCTTCAGAATTGCACTTTACCTGCTGTATACTGAGGCTAAGGTCTTGGAGCTTATTGATTAGTTTTGAGGGGATGATGGTATTAAATGCTGAGCTGTTATTGATAAAGAGCATTCTGAGGTATGCATCTTTGCTGTCCAGATGTTCCAGGGTTGAGTGAAGAGCCAAGAGATGGCATCTGCTGTGGACCTGTTCCTGCCGATCGATCCAAGACGCCTCTCAGACATGTTTCATCACCCCCACTGTGGATATAAGTGTAACTGTGTGATAGCAATTGAGGCAGGACAGCACGCTCTTCTTGGGCACCGGTATAACTGAAGCCTGCTTGAAGCAGGTGGGTACCACATACTGCCGAAGCAAGAGGTTAAAGATCTCAGTGAACACTCCAGCCAGTTGATCAGCGCAGGTCTTTAGTACACGGCCAGGTACCCTGTCCGGTCTGGATGATTTCACTGGATTCACCCTCCTGAAGGCAGCGTACATGTCATCTTCAGATACTGAGAGCAAAGGATCATCTGGGGGTCTAGAACTAGGCAATGAATCTGATCAGGTGACAGATCTCTCAGTGAGTGGGCATTTTGTGACAGTGACCACAACTCTGATCTTTACTATAGCCCTTGGACAGGGATAGGAACAGACGGTATGGAAAAATGGTTAATTGGGGAGAGTAAATTAGATAGATAGATAGATAGATACTTTATTCATCCCCATGGGGAAATTCAACTTTTTTCCAATGTCCCATACACTTGTTGTAGCAAAACTAATTACATACAATACTTAACTCAGTAAAAAATATGATATGCATCTAAATCACTATCTCAAAAAGCATTAATAATAGCTTTTAAAAAGTTCTTAAGTCCTGGCGGTAGAATTGTAAAGCCTAATGGCATTGGGGAGTATTGACCTCTTCATCCTGTCTGAGGAGCATTGCATCGATAGTAACCTGTCGCTGAAACTGCTTCTCTGTCTCTGGATGGTGCTATGTAGAGGATATTCAGAGTTATCCATAATTGACCGTAGCCTACTCAGCGCCCTTCGCTCAGCTACCGATGTTAAACTCTCCAGTACTTTGCCCACGACAGAGCCCGCCTTCCTTACCAGCTTATTAAGACGTGAGGCGTCCCTCTTCTTAATGCTTCCTCCCCAACACGCCACCACAAAGAAGAGGGCGCTCTCCACAACTGACCTATAGAACATCTTCAGCATCTCACTACAGACATTGAATGACGCCAACCTTCTTAGGAAGTACAGTCGACTCTGTGCCTTCCTGCACAAGGCATCTGTGTTGGCAGTCCAGTCTAGCTTCTCGTCTAACTGTACTCCCAGATACTTGTAGGTCTTAACCTGCTCCACACATTCTCCATTAATGATCACTGGCTCCATATGAGGCCTAGATCTCCTAAAGTCCACCACCATCTCCTTGGTCTTGGTGATATTGAGACGCAGGTAGTTTGAGTTGCACCATATCACAAAGTCCTGTATCAGTTTCCTATACTCCTCCTCCTGTCCATTCCTGACACACCCCACTATGGCCGTGTCATCAGCGAACTTCTGCACAAGGCAGGACTCCGAGTTATATTGGAAGTCTGATGTGTACAGGGTGAACAGGACCGGAGAGAGTACGGTTCCCTGCGGCGCTCCTGTGCTGCTGACCACCGTGTCAGACCTACAGTCTCCCACATACTGAGGTCTATCTGTCAAGTAGTCCACTATCCAATCCACCATGTGAGAGTCTACTCCCATCTCCGTTAGTTTGTGCCTTAAGATCTTGGGCTGGATGGTGTTAAAGGCACTAGAGAAGTCAAGGAATGTAATCCTCACAGCACAACTGACCCCATCTAGGTGAGAGAGTGATTTGTGCAGCAAATACATGATAGCATCCTCCACTCCCACCTTCTCCTTATACGCAAACTGAAGAGGATCCCGGGCGTGCCTGGTTTGTGGCCTCAGATTCTGTATTATCAGCCGCTCCATGGTCTTCATCACGTGCGACGTCAAGGCAACAGGTCTGAAGTCATTCAACTCCTTTGGTTGTGGTTTCTTCGGTACCGGGACAATACAGGATGTTTTCCACTGTCTGGGTACTCTTCTCTGCTCCAGGCTCATGTTGAAGATGCGCTGTAGTTATGATGCTATTGGGCAAGAACTTGGGAGTGCAAATTAGGAACAGATGTATTCAGGTAAATGCACAATGGAAATGTAGAGATTGTTTAAGGAGCAATTGCATGGGGTGCTAGATAGGTTTTTCCCATTGAGACAGGGAAAGGATAGTAAGGTGAAGGAACCAAGGTTGACAAAAGATGTGGAACATCTAGTCAAGAGGACGAAAAGACATTTAAGCTTCAGAAAACAAGAATCAAACAGGGCTCTTGAGAGCTATAAGGTACCTTAAGAAGGGACTTAGGAGAGCCTGAAGGGGAATGAGAAGGACTTGGTGAGTAGGATTAAGGAAAACCCCAAGGTTGTATGTGAAGAACAAGAGAATGACTAAAGTAAGAGCAATCAGGGATAGAAGAGGAACTATGTACCTGGAGTTGAAGGAGTAGGGTATTCCTTAATAAATACCATAGATTCCGGACTACAGAGCGCACCTGATTAAAAGCCGCTGGCTCTAATTTTAGAAAGAAAATCAATTTTTTACTTGTACAGGCCGCACCGGATTTTAGGCCGCACCGGATTTTCGGCCGCACCGGATTTTCGGCCGCAGGTGTCCCACGTTGTTATATGAGATATTTACACAGAAAGATATTACACGTGAGGATTTTTTAACTTTTAATTAAATCCATATGGTAACATAAACAAATACATATTGCAAATGCTTTTTTTCGAACCGTGCCTGTAACGCGGCTACTTTTAAATATACGTTGCGTATACTTTTTTACTGAACAACATTCCAATATCTCCTAACAACTGGTAAAAAATATATATACTGCAGCCTACCAGGAAAAGTTATTGATCGCCTTTAACTTAAAAGCAGCGTTCGCTCAGATCCAATGCCGCTCGCGTAATGTGCTCCCCCCCGCCTTCCCGTTTATCGCAAACTGGCATTTTTCCCACAAGACGCGGCGAAACCGGGTGTGACGTCATAGCATCCCGCGATGTAGTACAGAAAACAAATATAGTTAAAACACTTCTAACTTTAACTAGAAAATGAATTACTAAGCGAAAATATTATAAACTAAATAACTGCCATAAAGGCAGCACAATGCTTTTCTTCGAGTGTTTTCCATGTTGATGAGGGTGAGTACAAATGACTGATTTACAATAATTTAATTGTGAAAGTGCGCTTGATTTATCGTACAATTTCATTGGACCTCTGTGAACTACTCATCAATTTTATTGGTCTACTGTTACGAGGCAAAATGTTTTTGGCGGCATGAAAAAAATCATACATTAGCCGCACCGTATTAAAGGCCGCAGAGTTCAAAGCTGTTCAAAATGTGGGAAAAAAGTAGCGGCTTATAATCCGACATCTACGGTACTTTGCTTTAGTATACACCAGTGAGAGGAACCTTGAGGAATGTTAGGTCCATTTTGAATGTTATGAGGCATTGGATCCAGGGTAATGTGTGGATTCAGAACCAGCTTGCCCAGAGAAGGCAAAAGGTGGTAGTAGATATTTTGCCTGAAGGTCAGCTCTTGATAGAGATGTGTAAGATAATAAAAGGCATAAATAATATAGACAGTCAGTACCTTTTTCCCAGGGCAGAAATGGCTAATGCAGAAATGGCATAATTTTAAGGTGGTTGTAGAAATGTATTCATGGAAATTCAGAAGTAGGATTTTCTTTGGGTTTTTTTTTTACACGGTGATGAATAAATCACTAACTTCCTTGGTAAACCATAACTCAGCTCTCTTTTTAAAATTATTTTTGTGCTGGATAGGAACAATTAATTGTAATTCATGTGCACATAATTTACACATTACCTGCTGCCTATCGTCTGTTAGACTTTTCAGAACTGTTCCACAATCTGTCATTGTCATCCTCTCACCTCAGTCTTTGTCCGTTCCTTTGTTTCGATTCAAAGTCATTGTTTCTAATTCTAACATTAATAAAACTCTGGTAATTAAGGGGAATGAGAAAGTGAGTCTCAATGAGTTAAAAGGAGTGCAAGAAACAGAATGGACTTCATTTGTCAATTGTCAAACAAGTTGAAACCATCAAGCTCTTGGAGCCTAGCTGATTCTCCAGACCCATTTCCAGCTTCAGATTCTAGCACAGGTCCACACTCCCAGAGGTACTGTACTAACCTTGTGAATATACATATACATACAGAGATAGGAAGTTCATGGATAACAACGACTTGGTTCACCATACCACCCTTTACTGGCATTTCTAAACAATTGGATACTGGATTTTTGGAGTTTTCTTATTTATTACTCTCTAAATTAATGAAGAATTCTATCATATGACCATAAGACATAGGAGCAGAACTAGGCCATTCAGCCCATCAAGTCTGCTCTTGCATTTCATCACGGCTGATCCCAGATCCCACTGAACCCTATGCACCTTCCTTCTCGCCATACCTCTTCATGCCCTGAATCTATCAGCTTCCGCTCTAAATATACCCACAGACTTGGCCTCCACTGCAGTCTGTGGCAGAGCATTCCACAAATTCACCACTCTCTGGCTAAAAAAAAATTCCTTCTTATTTTTGTTCTAAAAAGTCACCCCTCAATTTAGAGGCTGTGCCATGTAGTTCTGGATACTATCACCATAGGAAACATCCTCTCCATATCCACCTTATCTAGACCTTTCAATATTCAATAGGTTTCAATGGGATCCCCACGGATTCTTCTAAATTCTAGTGAGTACAAGCCCAAAGCTCCTCATATGTCAACCCCTTCCTCCATGGAATCATACTTGTAAACCTCCTCTGGACTCTCTCCAATGACAACACATCTTTTCTGAGATAAGGGGCCAAAGCTATTGACAATACTCCAAGTGCAGTCTGATTAGTGCCTTATAAAGCTTCAGCAATATCTCCTTGTTTTTATATTTTATTCCCCTTGAAATAAATGACAACATAGCATTTGCTTTCTTTACCACAGACTCAACCTGTGAATTAACCTTCTGAGGACTCCTCAGTTCCTATGCACCACTGATGTTTGAATCTTTGAGCATCTAGATAAAAGGCCTCACTATTGTTCTCTTTACTAAAAAGCATTATGTACATTTGCCAACACTGTTTTCCATCTGCTACGTTTTTGCCCATTCATCCAATTTGTCTAAGCCCTGCTGCAATTACATTGCTTGCTCAACACTACTATGGTTGCTCTTCTCAAAAGGGATACAAACAAGGTAGTTAATTATTCATTTCTCACTGCACGATTCATAGTCTAAGTTAGCCTGCTTTCTAATTTCTCTATGTGTTGATTTAATACCTCACAGCACTGATTTAAAAAAAAAGGTACAGACTCTAAAATCTTCCTCAGTCTTATTGCTACTTTGGTTTGATCAATCAATAAATAGATTAAAATCACCCATGATTGCCCTTGTATCTATATTGTACTATATCTATTTCCTTTTTAATTCCATCCATCACCATCACTACTGATTTGGACAGTAAAACAGCCTCATCAACATCTTCTGCCCTCTCATTTTTTAAATCCACTCATACAGTTTTGGCAATATAATTTTTCCACCACATCATTGCTTTGATTTCCTCCTTTACTCAGAGCAACCATGTCCTTTTTCCCTTGTCCTTCCTAGACATAAAATAACAATTCTCGGTCATCTTGCAGTTCCATACAAGCCTAAAATGTTGGATTAACTTTGTGTGAGGCTTCTGTCTGCTTGTCGGCACGAACTGATAAGATCTGTGTTAAGAAACTGTAACCTCAGTACTTCCTCTTAGCTGGTGCCTTAATTACTTGCCCATATATGTGGTTTTATACTTTAGAGCATGCATGACATAGTTATGCGATCAAATAGGTCCCATATTGACACATAACCCAAGCACTTAGTGACAGACAAAGAAGTCAGAATGAAAATGCTTTATACACTGAAGCTTAATAATCAAAGTCATTGAGAATATGGAATTATTCAAGAATATAGTAATGGGTGAGGTCAGATTTTATTTCTGTATTAATTATTGAAATGGGATATATTTGTTCAAGAGTAAGTGTTTTTCAAAATGTCTATTTGTGGTTCTGCTTACCCTGGGTTAGGTATACCAATAATTGAAACAAAGTCCTTGCATAAAAGCATTGGGCTGTTCTGTCTCTCACCTGCTTTTGTCCTTCATGTTGGCAAGCATGAAATAATCATGATCACTTTCATCCTATAATGTATGTTCAATTTTTAAGGCTGAAATTAGAATCTGATGAAAGCTATATGAAGAAAGGAATGGCTGAGTTCAAGCGCCATTTGATGTCATCAAGATGCCCTACCAAGGCTTTCTGTAGACACAGCCATCTGATCACTAGAGTAGAGATTCAATTAACCAGAAACTAACAATTATCTGATTAGGTTTCTTTAAGAATCGTGGTTTCCCTTCTGCCGTCATCAATGACGCCCTCACCCGCATCTCCTCCATTTCCCGCACTTCGGCCCTCACCTCATCCTCCCGTCACCACAACACGGACCGTGTTCCCCTTGTCCTCACCTACCACCCCATCAGCCTCCGGATCCAGCATATTATCCTCCGCAACTTCCGCCACCTTCAACAGGACCCCACCACTAAACACATCTTTCCCTCGCTACCCCTCTCCGCTTTTCGCAGGGATCGTTCCCTCCGCGACTGCCTGGTCCACACATCCCCACAGATCTCCCATCAGGTAGTTATCCCTGCAAGTGGAAGTGCTACACCTGCCCCTACACCTCCTCTCTTACCACCATTCAGGGCCCCAAACAGTCCTTCCAGGTGAGGCAACACTTCACTTGTGAGTCTGTTGGGGTAATCTATTGCATCTGGTGCTCCCAGTGCGGCCTGCTCTACATCGGTGAGACCCAACGCAGATTGGGGACCACTTCGTCAAGCACCTCCGCTCCATCTGCCATAACAGATTGCCACCCACAGTCGGTTGCCACCCACTTCAACTCTGTTTCACATTCCCATTCGAATATGTCCATACATGGCTTCCTCTACTGCCATGATGAAGCCAAACTCAGGTTGGAGGAGCTACACCTCATATACCGACTGGGTAGTCTCCAGCCCCTTGGTATGAACATCGAGTTCTCCAACTTCTGGTAATTCCGTCCCCCTCCCTTCCCCCATCCCACTTTCACTCTGCCTCCTCTTCCAGCTGCCTATCACCTCTCTCATGATTCTGCCTTCTTCTACCTACCCAAGGTGCTTTTCCCTTACATTCCTTCTTCCCCGCTCCTGCCTATCCCCTCCCCCACCCCCACCCCTTGATCTTTCCCCTTACTGGTTTTTCACCTGGCACCTACCAGCCTTCTCCTTCCCACCCTCCCCCCCCACCTTCCTTATAGGGCCCCTGCCCCTCCCTCTTAAGTCCTGACGAAGGGTCTCGGACCGAAATATTGACTGCTAATTTCCATGGATGCTGCCCGACCTGCTGAGTTCCTCCAGCTTGTTTGTACGTGTTGATCCGATTAGGTTGTGTTTTACTGCACTGAGCAAAGAACTGCTATTTTTAACAGCCATTTGCCATAGTTTATCAGCCTGCCTGACAACTGGGATCCCCAACAATAAAATATTCCTTTTCTCTTGCACTGTCCTGTTTTCATAGGTCCTGCCCCGAGCTGCTTTAAAAGTGCAACTGAATCCCACAGCCGTATCCTAGGTGACAATGATACAAACTAAGGCAAAAGGGTTGTAGGAGGAAGGAGTTGTTCCATGTTCTCTGTGTCATAACTCCAACACCCATAACCCCAAAATGAAGTCGCTCTGTACATAATACTAAAACTATGATGAGTTTTCAGACACCATGAATCAATATAATGTATAGAGTGCCTTATTGAGGTTTCTCTTTGGAAAAGAGGCAGGGCAAGTAACTGAAGTGGTAGTCAAATAGTGCTTTGGCTCTCGTGACCTTAATCCTAATAGTGGTGGAAAAGGATAGGACAGGCCCACAGGATAGGCTTCAACACTGTGGGAATGAGGGGCATTTTGGAGGAATGTGGCAGGATCTAGCAGAGGCTGGTTGTGTGAGATTGTTTGAAGGGAAAGAAGTGAATGACAGGTGGGAGAAAACGTGTTCCTGTGAGGGTGAAGGGCAAACCTGACAATTTAGGAAACTTTGGCTAACAAGAGGTATTGAGGCTCTGCTCAAGAAAAAGAACAAAGCAGACATTGTGTTTAGCCAGCCAGCAAAAGAGCGAATCCCTTGATGGATATAAAAAAGATTAAGAATACTCTTAAGAGGGAAATGAGGAGGGCAATGAGAGAGGATGCGATGGATTTGGTAGAGTTGAGGAAAATACCAAGAGGTTCTATTGCTAAATTAAGAGTAAAAACACAGCTAGGAAGAGAGTGGTTCCCCATAAAGATCAGTGGGCCTGCCCACGTCTTGCACTGCAGAAGATGGATGGGTTGTTTACTGAATATTTCTCCTTAGTAGAAAATCAATGGTTGCTCAAGAGATAAGGGAAACAAGTGGTGGTGATATTAGACCAGGTTAAAAGGTTGGCGCAACATTGTGGGCTGAAGGCCCTGTACGGTTCTGCAGGGTTCTATGTTTTAATGATGTTCATATTGCCAGGCGAGAGATATTTGTTACTTTATAGCAGCTTAAGGTGGATACATCCCAGGGCCTGAGCACGTGCATCCACAGACTATGTGGGGGGGGCGGGGGGGAGGCTAGAGAAGAAACTGCAAAGCTATTTCCTAACATAGTTAATCACATGTGAAGTTCCCGAAGATTGGAATTTTTCCATTGCTTAAGTAGGATGACAAGGACAAGCCAGGGAACTATAGGTTGGTCACAAAGTGCACTGCAGATGCTGTGGTCAAAGCAACATGTACAACATGCTGGATGAACTCAGCAGGTCAACGTTTCGGGCCGAGGCCCTTTGTCAGGACTGAAGAGGGAGGGGACAGGGGCCCTATAGAGAAGGTGGGGGGGGTGTGGGAAGGAGAAGGCTGGCAGGTGCCAGGTGAAAAACCAATCAGAGGAAAGATCAAGGGGTGGGGGAGGGGAAGCAGGGAGGGGATAGGCAGAAAAGGTGAAGAAGGAATGTAAGCGGAAAGCACTATGGGTAGTAAAAGGAGGCAGAATCATGAGAGAGGTGATAGGCAGCTTAAGGAGAATTGGTCAACCTGACATTAATAGTGGGAAAATTACTGGATGGAATTCTTAGGGATAGGATCCACCAGCATACGGATAGACAGAATCTGATAAAGAGGGAAATGGAAAGACATGCTTGATGAACCTTCTAGAGTTTTTTGAAGAAGTAGCCAGAAAGGTAAATGAAGATAGGGCAGTTGATGTTGTGCATTTGGACTTTACAAGGCCTTCAACAAGGTCCTATATGATAGGGTGGTCTGGATAATTAGGTCCCATGGAATCCAGGGAGGACTAATTAGGTGGATTTAAAATGGGTTCGGAGATAGAAAGCAGAGGCTGGTAACTAGTAACTCCTATACTCGATGCCATTACTGAATTAGTATAGTTACTTATAATAGTTACTAAACTACTAACTCCTATACTCAACCACTAAAATAAATAATATCAGTGTTGTGACCCTTATTATTTATTTTATTGGTTTGGATGCAAATACACAAGGCTTGATCAGTAAGTCTGAAGATGACACAAAATTACGAGGCTTTGGTCATAGCAATGCAGGTTGTTGTAGATTAGAGGGGGATCATGATTAGTTGGAGAAGTGGGCCAAGGAGTGGCAGATGGATTTCAATGTAAAATGTGAGCTGATGCATTTTGGAAAGTTTAGGAATTATATTAAGAATGTTAAGGCTTAATGAAACAGAGGAGCCTGGGACTACAAGTGTATAGCTCGTTGAAAGTGGTGTGCCAGGTAGACAGGGTGATTAAGAAGGTGTTCAGCATGCTGGCCTTCATTGAGTAAAGGAGTTGGACTTGAGGTTACAGTTTTATGAGTTGTTGGTGAGACCGCAGTTGGAGTAGTGTGAAAGAAATATGGTTAAACTGGGAAGAGTTCCAAGAAGATATATGAGGATGTAGCCATGACTAGAGGGCCTGGGTTGTAGGGAAAAATTGGTCAGGCTAAGCCTTTATTCCTTGGAACAAAGAGAATGCGGTCAACCTTATAGAAATATTTAACAAATGAGAGACGTGGATAAGGAGAATAATTTTCCCCATGGCCGTGGAGTCCAAATTTACGGACATAGATTTAGGATGAGAGTGAGAGATTTAAAGGATTGGAAGATGATGATGAGAGGGCATGAACTGCCAAAGGAAGTGGTTGAAACAGGTACAAGAATCACTTGGAAAGATATATGGAAGCCAGGGCTTAGAAGGACATAGGCATGATACAGGAAGTTAGGACTAACTGGGTGGGCACCATGGTCAGTATTGACATTGGGCTGAAATGCTGTATTGCTCTTGACTCCATTTTCCCTCTATCAATCTGTATTCAAATTGTTGGGATATAGCCAATTGTTATGAAAACAAAGTAGGTGAATTTGCCAGTGAAAACTTGAACCACTTGTGAAAATCAAGGAGGTTAAGTGTAGTTTTAACAAGGGATAATCTCCTCCTTAAGAGCAAAAGTTGCAAGCAGCATGAACATATTATCTGGAAATTTGCAGCCCAATTCAGCAGAGTTCACTGAACTGCCACATTGTTGTTTAAGACATAACAAAACTCAATTGATTATGTGTGTAATTCTATCATCAAATTCGGAAAATGTGAAGGCACTGTAGAGTAATAAATAGCTTTTGCTTCCTAAGCTGCTCAGTGATTACTACTTGTTTTTGAATTGATACATAATGCAGTGTCCGAGGCTCAACTATGTTCTGCTGTTTTATCAGAAGGTTTGAAGTGGGGTCTGCCACTGGTGAGTGCTCGGTATTCAATTCCAAACTCCTCAGCAAATGAAGCAGGCTACACCTTCATGCAGCAAGACCCAGACAGCAGGCAGGTACCGGCTGATAAATGACAAGTAACATTTTGACCACAGAAGTAACAAGAAATGGCCATCTCCAACATGAGAGAGTCTAACCGCCTACACTTGGCATTCAATTGCATTACAATCATTAAATCCACAGGAACTGAACTGAGTGGGCTGCATTAGTACTGTGTCACCAGTAAGCGAGGGATCTTTATAGCAAGTGATTTGTCCCAGCCAACTCATCTGATATTATCCAATAGGCATACATTTGGCCCATGATGGAATAGTTCCTAATTGCTTGGATCAGTATAGTACTAACATCACTTAAGAAGCTTGAGGGTCCAAGACAAAAAAGCCCATTTGGTTGTAACCCCATTCACTACTCAAAACATTAATTTCCACTTATCCGTTGTGGCTGTCATGTGTAAAAGGCACCGCAATTAGATATTCCAACAGCGTCATCCAACCCCATGACATCTATTACTGAAAAGAAGGTCTTCGGGCACATTAGAACACAACCACCTACAGGTTTCCTTCTAAGTCATCTACCATCTTGATCTGAAGATGTTCCTCCATGACTTTCATCATCACAAGATTGAAATCCAACATCCTACATAACAGCTCTGAACAAACAGTTACTCTAGAGGAACATGAGTGATTCAAGAAGGAGGCTCGCCAACACATTCCGAGGGTCCTCAGGATTGGGCAATAAAAGGCTGGGCTTGCCAGCAATATCCAAATTCCAGAATGTGAATATTAAAGTGTTAGGGGTTTTTGGCTATGACCAATAAAGCACATGATTACTAAGCTGGATTTTACATTTCAGAGATCTTGTTGTTCTACACTGCTGGGAGAGCAAAACAAAAATTCTTGTATAAATACTGAGCTGTCTTTAGACAGGTAAGCAATATCAAGAGAGTGTTATTAATGCATGTATTAAAATGAATTGATTCTACAAAGCTGTGATATCAGTTTCAAAGTAAATATGTATATAGCCATGTTACGCTTTAGTCAGCCGTATGGTTATAATCCAATTCCTACTCCGAACCAAGATCAGCTTTACTTTGTGTCCTTGTATACCTCACGCAAGAAGCAAAGTGTATTCATGTGTGCTTCAATCCTCCAGAGGCTAGATTCTGAGATTGTAAAAGCATCCTGTTGATGTTACTGAATTGAAACTTCATCTGAGATCTGTTGCCTTAAGCACCATGTAAATATAGACCCTACTTCCTTTTTTATTTGCTTTTCTATTTCACACTTCTCTTTGACATAACTGCAGTGATGACAAACAAAGCTAAGTCATTAAGGAGATTTTGCCGTGAAATGATGTGTTCAGTTTTTCCTGCCGTTTCCTCTCCTTCCCCTACCATGCCTACACAAACCCCAACCAATGTCTCCTTTCCAACAGCCTGCAACTTCTATCTTTCACTGGTTTCTCTCCCATGTCCTATCATGTTTCTCTAAGATGGTCTTGCCAGTGAGACCCACCTACTTGTTCCATCCTAGTTCCAGCAAATAACTGGTCATTAATTTTTCCTGCCATAGTCCTTTCTTACTCTCCATTCAGAAATCCCATTCATGATAGTTTGTCTTTTTATGATCTGTCACACTTCCTCTTCAAATCTGCCATTATTATTAGAACATAAACCATAGAACAGTACAGCACAGAAACAGGCTGTTCAGCCCGCAATGTTGTGTTGAGCCAGCTAAAAAATATTAAAAAACCCAAAAACAGATCCCTTCTGCCTACCCAATGTCCATATCCCTTCATTCCATCAGATGCATGTGCCTATCCAAACATCTCTTCAAAGCCTCCAATGTATTTATTTGCCTCTACCACCATACCAGGCAGCACATTCCAGGCGTCCCCCACTCAGTAAAAACCTTACCCCTCACATCCCCCTTCAACCTATGCCCTCTCACCTTAAGTGCATACCTTCTGGTATTAGACAATTCTACCCCAGGGAAAAGATATTCCTTGTTTACTCTATCTATGCCTCTCATAATCTTATAAACTTTTATCAGATCTCCCCTCAGCCTCTGCCACTCCTGGGAATACAACCCATGTTTGTCCAGGCTCTTGTGGTAGAGCATGCCCTCTAAACCAGGCAGTATCCTGGACAGCCTCTTCTGTACCCTCTCCAAATCCTTCCTATAGCTGGGCGACCAGAACTCTGCACAATACTCCAGGTGCGGCCGAACTAGAGTTCTGTAAAGTTGCAACATAATCTCTTGAGTTTTTAACTCAATGCCTTCACTAATAAAAGCAAGTATTCCATAAGCTTTCTTAACCACCATATTGACCTGTTTAGTCACTTACAAGGTACTATGAATTTGGAGCCCAAGGTCTCTCCGCTCAGCAACACTGAAGTGTGGTGTCCACAGTTGGTCAGGGGCTGTTCAATCAGTGACAGGCTGGATTGCTGTAAACTGTACCATCGATTTGCAGCACAGGGTCTTGGACTATATGTGCATTTTCTTGTGTGACTTCTCTTTCCTCGCTATTTTGAATGTGCTGTGTACGTTTTGCACCTTGATCCCAGAGGAACGCTGTCCGGTTCAGTTCTATCCATGTATGGTTGAATGATAATAAAACTTAATTTGATTTGATTTTGACTGCTCAGGGTCTTGCCCTTAAAAGTGCACTGCCTCCTTGGATTTGCCCTATCGAGGTGCAACACCTCACACTTATCTGGGTTAAACTCCATCTGCCATTTCTCTGACCATATCACGCTGTATTCTTCGCCAGTCCTCTACACTATCCACAACTCCACCAATCTTGGTTTAAGCTGCAAATTTACTAACCCACACATCTACATTTTCATCCAAGTCATTTAAATGCATCACGAACAGCAGAGGGCCTAGCACAGATCCCTGCGGAACTACACCACAGACCTCCAGACTGAAGAAGTCCTTTTGACCACTACTCGCTACCTTCTATGTGCAAGCCAGTTCTGCATCCAAGCAGCCAATTCACCATTGACCCCATGCATCCTAGTCTTCTGGATTAGCCTCCAATGAAGGATTTTGTCAAGCACCTTACTAAAATCCATGTAGACAATATCCACTGCTCTACCTTCATTGATCTTTCCTGTCACCTTGTCAGATTGGTAAGACACAACTTGCCCCGCACAAAGTCATGCTGGCTCTCTCTTGTAGGCCATGGGTTTCCAAATGCTTATATATCCTATCCCTAAGAATTTTCACCAGCAATTTTCCTACAACAGACATGAGACTCACTGGTCTATTGTTTCCAGGATTTTCCCTTGTTCCCTTCTTAAATAGAGATACAGTATTAGCCACTCACCAGTCCTCTGGGACCTCACCTGCGCCTAGAGAGGACATAAAGATACTGGTCAAGGCCCCAGCAGTCTCATATCTTGCCTCCCTCTATAACGTGGTAAATCCCATCAGGCCCTGGGGACTTACCCACTTAATACTCATTAGGAGAACCAACACTTCCTCCTCCTTGACCCCCAAATGCCTTCACATATTTATTTTCTCAGCACCGATCTCCTGGTCCTCCGTTTCCTTTTCTTTGGTAAATACTGAATCAAAATTTTCATTAAATACCTCATTCATGTTCTCTGTATCAAAGAAATTGTTCCATTTGAGTGGCTCTACCCTCTCCCTAGTTATCCTCTTATTCTTGATGTAGGTATAGAATGCCTTGGGAATCACCTTTATCCTGCTTGCCAAAGACTGTTCATGGCCCTTCCTGGCTTTCCTAATTCCCTTCTTAAGTTCTTCTCTGATTTTTTTATAATCCTCATTTGCTCCATTTTATCCGAACTTCTGAAGCTTTACAAGCTTCCTTTTTCTTCTTGACTAAATTCATCACCTCTCTGGACATCCAAGGTTCTCTTATTTTTCCATCCCCGTCATTCCTTCTAACAGGAACATACCTTTCCTGTACTCTGTGCAATTGATCTTTAAACACCCTCCACACGTCTGATGTGGACTTGCCAGTACAAAGGTGTTCCCAGTGAACTCTTCTTAGTTCCTGCCTTAATTTGCCCTATTCCAATTTGTCTGTCCTGCAAGAACCATACCTACCTTTATTTGTAGCTATTCTGAAAGTTAAGGGGTTGTGGTCATTGTTCCCTAAAAGCTCATCCACTGAAAAGTTAGTTATGTGGCCAGACTCATTACCCATCACCAGGTTCAATACAGCTCCTCCTTTCATTGGACCCTCTACATACCCACCTGGATACACTTAAAAATCTGCCCATCTAAACCCCTTGCACTATGAAGGTTCCAGTTCATATTAAGGAATTTGAACTCCCCCATAACAAAAACAATGTTAACACATTTCCTGGATCTGTTTGCATATTTGAGCCTCAATGTCCGGGTTGTTGTTGAAGGGTCTGTAGCACAATCTCATCGGTGTGATTGCACCTTTCCTATTCTTGAGTTCTACCCAAATGGACAGTATCTGAATCTTTCAATATGTTTCCCCTGAGCGCAGCTGTGATATTGTCTCAGATTAGTAGTGTAACTGCACCCCTCCCCCACCTCTTTTACCTCTTTCTCTATCTTTTCTAAACTTTCAAAAGCCTGGTCCATTAATCACCCATTCCTGCCCATCTCTCGCTCTCTCTCTTTCTTCCTTCCTATAATCCCACTTTGACTTTTCTATCCTTCCAAGCTAATTTTTCTTTCCAAATCCTTAAATATGTAGTAAATTTCCAGAAGTTGTACTTGCGTTCCTAATATACCATGGTTGAATACATAAAATCAGGTTCCCAAAGCTGCCACATGCAGAAATGATTCTGATCAAGTTTAAAAAAAAGATTTCAATGATGAACACATGTTGGGAAGAAATAACAGTAAGGGAAAAGTGCAAGACGCGTGGGATCAATTTTGGTTGTATGTTAATATAAACTTAAATTAGAAGTTTTTTTTTCTGTTTCTTAGTTTTGTATGTTTTCCTGTCATGGGATGTCTGTGTAAATATGCTGTACTGTATCTGCTCTAGGATATGCTGTGCTGCTTTGTTGGATGTTCATGCCAGCAGAAAGGATGCTACCTAGGCGGGAGATAAGGTATTGCTCCATCGACCTGCGTGTGGCCTCATCTTGACGGTAGAGGAGGCCATGGACAGACATGTCGGAGTGGAAGTGGTCTGTAGAATTGAAGTGTGTGGCCACAGGGAGATCCCGCCACTGCTGGAGGACTGAGCGCCGGTGTTCGGCGAAACGGTCTCCCAGTCTGCGGCGGGTCTCCCTAATGTATAAATGGCCACATCGGGAGCACCAGATACAGTATATCACCCCAGTTGACTCACAGGTGAAGTGGTGCCTCACCTGAAAGGACTGTCTGGGGCCTGGGCCACATCGGGATGAGATGTGGCCACAAGATGAGGCCACACGCAGGTCGATGGAGCAATACCTTATCTCCCGCCTAGGTAGCCTCCTTCCTGCCGGCATGAACATCCAACTCACAGACCTCCGTTGATACCCCTGCCCCCCACCCTTACCCCCATCCCTATCTATTATTTTAGTCTGGTTCCTTTTCTCTCTCTTTTTCCCCCTTCACTATAATCTCTCCCCCCAGCCCTACCTTTCTTTCTCTTTTATTTCCCATAATTCTCCACCTTCCCCCTAGCCCATTTCCCTCCAGCCTATCACTTCCTCGCTCTCTACTTTATCCCTCCCCCCACTTCTTACCCCCCTCGACCATCCCATGTTACTTCACTCCTGATGAAGGGTTTCGGCCCGAAACATCGTTATTACCTCCTCCCATAGATGCTGTCTGGCCTGCTGAGTTCTGCCAGTATTTTGTGTTTTTTATTTATTTCCAGCATCTGCAGATTCACTCGTGTTAGTTTTATGATTGTATAGGGTTTTGGTGAAGCCACACTAAAGGTACAGCACACAATTTTGTTCTCTTACCTCGAAATTCAAAGTTGAAAGTAAAATTTATTATCGGAGTACAAGGATGTCACCACATACAGCCCTGAGATTCTTTTTCCTCTGGAGATATTCAGCAAATCTATAGAATTGTAACTGTAAACAAGATCAACGAACGAGCAAATGCGTAGAAATCAACAAAAGGTGCAAATACAAAAATAAATAAATGGTAATAAATAACAAAAACATGAAATAACAAAATGAAGAGTCCTTAACATGAGATAATTTGTTGTGGGAACATCTCAATAGATGCGTGTATTTATCTTCTTTTGTTCAAGAGCCTGAAGGTTGAAGGGTAGTAACTGTTCTTGAACCTGGTGGTGTCTGCTACCTGATGGCAGCAGTGAGAAAAAGCATAGCCTGGGCGGTGCGGATCTTTGCTGATGGGTCTCTGGTTTAACTCTCCTGAAGTCTTAATACCTAGCTTTGTCTGGCCCCCCATGTCTGGGATCCCTGCTGAGGCATTTGGCCACTCAGCTATGATCACATTCATTCTCAGGAAGTACCAATTTATCAGAATCAGAAGAGAAAGAGAATTCTAGTGCCTGTTATTGGCATATTCAATCTATGCTCCTAGAAAGTTTTAATAACTTATTGTAAATAAAGTAGATTACTTGATGACTGAATTTTCCATTTCCCCTCATAACCTTATGTAATTTGAGACCGTAAGATGGAGGAGCAGAATTAGGGCATTGGGCCCATTGAGTCTGCTCCGCCATTTCATCATGGCTGATTCATTTTTCCTCTCAGACCCAGTCTCCTGCCTTCTCCTTGTATCCCTTCATGCCCTGACCAGTCAAGAATCTATCTGCTTTAAATATACATAAAGACTTGGCCTTCATTGTTGCCTGAGGCAATAAATTCCGCAGATTCACCAATCTCTGGCTAAAGAAATTCTTCCCCATTTCCGTTCTAAAAGGATGCCCTCTGTTCTCAACAATATTCCCACTGAGGACTCATTGGTGCTTTATTAAGTCTCAACATTACATCCTTACTTTTATATTGTAATCCTCTTGAAATCAATGCTAACAACACATTTACCTTCCTCACCACAGACTCAATCTTCAAATTAACCTTTAAGGAATCCTGCACGAGGGCACCCAAGTCCCTTTGCCGCTCTGATTTTTGTATTTCCTCTCCATTTAGAAAATTGTCAACCCTTTCATTTCTTCCATCAAAATACATGACCATACAGTTCCCACACAGTATTTCATCTGCCAGTTCTTTGCTCATTCTCCTAAACTGTCTGTCCTTCTGTAGCCTCTCTCTTTCCTCAAAACTACCTGCCCCTCCACATATCTTTGTATCGACAAAAACTTTGCAACAAAACCATCAATTCCATCAACCAAGTCATTGACATATAATGTAAAAAGAATTGGTCCCAACACAGACTCCTGTGGAACACCACTAGTCACTGGTAGCCAATGAGAAAGGGCTTCCTTTATTCCCACTCTTTACCTCCTGCCAATCAGCTACTGCTTTATCCATACTAGAATCTTTCCTGGAATACCATGGGTTCATAGCTTGTTAAGCAGCCTCATGTCTGGTACCTTGTCAAAGGGCTTCTGAAAATCCAAGTACGCACCATCCACTGAATCTCTTTTGTCTATCCTGCTTGTTATTTTTATTAAAACACATGTAATACTTGCTTCATCTGCTCCAGGTCTTGGTGCATTCCACATACTTAACATTTTTCTGTAAAGTTTTTCCTGAATTCCCCACTGGATTCAATAATAGTTTAAATTCATAATGATTTCCAACTTAGGGACATTCCCATAAGTCCAAACATTTTCCCTATTCTACCCTATCAGTGTTTTAGAAACTATCTTAAAATTTAATGTGTAGTCATCTCTTAGGCTTCTTCCTAGAATGAAAGGTTCCTTGTTCTTTTCCTTTCCTAATGAGTACCCTAATTTGGTCTTGTTATTGTCTCTGAGAAACTTTTTTGCATCTTCTTCAGAGCCAATGGGCTGAATTGCACCAATCGCAAATGCAATTTTGTAGAGAACTGCCAATTACTTGCAGTGTGTGTGTGAGTATGTTTTGGATTTCAGCTCATCTGCAGGATAGTGTATATATAAACAATGTGCTAGACAGCAAGTTCTGGCTCAGCTGAACTCTCGCTCAGCCTTACAGAGGCTGGTCTGCAATATTCTGATCTGAGGGACAAATACAATTCGTAACTGTCGCATTTTGCACAACTGCATTCACTTGGGTTGTTGACCTTTATTAAACTTAGCTAACGTTTTTGTTAATTTTTATTTTTCATTGTATATTTGTACTATATTTTAACCAAGTTTCAGTCAAATGTGTTTCAAAATAAATCAAGCTTTATTTTTGAAATAAATTTTATATTTTAAATATTTAAATCAATTTTAACAATATTCTAATGTTGTTAATATCAAAGAAATTTTAAAAAAGATATTTGACAAATGCCATAATGCTGTGTGGAACATCAGGATGTGCTATACCGAGGCCTGGTTGTTGGTTGTGAGGAGCATGAGAAAAAGAAAGCCTTGAAAATATCGGGAGCTACGTAACTGAAAAGGCAAATACGGTCTAGCATGGTGTCGGCATGCATCAAAGGGAACATAATCAAAATTTCAGTATAAAATCAGGATTGCTTTTCAACATTCGAATAATTCCATCTAGAATCAATTCCAGTACTGTAGTTAGTTTTCATTTGCTTCCTAAGATCTTAATAACCTATTGCCAGTGTTTATGATTTATTTGCTCTCTCCTCCAATTAGTTTCATTTTTATCCAAATGGTTTTTGCCATCCTAAACTTCTAATAAACTTGTAAACTTCTGACAAATGGAGTATAATGTGAGAGAAGGCAAAACTCTCCTATTTTGGTTTGCAAAATGGGAAAACAACGTAAATACTGAGGTTACAGAGCTTGAGAAGCAAAGGATCCAGGTGTCCCAACTCCATGAGTTGTAAAAGGCATGCAGGTATAGCAAGCAGTTGGCCAAGCTACAGGGTAATTAGACAATGTTATTGATGGGGAAATTAATACAAAAGTGGAAAATTATGGAAAAGGAGTTTGTATTTGCCAAAAACTCACTGTCTGTATTTATTCACCTATATCTACCTGTATTTTTCATTTTTCCTGCAGGTCTTGAAATTATAATTCTTAGTTTCAAATTATTAATCTAAATTGTGAATGATAGTTGTCCTTGGATCAGTCCCTAAGGAACAAAAATTCCCATCTCCTGTCAGTCCGAATGGGTGCTATTAATTTCATTCAAGTGTTTACTGGTCAGTTTGCAACGCTTTCTGCTACCTACTCTTCATTCTGCATCTTCTGACAGCAGTCATGAAATTTCCATATGCTGGTTTATCAAAGGCCTTTTGAAATGCCAAAAAATAGCATTTTGGAAACTAAGATGACCAAAAGTTACGTTTGTGTTGCATAGTTTGAGTAAAAATTACATTACATTCCCAACCATCATATAAACTAACTGAGCTACGTATCCATAGAATTATTCCTATGCCTTAATAAAAGACATGAAACTCCATTATCTATTTCCTAATCTGATCAATTTTTAAAATATGTATGTTAAATACTGTCCTACTTAAAATTAATTTTGTTATTTTTAAGTGCTGGATTTAATCCAGAAGGAGTTCTAATCTCTCAAAGTTTGGTTAGATATTTACTTCATTTTGGTGTAAAATTTTAAAAGTCATTTTGATTTCTAAAAGTGTGTCCATCTGATCATTCTCCATTCTGGATAATGTCATTTCATCATTGTTATTTGTAAGTTTATCTTGTTCATTTCTTACTAGATCCATACTGAATTTCCTTCAGTTATTCTTGACCTGGTAAGTTTTAAAAAACATATTGCTAAACAAATTAGATTCATAAGTTTTTTTTTCTGAATAGGTTTTGAATCTTTCCCTTCATATTCCCTTTTCTATAATTATAATTTATATTTTTTTGGCAGGTGGGGTTTGTCAGCCTTGGACGGCAGCCTGTTTAGGAGATTGTAAACTCTGATTTTAAACCTCCAATACCTTGCGGCTTTGAGAATAAACCGCGAGGAAGAAATCCGGAGCCGGGGTCCCGAAGGCAGTTTGATGTTGTCTACAACTTCAGTCTTGCAACCTCTGTGACTACACAGGTGCCAAGCTGTATCAGCGCTTGCCCTTCCCTTGGACTACATCAGTGACATGGAGGAGGGGGAACCCGCTGCATAGGCAACAGCCGGTTCTTCAAATCTTCCTGCCCAGGCTTGTGCCCTGGAGAGGACACAGTCCACCAGAGCTGTAAACCCTGGGATTGACAGCTGCCTACTAATTTATATTTACGTATATACATATGTCAAATTCTTTAGTTAGTATTTTAATGGTAATTTTAATCATGAATAATTATTCATAGTTACTTCTTGCTTCATGGAGAACTCTTCTGATCTTTCTTTATGACTTTAAATATTTTTCCATTCGGGTCCATCTCTTAATTCTGTTTATTGTCTTCTCTGCTTTAACTTACCATGGTCCCATTATTTTAAACAGTGTTATGTTATAACTGCTATTGCCTGTATAAAATCAAAGAAACATAAACGGGCCCTTTCAGCTCACCTCATCCATGGCATTCATGATGCTTATCTATGCTACTTGCTGTCATTAGACCTGTATCTCTCTACGCCTTTCCTATCCAATTACCTATCCAAATGCCTTTTCAATATTGTAATTGTACTGTATTTGTTCCACTCTGTCTACTTGGCTTCATAGTCCATTGCTAATTCAACTTGGAGTACTGTGCTGAAATCTGGTTGCCTCACTACAGGAAGGATGTGGAAACTATAAAAAGGGTGCAGAGGAGATTTACAAGGATGTTGCCTGGATTGAGGAGCATGCCTTATGAGAATAGGTTGAGTAGGTTGAGTGAACTCGGCCTTTTCTCCTTGGAGCAACGGAGGGTGAGAGGTGACCTGATAGAGGTGTACAAGATAGTGAGATGCATTGATCGTGTGGATAGTCAGAGGCTTTTTCCCAGGGCTGAAGTGGCTTGCATGAGAGGGCATAGATTTAAGGTGCTTGGAAGTAGGTACAGAGGAGATGTCAGAGGTAAGTTTCTTACGCAAAGTATGGTAAGTGCATGGAATGGGCTGCTGGAAGCAGTGGTGGAGGCAGAAACGATAGGGTCTTTTAAGAGACTCTTGAATAGGTACATGGAGCTTAGAAAATTAGAGGGCTATGTTTAAGCCTAGGTAATTTCTAGGGTAAGGACATGTTTGGCACAGCTTGTGGGCCGCAGGGCTTGTATTGTGCTCTTGGTTTTCTATGTCTCTATTTTTCTATTTATTGGAAATATTGCAGGCTGAATAAGAAAGGAACCCTGAATATGTTATTAAAAATCCATTAATAAAACAAAGTATATACTAGAGGTGATATCACATCAGATGACACCTGTGAAGAGAGTGTTAACATTTCAGGGTGATGACCATTAAAATCTCCATTTTTTTTACCCTGTTGTCAGTAGGGTTGATATTTCTCATGATTATCCTTGTTAAAGTTTTTCTCAGCCTCTGTGGTTTGAATTCATTCATCTGCTTCCATTTGCTCACACATCCACACCACTTGAACCCCAACTGGTAATCTGTTACTGCCAAGTTTATTCATTATGTACGCATGTTTTTGTTTTTTTTTTGTTTGACATTTGGAACTTTGTAAAAGCAAGTTCTCATCAGTATGTAAAAGGGAAAGGAGTGTGGGAGATATTAAGATGCCTTACTGCAATTATATAAAGATCAGGTGAGACTTGTGAGACTGCACCTGAAACATTCGGAGTAATATGCTCAAAGTGCTGGAGGAACTGAGCAGGTCAGGCAGCATCTGTGGAAAGGAATAAAGAGCTGACATATTGGGCCGAGACCCTTCATTAGGACTGAAAAGGAAAGAGGAAAGGGGTGGGAAGGGAAATTTTGAATATTTTGTTCAGGTTTGCTCTCCCTACCTAAAGACACAATATTCTTATTAATCAGCCCAACTACATTCTCTCCTTATCATTTACATAAGTCACAAACAGCAGAGGTTTCAACACCCCTTCCCCAGAACCCTCTGTCTTCTGTAGTAAAGCTAAATTTCAATCTAAAACCTACGACGTCTCCATGAAGTTCAAATTCAAGTTGGTGGAGCCAAATAAAATAATATTCTTCTGGGGCCAAGGTGTAACATATATTATCAACAGTCACACACAGCACACCACACAGCACATATAGCACATGTATTTATGATAGCAGAAAAATATACAGTTACAAAAAAATATATAGTTCAAGTCCCTGAGTGTCATGGCCTGTAGATTAATGGTGCATGAATGGTGTCCAGGAGCCATGTTTCTGCAAGAACAAGCCAGAGCAATTCCTCATTTCACACAAGTGCCACCACAGATGAATGCAGTCCAACTTGGTTTCCTGGGAGCAAACACTGGCGGGCAGCATCGATGGAGAAGCCAGCCCCCAACTCAGTACAGGATTCAGCAGTACACATCTCCTTCGTTGGCAGACACAGCTGACAACACTGCAGCGTGAGGGCCTAGTCTGCACAACAAATGAGGCACTGCAACTCCCCTGCCGTTGGTCTCAACTATGAACTGGTGAGGTGGACTTGCAGTATTCCACATGATCAATGTCCAACAGGGTCTTGCAATCACAAGAAAAAATGTCCACACCGATCGTTTCCACCATTTGTTGGATCATGGCTGAAGCAGGTTGCAACAATCTAGCTGCACTGCAATCCACAAGCTCGCTAACCGGGTGGACCTGCCGGACTTTATGTTCTTAAGATCTAGCAGTGCCTTGCGATTGTAAAAGAGACACAAAAGATGAACAATTGCACCTTTGTTTGGACCCAGAGAGGCCACTGTGTCTGAGCATGCCGCCATCTTACTGGATATTTCAAGAGACCCAACACTACCACCACCTTCATGCTCAGTGTCAGAGGGCTGGTCGGAGGCTCGAAGTTTTCAGACGGACTCGGAGTTGGCTGTGGTCGGAGCTCCCAAAGTGCTGTATTGGCAAGCTGCGGCGCTGAACGTTCATGGCAGGAAGAGTTTTTCTTCCTTCTACCATCTGCGTGAGATGATGGGCTGTCGGGAGTTTGAGACTTTCTTTTAAACCGTGCATGGACTGCTCTTTATCAATTACGGTATTGCTTTGCACTGTTGAAACTATATGTTAACTATAACTATATGTAACTATGTGGTTTTGTGTAGGTCTTGTAGCTTTAGGTTTGTCTGATGGGTTTGTAGTTCCTTTCTGGGGAACGTGCTAAGACGGTAGTGCGATATCGATACGCAGCAGCCTCTCTGGACTCTGGATTGGGGATTATCAAATGTTATGTGGTTTTTCTTGTGTGGTCTGTTTTGTGCTTTTTCATGATATCATTCCGGAGAACGTTGTCTCATTTTTTAACTGGATTGTATTTGTGGTTTATAAATGACAATAAACTGAATCTGAATCTGAACTTCCCAGAATAGCAGCATACTCCTCTCCGATCTCACTATCCTCCACTTCTCATTGGTTAGCACAGTTGTGAAGTGTTCTTTCAGCACCTCACACATCTGTCACAAATATCTCCTCAGACTGTACTTCTCACCTACACACTACGAGCAATTTTATATTGGCAAATAAACTGGCCAACCTGCACCATGGCCATTGGGAAGACATGCAAACTCCACTAAGATGACACTGGAAGTCTGATTGACCCATGTCATAGGAGCTGTAAGACAGTAGCTCTGCTAGCCACACAACTGTGCTTCAATTTATGTTACTTTGAAAGAGTTTCTAAGCATAACAATAGGTTATTGAAAACAATATTGAATATGAAGTCTATGAGGGAGAAACATCAGCTTTATAAGGCAGCACTTGAAAGCTTAAGGCAATCTAATCTTAGACAGATGCAAAACTTTTATTTGAACAATAAGGTGGATGCCATTAACCCTATGTGGACCCGGGTGATGATTGTTGGCACTATAATGCTCAGCAACAAATAATTAAAAGATATTTCAAAGATGAACAGAATCTTTAAATAACACTATCACCAAAATTTAGATGAATTGTTTTGAGTAATACATTGTAATTGCTTCTGTTCTAAATCAACATGCAGTCACACGTTCTGTATTTACAACATGTACACGTCCGAAGCAGAACTCCTTATCTTCCAAAACTTTCATTGATCTGACAAAGCTTTTGATGGGGTCAACTAAGTTTTCACTGGAAAAGCATTATAACATTTTGATGACTAGATAAATATATCCCAAAGGTTTTGCAATTCCGTGATGATGGTTTATGCTCTTGAATAGTAGGAACTCCAAGCCATCAGTCAAGAAAGAGCCTGTGTTGGCCTCAAGCCTCTTCAGCTTGATGTTCTTTGCCATGCAGATGGATGTATTTCATAATTATTAAGCTGGGTTTGAAAACAAATACTGGGCCAATACAAAAGTCTTCAGCATGGAGCTACAAGTTTGGTGAAGCAAATCTTCATGACCTGGATGAGGAAGTGGAGGGATGGGTTAGGAAATTTGCTGATGACACAAAGGTTGGGAGTGTTGTGGATAGTGTGGAGGGCTGTCAGAGGTTACAGCGGGACATTGATCGGATGCAAAACTGAGTTGAGCAGTGGCAGATGGAGTTCAACCCAGATAAGTGTGAAGTGGTTCATTTTGGTAGGTCAGATATGATGGCAGAATATAGTATTAATGGTAAGACTCTTCGGAGTGTAAAGGATCAAAGAGATCTTGGAGTCCAAATCCACAGGACACTGGAAGCTGCTGCGCAGGTTGACTCTGTGGTTAAGAAGGCATACGATGCATTGGCCTTCATCAATCGTGGGATTGAGTTTAGGAGCCGAGAGGTTATTTTGCAGCTATATAGGACCCTGGTCAGACCCCATTTGGAGTACTGTGCTCAGTTCTAGTAATCTTATTACAGGAAGGATGTGAAAACCGTAGAAAAGGTGCAGAGGAGATTTACAAGGATGTTGCCTGGATTGAGGAGCATGCCTTACGAGAATAGGTTGAGAAGGTTGAGTGAACTTGGCCTTTTCTCCTTGGAGCGACAGAGGATTAGAGGTGATCTGATAGAGGTGTATAAGATAATGAAAGACATTGATCGTATGAATAGTCAGAGGCTTTTTCCCAGGGCTGAAATGGCTAGCATGAGAGGGCACAGTTTTAAGGTGCTTGGAAGTAGGATTAGAGGAGATATCAGGGGTAAGTTTTTTACGCAGAGAGTGGTGAGTGCATGGAATGGGCTGCTGGCGATGGTGGTGGAGGCGGATACAATAGGGTCTTTTAAGAGACTCCTGGATAGGTACATGGAGCTCAGAAAAATAGAGGCCTATGGATAACCCAAGGTAATTTATAAGGTAAGGAAATGCTTGGCACAGCTTTGTGGGCCAAAGGGCCTGTATTGTGCTGTAGGTTTTCTGTGTTTCTATGTTTCTGTTTGACAATTTTTGACACCTTTGATTGCACAGTCAATATCAAGCTGGAAGAAATAATGAACTGACCTTCAAAATGAAAGTCTATGCAGTACCATCAAAATGAAGTTCTAACTCTTCCGAACAGCATACATACTGATATTTGTTAGTAACACTTGTATACAGTTAACAGTGATGAAAGTGAAAGCAGAACTGTCAAATCAAGAGTGGCAATAGGCAGATTGCGTACAAATACACTCATTATTAGGTACCGTATGTATGTAATGAAATGGCTACTGAATGTATGTTTGTAATCTTCTGCTGCTGTACCCGATCTACTCCAAGTTTTGTTGTGTTGTGCATTCAGAGATGCTCTTCACTTTTGTAATGCGTGGTTATTTGAGTTATTGTTGCCTTCCTGTCAGCTTGAACCAGTCTGGTTATTCTCCTCCGACCGCTCTCATTAACAAGGCATTTCTGCTCACAGAGCTGCCACTCATTGGATGTTCACACCATTCCCTGTAAACTCTAGAGACTGTTGTGTGTGAAAATCCAAGGAGATCAGCAAATTCGGGGATACTCAAACCACCCCATCAGGCGCCAACAATCATTCCATGTACAAAGTAACTGAGATCACATTTCTTCCCCATCCTGATGTTTGGTCTGAACAACTGAATCTCTTGACCATGCCTGCATGCTTTGTGTATTGAGTTGCTGCTATGCGATTGTCTGATTAGATATTTGCATTATTAAGCAGTTGTATAGGTCTACCTAATGAAGTGACCACTGAATGTACGCTTGTAGGAGCGCAGAGGCATCACTGAAAAGATAATTGAAATCCTACAGAATCATTCTGATGTCTAGTCTTCTCCGCATGCAGGACTGGATGTCAAACCAAGATAATACTTTCACGTAGGAGGCCTGACAAAAGTAAAATGGCAAGTTGAGGTTTCTCCAAAGGCACACATTCCAAGCATCAATTGCTAAGGTGCGTAGGGCATATTGCCAATATGTCAAAGGAACAACTGTTAGAGAAGATTTGCTGCAAACTCAGTGGAGAGATCAGAAGATAGGTTCAAGTCCTTGGTCATGTGGTCTTCACAGTTTTACAACACAATCTTTGGAGGATTTTGATCAATTCAGTTGTCAAGGCCTCATCCATATTGGAGCTATAGAACCATAGAACATTACAGCACGGAAACAGGCCTTTTGGCCCTTCTTGGCTGTGCCAAACCATTTTTCTGCCTAGTCCCACTGACCTGCACCTGGGCCATATCCCTCCAAACCCCTCTCATCCATATACCTGTCCAAGTTTTTCTTAAATGTCAAAAGTGAGCCCGCATTCACCACTTCATCTGGCAGCTCATTCCACACTCCCACCACTCTCTGCGTGAAGAAGCCCCCCCATGTTCCCTTTAAACTTCTCCCCCTTCACCCTTAACCCATGACCTCTGTTTTTTTTTCTCCCCTAGCCTCAGTGGAAAAAGCCTGCTTGCATTCATTCTATCTATACCCATCATAATTGTATACACCTCTATCAAATCACCCCTCATTCTCCTACACTCCAGGGAATGAAGTCCTAACCTATTCAATCTTTCTCTGTAACTCAGTTTCTCAAGTCCCGGCAACATCCTTGTAAACCTTCTCTGCACTCTTTCAACCTTATTAATATCCTTTCTGTAATTAGGTGACCAAAACTGCACACAATACTCCAAATTCGGTCTCACCAATGTCTTATGAAACCTCACCATAACATTCCAACTCTTATACTCAATACTTTGATTTATAAAGGCCAATGTACCAAAAGCTCCCTTTACGACCCTATCTACTTGTGACGCCACTTTTAGGGAATTATGTGTCTGTACTCCCAGATCCCTCTGTTCGACTGCACTCCTCAGTGTCCTACCATTTACCTTGTATGTTCTACCTTGGTTTGACCTTCAGAAGTCCAAACCTCACACTTGTTCGCATTAAACTCCATCTGCCATTTTTCAGCCCATTCCTGCAACTGGTCCAAATCCCGCTGCAAGCTTTGAAAACCTTCCTCACTATCCACTACACCTCCAATCTGTGTCTGTGAATCTCGAATCTCCAACGTCCAACCTAGTCTGTGAGCAGGGGACAGCTGCTAAGGCTGAGCAGAAGCATAAGGGAATTACATATCAAATGCTACTGTTAATGCTACCTGATCAGCCACTTGCTCATAGAAACCAAACCAAGCCAACCTGCAGAGATGTATTGGTCAATTCAAATTCAAAGTTCAAGGGAACTCTGCATAAAGTTAGGACTCATGATGGTAAGTATCTGGCTCATTTCAGGAATATTCTGTGAGATCTATCCCAGAGTTGGCAAATGTGCACCTGAAGTGATCATGTATGATAAAAGCTAAAACTCTCATAGCTAGCAAGAGAGCCATGATTGCCGATAAGGCATCCTTGCACATGTTATATTCCCTCAGAAATATTTTTTGTGTAAGTCGCAGTAGGATCTTTATTTAACATGTCAACACGTACAAATAAGCTGGATGCTGCCCGACCTGCTGAGTTCCTCCAGCTTGTTTGTATGTGTTGATTTGACCACAGCATCTGCAATGTATTTTATTTAACATGTGTTGCCTGTACATTCTACTAGGAGGTTTTGAGCAGAGAATGGTTAACATCTTGGAGAGTCTATTCTCCTTAAATGCTGTCTAGATCTTCTCCCTCCACCTGTCCTTTTTCCATCACAATTCTTCCACAAGAATGCCAACCTCTCTGTGAGAAGTACCCTCAGACTGGGTTAGAACTCTTGTATGTAGATAGAAAGGCTAAAAAATATCACTCCAATTTACTAATATTATTAATTAAAATTTCCACTCCATTTCAGTTCTCCGGTCCTCGCTTTGTTGTGGAAGTTGTAGCAAGGCAAGGGTTATCATAATGTCCAAGCAAGGATAGAGTGCAGACAGCTCAAGCAAAACAGGTCTTCGAAGAGCATGGCTTCACTTCTTACAGCAACAAAGTGAACATTTGGCTTACTGAGATAAGGATGTTATTGAAGGATGCAGGTGGCACATGTGCACACCAATAAAGGGACAATTACTTTACCAACTTCAAAATACCATCAGTTGTTATCCTGAAGCTTCTATTGACTTCAAACATTTGCATTACGAATGGCAATTAATCTTGCAAGTAAGGAGTTTGAACATACAAATGGCCAATATCCATAACTACTAGTCAATTCTGTATAGAAATGGCATTTCTCTGTACAGATTTGAGAACAGTATGGTTGTAAACAAAATGCGATTGAGGAATGAGTGAGTTTTCAGTCCAATTAAATGGCAATGACACCAGCAGATGGCTCTTGTAGTAACCGTGCCACATAAATCTCCCCATGATTTATCCAGAGGTATTGTGAGTGCAAAAGTAGAAAACCTGGGAGAAAACTATGCATGTATATAAATGTATATATTACAATATATGAATAATTGAGTTCATTCAGAATGTGAGAACTCTTGTTATGTAAAGACTGATATTTGATGAGTGATTGATCATGTGGAAAACGACTGGAAATTATGATTTTGCTGCAGTGTCAGCTGTACCTCCAATGATCCACACTCTGCTCTGTCAAAAGGCCATGGGCACAACTATGGGAAGCATTAGCATGATCTGATATTCTGCTGCAGTTTTAAGTGAGGACTGCATTGTCAGAAATGTGATCTTTCAGATGAGCGGTTAAGTTCCTTAAAAGTGATTCAACAGTAGAAGAATTATTCCTAATATCTAGGCCAATACCTAGCCTGGATCAATGCCTAAAATCAGATTATCTGGTCATTCATGTTACTGTTTGCTGGACCTTCATTGGCTCCAGATTTCCATCCATTGTGGATACTTTGCACAACTGCTGAAGGGCCTTGGCCCAAAACTTCGACTGTACTCTTTTCCATAGACGCTGCCTGGCCTGCTGAGTTCCCCCAGCATTTTGTGTGTGTTGCTCAGATTTTCTCTTGTTTGTTCTTAATAGTGTTTTGGGATATCATGCAAAGATCTACAGAAATGCAAATATTTCCTACTTCTATCTCACATTCTCTGTTATATGAATAATGGTAAAGGCATTAATTTACCAGTGATAGAAACTCACCGATGACTGTAAGCCTGTTGGTTCATCTTCGTCAGCTGATCACAGGCTTAGCAGATTATTGCATCATTGTAAAACAGAAAATATGAAGTACTTCCTGCAGAGGAAACAGACTTTACTGGAATCATCTCTACTTCTTTAAATAGGAGAAATCAAAAGAAAACCAACCCAAATATAGAAGCAGAAAATGGTTCACTTATCATGAAAGCTTTCAAATGTAACCATGGGAAACAGAGGGAAAAAATTCCAAATAAAAAGGAATTCCCTCAACAGGATTTGAACCAGCTATAGATATTGTTAAGGTCAATAGCCCAAGAATTCAAGAAAGAGTTGACAATATGGTCTCCAAGGATATGAATTCCTTCAAACAGTAGGAATATGACCGTCAGGATAAATAATCTTTCAGGCAAATTAACTTTATAAAACATGATCAACTTTAAAAGATTTAGGAGAACTGACACATGATCCATATGCAATGAAAATAACTATCATGAATGAATTTGATATGATTCAATATGAAAAAGATCTATACCTACTTGGACAGAACTGTGTACATGCACATAAAGGGCACAGTAGGAATATTATTCCTTTTACAGAGATTCTTTGTGGTAATTGTAGACAATCATTTGATGAATTTAGATTTTCTACTTCATGTGTGCTAACTCTACAGGGAGCATAATTCAGTTGCACAGGACATCCTGATAGTGAGAAGGGTTGTTGTAGGCTCCAGGATGTTATTTATTGATGGCTGAGGCAGGCGCAATAAAAGACCATTTAAAGGACTGTTGGACAGGTACACAGACAGGAAAAGTTTGGAGAGTTTTGGGTCAAACACTGGCAAATGGGATTAGCTTGATTGCGGCAGCCTAGTCACCATGGGCCAGTCTAACCATGCCATCTAACTCTGTGACTAAGATGGACAGAGCAATGGAAAATGGAAAATGGTAACAGTGGTGTGCTTTATTCTGGGAGAATTGATAATGGTAGGACATACGTAATGAATGATAAGGCCTAGAAAGTCCTGAAGAATTGAAAAACCTCATTGTACTTAGTTCCAGGATCTCTAAAATATGGCAGCACAGAAATACAAGGTGGTGAAAAAGGCATACAGGATATTTGTCTTCGTTGTCTGAGGCATAGAATAAGAGAAGCGAGATTATGATATAATTTTATAAAACATTGCTGGGGTACAGTATGTAGTTCTGCTTGCCATGTTTTAGGAAGGATGTTATTGCACTGCAGTGGGTGCAGAGAAAGCTCACCAGGATATTGCGTAAGGTGGAACATCTGAGTTATGAAGAGAGGTTGAATAAACTGGTTTGTTTTCCATGAAGTGGAGGAGGGTGTGGGTATGGGTTGAATGAAGCATACAAAATTATGACAGCATCGATAAGATAGACAATAACTTTTTATTCCATACTGGCAACCTCTAAAACCAGAAGAGATGGGTTTAAGGAAAAGGGCAGACAATTTAGAGGGGATCTGTGGAAAACGGTGAATGAAATCTGGAATGCACTGCCTCAGTAAAAGGTAGAAACAGTGACCCAAACAACATATCAAGATGAATCAATGTATTGAATACTAGGAACACGTGCTTTTAAATGGGATTAGTCTAGATAGGTGGGGTGGCAGGGCGGGGATTTGCTTCTACAAAAGGAGATGTAAGACGCTCCTTCCCTCCGCTAGCCTACAAGTCATCCTCGGGCAAGGCACAATATCTGCTTAGCCCTTCAGTCAGGGTCACATAAAGCCATGGGAGCAGCTGGTGCATATCACAAGTCCTGGTTATGTGACCACTGATGCCAGACCAGTTTCGAAGAGAGTTGATAATGGCTGGGAGCATCTGTCTTGTAAAGACACTACCCAGAAGATGACAATGGCAAGCAACTTCTGCAGAAAAAATTTGCCGAGAATAATCCTGGCCATGGAAAGACCATGATTCCCCCAGGTCATACAACATGGCATATATCTGATGAAAAAAGTCTAGATAGGTGCTTGAAACTTGCCGTTGTTACGGTGGGCAAAGGAGCCTTTTCTTATGCTTTATAACTCTATGATAATAAGATTGAATTTGAGTGATGCTCTGTGCAATATTCCTTACATAATAGTCTGTGCAATATTGCTCTCCACAACACAAGTTGGGTGCTAAAGTTCTGGAAATAATATAGCATTAATTCACTTGAAAACAACCCATTTCAAGTTGATGCAGATTTTGAGCTCGGCATGGATCAACACCTGGAATTATGACATTGTAGCCACTAGTGTGACTTGGTTAATGGAGGGGCAGGTCTGGCAGCTTAATATTCCAAACTTCCATTGTTTTAGACACAACAGGGTGGCAGGGATTAAAGGAGGAGGGGTGGCGTTACTAGTCAATGAAGATGTCACAGCAATGCTCAGTCTGTTCAGACTGGAGAACTCGTCTAGTCAGGCATTATGGGTGGAACTGAGAGATAAGAAAGTTATGACCACGTTAATGGGGCTATATTATAGATTACCCAACAGTCCAAGGGACATAGAGGAACAAATCTGCAGAGAGATCGCAGACTGTTGTAAGAAACATAAGGTTGTTATAGTAAGTGATTTTAACTTTCCACATATTGAGTGGGACTCTCACTATGTAAAAGGACTAGATGGGATAGAGTTTGTCATAGGTGAACAGGAAAGTTTCCTTAATCAGTACCTAGAAGTTCAACGAGAAAGTGTGCAATACTTGATCTGCTATTAGGGAATGAGACAGGCAGGTGACAGAAGTTTGTGTAAGGGAACACTTTGCACCTAGTGCTCACAGTGCCCTTAGTTTCAAAGTAAATAATGCAAAAGATAGGACTGATTCATGGGTTGAGATTCTAAATTGGAGAAAGGCCAATTTTGATGGTATCAGAAGAGATCTGGAAAGTGTGAATTGGGACAGGCTGTTTTCTGACAAAAGTGTACTTGATAAGATGGGGACCTTCAAAAGTGAAAATTTGAGATTACAAAGCTTGTATGTGCCTGTCAGAATAAAAGGTAAAGATAACAATTGTTGGGAACCTTGGTTTTCAAGAGATATTGAGGCATTGTTTGAGAAAATAAAGGAGGTGCATAGCAGTTATCGGCAATTAGGAACAAACGGGTGTTTATAGAGTATAAAAGTGTAAGAGAACACTTAAGAAAGCAATCAGGAGGGCTAAAGGAAGGCATGAGGTTGCCCTAGCAGACAAGGTGGAGGAGAATCCTAAGGGATTCTACAGGTATTTTAAGAGCAAAAGGATTGCAAAGGACAAAATTGGTCCTCTGGAAGATCAGAATGGTAATCCATGTGGGGGGAAAAGAGAGGGGAATGATCTTAAATAAATTCTTTGCATCTGTATTTCCTCTGGAGATGGACTCAGAGTCCATAGAAATGAGGTAAAACAGCATAAACTTCATAGACTCTATACAGACTACAGAGGAAGTGGTGTACACTGTCCTGAGGCAAGTTAGGTGGATAAATGCCCAGGGCCTAACAAGGTGTTCACTTGGACCCGGCAGGAGCATACAGAAATCACTGAGGCCCTAGCAGAGATAACTACATCATCCTTAGGGATAGGTGACGTACCAGAGAATTGGAGGATAGCCAATGTTGTTCTGCTGTTCAAGAAAGGCTCTAAAAATAAACCAGGAAATTATAGGCTGGTGGGCCTGACATCAGCTGTGGGGAAGTTATTGGAATGTATTCTGAAGGACTGGAAATATAAGTATTTGGATAGACATGGACTGATAAAGGATAGTCAACATGTCTTCATGCATGGTGGGTAATGTCTCACCAATCATATGGGGATTTTCGAGGAAGTAACCAGGAAAGTTATGGAAGGCAAAGCAGTGGATGGTATCTACATGGACTTTAGTAAGGCATTTGCCAAGATCCCATATGGGAGGTTGGTCAAGAAGATTCAGTTGCTCAGCATTCAAGATGAGATAGTAAATTGGATTAGACATTAGCTTTGTGGGAGAAGCTAGAGAGTAGTAATAGATGGTAGCCTCTCTGACTTGAGGCCTGTGACTAGTTGAGTGCCGCAGGGATTGGTGCTGGGTCTGTTGTTGTTTGTCATCAATATCAATGATTTGGATGATAATGTGGTTAACTGGTTCCACAAATTTGCAGCTGACACCGAGATTCAAGGTGTAGTGGACAGTGAGAAAGGCTATCATGGTGTGTAGTGGGATCTAGACCATCTGGAAAAATGACAGAAGGAATTTAATGCAGAAGAGTTCAAGCAGTTGCAATTTGGTAGGACCAACTAGTAAACAGTAAGGCACTGAGGAGTGTGGTAGAACAAAGGAATCTGGGAATACAGGTCCATAATTCATTGAAAGTAGCTTCACAGATAGATAGAGTTGTAAAGAAAGCTTTTGGCACATTGGTCTTCATAAATCAATGTAATAAGTACAGGAGGTGGAAGTTATATTGAAATTTTATAAGACATTGGTGAGGCCTAATTTGGAGTATTGGTCACCTGCCTACAGAAAAGATGTAAATAAGTTTTGAAAAGAGTACAGAGAAAACTTACAAGGATATTGCCGGGACTGGAGGACCTGGGTTATAAGGAAAGATTGAATAGGTTAGAACTTTATTCCTTGAAATGTAGAAGATTGAGAGGAGATTTGATAGAGGTATACAAAATTCTTAGGGGTATAGATAGGGTAAATACAAACAGGCTTTTTCCACTGAAGCTGGGTTGAACTACAACCAGTTGTCATGGGTTAAGGATGAAAGGTGAAAAGTTTAAGGGGAATATGAAGGGAAATTTCTTCATTCAGGATGCTTTAAGAATGTGGGACAAGCTGCCACCACGTGGTGCACACAAGCTTGACTTCAACTTTTTAAGAGAAGTTTGGATAGATGCATGGGTGGCAAGGATATGGAGGGCTATGGTCCTGGTGCAGATCGATGGGAGTAGGCAGTTTAAATGGTTCAGCACTAACTAGATGGACCAAAGAGCCTGCTTCTGTGCTATACCTGTCTATGACTCTATGACCCTATAAATATTTATATAAATATTGGGGATTTTTCATTATATAAACTGCTGTGGAGCATATAGTCTCCAAGGCCCACAATGGAAAACACAGTTTCCAAGGTCCAATATAGTCCACACACTCTCCAAGGCCCATTATAGAACACACACTTTCCAAGGCCCATCCTAGCTGCCTGGATATGCAAACCAGGGCAGTACAATATGGAGAGCAAGCTGTTGCCTATGTGGCAAACTTCCTCTCTCTATGCATCTGATCAACCCAAAGGAATGGCAGAGACCGATACAGTTTGGTACCAGCAGGAGTTCCCAGTTAATGTCAGACTCAGCATAGGACTGCCTTAGGGTCTCTAGCTCCAGATCTTTCCCTCAGGGTATACCCATGAATTTTCCTTCTCCTAGATGAGCTGCCAACCACGGCTGATGAGCCCCATCTGCCCCAAGTGACTGGTTTTAAGGTGCCTATATTCCGCCTTTGCCCCATCTCCTGTCAGTAGAAACAGTTCCAATAGACTTAGCTGGTAAGCCACATGTGAAGGAGCTGGACTTGTTTGTCAGAGGCTGTTTGAAGCATATGCCATTGGGAGTATTTAATAGGTAGTGGGAGCCGATGTCCATTACTATCTGCAGCTATAATAACCATAGGAGCCAATACAAGATAGCAGGTGGATAAAAGTTATCACATGTTCCTGGGCCCATGGAGGTGGTGAACACATGACAGATGAAATGCAGAACAAATTACAAAGTGATGCACTTTTGAAATAAGAATGAGAATAGACAACATAAACTGAATGGTGCAAGAAGAAAGAGTTGTGGGGTTAGGGTTCCCTTTTGGGTGCACTGGAATTTCTGAGCTGCATGATCTTAAAAGCTGGAAGAAGCATGTTCAGTTGTAACTTCCTAAATTGAATTGGGTGGCATGCATGACAGAAAAATTGCAAAACTCTGGTAATCACTTGTTCCAGTAATTGTGGTTACTTTAATACATAAGAAATTTAGAACTGAAAGTGCAATATGTTCTTAATATAGAAGACTGTAAGGCGGGGAACTCGCAAAGTTGAGCTGCTAAGACAAACACTATATCAGCACTCAAGATTAAGCTGGTAAAGTGGATGAAGAAAAAGTGAAATAAGGAATATGAGAAATGTGATTAGAATTATTTGGTCTCATGTGAGATTAAGTTTTCCGAAGACTGTCAAATGCAGTGCTTCTGTGTTCCAGATAAAAAGCTGAAAACTGTGCAATGCAACTAATAAGCTTCAAAACTGTGAGCTGCAGATGCAAATTAGAAATAGGCATCTGATATACAAATCAAATTTCAACAGTGTGCACATTTTCATTGGTGTTTTGAGAACTGGATTCTCCAAGTGATTATTTTTGTATATTTAGTACATTGGAACTGATTAATTCAAATTCCATTTTTATGAAGAAGAATTAAGAGGATTTTCAAGCTTTATTACAAATATCTTGGGACCCAAAAACTTCTCTGACAGAAACCGAGTATCAGCTGACTTGAATTTAGGTCTGAAACTAACATCTTAAAATATTAACACGTTGGTTATAAAGTTATGAAGGTAGAGTTGGCTAGAATGGACTGCAAAGAAAGTAAAAGATAATGTAGCAGCAAAACTAATCCAAAATCAAAACAAAAGAATTGCTGTTAGCCTGCAACTGCTGTGGGGATTTTAGACGTTTATGATACACCCTCAGCTCCAACGAAATGATTGTTCAGAAGAGTCGAATCCTTCATTTCGATCCTTTATTAGCAGTTAGCAAACATGCAATTAAGCATTATTCAGCATTATCTCAGCAATATTAAGTGGTCAGCAAAGACATGATTTCTGCTGGTCCCAAGTTACAAAATGCCATGAAATAAGCAAGAATATGCAACTTATTGTCATCGCTTTTACCGCATCCCCACTCATGTGACTAGTTACCATAATAAACACAGTAAATGCACAACACAGAATACCAAGCAAATAGAGAACAGATACATGGCTCTGACAGATAAATAACAGTAGCAGACTTTTTCTAGAAATTATTAATAATTCCATTGAGAAATGTAACTGAAAGAAGAATTATCCATTTGTGTCTAACAAAGGAAGTTAAAAATGGCATCAGATTAAAAGGCAAGGCTTCACAATGTTTTGAAGAGAATTGGTAGAATGGAAGACTGGACGCATTTTAGAATCCAGCAAAGAATATTCAAAAATTAACAGAGAAATAATATTAAATATGAAAGCAAACTGGCAGACAAAGATCAACATAGACAACAGGAGATCCTACAAGCACATACAAAGGAAGAGAACAGCTTAAGCAATCATTAATTCCTTAAAGATTGAGATTTGGAACAAACCTTTTGCATCTGATTTCAACACAAGAGTGTCACAATGATGTTAGAAGCTCTGGGGTAAAAGAGATAGTTTAAACAATAATTTTTGTAAAATAAAGAGTATAAAGAGCAAACCAAAAGCTGTGGATGAACCAGGAGGTATGTCATCTGCTGAAGACTAGATCTGTGGCAGTCAAGTCTGGCGACCCAGCCCTGTATGAGTTACAGAGGGCTACTTCAAGGGCGAAGAGACAATTTCAAACTACGGTAGGTTGGAGGCAACATCGGATGCACAGCAACTCTGGCAGGGCTTGCAAGACATTACTTCCTACAAAGCGAAACCCAATAGCATGAACGGCAGCGATGCTTCACTACCAGATGAACTCAATGCCTTCTATGCCCACTTTGAAAGGGAGAACACAAATACAACTGTGAAGATCTCTGCTGCACCTGATGACCCTGTGATCTCTGTCTCAGAGACCAATGTTAGACTGTCTTTAAAGAGAGTGAACCCTCGCAAAGCAAAAGGTCCAGTTGGAGTACCTGGTAAGGCTCTGAAAACCTGTGTCAACCAACTAGTGGGAATATTCAAGGACATTTTCAACCTCTCACTGCTACAGGCGGAAGTTCCCACTTGCTTCAAAAAGGCAACAATTATACCAGTACCTAAGAAAAATAATGTGAGCTGCCTTATGCTTTGAGAGGTTAGTTATGACTAGACTGAACTCTTGCCTCAGCAAGGAGCTGGACCCATTGCAATTTGCCTATCATCACAATAGATCAGCAGAAGACACAATCTCATTAACTCTCCACATGGTTTTAGACCACCTGGACAACACAAACACTTATGTCAGAATGTTGTTCATCGACTATAGCTCAGCATTTAATGCCATCATTCCCACAATCCTGATTGAGAAGTTGCAGAACCTAGGCCTCTGTACCTCCCTCTGCAATCTGTGCAAATTGGTGATAACATATGCTCCTCACTGACAATCAACACTGGCACACCTCATGGGTGTGTGCTTAGCCCACTGCTCTACTCTCTGCACACGACTGTGTGGCTAGGCATAGCTCAAATGCCATATATAAATTTGCTGATGATACAAGCATTGTTGGTAGAATCTCAGATGGTGACGAGAGGGAGTACAGGAGTGAGATATACCAACTAGTGGAATGGTGCTGCAGCAACAACCTGGCACTCAAAGTCAGTAAGATGAAAGAGCTGATTGTGGATTTCAGGAAGGGTAAGACGAAGGAACACAACCAATCCTCATAGAGGGATCAGAAGTGGAGAGAGATAGATAGATAGATAGATACTTTATTCATCCCCATGGGGAAATTCAACTTTTTTTTTTCCAATGTCCCATACACTTGTTGTAGCAAAACTAATTACATACAATATGATATGCATCAAAATCAATATCTCAAAAAGCATTTATAATAGCTTTTAAAAAGTTCTTAAGTCCTGGCGGTTGAATTGTAAAGCCTAATGGCATTGGGGAGTATTGACCTCTTCATCCTGTCTGAGGAGCATTGCATCAATAGTAACCTGTCGCTGAAACTACTTCTCTGTCTCTGGATGGTGCTATGTAGAGGATGTTCAGAGTTATCCATAATTGACCGTAGCCTACTCAGCGCCCTTCGCTCAGCTACCGATGTTAAACTCTCCAGTACTTTGCCCACGACAGAGCCCGCCTTCCTTACCAGCTTATTAAGACGTGAGGCTTAAGAGAGTGAGCAATTTCAAGTTCCTGGGTGTCAAGATCTCGAGGATCTAACCTGGTCCCAACATATTGATGTAGTTATAAAGAAGGCAAGACAGCGCCTTTACTTCATTAAGAGTTTGAAGAGATGTGGTATGTCAACAAATACACTCAAAAACTTCTATAGATGTACCGTGGAGAGCATTCTGACAGGCTGCATTACTGTCTGGTAGGGGGTGGGGCTAATGCACAGGACTAAAAGAAGCTGCAGGGGGGTTGTAACTTTAGTCAGCTCCATCTTGGGTACTGACCTAAAAGTACCTAGGTCATCTTCAGGGAGTGGTGTCTCAGAAAGGCAGTGTCCATCGTCATGGACCTCCAGCACCCAGGGCATGCCCTTTTCTCACTGCTACCATCAGGTAGGAGATACAGAAGCCTGAAGGCACACACTCAGCAATTCAGGAACAACTTCTTCCCCTCTGTTATCCATTTCCTAAATGGACATTGAACCCTTGGACACTACCTCACCTTTTTTAAATATACAGTATTTCTGTTTTTTGCACATTTTTAATCTATTCTATATACATACACTGTAATCTATTTATTTATTTATTTTTCTCTTCTGTGTTATGTATTGCATTGAACTGCTGCTGCTAAGTTAACAAAATTCATGTCACATGCCAGTGATAATAAACCTGATTCTGAATTCTGACTTTAGCAGGTGAATGAAGACAATGATGGCAATTCCACCGGAGCTAATAACATTGGACAACAAAGGTTTTGCTTCCTGAATACTTTTGGGTGTATCTTATGGAGTTTGGGCTGCTGATCATGAAAATGTTTAACAAATGTTGCAACAGCTGTGATACGTTCTGTTACATATGTGGTGAGTGCACACTTAAATCTCAAAGACAGAGCATGTCTCCTCTTATTACAAAAGCCTGAGTTCTACTTTGGGTGTAAAATTGGCACAAAGCCTGGCCTTCTCACATTCCTTGTGCAACATGCACAGTCGATCTTAGAGCTTGGCTCAGAGGTAGTTGGAGGTCAATGCCGTTCACTGTCCCGATGACATGGCGAGAGCGGAAGGATCATGTGACAGATTGCTACTTTTGTTATAATTGTATTCTGGAATCTTAAGTGGTTGCAGAGATGGAGTTTGCCTTGCTTGTGACCTCCCAAAGCTCCCACTACACTGGAAAGGTCCCAGCAGTTTGGAAAACTATAAATCTTTTGGCATTATTCATGAAAGAAGGGTGATGAAAAGCAGGGAAATATAGGATTGTTAGACTAAAATCTATCACTGGAAAATGCTGGAAATTAATATTAATTAAATAGAAGCAGAACCTTTGGAAAGCCACAATACAATTAAGTCATTGGTAATGATAAGGAAAAGTCATTCATATTTGTCAAATTTATTAGGCGTTTTAGTGGTTGAAAGCTGGACAAAGGGAAAGTGGTAGATGTAGTGCATTTAGATTTCCAGGGAGATAATGTGCCACTAAAACCTAGAACTCCAGATGCTAGACATTTGAAATATAAAAAAGAAATGTTGGCCTTCAAAATGGAGAAAGCCCAGATAATAAACATGCTTCAAACGGCAGCAAAAATGGAGAGAACAATGTGAATGTCACCTAGAAAGGCTGAATGACGCAAGTGCTGGTGCTGGCTTAGAGGGTGTGGTGAAGGCGTATTAATCACAGTTGAATAGCCTGGAGGCAAGAGTCTGATAGAGGGAGATGAATGGAAACTGAGCTGGAGTAAGAAAGAAAAAGGAAAACAAAATAATTGCTAGAGCTGTTCGAGACATAGCAAAGAAGCAAAACAAGCAGCAAGACCAAACGGACTACACCCCAGGGTTCTGAAAGAGGTGGCTGAAGAGATTGTGGAGGCATTAATCATGATCTTTCAGAACATAGAACATAAAAGAGTACAGTGCAAGAGCAGGCCATTCAGCTCACAATGTTGTGCTGAACCATCTAAAAAGCACATCAAAAACACCCAAACATTATGTCCTATGTCCTACTTACAGCATGTTCATATCCCTCCATCTTCCATGTAGCCATGTGCCTATCTAAATGTCTCTTAAAAGCCTCCAGTATACTCCAGGCAGCACGTTCCAGGCATCCATAACTCTCTGAGTTAAAAAAAACTTACCCCTCACATCCCCTTTGAACTACCCCCTTACACCCTCAATGAATGCCCTCTGGTATTAGACACTTCAACCGTGGGAAACAGATACTCTGAGCACTCTATCTATGCCTCCCAGAATCTTGTGAACCTCTATCAGATTTCCCCTCAGCCCCTGGCACTCCAGAGAAAACAAACCAAGTTTATCGAGCCTCTCATGATAGCACATGCCCTCTAAACCAGGCAGCATCCTGTTAAACCTATTCTGCACCCTCTCCAAAGCCCCAACATTCTTCCTATGGTAATATTTATTGATAATGCATATATTGAGCCATGAAAATGAGAGATTCTGTGGGTATACATTTCTACTACTGCTGCTGCAAATGGTCCACAGCATCTTATGGTTGTTTCATGTAGCACCATGGTCCTGGTGGAACGTTGTTTCGTTTTTACTGTGTGCTGTACCAGCAGTTTATGGTCAAAAAGACAATAAAAAGTGACTTGACTTGACTTGATTATTAATGGCACTCATCACTCAGGACATGCCCTCTTCTCATTGCTACCATCAGGCATCAGGTACAGGTGCCTGAAGACACACTTTCAACGTTTTAGGAACAGTTTCTTCTCTTCCACCATCAAAGTTCTGATCCGACAATGAACCAACCCATGAGTACTCCATCACTATTTTTGCTCTCTTTTGCATTACTTATTTAATTTATACTTTTAAAAGCATATTTCTTATTGTAATTTATAGTTTGAACCGTACTGCTGCTGCAAAACAAAACAAATTTCATGACTTAAGCCAGTGATATTAGATCTGATTCAGATTCTGGATACTTTGTTTTGAGCTACCAGATCCATTCTGAGTCAAGCCCATTTCGCAACAGTAGAATGTAAATCAAGTTATGCAACTGTTTGATTGAGAAGTGGCCCTTTCAGCTCACCTTGCAGACCTCACTGATGATACCCAATCAGCAGATTCTTCCCCTCCACTATTAGGTTTCTGAATGGTCCACATACTCGTAATTCCTTTTTCTGTTCTATTCACTTCATAATTTATATTACTTATCGCAATAATTGACAACTATTGAATTGGTAGAAAACTGAATTTGGGATGGTGCCAGTCTCAGGGTGCACTCATGGTTTATAGACAATAGACAGTAGACAGTAGGTGCAGGGGTAGGCCATTCAGCCCTTCTAGCCAGCACCGCCATTCACTGTGATCATGCCTGATCATACACAATCAGTACCCCGTTCCTGCCCTCTCCCCATATCCCTTGACCCCGCTATCTATAAGAGCTCTATCTAACTCTGTTTAGATCTCCATTGATGAATATGGCAATGATTTTGGATGTATTTTCACATGGAGTTTGATATGATATGATTAATTGACTAAAATTACAATCTGCTTTAAGTATATTTACCTTTGTCATGGTTTTTGCATTTTTCCATTTCTTTTTCTTTTTCTCTCTGCAGGATACAATGCATTAGTGAAAAGCTCACTAACAGACTTAGACGTTCAAGATTTAGAATAGATATATTGGGCCTTATCATACTTGACTGACACAGGGCCTCAACACAAGTATCAGCTCTAATCTTTGTGGCCACATGACTCCCATGACCACAAGGCTTCAGTTCAAAGTGAGTGGAGCCAGCCATGAGAGGCTCACACTGACAAAGGCCAGTTCAACACTATTTAAATAACACTGATAACTAAAGAGCTTTTATCTTCAGTTAAAATTAAAATAAATAATTTTAAAATAGCAAAGTCACGGAATACAAACTTAATTATAAACATGAATATGATGGCACCCGTTAGTCTCGCGAGACCATGGATCTGCGCCTGGAAAGTCTTTTGACTTCTTTTGATTTCTTCCATTTTCTTAATGACATGTTCTTTCTGTAACTCAGACCCAAGCACTAGCTTCAGTTTTCCTTCTATTTCAGTCTGATGTTGTGTTTTATAGTGTCTATTAAGATCATGTCTTCCATTATGTGAGAAAGTGTTTTCACAAACTGCACAACGGTTTTCCTGATGGAAAATAAGGAACTCATTTTCCCACTGTTCATTGAATTCATGCTTACTATCACTTCCTGCTTTTCTTTTGCTCATTTTGTTTTGCACTGTGATGGGTAACTGAATGTAAAAACAAGGCTTGGTTTTCAAAAAAGTACAAAACTGCAAATGTTCACAAAGGACAAACAAAGCACAATTCCGTAGCGCACGAGTGTCAATTGTAAACTGACTGGCAAAAACCTGCGACGCACCGCCGGTGCAGACGCCTGGCGCCTCAGGATCAAACAAGTATCAAACGTGTATTGAACAGTTATGAAACAACTGCAGACCAAAAGTCCTTCTTTCCTAGTTTGACTCATTGAACTTTTTTTAAAAATTGAAAACAGATTAATGTGAAAGAAGATAACATTTGCCAAAAGACGTGCACGAAATAATAAAATTGCTAAAAATAATTGCTAAGTTTTAGACTTATTCTTAGTAAAACCCATTTCTAGCTCTAAGCTACTTGAATTCCCGTTATAGATCTTTTTTCTACAAATTGGTTTTTGGTTAATACTTTTTGCATGAGTAGGCTTACTTTTTTTATTATGATCACTGGGGTGCAATGCCCCACTTCTAATCATCCAATGTGCCACTTCTGGCGCATGTGCCATAGGTTGGCCATCCCTGAGTTATATAAAGCATGGGTGAGACCATATTAAAGTGTTTTCCATAGTGTTGTTCTGTTATTTAAGGCAATTGTTGGAGCAGCTGTTTCTGGAGTGGGCCAATGTTAGAGTAGTCCCGCTTTGCCTCAACATCCTTGAGCGAAAACAAGTGCAGGCTCTACGTAAGTTTCTAGTTTGTTTTTTTTCTGCTGGTATGTGGTTAGTGTGTCGAAAATGGATCCAGAGGTAGTGGTATGTTCTTTGAGTGAGATGTGGGTACTCTGGGAGACCTCCAGCCTCCCTGATAACAACAGTTCTTAGCTAAGTATTACAATGGGAGATAGAGGTGCCATGTAAAAGGGGAAATGTAGTAGTCATGGGGGATTTTAATATGCAGGCAGATTGGGAAAATCAGGCTGGTGCTGGATCCCAAGAGAAAAAAAAATTGGTAGAATGCCTAGGAGCTGTTTCTTTAGAGCAGCTAGTGGTTGAGCTCTCTAGAGGAATGGCAATTCTGTATTGGGTGTAATGTAATGACCAAGATTTTATTATGAAGCTTAAGATACGGAAACCTTTAGGAGGCAGTGATCATAAAGTGGTAGAATTTGCCCTGCAGTTTGAGAAGGAACAGCCAAAATAGATATATTAGTACAGTATAACAGTGGAGTAAAGGGAATTACAGATGCATCAGAGAGGGGCTGGCCAAAGCTTATTGGAAGAGGACACTAGCAAGGATGATGGCAGAACATCAGTGGCTGGTGTTGCTGGAGGAAATTTGGAAGGCGTAGGATATATAGATCCCAAAGATGAAGAAGTATTCTAAAGGATATAGCAACCGTGGTTGATAAGGGAAGTCAAAGACAGCATTAAAACAGAAGAGAGGGAACATAATACAGCAAAAATTAGTGGGAAGGTAGAAGATTGGGAAGCTTTTAAAAACCAACAAAGGCGACTAAAAAAGCAGTAAACAGAGAGAAGATGAACTATTAGTCAACAATATAAAAGAGGATACAAGATAATTTTTCAGATATATAAAGAGTGAAAGAGAGGTGAGAGTGGATACTGGACGGCTAGAAAGTGATTCTAGAGAAGTAGTAATGGGGGAGGGGTACAAAGAAATGATGGATGTACTTAATAAGTACTTTGCATCAGTCTTCACTGTGGTAGCCATGAGCTATTACTAAAAAGAAAGTGCTTGTGAAGCTGAAAAGACTGAAGGTAGATAGGTCACCAAGACCAGATGGACTATACCCCAAGATTCGGAAAGATGTAGATGCAGAGACATGGAGGCATTAGTAAAGGTCTTTCTAGAATCTTTAGATTCTGGAATGGTTCGTGGAAACTAGAAAATTGCGAATGTTACTCCATTCTTTAACAAGAGAGGGAGGCTGAAGAAACCAGCTTATCAGCCAATTAACCTGACTTCAATGATGGAATCTATCAGTATCAGAATCAGGTTTATTATCACCGGCAGGTGACATGAAATTTGTTAACTTAGAAGCAGCAGTTCGATGCAATACATAATATCGAAAAAAACCCAAAATAAAATAACAATAACAATAAATAAATAAGTAATCAATTACAGTACACATATTGAATAGAATTAAAAATCATGCAAAAACATATATTAAAAAAGTGAGGTAGTGTCTAAGGGTTCAATGTCAATTTAGGAATCAGGTGGCAGAGAGGTAGAAGGTGCAGGACACAGGTAGCTATGTGACTGTCAGGAGAGGCAAAAGGGTTAGGCAGCCAACCACAGTGGGCAGGTCTCTTGAATTATGCCTGGTTCAGAATCAGAATCAGATTTATTATCACCGACATGTGACATGAAATTTGTTAACTTAGCAGCAGCAGTTCAATGCAATACACAAGATAGAAGAGAAAAAATAAAATAATAATAAATAAATAACTAAATCAATTACAGTATATGTATATTGAATAGATAAAAAATGTGCAAAAAACAGAAATACTGTACATTAAAATAGAGTGAGGTAGTGCCCAAAGCTTCAATGTCCATTTAGGAATCAGATGACAAGGGGAAGAAGTTGTGCCTGAATCACTGAGTGTGTGCCTTCAGGCTTCTGTACCTCCTACCTGCTGGTAACAGTGAGAAAAAGGCATGCCCTGGGTACTGGAGGTCCTTAACAATGGACTCTGCCTTTCTGACACAGCGCTCCTTGAAGATGTCCTGGGTACTTTGTAGGCTAGTACCCAAGATGGAGCTGCCTAAATTTACAACCCTCTGCAGTTTCTTTCGGTCCTGTGCAGTAGCCCCCCCTCCCCCCCACCATATCAGACAGTGATGCAGCTTGTCAGAATGCTCTCCACAGTACAACTATAGAAGTTTTTGAGTGTATTTTTTGATATACCAAATCTCTTCAAACTCCTAAGTAAAGCCACTATCTTGCCTTCTTTATAACTACATCAATCTGTTGGGACCAGGTTAGATCCTCAGAGATCTTGACACCCAGGAAATTGAAACTGCTCACTCTCTCGATTATTAAAGATAAGGCTTCAGGATAGGCACATGATAAAGTATTCAACATGGTTCTGGAAAAAGGAAATCTCGCCCGACAAATCTGTTGGAATGCTTTGAGGAAATAATAGGCAGAACAGACAAAGAAGAGTTAGTGGATGTCGTTTCATTTGGATTTTTAGGAAGCCTTTGACAAGGTGCCACACGTAAGACAATAAAACCATAAAATATAGGAGCAGAATTAGGCCATTTGGCCCATTGCACCTTCTCCACCATCTCATCATGGCTGATCCAATTTTACTCTCAGCCCTGATCTCTTGCCTTCTCCCTTCATGCTCTGACCAATCAAGAATCTATCAACCTCTGCCTTAAATATACATTAAGATTTGACCTCCACAGCTGCCTGTGACAAATAATTCCACAGATTCAACACTCTCTGGCTAAATAAATTACTCCTCATCTCCATATCCTGAGGCTGTGTCCTCTTGTCTTTGACTCTCCATCATAGTAAACATCCTTTCCACATCCATTCTATCAATGCCTTTTACTATTCGATAAGTTTCAATGACTTCACCCCGGTTTCTTCTGAATTTTAGTGGATACAGGCCCAGAGCCATCAAACACTCTTCATATGACAAGCTATTCAATCCTGGAATCAGTTTTGTGAACCTCCTCTGAACGCTCTCCAGTCTCAGCACATCCTTTCTAAGATAAGTTGGCCCAAAACTGCTCACAATACTCCAAGAGAGATCTCACCAGTGCTTTACAAAGTCTCAGCATTACCAACTTGCTTTTATATACTAGTCCTTTTGAAATGAATGCTAACATTGCATTTGCCTTCCTCACCACAGACTCAACCTGCAAACTAACCTTTAAGGGAATTCTGCACAAGGGCCCCCAAGTGCCTTTGCATCTCAGATTTTTGTATTTTCTCCCAGTTTTGAAAATACTGAACCCTTCCATTTCTACCAAAGTGCATGACCATACACTTCCTGAAACTATATTCCATCTGCCATTTCTTTACCCATTCTCCTAATCTGAGTCTTTCTGTAGCCTCTCTACTTCCTCAAAACTACCTGCCCCTCCACCAATCTTAATATCATCTGCAAACTTTGAAACAAAGTTATCAATTCCATCATCCAAATCATCAACATATAATGCAAAAAGAATCCATCCCAACACAGACACCTGTGGAACACCACTGGTCACCGGCAGCCAACCAGAAAAGGTTTCATTTATTCCTACTCCTTGTCTCCTGCTTTATCCATACTAGAATCTTTCTTATAAGCAGCCTCTTGTGTGGTACTTTGTTAAAGGTCTTATGAAAATCCAAGTATGCAACATTAATTAACTCTCCTTTGTCTATCCTGCTTGATATTTCTTCAAAGAATTTCAACAGATTTGTCAGACAAGATTTCCACTTGATGAAACAATGTTGCTATGACCTATTTTATCATGTTCCTCCAAGTACCCTGAGATCTCATCCTTAATAATTGACTCCAATACCTTCCCAACCACTGGGATCAGACTAACTGGCCTATAGTTTCCTTTCTTCTGCCTCTCTCCCTTATTGAAGAGTGGAATGACATTTGCAATTTTCCATTCTTCTGGAATCATTCCAGAATCTAGTGATTCTTGAATGATCATTACTAATGCCTCTTCAAACTCTGCTTTCAAAACTTTAGGGTATACACCAACTGGTCCAGGTGACTTATCTACCTTCAGACCTTTCAGTTTCCCAAGAACTTTAGTCAAGTTATGGTAACTTCACACATTTCACGCAATACATGCCCCCGACACCTGGAATTTCCACCATACTGCTAGTGTTTTCCACAGTGAAGACTGATGCAAAATACTTATTCAGCTTGTCCTCCCTTTCATTGTGTCCATAACTACCTCTCCAGCATCATTTTCCAGCAGTCTGATTTCCATTCTCTCCTCTCTTTTACACTTTATATATCTGAACAAACTTCTGGCATCCTCTTTAATAGTATTGGCTAACTTACTTTTGCATTCCATCTTTACCTTCTTAATGCCTTCATTTGTTTTTTAAAATGTTCCCAATCTTTTAACTTCCCAATATTTTTTGCTGTATTACATGCTCTCTCTTTGACTTCTATGTTGGTTTTGAATTCTCTTGTTAGCCACAGTTGTGTCACCTTGCCTTTAGAATACTTCTTCCTCTTTGCAATGTATATATCCTGTGCCTTCTAAACTGCTTCCAGGAATTCCAGCCATTGCTGCTCTGCTGTCATTCCTGCCAGTGTTTTTGTTTTCCTATCAGTTCTGGCCAACTCCTCTCTCATGTACCGTAGATTCCGGACTACAGAGCACACCTGATTAAAAGCCGCTGGCTCTAATTTTAGAAATAAAATCAATTTTTTAATTGTAAAGGCCGCACCGGATTTTAGGCCACACCGGATTTTCGGCCGCAGGTGTCCCACGTTGTAATATGAGATATTTACACAGAAAGATATTACACGTGAGGATTTTTTAACTTTTAATTAAATCCATATGGTAACAAAAACAAATACATATTGCAAATGCTTTTTTTCGAACCGTGCCCGTAACGCGGCTACTTTTAAATATACGTTGCGTATACTTTTTTACTGAACAACATTCCAATATCTCCTAACGACTGGTAAAAAATATATATACTGCATCTTACCAGGAAAAGTTATTGATCGCCTTTAACTTAAAAGCAGCGTTCGCTCAGATCCAAAGCCGCTCGCGTAGCGCTCCCCCCTCCTTTCCGTTTATCGCAAACTGGCATTTTTCCCACAAGACACCGCGAAACCGGGTGTGACGTCATAGCATCCCGCGATGTAGTACAGAAAACAAATATAGTTAAAACTCTTCTAACTTTAACTAGAAAATGAATTACTAAGCGAAAATATTATAAACTAAATAACTGCCATAAGGCAGCACAATGCTTCGAGTGTTTTCCATGTTGATGAGGGTGAGTACAAATGACTGATTTACAATAATTTAATTGTGAAAGTGCGCTTGATTTATCGTACAATTTCATTGGACCTCTGTGAACTACTCATCAATTTTATTGGTCTACTGTTATGAGGCAAAATGTTTTTGGCGGCATGAAAAAAATCATGTATTAGCCGCTCTGGATTAAAGGCCGCAAAGTTCAAAGCTGTTCAAAATGTGGGAAAAAAGTAGCGGCTTAAAATCCGGAATCTACGGTAATTTCCTTTAATCCACAGTAGTTCTGATACACCTGACTTTAACTCATTCTCAAATTTCAGGATGAATTTGATCATATTGTGATCACTTTCCCCTAAGGGCTCTTTTACCTTAAGCTCTCTAATCAATTCATTGAACAACACTCAATCCAGAATAGCTGATCCTCTGGAAGGCTCAACCAAGAACTGCTCTAAAAGTTTTGTGGTCACTCTAGAAATTGTCCCTCCTGGAAGTCAGCACCAACCTGATTTTCCCAATCTGCCTGCATATTGAAGCCCCCCATGACTATTGTAACATTGCCCTTTTGGCGTGCATTTTCTATCTCCAGTTGTAACTTGTAGGCCACATCCTTACTACTGTTTCGGGGTCTGTATACAACTCCCATCAGGGTCTATTTAGCTTTGCAGTTTCTTAGCTGTATCCACAATGAACCAACACCTTCCAATCCTACATTACCTCTTTCTAATGATTTGATTTTATGAAGTTACTTAACAAGATAGGAGCCCATGGTACTTCAGGACAGGTACTAGCATGGAAAGAGGATTGGCTGATGAGCAGGAGGGAAAGTGTGGGAATAAAAGAGGCCTTTTCTGGTTAGGGTGTTGGTGACTAGTGGTGTGCTGCTGGGGCTGGTGTTGGAATTGCCTCTCTTCACATTATATGTCAATGATTTGAATGGCAAATGACACAAAGATTGGTGGAAGGCAGATAGTGTTGAGGAAGCCAAAGGACTTTGACAAATTAGGGGAATGGGCAAAGAAATGGCAGATGGAATATAATGTAGGGAAGTGCAAGGTCATGTACTTTGGCAGAAAGAAAAAACGCATGGACTGTTTTCTAAATGGAGAGAAAATTCAACAAACAGAGGTGTAAAGGGACTTGAAAGTCCTCATGCAGAATTCCCCAAAGGTTAATTTGCAGCTTGAGTTGGTGGTAAGGAAGCCAAATGCAACATTATTTCAACATTTATTTCAAGAGGGCGAGAATAAAAAAAACAAGGATGTAATGCTGAGCTTTTATAAGGCATTAGTCAGACCATATTTGAAGTAATGTGAGCAGTTTCTGGCACCTTTTCTAGGAGAAGATATACTGATATTGGAGCCAGTCCAGAGAAAGTTCACAAGAATGATTCAAGGAATGAATAGGGTTAGCCTATGAGTAGGGATTGATGACTCTGGGCCTGTGTTTACTGCAGTATGTGTGTGGGGGGGGGGGGGGGGGGTGGATCTCATTGAAACCTATTGACTATTGAAAGGCCCAGAAAGAGTGAATGTGGATTTATTTCCTGTAGTGGGGAATGTAGAACCAGATGGCACAGAGTCAGAGTTGAGGGATGTACTAAGAACAAAGATGAGGAAAACTTTCATTAGCCTGAGGGTGGTGAATCTGTGGAAATTATTGCCACAGATGGTTGTGCAGGCCAAGTCATTGGTTATATTTAAGGCAGTGGTTGATAGGTTCTTGATTAATCAGTACATTAAAGGTTGCAGGGAGAAGGCTGGAGAATGGGGTTGAGAGGGATAATAAATCAGCCATGATGGATTGGTGGAGCAGACAATACATGCCAATGTCTGATTCTGCTCCTATGTCTTATGCTCTTATGGAAAAATGTAAACTGCTGGAAAACATTTTAGGAAAACTCCCATCAAGCTCATTGGTCCCTGTTTTACTCAAGATTCAATTTTACTCTGTCCTTCCGCCCTGGTTCCAAGAATGGAAAACCTGATGCCCTCTCCCAAAGATTTCCCTCCTCTGAGACCGCTGAGGTCCCCGATGTCATCCTCCCTTCTCACTGTCTCGTGGGTGCAGTGCAATGGGACATCTAGTCCATTGTGCAAGCTGTTCAACGGTGAGGCAGCCCCTAGTCAATGCCCCACTAACCGTGTTTATCTTCCCCGCTCTGTCCGCTCACAGGTTTTGCAGTGGGTCATTCTTCCCGGTTATCCTGTCACCTGAAACCAAGCGTACTCAGGCCTTCATCAGTCAGTCGATCTGGTGGCCCTCCGTGGGAGATGACATCCACAATGCTGTCTCAGCCTGCTCAAGGCTAGAACTCTAACCAGTCACCCGCTGGTCTGTTACAACTTTTGGCTATCCCTAGGAGACCCTGGTCCCACATTGCCCTGGATTTTGTCACTGGTCTTCCCCCATCAGATGGTAACACCACCATTCATAACGTAGTTGATTGTTTCTCCAAGCTGGTACACTTCATTCCTTTCCCTGAACTTTCCTTGGCCAAAAAAACAGCTAAATTACTAATACTACATGTTTTAAAATTACATGGTTTACCTGTAGACATTGTGTAAGACAGGGGCCCTCAATTCACATCCAATTTTGGAGGCATCCTGTAATCTTCTGGATGCCTCTGAGTCTGTCTTCAGGATTCCACCCACAGACCAATGGCCAGACTGAGTGGGCCAGCGAACAGCTAGAGACTGTATTGCAGTGTCTGGTCTCCCAGAACCCCTCCACGTGGAGTCAGCAGCTACCCTGGGCCGAGTATGCCATAAACTCTCATCCTTCCTCATTCACTGGCCTGTCCCCCTTCGAGTGCCACCTTGGCGACCAACCTTCACTGTTTCCTGCCCGGGAGGAGGAGGTTGGCGTTCCATCTGCCGAGGCATTCCTCCGCTGTTGTCAGCAGACGTGGAGACGCACTCGCTCTTGCCCGTCTCTGTGCCTCTGCTAGGATCGATCGTCAAGCTGACTGCCATTGCTCCAAGGCCACATGTTACCGTCAGGGACAGCGTATGTGGCTTTCAACCCCAGACCTGCCCTTCGAGGTAGATTCCCACAAGCTCACCCCCCCCCCACCGCTTCATCGGCCCCTTTCCCATTGCTAAAGTCATCAGCCCTGCTGCCTTTCATCTCAACCTCCCCTCCACTCTCAGCCGCATTCATCCCACCTTCCACGTGTCCTGCATCAAGCCTTTCATGAGTCATCCTGTGTCCTGTCCTCAAACCCTGATGCCAGAGCACTGGAAAATTGCAAATGTCACTCCACTCTTTAAGAGAGGAGGAAGGCAGTAGAAAGGAAATTATAGACCAGTTAACTTGACCTCAGTGCTTGGGAAGATGTTAGAGTCAATCATTAAGGATGAGGTTGTGGAGTACTTGGTGACACAGGACAAGATAGGACAAAGTCAGCATGGTTTCCTTGAAGGAAAATCTTGTCTGATGAACCTGTTGGAATTCTTTGAGGAGATTACACACAGGATAGATAAAGGGGATGCAGTGAATGTTGTATATTTGGACAAGGTGCCACACATGAGGCTGCTTACCAAGAGCCCATGGTATTACAGGAACATTACTGGCATGGTTAGAGCATTGGCTGTTTGTAAGGAGGCAGCGAGTGGGAATAAAAACAATCCTTGCCTGGTTGGCTGCAGTGACTCGTGTGTTCGGCAGGGTTCAGTGTTGGGACCACTTCTTTTTATGCTGTATCTCAATGATGATGGAATAGATGGCTTTGTTGCCAAGTTTGCAAATAATACAAAGATTGGTGGAGGGGTCGGGAATGGTGAGGAAACAAATAGGCTGCAGAAGGACTTAGACAGATTAGGAGAATGGACAAGAGAGTGGCAAATGAAATACAATGTTGGAAAATACTTTAGTAGAAGAAATAAATGTGCAGACTATCTTCTAAATGGGGAGAAAATCCAAAATTCTGCGATGCAAAAGGACTTATGGAGAACACCCTAAAGTAGAGCCGGTGGTGAGGAAGGCAAATGCAATGTTAGCATTCACTTCAAGAGGCCTAGAATACAAGAGTAGGGATGCGATTCTGAGGCCTCACCTTGAGTACGCTAAACAGTTTTGGGCTCCTCATCTAGGAAAAGATATACTAGCATTGGAGATGGTTCAGATCAGGTTCACAAGGATGATTCCAGGAATGAAAGGGTTATCATACGAGGAATGTTTGTTAGCTCAGGGTTTGTACTCACTGGAATTTAGAAACCTTTTGAATATTGAAAGGCCTAGATAGAGTAGATGTGGGAAGGATGTTTGCCATGATGGGGGAGTCTAGGACAAGAGGGCCCAGCCTCAGGACAGAGGGGCATACATTTAAAACAGATGTGGACAAATTTCTTTAGCCAGAAAGTGGTGAATTTATGGAATTAATTACCACAGGCAGCTGTGGAGGCCAGGGCATTGGGTGTATTTAAGGCAGAGCTTGATTGGACATGGCATCAAAGGTTACAGGGAGAAGGGGAGTGGGGCTGAGTAGGGAGAAAAACATCAGCCATGATTAAATGGTGGAGCAGACTCGATGGGCCAAATGGCCTTATTCTGCTCCAGTGTGTTATGGTCTTATAAATGCACACTGCTCTTGGGACTTGGGAGTCAGAGGAATGGAAGTGAATGCATTGGCCAAATCCACTGCAGCATATCAGTTCTTCCCTTCCCTACAATGGTCATTACATCTGGGTCAGCTGTTGTGTGGGTGGGATTTGCTTATTCAGTTGCTTAAAGTCGATAACAATTCGTCATGACCTACCTCCCTTCCCCACCAGCCACATTGAGCTATTATAGGTAGATGCTGCCGGCTGGATAACACCCCCTCCCACCCCTTCAACAGGGCTCCTCATCTCCTTAGTGCCTACCAGGATGCAGTGCTGCTTGATGTTCACCACCTTGGCCAGAGGCAGGACGCTGAGAGGCTCCCACTTGGCCAGTCCCCACCAGTACCATTGTTCAAAGTAAAACATTCCCTACTGGTCTGTAGGAACCTATCTTTCACCCCATTCATACCCAAAATACACTTGGAATATGCACTGACATAGTAGGTCCTGGTTGTTCTGAGCTGATAGCTGCCCTTAATGTAACCTCCCAGGCTGGGATGAATGACCTTCCCAGTCTTTCTATCATCACGCAGGAGCAACATACCCCCTAATTTTTTAATGTATAGATGTGCGGACCAACCATTGCTCTGGGGAGGTAATTATTACGAGGCTTGACAACTGCGCAGCACTTTAAATGTTAATATTGACGTTATGTAAAAGAAAATACCAGCTGAGGAGCAGCGAAGGTTATGTGCGTGAAAACACTTCAGTTACTCTGCAGCCATATCCACGCAGTTTAGAGGGAACGATGTCCAGGGGGCTCTCTGCCATTCAGCATCACCTGGTATAATGGTGCGCTCAGCAACAGTATCAGCTAGTGCCATTCGTCATTGTATAGTTCCCTTTTCCCAGTGTACCAAAGTACGTCTGTAAGGCCTCAGATCTTCTGACTGCAAACATATGCGCCAGGAGCCTTGGCAATGCCCCATACTGGATCAGGGTGCGAGGGTGTCATCTGCTGCTCGAGTCCTACTGCTGATCCTTTCTCTCTCCCCCCATCCCCACCCTCATTGGTTGGGGAGTCAACAGGGCCTTTCCTCCCCACATAACCCTGGAACACCTCTCCCTTCTTGATTTCTTCTTCCTCCTCTTGTTTTACGGCGGTTGGCACTCAGCATTACCGCCACCTTCTGCTCCGGAGTGTGGATCAGAAGATAGGCTTACATTCTAAATCCCTTCACCCATTTTCACACACACATAATCTAATCTACACTTTATCCTTCCTTCTTTGGCCATCCTAGTACCCTATTCTTGCATATCCATCATATCCTATTTAAAAAAAACCTGTATCCCTTAAGAAAGCTAAAAGTACCCTGACCTGTGCCCTCTCACCCATGCCCAGTAACCCTTTTAATGTGAATTCCTGCATCCCCAGTTCCCTTAGATTAACTCTCATCAACTCTCTCAGTATCCCATACTTCCTGCCAACCCAGAACTACATGTTCCTCTGACTTCTCTTCCTGACATTCCTCACACAAACCTGTCTGGTGTTTCTGTATCATTTTCAATGTTTTGTTTAGTGCACAGTGCCTTAACCTAGTCCACACAGTTTCCTCTCTTCTGTACCCACTGCCTACCCTAGTGCCTGTAACACTCTTTTGTATTTGATATAAATGCCTCTCTTTCCCCTCTCTGTCCCATCTTTCTTGCTACATTTGGATGATTTTTCCCCAGATTACACACTTAGCCTCTGCTTTACTGATACTAATGTGCATTTCTATATTTTCTTTCTTTAACGTCCTCTTTACCAACTCATCCCTTCTTGATTTATTATGGTCTTTCCATAAAGCAACAAGGCAGTGGTGGGTACCCCTTTCCACCCATTCCTTCAGGATGCCTGCCTTGAGCATGGCTAAAAACATCTCCTTACGGGTCAGGTGCGGCCCCCCTCCCCCTCCATTCTGCCTCTCTGTCATTCTCACCCAGCTATAAACCCTGATCCGACCTCTCCAATCTACTATCCTTCTTTCTGCCAGCTCTATTTCCTTCAGGTGGGGGAGGGGGGTGGAGTTGTCACATTTACCAGGTACCCTACCATGGTCAAGATGAACTCTCGATCCTCCATTGGGCCATCCCCACCCTCATAAATCCCAATGCTCAGGCCCATTGGCAGAGAGACTTGGTCTCCTCCTCCTCTGTGTTCACTCTTCTTGAGGTTTTAAATCCCGGTGTAACAGGTGGCTATTACTCTCTCCCACAAAGTCCTTTCCTTCCCAGACATCTTCATAGGACATGGTATACCATAGTTTGATGACAATCCTCTCAGGATGCCCACTTCCTGGCCAGGTAAGATCACTCCACCTTCCTCCATGTCTGAGAGACCCTGCAGGCTGAGGGGCACTCGGAGAGGGAGAGTGGTCAAACCATGTTTCTGTGGATGTAGTACCCTAGCTGTTTATGCTTTCAAGGGCTGGGGACATAGGTAGGAGGGTGACTTTCCACCCTTTCCTCACAGTCCTTACCATCAACCCAAATGCCCTATCCTAGGTATCTGTGTCATTGCCTCATAAAATAGGAATGCTGATCTTCACTAGGCCCTGTTGTCAAATAGCCAATCAAGCTGCTTCCAGCTGCTGAACCTTGGCCAGGCGACAGACAATGTCAACACCCTTTTCCTCCATCTCCTCAGTCAAGGTCTGTGCCTCTCTTATCTGGGAACTCTCACCCCTGTAGTACGGACATGAGATGGTGTCCCATCCAGCATGTCCCAATCCATTGGCAAGCCATGGTTCGCCAGCAAATTGGCCAGGCTGCCAAAACCTGCAGAGATATTGGTCCAACCTGTTGCTTACTATTCTTTGTATGGGGATCTTTCTTACACTTAGTTTTAAGCATCCACCAGATTCTTTGCTGACTATGCCGAAGTGTCTTGTTACAAAGATGGTTTTCAGATTGGTTTGGTAAGGCAGAAAGACCCAAACTCCAATTATATGCCTTGAACTACACAACTTTGATTATTAGGACAGAACAGAGCAAGTATTAAAATACTTGTCTAAGTATGCCTGGGTCCCTCTTACTGTAGCACATTCTGTCAATCCGCGGTGCCATTTCCAAGAAACGATCCCAACCCTCCCAACGGCGCCACTTACATACTTTCCCCACTGATATGAAACACTGCAGTAGGTGGACCAATACATCAGCACCAGCTCAAACCACCGAACCAGAACAATTCGTCACTTGTTACCTTTCTACACAAGTTTCAACTCGTGCTCGCCTAACTTTCATGTTCCCACAGCTGTATTCTAATTGATCCATTGTATTCCCACAGTATATTGCACTTGCACGCAGTATGCTCAAGGCCACGGTGGGGAAACATTCGACAAGCACGAAGATGAACCCTTTATAATGTACTTGTGGTAATAATCTGGTCCTATCCTTCTGTATTACGTAGTTTTGTTTCCTGTTTCAGTTCAATGGATGATATTTATAACTGCAAATAACATGTTTGATTTTTGTAGAATATTTGCAGGCATTACATCCGAGAACTTGAGTTTTTCATCCATATGATATGTTTCTGCAAATAATTCAATGTCAAATAATCTGGTTGAAAATTAAGGCATGTAGAGATAGGATAATGTGGATGATGGGAAACAAGCAGGAGTTCAGGCAGTCTAATAATGAAAAAGCATGTGGAGGATGTGTACATATGCCTGTGTTTTAAAGTGCCTTATTATAAACTGTTGTTTCTGCATAAGTCCCTGTTGCATTTTAACAGAATCAACCAATGGCTTAATTTCAAAGGTCTACAGTCAAAACACGATAAGGAACCAAAATAATCTTGGTCACTGCAGAGAATTCTGTGGGTTCTCCAGCAAGTGTAATGTATCTGTAACACTCAGCAGCCAAATTTCCTACACAGCAACCCCCGCAAGTTGCTACGATACTGTCTATGTACTGGCTGCATATGGTAAAGGTCACAAAGCCTCAACTTTAACACGAATCTCCGGGGACAAAGTTCTGTTGGGTCTTAAAAGAGCATGGGAAACAGACCTGAGTGTGACTTTTGAGACAATTGAGTGGGACAAAATTTGCAAAAATGTCAAAACAATGTCAAGAGACCTGAGGGTGCGCCTTACTCAGCTTAAGATTCTACACTGTTTTTAATTGGACTCCAGCAAGGCCACATACCCCTGAATGTTGCCGCTGTGAGGCGGATAAAGGAAACTTAGTACATACGCTTTGGTCCTGTCCCAGAATTCAAGAATTTTGGATTATGATACATAAGTATATTGGTGAAGTTTCAGGTATTCAACTCCCTTCCTGCACCAGAGTTTTTGTCTTGGGAGACACACTTGGGTTACTTGGGCATAAACACTCTCAAAATTGGATCCAGACAAGTATAATGGTAGGAAGACAAATTATACTTAGAGGTTGGAGGAACTTGGGGGGAGTGGGCCACAGAAATAGCCAAAGTGGCAGCTTTTGAACGCATGTCTTACAAACAGTTTGATAGTTTGGACATCTATACACAAAAATGGGGCAAATACTTAGGCTTCCTAGGGGGAAAATAGTGGTGAAGCATATTGCTGAACGGCAGTTTATATTATTAGAGGTCTAAATAGACACACATGATTATTATATTGATATTTATTTCTGCCATGTTTTTTTTATTTTATGGATGATTTTAAGTTTTGTAAGCTATGATTTACATAATTTCACCACTGACTCAAGGGTTTGGGGAAAATTTGTAACAGAATTCAATAAAATTTAAATCATAAAAAACTGGCCAATTTCATACCATTTCCAGTAAATTATCATTTGTGGTCATAAGTGATGGCCTATTTTGTATATTTTCCCCTTTAACTTATAAAAGCAACCGTATCAAACTCATCCAGATGTCTTTAGATTAAATCAGGAAGTTTCACATGGTTAATTTTAGCCATAAGCCCATCTGGTATATATTTGTTCATTGGCTTCATCAGTTTAGTGGTGCAACTATTTCATTGCCTTAATTTATCATTTCCAACTAAGAATCATAATTATCTTCTCTTTCCTGTTTTTGTGCATTAAGTTAGATTGTTACAAAGGGAGTTAAAGTCCAAGACACTCTTCTGCAAAGTTACGTGGGTTTTATCAAACATTTGTTAAGTGAGCTTACATATGTAATGCATGTTTAAAGTATATCTGAAGAAGTTCCCCATAATTCAATTCCATTCAATACAGGTTTCCCCTGCTATCTGAAAGTAGAGCGTTCCTATGAAACCTTTTGTAAGCCGAAATGGCGTAAAGTGAAGAAGCAATTACCTTTAATTTATATGGGAAAAATTTTTGAGCGTTCCCAGACCCAAAAAATAACATACTAAATCATACCAAATCGCACATAAAATAAAACCTAAAATAACACTAACATATAGTAAAAGCAGGAATGATCTGATAAATACACAGCCTATATAAAGTAGAAATAATGTATGTACAGTGTAGTTTCACTTACCAGAATTGGGAAGGGTGGGTTGGCAAGTTTGCAGACGACACAAAGGTTGGTGGTGTTGTAGATAGTGTAGAGGATTGTCGAAGATTGCAGAGAGACATTGATAGGTTGCAGAAGTGGGCTGAGAAGTGGCAGATGGAGTTCAACCCGGAGAAGTGTGAGGTGGTACACTTTGGAAGGACAAACTCCAAGGCAGGGTACAAAGTAAATGGTGGCAGGATACTTGGTAGTGTGGAGGAGCAGAGAGATCTGGGGTATATGTCCACAGATCCCTGAAAGTTGCCTCACAGGTAGATAGGGTAGTTAAGAAAGCTTATGGGGTGTTAGCTTTCATAAGTCGAGGGATAGAGTTTAAGAGACAACTTAAACAATTTGCGATGTAATGATGCAGCTCTATGAAACTCTAGTTAGGCCACACTTGGATTTCTGTGTCCAGTTCTGGTCGCCTCACTGTAGGAAGGATGTGGAAGCATTGGTAAGGGTACAGAGGAGATTTACCAGGATGCTGCCTGGTTTAGAGGGTATGGTTTATGATCAGAGATTAAGGGAGCTAGGGCTTTACTCTTTGGAGAGAAGGAGGATGAGAGGAGACATGATAGAGGTGTACAAGATATTAAGAGGAATAGACAGAGTGGACAACCAGCGCCTCTTCCCCAGGGCACCACTGCTCAGTACAAGAGGACATGGCTTTAAGGTAAGGGGAGTGAAGTTCAAGGGGGATATTAGAGGAAGGTTTTTCACTCAGAGAGTGGTTGGTGCGTGGAATGCACTGCCTGAGTCAGTGGTGGAGGCAGATACACTAGTGAAATTTAAGAGACTACTAGACAGGTATATGGAGGAATTTAAGGTGAGGGGTTATATGGGAGGCAGGGTTTGAGGGTCGGCACAACATTGTGGGCCGAAGGGCCTGTAATGTGCTGTACTATTCTATGTTCTATGTTCTAAAAGCTCTGACTCTGTTTCCGTCACCCTTACGAGACACTGTGAGTTTCAGTTAGTGACCATATTCTGCATATCAAGTTGTATTTTTTTGCCTTCTGCTTTAAACCTCTGTCCCCTGGCCTGTGAATGAGAACAGCTTCCCTCTAAGTCCTGTGTACTATTTACCACCCTACCATCATACCAGTCGTAACCCTGTGTACCATTTACAATACCTACCCTCCATACCGTTTTTGCTCCTGAGTATCATTCACTACATTTCATCTCAAATCATTTCTTTCCCAAATACCTCCAGACATTAGGTCTCTTTAATCTTAATCTCTCCTCTTAGTCTTCATTATTTATAGTTTTTATAGTGAAAGGTTCTGCTCCACCGGAATGAATGAATTACAAAAAGAAAGGGATTATTTTACTCTGTGATCCAGTAAATTGACTGCTCTTGGATGTGAATTAAATGCAGTTTACAGAGATACTGGCTGAAATGTCAAAGTTTGAGATGCACAGAAATCAATAATTTTGTGTCACCAAAGAGCCAAGCAGAATGTCAAACTATAATTATTCTAGTAGTGGCTTCTGAAAAGTTGTTATGTAGATTAGTGACATTTCGGTGAATATTACATACACTAAGTAAACCTGCTGCCTCAGCAGGGCGTGAAGTAATTGTCAGATCTGGTTTTTCCCTCCATATCATGCATTAACTTTATTTTAACCCCTCTCCTATTTTCCTAAGTACGCTGCATGGAATAATCGCCCTACCCCGGTTACTAACTACCATGTCAGGAAGGACATTCCACATCACCGTCTTCAACAGAGACTGTCAGTGAACAATTCAAGTTGCAGAGCATTACGAAGTTTTATGTACAGAGGCACACTTAGTAATTTTTGGGGTTCAGGAACACATTTTCCTTCATCCTTAATGACACAGACATAATGTTAACATTTTGGATAGACAATGTTTGCATCAGTTGTAAAGAAACATCATAGGTCAGAAATGTGAATAGTTTTCAGCTATGTTGCCTGATGCACTGAATATTTATATATCAGATTCCAATATCTGTGGCTGTTCCTGTTTTTAAAGACTATCCTTAACTCAAATTCCATCCTACCGACCTTACAGGCAGTTCTTCCTCTCCTATACCCAACATACCAAAAGTGGATCATTCAGCACTTTGCAAGGACCATGTTAGTTTTAAGCAATGCCGTTTTTTTGGGAGTGGGCCAAGGTTAGAGTGGGGAGTTGGAGGCTTTGGCTCAAGAAGCTTTGCGGAGGAGAGGTGGAGGCTAAGGCAAGTTTTTTAAAATAATATTGCACAGTTAGAGCTGTGGGAATGCCAGTCAAGATAGGAAAGTGCTCCTCTTGTGGGACGTGGGAAGAAAGGGAGACCTCCAGTGTCCCTGCCAGTTACACCTGCAAGAAGTGCATCTATCTTCAGCTTCTTCCAGATTTTGGGGAACAGGATCTGGATGAACTCCAGAACATTTGGAAAGCTGAGGGGTTGACTATTCAAAGATACAGGGAAGTACTTGCACCTTCCTGACAACTGGGTGACCATCAGGAGGGGCAATGGGGATAGGTACCCAGTGCAGGGTATCTCAATGGCTGTTCCCCTCAGTAACAAGTATAATGCTTCTGATATTGTTGGGGAGAATGCAGGGAAAAGCTGTAGTGACCAGTTCTCTGGCATTGAGTGGTTCCATGGCTCAGAAGGGAAGGGGGGAAAGAGGAGAGCGGTGGTGATAGAAACTCAATAGTAAGGGGAACAGACAAAAGATTTTGTGGACATAGAGACTCCCGAATGGTTTGTTGCCTCCTAGGTGCCACAGTCAGGGACATATCACATTGAATCCACAGCATTCTTAAGGGGAGGGGGAGCAGTCAGAAGACACAACAATGACATAGCTAGGAAAAGGCATGAGGTCCTGAAGAGAAAACGTGAAGATGGCACTGATGAGTCGCAGTGAGGCTTTACAGGCAGCAAACAAAACTGCTAACTATTCTATTAATTACACCTGGATCACTGCAATCCACAGCCCATTATTTCCATTTGGAAGTTGCCCATTTGAACTGTCTGTGCAACCTGGTGTTTCTGCAGTATCCTGAAGGATTCAGCAAACTGGACTCTCGAGGATGTAGGTATGGCTGTGGTAGCCATTGCTGGAGTGGATCTGGAGCCAGATCAAAGTGGCGGGAGCAGGGTCCAGACCCAAGAGCAAAAAAAATGAACCGATGTTTGGCTGATTTCAGCGTCAAGCCAGATTTTAAAAAGTCAAGCTGGAGAGCAAATGACGAACCAGTGTTCAGCTCACTACTCCGCCTCAGCATCGAACTGTCTCCATGGCTGTGGCCTGCAGCCATTGGGCTTCTGGACTCACTTCACTCACTTCAGCTCTGAACTGGCTCCATGGCTGTGGACTTACTTTCGGGGAACTCTGCGGTTCATGTTCTGTGTGTTATTTGTTTACTTTTTCGTTATTTGCATGAATTGTTCTTTTTTTTACACATTGGGTGTTTGACTGTCCTTGTTGTGTGGGTTTTCTTTTAATGGGCTGTATTGTGTTTCTTTGTGGCTGGCTGCTAGAAGATGAATCTTATGGTTATATGTGATATACATACTTTGACAATAAATGTATTTTTAACTTTAAGGACATAGGTAGGAATCTAAAAACCAGGATTTCAGGAGTGGTAATCTCTGGTTTGCTGTCTGTGTCAGTGACAGTAAGAATAGGTTGATTTGGCAGACGAATGTGTGGCTGGAGTATTGCTTTAGCGGGCAGGGTTTCAGATTTGTACATCAATGGGATCTCTTCTGAAGGTATGAGACTTACGGTGGGCATACTATTGGAGAAGGTTCTTAGAGAGAGGGATTTGGAGAAGCATAGTCTGATTAGGGATAGTCAACATGGCTTTGTGAGGGGCAGCTCATGCTTCATGAGCCTGGTTGAATTATTCGAGAAAGTGACACAACGTTGATGAAGGCAGAGCGGTGGAAATGGTGAATATGGATTTTAGTAAGGAATATGACAACGTTCCACGTGGTGGGCTCACTCAGAAAGTGAGATCCAGGGAAACAGTTGTATAGATCCGGAATTGGCTCGCACACAGGAAGTGGTGGGTGCACATTCCGCCTGAAGGTTGATGACCAGTGCTGTTTGGCAGGGATATGATCTGGGACCCCTGTTCTTTGTGAGTTTTATAAATAACAAGGGTGACAAAGTTGTAAGGGTGGGTTAGTAAGTTTGCGAACTGCACAAAGTTTGCTGGTGGTGTGAATAATGTAACAGGTTGTCATAGGTTACAACAGGACATTGACAGGATGCAGAGCTGGGCTGAGAAGTGGTGTATGGAGTTCAGTCTGGAAAAGTGTGAAGAGACTCACTTGGGAAGATTGAACTGGAAGACAGAATACAGGGTTAATGGCAGGATTCTTAACAGTGTGAAGGAGTATAGGGATCTATAGATGTGAAGCCCAAGATTCCTCAGGGTCCTCGGCGATTTGACAGGATGGTTACATTCAAGTGCCTTGCCGTTCGGTGTGGGTGATCATGTCTCTCCATCCATCACGGTCCCTGACCCTCTGAATTGTAGTTGTTGCCTCCCCTGTTTCTAACCGTGATGTTAATCCATCTCTCATTCTCTGGCTGCCTCTGCTTCTTTTCCCTTCCAGCTTTCCAGTTGGAACTAAATGTTCTAATGTCTCTCTTCGCATGATGTGTCCAAAGGATTTTGATTGCTGTTTTCTGCTTTGCTTAAGTAATGTATGTTTTCTTTTTGTTCTCTGTAGAACTTCTTCGTTGGTTATCCTGTCCATATATGATATGCAGAGCATTCTTCTGAGGAACCACATCTCTGCTGCATTGATTCTTTTTTCCATTGCATTTGTGATGGTCCATGACTCGCAGCCATTCATCAATATAGGAAGAACGTAACAGCTGAGAGTTCTAAGGCGGATGTCAATTGCTATTTTCCTGTTCATTAGGATGTTTCTCATTTCCGTAAATGCCATTCTTGCCATTGCTATTCTTGCTTTTATGTCTGTTTCACATTTGCCATCAAATGTTACCATGATCCAAGGTACTTGAAGTTGTGAACTTGTTTCAGGATTTCATTTCCCAATACAATCCTACAGTTTGGGATATCAGGTTTCTTTGATATTACCATTACTTCAGTTTTCTCTTTGTTTAAGGTTAGGCCAAGTCTTTCACTCTCTGTGTTGATGATAGTTACTAGTTTCTGTAAATTTACTTCACTGTTTGCTGTCAGTACTGTATCATCCGCATAGCGGAGGTTGTTGATATTGTATCCTCCTATACTTATTCCAGGTAGGCCTTGTATGGTTCTCATGATACTTTCACTGTACAGGGAGAACAGGTCTGGTGATAGAACACAACCCTGTCTGACTCCTTGCTTTATCAGCTGATATTCACCAATCTCGTCTATCCGTATGGCTGCACTTTGTTGCCAGTAGAGATTCCTGATTATTCTTCGATCTTTTCTGTCGATATTAATATCTTTAAGCTTTTTCATGATGACTTGGTGTTTCACTGTGTTAAAGGCTTTTGTGTGGTCAATGAAACAGAAGTATAGGCCTTTTTGTACTTCTATTGACCTTACGATAATATTCCTGAGAATATAAGTGGTATTTGATATTCCCTTGCCTTTGACAAAGCCACACTGTGCTTCACTGATCTCTGGTTTAATTTTGTTCCTTATTCTGAGCATGATGATTCTAAGTAGAATTTTTGTGAGGTGGCTCATTAAACTAATTGTTCTGTGTTGTCCACACTCTGTTGCACCTGGTTTCTCTGGCAGTGCAATGAATACTGGCTTTAAAAGATCTTCTGGTACAGTGTCGGTGCTGTGCAATCGCTCAGCAAAAGAAGGTGTAAGGTGCTCCTTCCATCTGATAGCCTACAGGTCACCCTTGGGCAAGGTGTAGTACCTGTTTAGCCTCCCAATCAGGGTCACGTGAAGCCATGGTTTGCAGATGGTGGATGGTTTTACAAGCAAATTCTACAGTTGGAATTTATGGTTGTAAAACTAAAAATGCCGGGCAGATAAATCTGCTGATCAATGGCCAAGGTTGTCCATCCAGTATGGACACTACAACTGAAGAAGGCAACGGGCAACCACTTCAGTATTCCTCCCTAGTACAATCATGAACTCAAATCAACGTCAGGTTGGTTAATGTATTGGCTTTCTTTAGTCAGGGTATTGTGTTCAACAGCCACTAGGTAACATGGTAGCCCTATTAAACTATGGTTAGACCACAGGTCTGGTTGCCTCATTTTAGGAAGAATATGGACACCTTAGAGAGGGTGCAGAGGAGATTTACTAGGATGCTGCCTGGATTAGAAAGCATGAACTATGAGGATAAGTTGAGTAAACTGGGGCTTTCTGTTTGGTAAGGAGGAGGATGAGAGGTGACTTAATGGAGATATACAAGGTGATACGAGGCATAGATCAAGTGGACAGCTAGAGACCTCTCCCCTAGGCAGAAACAGCTAATACAAGGAGGCATTACTTTGATGTGTTGGGAGGAAAGTATATGGGGAACATCATAGGTAGTTCTTTTATAGGAGTAAAAAAGGAGTGATGGTAGAGACAAATACATTAGGGCATTTAAGATAATCTTAAATAGCATGTGGATGAATGATAAATGGAAGACTCTGTAGAAGTAAAGGGTTAGATTGGCCTTGGGCTAGGTTAAAGTGTTGACATATCATAGGGCAAATGGCCTGTCCTGCACTATCTTCTGTTCTACATTCTAGACTTCCCATCCCTCACATGAAGAGATACAGCTCTTCAGCCCATAAAATCTATGCCAACATTATCATCTTCACAGTCCATCACTTCCCTGCCACCCCCAGGTTCTACCATTCATCTCTACATGAGGAGAACTTCACAGCGGCGCCTTCACCTGCCACGCTGTTTGTTTTTGAGATGTGGAGGAGGAGCCTGGAGTATCCATGTGGTCAAAGGGAGAAGGTGCAGACTCTGTTCAGAATGCATCAGAGCTCAGGAATATACCTGGGTTCCTGGAACTGCAAGTAGCTGCTGTAGTAGCTGTGTCACCCCTTTCAGAATTCAAAATTCCCATTGTATTCAACCTTAAGCTTCCTTCACCCACAATATCTTCTCCCCTGTCACAGCCTCTTTCCATGCAACTGCAACATTTGCCATTTTACCTCCTGTCTGCTTTCTAGGGCCCTAAACACTCATGTAAAATTGTGACTCAACTGCACCTCTTATATTGTATTCACTACTCAATTACTTAAAGGACTAAATCATCTCAATTTTATCTTGCTTTAAATATGTACAACCTCAAATATGTATAACTTTTATAAATTGAATTATGTTACAGGTGTCCATCACTTTACGAAAGTTCACTTTACACCGCTTCATTTTACGAAAAAAGGCACCCGCTTTAAACTTGTGCTTACCCGAAGAAAGACTACCATGACCGTGAATCCTTGCGCAGGCAGGTGTGTGCACGTTAATAAAAATCACAAGAAGTAGAGGTCCCAGAACAATCTTTGTGGGACACCACTAGTCACAACCCTCCAATCTGAATGTACTCCTTCCACCACGACCCTCTGCCTTCTGCAGGCAAGCCAATTCTGAATCCACCTGGCCAAACTTCCCTGGATCCCATGCCTTCTGACTTTCTGAATAAGCCTACCATGTGGAACCTTGTCAAATGCCTTACTAAAATCCATGTAGATCACATCCACTGCACTACCCTCATCTATATGCCTGGTCACATCCTCAAAGAACTCTATCAGGCTTGTTAGGCATGATCTGCCCTTCACAAAGCCATACCGACTGTCCCTGATCAGACCATGATTCTCTAAATGCCCATAGATTCTATCTCTAAGAATCTTTTCCAACAGCTTTCCCACCACAGACGTAAGGCTCACTGATCTGTAATTACCTGGACTATCCCTACTACCTTTTTTGAACAAGGGGACAACATTCGCCTCCCTCCAATCCTCCGGTACCATTCCCGTGGACAACGAGGACATAAAGATCCTAGCCAGAGGTTCAGCAATCTCTTCCCTTGCCTCTTGGAGCAGCCTGGGGAATATTCCGTCAGGCCCCGGGGACTTATCCATCCTAATGTATTTTAACAACTCCAACACCTCCTCTCCCTTAATATCAACATGCTTCAGAACATCAACCTCACTCATATTGTCCTCACCGTCATCAAGTTCCCTGTCAGTGATGAATACCGAAAAGAAGTATTCATTGAGGACCTTGCTCACTTCCACAGCCTCCAGGTACATCTTGCCACTTTTGTCTCTAATTGGTCCTACATTCACTCCTGTCATCCTTTTGTTCTTCACATAATTGAAGAATGCCTTGGGGTTTTCCTTTACCCTACTCGCCAAGGCCTTCTCATGCCCCCTTCTTGCTCTTCTCAGCCCCTTCTTAATCTCCTTTCTTGCTACCCTATATTCCTGAATAGATAGATAGATAGATAGATAGATAGATAGATAGATACTTTATTCATCCCCATGGGGAAATTCAACATTTTTTTCCAATGTCCCATACACTTGTTGTAGCAAAAACTCATTACATACAATACTTAACTCAGTAATAATATGATATGCATCTAAATCACTAACTCAAAAAGCATTAATAATAGCTTTAAAAAAGTTCTTAAGTCCTGGCAGTTGAATTGTAAAGCCTAATGGCATTGGGGAGTATTGACCTCTTCATCCTGTCTGAGGAGCATTGCATCGACAGTAACCTGTCGCTGAAACTGCTTCTCTGTCTCTGGATGGTGCTATGTAGAGGATGTTCAGGGTTTTCCATAATTGACCGTAGCCTACTCAGCGCCCTTCGCTCAGCTACCGATGTTAAACTCTCCAGTACTTTGCCCACGACAGAGCCCGCCTTCCTTATCAGCTTATTAAGACGTGAGGCGTCCTTCTTCTGATCCTTGATCAGACCCATCTGATCCTTGCTTCCTAAACCTCATGTATGCTGCCTTCTTCCACCTGACTAGATTTTCCACTTCACTTGTCACCCATGGTTCCTTCACCCTACCATTCCTTATCTTCCTCACCGGGACAAACTTTTTAAATAGAATACATAATTCAAATTCTGATGTTCTAATGTTTCCTAAACTATTTTAAAAGAATTGTGTAATATATAATATTTTGCTGATCATGTGCTGTTTCCAAATGTGTGTGCTGAAAGATCAAAATACAGGCTATGATAGGATTTCATCCCTATTATTTGCTTGTAACTCCAGCAATTTGCAAGTTGGAAATGTGGCTGTAAACTGAATTCCTGGGAGACAGAAGATTCCTGCAGTTTTGAAATAGTCAACAAATCCATATCCACTTGTCTTCTAAAGGTTTGTTTGTATTTCTGGGCTGTACAAACATTCAGTGGTCACTTTATTATGTACCTCCTCTACCGAATAATGTGGCCACTGTGTATGTTCGTGCTCTCTTGCTGCTGAAGCCCATCCATTTCAAGGTTCAAATGTTGTGCATTGAGTCGTTCTTCTGCACACCAACATTGTAATAAGTGGTTATCTGAGTTACTGCCGCTTTTTTTGTCAGCTTAAACCAGTCTGGCCATTTTCCTCTGACCTTTCTCATTAACACAGCATTTTCACGCACAGAACTGGATGGTTTTTATTTTGCTCACCATTCTCTGTAAACTCAAGAAGACTGCTCTGCGTGAAAATCCCAGCAGACTAGCAGTTTCTAAGATACTCAAACCACCCTCTCTGGCGCTAACAATCATTCCATGCTCAAAGTCACTTAGATCACATTTCTTCCCCTATTCCGATGCTGGGTCTGAGCATCAACTGAACCTCTTGACCACGCCTGCATCCTTTTCTGCAATGAGTTACTGCCGCATGATTGGCCAATTTGATATTTTCATTAACAAGCAGCTGTAATTAATAAAATGGCCACTAATTGCAGTCTGGTTATTGTGACCTGGGGTGAATCTGTAGTCTGTTTTCAGTATAATGATCACAGTTGACCATCACTGATCAAAATTGCTTGAGATAAGCCTTAATATTTTTCAATCCTATTTTAACAACTTGAACAGAATATGGAGCAAGATTAATGTTAAGTATATCATAGGAAACAAATTTTATTTTTTTATTTTACATATTTGTACATAACATTTCCAGATAACATTTCTGAATCCAGTTGACTGAAATTATATTAACACACTTTAAAATGGTCATCAGTTCATCAACATTTACAAAATGTTGAAAACCTGTTGTGATCTAATCACCAATAGCTACAACTTCACTACAAGGCAGGCATGTATTCTTTGACTTTAATAGCACCTTTAAATAAAGTTTATTTGTTTAAAACTACCATCTGTGAAGAATAAAAAGAGGCCCATGGTAAAATACTGTTTAACTAAAATTGAAGGAGTCAGAAGTCAGCTGCTTTTAACTACATTATATATCTTCCAATCCTGCTCTTTTACTATTTTGCATATCAGTTACCAACATTTTACTGAAATGCCTGATACAACTCAGTGACAAATGTAATCATATTAAAATAAATTATACAGGAAGCATAGGCCAATCACTGGACATAAAGCTTCAAACAGTACCAATGACTAACACTGATTTTCTTCAAGTGCACCATCTTGAGCGTCAGCATTTTACAACCACAGAAGCAAAATAAAATCTAGCTTTTTTTCCCCTCCAGCTTCGTTGCTTGTTGGAGGGTTTCTCAGTTTCACTTGGTTGTTGTTTTCTCTGCCATGTGCTTTTGCTGACTTTCAGCATGTCTGGGGAATAGGAAAGAGAAGTCAAAGGTTTCACCAATGTAATGTCACTTTTTAGTAATATGGTGCACTTTTAAATGTCTTTTAAAGAAAGCTTTTTAATAAAACTCATAAAATCAATTTTAGTTCAGACTTGAATGATGGATGTCAAAGGCGACTGGCAATCTATTGCTGGTGGTCAGCTTTCCGGTCAGATGACAAATAATCTTTCAGCCTCACCATATCTGATTCAAAAAAAGGAAGTTAATTTTAGGAGTCCCAGAAACTGGCTTAATTAACTGTTCTCTTTCCAGATGCCTGGACACAATGAAGACCAATTAAATTACCAAAATTACTAAATTATCAGTTACATTTCTTAGCTACTTGCAGGATAAAATAAAACGGAAGTGCACAGTTGTAACATCTGGGCCAGAATGGCTTTTGAGAACTAAGTTGGGCAAAGTCAGTGAGACTGTTATTCATTACAGGTCAATAAAGCACAGAATCAGATTCTTCAGCCCACCAACAGATATGATCGAGATGTTTAAGAGGTTCTTGGGCACATTAAAATGCAGAGGATGAAGAGGTGGATGGACCATGCTCAGGTAGAATATTTAATTTGGTGCAATTAACTTAATTAGATTAGCACATCATAGGTCTGTTCCTTTGTTGTACTGTTCTATGTTCACGCCAATCATCAAGTACCCATCTACAACCAATCCCAATTTCCACTGCTTAGTGCAGAAACCTTCTATATCTTGGTGATTTACAAACGTAAGTGCTCGTCTTTTTTTAAAAATACAAGTTTATGGAGTATCTACTGTCACCATCTCTTCAGGCAATGCCTTCCAGATTCCAAGCATTTGTTATGTGAAAATGGCCTAACAAGTCCACTAGTATTTACATTAAACTCACAGCCCTCTTGAATAAATGAACCACATTTGATGACATGTGGCATTTCTCCTGTGGTGAGCAGAGGTTTCTGTCAGAGACCCAGACACTGTCTCTTGCCTCCCAAAGCAACCTGGAGTAGAATAATGGTGTTTTCACAAAGCCACGGGTGTAGCAGCATGCGGCATTACACTTTACATAAAACTTGTATCATTTATACATAAATAATGTGTAGAGCAAATACACTTCATATGGAAGTTTTTATCAAGCTGTAATGATAGCATGGCATTGCACAGTAAAGATAATCTATGTCCAAGGCACAGGAAATGGGGCCCCGGTGACCAGATATTGGACCATTCTGCTTTTTTTAGTGTGTTTTGGAGATCTGCAAATTCAAACAGACAGACTGTCCGAGATGTAATCTGACTGGTCATCTTGTGACTTCTCAGTATTCTGTGCAAAGTGAATCGAATACTGATTCTTTTTAATAACCGCACAACGTAGTCCTCTCTTGGAAATTGTAAGGCATACGCTACTGGCTGGAATGCTTCATCCTTTGAGGTGCATTTGTCTTTCCACTTATCCGATTTGAAGTTTCGATCACAAGTCACTTAGGTATGAAAAGAGTTTATAGCAAGGTAGGGAAGATTTGTTGTGAAGTACAGGCCCTGTCAGCACAGCAAAGTCAAGATGCTCAAATGAATGACATGGAGATTCTCTCTTAGGGTAAGTGTGACTGATTGGATCTGAGAACAGTCAGGGTATATAGTGTTGGATTTTAGTAAGTTGTGCTTAACACATGTGCTGTTGATCCTTTGACCTTGAACCAGCGTCGGCAGGATGGTAGGTGAGAGCAGTGGAATGCTTCTTTGCAAGATGTGTTAAGTCAGGGAACCTTATGGATGTGGGAAGTGTACCCAGGGGCACCTCCTAACGGACTCTGTCAAAGAAATGAAAGTGCAGGTACTCTGGATCATCTGACAGGCCTCATGAGGGCTTCATAGATGAGAGCTTTCATGAGGTGGTCACATCCCCAGTGCAGCTTCGGGTAGGTGGTGGCCACAAGGAGAAGTAACTGCAGCAGGCAGTCGGTTCCTCAGTGGCTGTTCCCCTCACAGACAGGTATAGCTCTGGAGACTGTTCCTTCAGAGGCTAGCAGCAGCAGCCAGGTCTCTGCAACTGAGACTGGCTCTGACGCTCAGCAGGAAAGTGTATACAGTCATTCAGGGTGATAGTGGCAGCAGAATCTCTGGGAAGGTCAGAAAGACAGGGGTCTGTGGCCACACAGAAGAGGCCAGGATGGAGTGTTGGCTCCCGGGTGCCATTGTCAAAGTATGTCTCTGAGTAGATGCTGACAATTCTCGAAATGGAGGGTGAACAGATAGAGGTTGTTGACCACATGGGTACAAACAACATAGGCAGATCAAGGAATGTGGTCTTGCAGAATGAGTCTAGGTAAGAAATTAATATCAGGACGTCCTGGGTGGTGATCTCCGGATTACTCCCAGTGCCAGGAATAGAAGGACAGGGAAATTACTGTGTGATTAAAGAGCTGGTGCAGGGAGCAGAGATTCAGGCATCTCTTCTGGCGAAGAGGCAACCTGTACCAGATATCCACGCAGAAAGGCTGCCAGGGAGGGTTTAAACTTGATTGGCAGGGTGGTGGGACTCGAGAAAGGGAGGTCAGAGAGTTGACAGGGGTACATGCAGCATCCAAAGTCTGTAAGCCTAGTAATCAGGGTACCTTAATTACAATAAAAGGGTAATTAGGACAACTGCTTTAAATCGCATCTGTAAGAATTGTATGCTGTTTTTTTAAATATCATTTCCTGCATGGGTTCATTCCAATTTGAAGCACATTGTGGAAAGACATCCATCTCCATCCTCTCTTTATATGCCCTTGAAACAGCAATATCTGTGAGGCTGAAGTTTTTGTTAATATTGGTAAACATTTAGTAGATACAATACTATATGATATCAACTCTGCAACGTCGCTTTTTATCTCGAGATTCTCTATATGTCCAAGACTTTTGCTACAGCTTTATAACCATATAACCATATAACAATCACAGCACGGAAACAGGCCATTCCGGCCCTCCTAGTCCGTGCCGAACTCTTAATCTCACCTAGTCCCACCTACCCGCACTCAGCCCATAACCCTCCACTCCTTTCCTATCCATATACCTATCCAATTTTACCTTAAATGACACAACTGAACTGGCCTCTACTACTTCTACAGGAAGCTCATTCCACACAGCTATCACTCTCTGAGTAAAGAAATACCCCCTCGTGTTTCCCTTAAACTTTTGCCCCCTAACTCTCAAATCATGTCCTCTCATTTGAATCTCCCCTACTCTCAATGGAAACAGCCTATTCACGTCAACTCTATCTATCCCTCTCAACATTTTAAATACCTCGATCAAATCCCCCCTCAACCTTCTACGCTCCAATGAATAGAGACCTAACTTGTTCAACCTTTCTCTGTAACTTAAGTGCTGAAACCCAGGTAACATCCTAGTAAATCGTCTCTGCACTCTCTCTAATTTATTGATATCTTTCCTATAATTCGGTGACCAGAACTGTACACAATATTCCAAATTTGGCCTTACCAATGCCTTGTACAATTTTAACATTACATCCCAACTTCTGTACTCAATGCTCTGATTTATAAAGGCCAGCGTTCCAAAAGCCTTCTTCACCACCCTATCTACATGAGACTCCACCTTCAGGGAACTGTGCACTGTTATTCCTAGATCTCTCTGTTCCACTGCATTCCTCAATGCCCTACCATTTACCCTGTATGTTCTATTTGGATTATTCCTGCCAAAATGTAGAACCTCACACTTCTCAGCATTAAACTCCATCTGCCAACGTTCAGCCCATTCTTCTAACCGGCATAAATCTCCCTGCAAGCTTTGAAAACCCACCTCATTATCCACAACACCTCCTACCTTAGTATCATCAGCATACTTACTAATCCAATTTACCACCCCATCATCCAGATCATTTATGTATATTACAAACAACATTGGGCCCAAAACAGATCCCTGAGGCACCCCGCTAGTCACCGGCCTCCATCCCGATAAACAATTATCCACCACTACTCTCTGGCATCTCCCATCTAGCCACTGTTGAATCCATTTTATTACTCCAGCATTAATACCTAACGACTGAACCTTCTTAACTAACCTTCCATGTGGAACTTTGTCAAAGGCCTTGCTGAAGTCCATATAGACTACATCCACTGCCTTACCCTCGTCAACATTCCTCGTAACTACTTCAAAAAATTCAATAAGGTTTGTCAAACATGACCTTCCACGCACAAATCCATGCTGGCTACTCCTAATCAGATCCTGTCTATCCAGATAATTATAAATACTATCTCTAAGAATACTTTCCATTAATTTACCCACCACTGATGTCAAACTGACAGGTCTATAATTGCCAGGCTTACTTCTAGAACCCTTTTTAAACAATGGAACCACATGAGCAATACGCCAATCCTCCGGCACAATCCCCGTTTCTAATGACATCTGAAAGATCTCCGTCAGAGCTCCTGCTATCTCTACACAAACTTCCCTCAAGGTCCTGGGGAATATCCGGTCAGGACCCGGAGATTTATCCACTTTTAAATTTCTTAAAAGCGCCAGTACTTCCACCTCTTTAATTGTCATAGGTTTCATAACTTCCTTACTTGTTTCCCACACCTTACACCATTCAATATCCTTCTCCTTAGTGAATACCGAAGAGAAGAAATTGTTCAAAATCTCTCCCATCTCCCTCGGCTCCACACATAGCTGACCACCCTGATTCTCTAAGGGACCAATTTTATCCCTCACTATCCTCTTGCTTTTAATATAACTGTAGAAGCCTTTCGGATTTACTTCCACCTTATTTGCCAAACCAAACTCGTAACTTCTTTTAGCTTTTCTAATCTCTTTCTTAAGTTTCCTTTTACATTCTTTATATTCCTCGAGCAATTCCTTTACTCCATGCTGCCTATATCTATTGTAAACATCCCTCTTTTTTCGAACCAAGTTTCTAATATCCCTTGAAAACCATGGCGCTTTCAAACCTTTAACCTTTCCTTTCAACCGAACAGGAACATAAAGATTCTGTACCCTCATAATTTCACCCTTAAATGACCTCCATTTCTCTATTACATCCTTCCCATAAAACAACTTGACCCATTCCACTCTCTCTAAATCCCTGCGCATCTCCTCAAAGTTAGCCTTTCTCCAATCAAAAATCTCAACTCTAGGTCCAGTCCTGTCCTTCTCCATAATTATATTGAAGCTAATGCTATTGTGATCACTGGACCCGAAGTGCTCCCCAACACATACATCTGTCAGCTGACCTATCGCATTCCCTAACAGGAGATCCAACACTGCCCCATCTCTAGTCGGTACTTCTATGTATTGTTGCAAAAAGCTATCCTGCACACATTTCACAAACTCTAAACCATCCAGCCCTTTTACAGAATGAGCTTCCCAATCTATGTGTGGAAAATTAAAATCTCCCACAATCACCACCTTGTGTTTACTACAAATATCTGCTATCTCCTTACACATTTGCTCTTCCAACTCACGCTCCCCATTAGGTGGCCTATAATACAATCCTATCAGTGTTACTACACCTTTCCCATTCCTCAATTCCACCCAAATAGCCTCCCTAGAGGAGCTCTGTAATCTATCCTTCCAAAGCACCGCCATAAGATTTTCTCGGACAAGCAATGCAACACCTCCTCCTCTGGCCCCTCCTACTCTATCACACCTGAAGCAACTAAATCCAGGAATATTTAGTTGCCAATCACACCCTTCCTGCAACCATGTTTCACTAATAGCTACAACATCATAATTCCAGGTATCAATCCACACTTTAAGCTCATCCACCTTTCTTACAATGCTCCTAGCATTAAAATAGATACATTTAAGATACTCTCCACCTCCTCCTCTCTTTTCATCCCTAGCAATGCATTCAAATTTATTATCCTTTTCTTTCTTCTCCCCTACAACTTCGGGCTGAGCGCATCCCTCCTCCATCACCTGCCTGTCCTCCCTCACACACGGTCTACTTACTTGCTCTACTGGTGAACTAACCTCCTCTCCCATAGTTTCCTCAAATTGATTTCCGCCCCCCCATCTTACTAGTTTAAAGTCTGCCCCGTAGCCCTAGCAAACCTCCCCGCTAGGATATTGGTCCCCCCAGGATTCAAGTGTAACCCGTCCTTCTTGAACAGGTCACGCCTGCCCCAGAAGAGGTCCCAATGATCCAGAAACTTGAATCCCTGCCCCCTGCTCCAATCCCTCAACCACGCATTCATCCTCCACCTAATTCCATTCCTACTCTCACTGTCGCGTGGCACAGGCAGTAATCCCGAGATTACTACCTTTGCAGTCCTTCTTCTTAACTGCCTTCCTAACTCCCTATACTCTCGTTTCAGGACCTCTTCCCCTTTCCTACCTATGTCATTGGTACCTACATGTACCACGACCTCTGGCTCCTCACCCTCCCACTTCAGGATATCTTGGACGCGATCAGAAACGTCCCGGACCCTGGCACCAGGGAGGCAAACTACCATCCGGGACTCCCGATCACCTCCACAGAACCGCCTGTCTGAACCCCTGACTATTGAGTCCCCTATTACTATGGTCCTCTTTCTTCTATCCCTACCCTTCTGAGCTACAGGGCCGTCCTCTGTGCTGGAGGCCCGGCCACTGTCACTTCCTCCAGGTAGGCTGTCCCCCCCAACAGTACTCAAACATGAGTACTTATTGTCAAGGGGTACAGCCACTGGGGTACTCTCTAGTACCTGCCCCTTCCCCTTCCTGACCGTGACCCACCTATCTGCCTCCCGTGGCCCCGGAGTGACCACCTGCCTGTAACTCCTCTCTATCACCTCCTCACTCTCCCTGACCAGGCGAAGGTCATCGAGCTGCAGCTCCAGTTCCCTAATTCGGTCCCTCAGGAGCTGCAGTTCGGCGCACCTGGCGCAGATGTGGACGTCCGGGAGGCTCGGAGACTCCAGAATCTCCCACATCCGACACCGAGAACAACAAGCTGCCCTCACACTCATACTTCCCGAATAACTGAAAATAACAAGAACTAAAAGATAAGCCTACTGTGCCCTCTTCCGCCTAAGCCCTCTGAGCCCAAGCCCTACACTCTGCTCCCGGCTCACTCCGCTGTGCATGGGACGTTATGTCTGAACAACCTTCTGGACTTTTTCAAAGAGGCAGCCAAGGGGATAGATGAAGGTAAGACAGTGGATCGTTTATCCACTGGGCATTAGAAAGGCTACTGACAAGGTCCTGCATGGCAGGCTGATCTAGAAATTAGACTGTATGGGATTCAGGCGGAGCTAGTGAGGGGGATTCAGAATTGGCTTGACGATGTGCAGCACAGAGGGTGCTGGTCAAATGTCAATTCTATGAGTGAAGATGTGTTACTAGCAGGTTGCTCCAGGGCTCATTGCTGGGAACTTAAGTTATTCATTATGTATGCAAATGGCTTGAAAATGAACGTACAAGGCACGATTAGCAAGTTTGTTGATGATACTAAATCGGGTTCTTGTTGATAGTGAAGCAGGTTACAATGAGTTACAAAGAGAAGTTAGGGAAATGGAGTCATGATAGGTGTCGATATGGTGCACGGTCATATTCTTTTCACTGGGATTGGAGGAGTGCCAACTCAAGGGCACAGATATAGATAAAGAGGGAAGAAATTTAAGAGACCTGTGAGGCAGATTCTTTATAAAGATTCTGCTCTGTATTACCTGAACTACAGAAGCTGAGGTGGATGTAGTTAAGTAAGTTAGATACACCTCATATCACCCAAAAACTGGCAATTCATCAGTCAAAATCTAGTAAGAATGCATGGTTAGGGGATAATCCAGGAATGAGCTACTGGGTTCAGCATCAGGCAAGTGGGGATGAAAAAAACACATGTGTGCATTCATAGCTTCATAATACCTGAAATGAATATTGCCCAGCAGAGCCAAGGCACATTCCTACACATCTCCTGGGTTCAAAGATCAACAGCTCCAGCAATCAGGCAGACTTGTGGCACAGAAGTAATTTTCCAGAAATACATCAGCAAATTTTAAAAAGCATTCCGTTTCACAAAGAACGAACACTTGTATATCAAAACTCAACAAATTAATTTTTGTTTTTGTTTCAGTATAAACAAGCTAGCCGTGAATGTTCAGCAGGGGACTTCTTTGCATGACAGATTTCTAATAAATACGGTTAGCCAAAATATGGTAGTTTTCTTTTTAAAAAACAGGATGGAATTGTTTCAGGGAAAATACATACCAATTCAATGTGGAAAATATGTCAGAAAATGCTGTATGCTCCATGGGGAAGTACACAACTGTGTAGCTGCAACTGTTGCAAGGAAAAGGAAACCAGTTATTCATTCATCGTTAAATCTAGTACTAACCTGGTAAGATCTTCTATATCCACCAGCATGGCATCCTGTTCCATGTGTAACTCATCCCTAATGAGTAGAAGCTGGACCAACTCTTCGTTTAAACCTGATTAGTAAATGAAAGAGCCAATTTTCAATATCAGTGTCACAGTTTTTCCGCAAAACTGCTCTTTCATGTTAATAGAACTGAAAATAAGGTTTTAATAGCAATACAGTAGTCCTGTGTTTATTTTGCAAATGCATTTTTGTCAGTTTGACAAGTTTTAGGTGACTTAACCATTTATTCTATTGAAATTTAACATACAAACTACTACAAAATTAAAATGCTACAAGACCTCTATTTAAACATTAAAAAGTGCTATTTTTACAACTAATATTACAACTGCCCTCCAAACTAAAAGGAAACTTATACAGAAAATAAAACAGAAACAGGGCACTTTTTTTTGCATCACTGACCACAGAAATAAAGGATTGGGATTATGATTCTGTCACAGCATTTTTAGAGTAAATCTAAATTATTGAGGAAGAAAACGGGGCATCTACTTACAACTTCACAGAATATGGATGTACACACAGATCATCAAAATGACAAATATCGCAGGATTGATGTCCATGGGATGCTACTACATAAGGCAAACTGTTTGCATACTGTATATTGCAGTATACTGTTTAGTTTCAAACCTCCAAAACATCTGGCTTCTTGACTTCAAACATTCTATAGACTGTGCTGTCAGTTATCAAGGTCCCAAGTTCTTCTTCAATTACAGGAACATGAGGAGCAACTTTTTAAAAAAATAAACACAGAGGGTGTTATCAGGTGCTAGAGGAAATAGTTGAGCTAGATAGAAAAAGTATGTAAGAAAGATAATAAAACAGTGTTCATGGGGGACTTCAATAAGGAGGCAGATGGGAAAAATCAGTTTGGTGATGGATCCCAAGAAAAGGAGTTTGTAGAATGTCTTTGAGATGGCTTTTTAGTGCAGTTTGTGATTGAACCCACAAGGGAAGAGACAATTATGAATTTGGAATTATGCAATGAACCAGATTTGATTAGGGAACAAGATAAAGGAATCCTTAAGAGGCAGTGATCATCATATGATAGAATTCACCCTGCAGTTTGAGAGAAAGAAGCAAAAATTGGATGTATGCTACAGTTGAGTAACGGTAACAACAGTGGCACAAGCGAGGAGCTGACCAAAGTTGATTAGAAGGGGAATCTAGCAGGGATGATGGTACAGCAGTAACGACAGGAGTTTCCTGCAGTAATTCAAAACAGACAGGATCATTTAATCCCTCTGTTGCAAGATGCAGCAACACAGAAGCGACCATGATTGACAACGGAATCAAAGACAACATGAAAACAGAGTACAGTACAGTACTTCAAAAACTAATGGGAAACTAGAGGATTGGGAAGCTCTTAAAAACCAGAGGGCAACTAAAAAAGCAATAAGGATAGATAAGATGAAATACGCAGGTAAACTAACAAATAAAATAAAAGAGAATACCAGAAGTTTTCCCAGATATATAAAAAGAAAGGCAAGAGTGAACATTAGATTGCTGGAACAAGTAGACGCTAGAGAAGCAGAAATGGGAAATAAAGAAATGGCAGTCAAACTGAGTACTTTGGGATAGTCTTCAGTGTGGAAGATACTAGTAGCATGCCAGAAATTAAAGTCGGGGAGGGGGGGTGCAGAATTGAGTGTAATTCCTATAACTAAGGAGCAAGTGCATGGAAGTTGACAGGTCTGGAGGTAGACAAGTCAGCTGAAGAAACTCCGGAGACATTAGTAATGATCTTTTGAAGGATCACTAGAGTCAGGAATGGTCCCAGAGGACTGGAAAATTGAAAATTTCACTCCACTCTTCAAGAAGAGGAGGCAAAAGACAAAAAAAAATCATAGGCCAGTTAGCCTGACTTCAGTGTTTGGAAAGATTTGAAAGTCCATTACTAAGGATGAGGATTTGGAGTACTTGGATATTATAAACTGCTATCAGTATGGTTTCCTTAATGGAAAACCTTGTTTGACAAATCTATTGGAATTCTTTCAGGAAACAAGATAGAAGTCCATGGTATTACAGGAAAAGTACTGGCATGGACAGAAGATTAGTTGACTAGTAGAAGGCAAAGAGTGAGAATAAAGGATGCCTTTTCTGGTTTGCTGTTAGTGACTCGTGATGTTCCCTAGGAGTTGGTGTTGGGTGTGTTACTTTTCACATTATATCTAAATGATATGGATGACAGAACTGATGGCTTTGTTGCCAAATTCATGGATGATAGAAACATAAGTGGAAGGGCAGGTAGTGTTAAGGAAGCAGGGAATTTGCAGAAGGACTTGGACAACTTGGGAGAATTGGTGAAGAGGTTCTTGATGGAATACAACGTAGGGAAGTGTATGGCCATAGACTTTGGTAGAAGGAATAAGAGTGTAATCTAAATTGGGAGAGAATTCAAAAACCGGACATGTAAAGGGATTTGGAAGTTCTAGTGCAGAATTCCATAAAGGTTAACTTCTAGGTTCAGTCAGTACAAAGGAGGGCAAATGCAATGTTAGCATTCATTTCCAGAGGATTGGAATAGAAAAGCAAGGATGAGTCATTATAAGGCACTGGCCAGACTGTACTTGGAGCACTGTAAGCAGATTTGGGCCCTATATCTTAGGAAGGATCTACTGGCACTGGAGGGGGTCCAGAGGAGGCTTATGAGAATGATGTCAGGGATTAAAGAGTTGAAGTGTGAGGACCATTTGATGGCTCTGGACTTGTACTCGCTGGAGTTTAGCGGGTTGAGGGGGATCTCATTGAAACCTACCAAATATTGAAATACCTACCTAGAATGGGCATTGGAGAGTCTAAGACCAGAGGGCACAGCTTCAGAATAAAATAACCTCTCTTTAGTACAGAGATGAGGAGGAAGTTGTTTTGCCAGAGGTAGGTGAATCTGTGGGGTTCATTGCCACAGACGGCTGTGAAGGCCAAGTCATTGAGATAGGTTTATAGGTTCCTGATTAGTAAGAGTGTCAAAAATTACGAGGAAAAGGCAAGAGAATGGAGTTGAAAGGGAATAATAAATCAGTCGTGGTCAAATGGCGGAGCAGACTGAACGGGACAGATGACCTACTTTTGCTCCTATGTTTAATGGCTTCAATCTATTTGATTTTTTTGGCATAGGTATCCTATTGCATTTTGTTATTACAGGCAACAATGGTTGATGGAGCAAATTGCACTTCTACTATAACACCAGACTTAAAAGCTATTCGCATGCATCTACCAATCCAGGAATATCCTGTTCACGAAGAGGTAGATGATGCCATTTCAAAACCTTTAACAAAATATATAATTGACATTTCTCTGTGAGCTCTCGCCTAATTATTTCGAAGGAGTAGATTTGGGATCTAATCCTGTCTGGGTCAGAGATGACTTCATGTAAACAGTTGTTGAACCAGAAATCAGGGCTGATGTACTGTACTCTCCAAAGGTACATAGGAAGAACATAATAATTAACATGAGTTAGGAGTAGGAACAGCCCACTCAACTGCTTCACCATTCAATAAAAAGTCACATCACAATTAGACCTTCTATTTTTCCCAATTTTGTTTCTTATTCTACTTCCATTTCAGTACTTTTAACCTGCATGATTTTTCTCCTGAGTACTAATTCCCAGATCAGAAAAAAACAGAAGAACGTCCCATTCCTGGTCAACATTTATCCATCATCTAGCAGTTACTTGGTGTATTTTTGCCATGTTTTAAGTCTCACTCTTTGCAGGTTGAACTTGACTTTGACTTTGTTAGTTTACACTGCAGCAATAAGGGCTCTGGGCTACGTCATCATGAAGGTAGCCCATATTCCAGTTTTAAGGTGTATTGTAATAAACTTGGGATTTTAGTGCATTTGGTGAAGAGACACAGTTCTGGTGCAGCGAATACATGCGAGAGAAGGCAGGCAACAGTGAGAGGTCAAACCTGGAGTATATAAGTGAGATTTTAAAAAAGGGAAATGAAGAATGAGAACTGAAAAAATGAAATGTGATGTCACCGAAAGGCAAGGCAGTGAGCGGCTTGCTGGTGTCAGTACAAGGGAAAATGCTGAATGCTGAGCTGCTTTTAAGTTTCATTTAACTTTTATTGTGCAAATTAATCTAACAGTTAAAAGTATGACAGAGCACCTCAGACCCACGGGGTTTCTGTCCTGTATCACTATTTGGAAGATGATTTCACTGTGTTGAAGATAAAGCTTGAACCTGCACATATTGGGCCTGGTCTGGAAGTAGAAGCTTCACTGTGGTGGAAAAGGGTTCTGGACCTGGTCTAGATAAGTGACAAGACAGTGAAGAGGTGGCATCATTCTGCACATCAGAGAGTTTTGTCCCAAGTCTGGAGGTGCTGTGGAGGGGAAGCGAGGTTAAATGTTTCAACCAATATTCCTGAATCGAAGGGAGCGTAATTCCTCTGCAGAGTGCAGCAATGTCAAGACCACAGTACTATGGTTGTCTTAATTGGAGAGGGTAGGAGGAGAATGGCCGAAGGTGATAGTTATAGAGAATCCAACAGCCAATGAGCAGAGGCGTGTTTCTGGTGACGTGTCATTCCATACAAAGTCCATTTTCCTTGCGAATACCGATGGGAACTATACATTAAGGACCTTCCTATACCTTGTGGCTCCAGTAGACTGCTCCCTTTGTCCCTAATGGGCCCAGTTATTTCCCTGCTTATGCTTTTGGCCATAACATAAATATAACAATGCCTCAGGGCTTACCCTAATCCTGTCTATCAATGATATTTCCTGACTCCTCTATGTCATCCCAATTTTCTTTTTTTTTAAAGCATTACTCTAGACTTCTAATACTCTAGATGGGTTTTCTGTCTTAGCTGCTCCACAGCTGCTTTATGCTTCCTCTTTCGCTTTTATCCAGCTCTCTATGCCCCTCAACATCCAGGGTTCCCAACACTTACTGCCCTTTCCTTTTACTCTTACAGGAACATGTTGACCCTGAACTCTCAATACTTCTTTAATTTAAATGTTCCCGTGTAGATTTAGTCCCATGCAAGCCGATGCTCCCAGCGTACATTACCCAAATTCAGTCTTATTATAATGAAATTCGACTCCACACTCAACCCCCCCCCCACTCAATGTAAGGCCATTATTCATGATCTCTCCCTTTCTTTTTCCATGACCACTTTGAAATATCTGGAGTTAACTCCAAAATAGTTTCTGACTGGCCCTCTCTCTAGTTGACTTGCCACTTTGTCCACGACAAGATGGAGTGTGAGTTTTGAAAAAGTGAGCAGGGTCAGTCATTTGTCAGGCTTGAGAATGTTGGCTAATTAGGTACTGGGCAAGGGCCAATAAAAAGAAAGGTTTAAGTGGAGTAGCCAGTGTGAGTGGGCCAGTATTGAGAGAGGAGAGAGTGAGGTTTTGGTGAAGAGAGACAGGGGCTAAAGTAGGTTGCTGTTAAGTTTCTTTCTTTTTATTTGGCAAATAGATTAGTGGGAATGCCAGACAGGATAGCGAAATGCTCCTCTTGCAGGATGAGGGAAGACAGTGAGACCCCCAGTGTCCCAGACGAATACACCTACAAGAACGCATCCAGCGGCAGATTCTTACAGACCGCTTTAGGGAGGAACTGGAGTGGATGAACTCTGCATCGTCTGTGAGGCTGAGGTGTTGACTGACAAGAGAACAAGATACACCTAGGGTGCAGGACACAGGCAGCTGTGTGACTGTCAGGAGAGGCAAAAGGGATGAACAGCCAGCCACAGTGGGCGGGTCTCTGGAATTAAGTCTGGTTCAGAATCAGGTTTATCATCACTGGCAGGTGACGTGAAATTTGTTAACTTAGTAGCAGCAGTTCAAAGCAATATACAAGACAGAAGAGAAAAAAATAATTTAAAAAATAATGAATAACTATATCAATTACAGTATACATATATTGAATAGATTTCAAAAACAGAAATACTGTATATTAAAAAAAAGTGAGGTAGTGTCCAAAGCTTCAATGTCCATTTAGGAATCGGATGGCAGAGGGGAAGAAGCTATTCCTGAATCGCTGAGTGTGTGCCTTCAGGCTTCTGTATCTCCTACCTGATAGAAACAGTGAGAAAAGGGCACGCCCTGGTTGCTGGAGGTCCTTAATAATGGACGCTGCCTTTCTGAGACACCGCTCCCTAAAGATGTCCTGGGTACTTAGTAGGCTAGTGCTCAAGATGGAGCTGACTAGATTTACAACCTTCTGCAGCTTCTTTCGGTCCTGTGCAGTAGCCTCTCCATACGAGACAGTGATGTAGCCTGTCAGAATGCTCTCCTCGGTACAACTACAGAAGTTTTTGAGTGTATTTGTTGATATGCCAAATCTCTTCAAAGTCCTAATGAAGTATAGTCACTGTCTTGCCTTCTTTATAACTACATCAATATGTTGGGACCAGGTTAGATCCTCAGAGATCTTAACACCCAGGAACTTGAAGCTGCTCACTCTCTCCACTTCTGATTCCTCTATGAGGATTGGTATGTGTTCCTTCATCTTACCCTTCCTGAAGTCCACAATCAGCTCTTTTGTCCTACTGACATTGAGTGCCAGGTTGTTGTTGCAGCACCACTCCACTAGTTGGCATATCTCACTCCTGTACGCCCTCTCGTCACCACCTGAGATTCCACCAACAATGGTTGTATCGTCAGCAAATTTGTAGATGGTATTTGAGCTATGCCTACCCACACAGACATGGGTATGTACAGAGTAGAGCAGTGGGCTAAGCACACATCCCTGAGGTCCTTGTTGAGGCAGTTCAGTCTAGTCATTTCATCACTGTCGATGTGAGTGCTACTGGGTGATAGTCATTAAGGTAGTTCACATTATTCTTCTTAGGCACTGGTACAATTGTTGCCTTTTTGAACCAAGTGGGAACTTCTGCCCTTAGCAGCGAGAGGTTGAAACTGTCCTTGAATACTCCCGCTAGTTGGTTGGCACAAGTATTCAGAGCTTTACCAGGTACTCCATAGGTCCCTTCTGCTTTGCAAGGGTTCATTCTCTTTAAAGACAGTCTAACATCGGCCTCTGAGACAGAGATCACTTGGTCATCAGGTGTAGAAGGAATCTTCACAGCCATAGTTGTGTTCCCCCTTTCGAAGCGGGCATAGAAGGTGTTGAGTTTATCTGGTAGTGAAGCATCGCTGCCATTCATACTATTGGGTTTTGCTTTCTAGGAAGGAATGTCTTTCCAGACCCTGCCAGAGTGGCTGTGCATCTGATGTCACCTCCAACCTCATTTGAAATTGTCTCTTCGCCCTTGAAATAGCACTGTGATTCAGAGGGAAGAGGGTGGGGAGAAAAGGTGAGTCTAACAATAGTTTAGAGTTTTTTGGGAGGTTACCAGTAAAGTTAATGAAGGAAAGTCTGTGGACGATGCCTGCATGAACTTTAGCAAGGCCTTTGACAAGATCCTTCGGGGAAGCTCAAGAACGTTCAGTTGCTTGGCATTCAAGATGAGATAGTAAATTGTATTTGACATCGGCTTGACGGGAGAAGCCGGACAGTGGTGCTAGGTCTGTTGTTGTTTGCCATCTTTATCAACAATCTGGATGATATCTAGATGTAAGGGCCTGAGTTATAGGGAAAGGAGCTTAGCATAGGAAAATGAGGGGAAATTTGATCGAGGTATGCAGAAATATGAGGGGCACAGATAGGGTAAGTGTGAGCAGGGTTTTTCCACTGAGGTTGGGTGCTTGGGTGAAACTAGACCTAGAGGGCGTAGGTTAAAGCTGAAAGGTGAAACATTAAGGGGAACCTGAGGGGATCTTCTTCACTCAGAGGGTGGTGTGAGTGCGGAACAAGCTGCCCGCGGAAGTGCTGGGTGTGGGTTCCATTTCAACATTCAAGGAAAGTTTGGTTAAGTACATGGATAGAAGAGGTTTGAAGAGCTAAGGACCAGCTGTGGGTTGATGGACTTGGCAGAGTAATAGTTCACCACAGACTAGATGTGTCAAAGGTGAGTTTGTAGTGCTGTATTGCTCTTATGACATGAAGACCAGTAATTCTCTTTCTCTCAGTGGTCTATCTACATATTATGTCAAACATCTCTTCAAGAATTCCCCCACCCCCCAATTATTTCTCGTCATCAAAGCATTGTACGCTAAGGAAAACCCAGTTAAGATTCAGGAAGATTGAAATCCCATTACAATAACCTTATTTTTAATCACATTTCTGCTAGTTCCCTAAAGTTTGTTAGATTTGTTCCTTTATCGCCTGTTCACTGTATTTCTAAAGTATACACCTCAGGCAAATAATCACACTGCTTTGGTCCCAATCACTACCATTTTTCCTCATTTAAAGAGCATTGTAGGATATTCTCCTTCAATATTGAAATAATGCATTTCTTGATTAAAACGTCATAAATGTAATGGCACCTCCTCCTTTACGTGTCTTACCTGCAGGCTCCATGCCTCAAGATTTTGAGTTGCTAGTACTGACATTCTATAAGCACCCAAGACCATACAAAGAAGAAGAATTAGGCCATTTGGCCCTTTTTTATACTGCTAATTTATTATCTCTCTCAACCCTATTCCTCCCACCTTTTTCCTTGTGACCTTTGACACCCTGACTAATCAAGAGTCTATTAACCTGTGTTTTAAATACACCCTGTCCTCGTTATATGCGTCTTCTGACTATGTGGATTCACAGTTATGCGAGGAACCTATTTCTACCAATGTCTCCTTATATGTGTCCAAAACTCACAGTCTCACTGTATGGACGAGAAGCACTGCTTTCCCACCAATACAAGTCATGTGCGCACGTCTCACAGTCTCACTCCCGCCAGTCTCGCATTGATTTTGGCAACGTATGGATGTGTAATCTTGCGCTCTTAAACTTTTGTTGTTTTTACCTACGCTGCAATGATTTTGTGCTTGAAATATTTAACTATGCCTCCTGAATGTCCGACGTCAAGTCCTGGGCCATCAGCCAAGTGGCAGAGAACCACTTTAACACTTGAAAAAAAGCTGGAAATTATAAACAGGGCGGCGTCAGACGAGACCAGTCTTTTTTGGAAGTGTATGTCGAAACGCACTTACATAAGTAAGGATGAAAAAACTGCCTCAGGTTTCAAGGCAGCAAAGGATAGAAGGACTTTGCTTATGTGTTCCAATGTCGAAGGAGACTGTAAGATGAATCCTCTCTTAGTTTACCATTCACTAATCCCCCGTGCTCTTAAAGGGTTGGGTAAGAATATGCTTCCTGTCCACTGGACAGCTAATAAGAAAGCATGGGTCACTTTTAAGATTGGTTTGCTAATCATTTTGCTGTTGAGGCTGCATCCTACTGCCGGGAACAGAATCTTGCCTTTAAATTTCTTTTGTTGCTTGACAATGCACCAGCCCATTGTAAACATTTGGACAGCATTCGTCTTAACATAACAATGCATTTCCTGCTGCCTAACAGGACATCGTTGATTCAACCACTTGACGAAGGTGTGATATCCACATTCAAAGCATATTTTTTACGGCGAACTATCTCTCGGATGCTGCAAGCAACAGACTATTTTGAAAATCCCGGGAGTTTACCAACAGTGAAGGAATGGTGGAAGTCCTTCAACATCAGACATGCCATCAACAACACTGATGAATCCTGGAAAGGGGTCAGGTCTGTGAGAGTTTTGTGAGTCTTCCTTTACCCCTTGCTCTCCTTGATGAGCCTGACGACACACAACCATCCACCTCATCCATGTAAAGCTGCCCGACACCACAACAACTACTCATCTCCCGGAGCCAACACACCTACCACTGTTGGCAAGTACTGTACACTCTACTATGTTAACTGTCTATGATTTATTACGTTGAATATTACCTTAAATTTATTAAATATATTACGAATGTTGCCTAGTGGTACTGCTTTTGTGTCGTATTGGTATGAAAATGTGAATAACTTACAGATAAAACATATTTAGGAAGCCTTCCGGAACACATCCCTGTTTTCTTCATTTAAATAATTATTCACATTATGCAATTTCACATTATGTGTTGACTGCGAGGAAGGTATCCCCCACATATAACGAGGATAGGGTAGGGTGTATAGTCAATTAACTGGTCTTCAGAGCCCTCTGTGCAATGGATTCTGCAAATTCAAAACCCTCTGGCTGAAGAATTTCTCCTGATCTCTGTTCTAAATGGATGTCCCTCTACTGAGGTTGTGTCCTCTGGTCCTAGACTCCCTCATTAAAGGAAATATCCTCTCCAAACTGACTCTATCTAGGCCTTCCACTATTCAACAGGTTTCAATGAGATACACCTCACTCTTCTAAACTCCAGTGAGTAGAGGCTCAGAGCCATCAAATGCTCCTTCTATGTCAACTCTTTCATTCCCAGAATCATTCTCTTGAACTTCCTCTCAACCCTCTCCAATGCCAGCATATCCTTTCTTAGATAGGTCTAAAACTGCTCATGATACTCCAAGTATCAGAGTCTCGACCAATGCCTTATAAAGCCTCAGCATTACTGTACATCCTTAATCATATATTTCAGTCCTCTCAAAACGAATGCTAACATTACATTTTCCTTTCCTTACCACCAACTCAACCTACAAGTTAACCTTTAGGGAATGCTGCACAAGGATTCCCAGGCCCCTTTTCACCTCTGATTTTTTGAATTCCTCCCCAGTTAGTAAATAGAGCACGCCTATATTCCTTCTACCAAAGTGCACGACTTCACACCTCCCTACACAGGATTCCATCCGCGACTTCTTTGCCCATTCTCCCAACCTGTTAATTCCCTTTGCAGTCACCCTGTTTCTTCAGCACTTATCTTTGTATCAATCAAATCATTGACATATAATGTGAAAAGAAGCGGTCCCAATATAGACCCCTGCAGAACCAGCGGCCAACCAGAATAAGTGCCCTTTATTCTCACTTTTTGCCTTCTACCAGTCAGCCAATCTTCTGTTCATGCTAGTAACTTTCCTATAATACAATGGGCTCTTATCTTGTTAAGCAGCCTCATGTGCAGTACCTTGAAAATCAAATGAAACAACGTCCACAGACACTCCTTTGTTCATCCTGCCTGTTATTTCTTTAAAGAATTCCAACAGATTTGTCAGATAAGATTTCCCATTTAGAAAACCATGCTGACTTTGGCCTACATCATCATGCGTCTCCAAATACCCCAAAACCTCGCCTGTAATTGGACTCCAATATCTTCCCAGCTACTGAAGTCAGGTTAACAGCCTTATAATTCCTGATGAAGGGTCTCAGTCTGAAACATTGACAGTTAATTCTTTTCCATAGATGCTGCCAGGCCTGCTAAGTTCCTTCAGCATTTCCTGTGTGTTACTTTGGATTTCCAGCATCTGCAGATTTTCTCATGTTTGAACCTTATTATTCCCTTTTTCTGCTTCCCTCCATCTTTAAAGAGTGGAATGCAATTTGCAAATTTCCAACCCTCCGGAACCATTCCAGAATCTAGTGATTCTTGAAAGATCATTACTAATGCCTCCACAATCTCTTCAGCTACCTCTTTCAGAATCCTGGGGTGTAGCCCATCTGGACCAGGTGACTTATCTACCTTCAGACCTTTCAGCTTCCCAAGCACCTTCTCCTTAGTACGAGCAATTCCACTCGCGTCTGCTTCCTAACACTCTGACATTCAGCTAGTATCTTCCACAGTGAAGACCAACACTTACTTACTAAGTACGTACTTACTTACTAAATACTTACCAGGTTTGTCTGTAATTTTTTGTCTCCCATTACTATGTCTCCAGGATAGTTTTCCAGCGGTCCAACATCTACTCTTGCCTCTCTTTTATTCTTTATATGTCTGAAAAACCTTTTCATTTAAAAAAAACTCTTAAAAAAGCAGGAAGGGTATAAAACAAATAACTTTGTTGCTTTTGATTTCCAGGTAGATTAAAATTAGTTCTAAAAAATTAAAATTCATATCTTGTTCATTTGGAAGAAGGATATTTCTATTACATTGAAGATAACATATTGCTTTTATATTACTGCCTAGCTTATCTTCATATTTCATCTTTTCTGTCTTTATGGATTTTTCAGTTGCCTTTTGTTGGTTTTTAAAAACTTCCTGATCCTCCACCTTCCCACTATTTTTTGTTATATTATATGCCCTCTCTTTGTCTTTTATGCTGTCTTTGACTTCCTTGTCAGCCACAGTTGCCTCATGTTCCCTTTAAAATATTTCTTCATCTTTGAAACGCATCTATCCTGCACCTTCTGAGTTGCCCTCAGAAACTCCAGCCATTGCTCTTCTACTCTCATCCCTAACTATGATTTTCTTTCAGCCACGAATCAATGGTAGCCACAAAGTCATACCTGCCTATTTCTAACTGCACTACAAGATCATCCACCTTATTCTGGATAATGCCTGCAATCAAATATAACACCTCCAGTCCTTTATTCACCACTCTTTGCAACTTGCCCCCAGGTTACACTTCCACTTATCCCACTGATTGTCATTTTGCCCTTTCATCTGCCTGTCTATTCTCACAGTCTCACTGCACACTTGTATATTGTCCCATTCTCAGTCAGTTCCCAGCCCCCTGCCAAATTAGTTTAAACCCTCGCCAACAGCTCCAGCAAACCTGCCCACAAGGGTTCAGGTGATCTTTTTGTGCAGGTCATACCACCCCCTCAAAAGAAATCCCAAAGATCCTGAAATCTGATACCTGTCCCCTGCATTAAACCCTCAGCCATTCACCTGTACTATCATCCTATTCCTCCCCTGACTAGCACGTGGTACTGGGAGTAATCCAGAGATTGCTATCTTGGAGGTCCTGCCCTTCAGCATCTTCCCTAACTCCCTATGCACACTGGACAGGACCTCTTCCCCCTTTCTACCTATGTCACTGGTGCCAATCTGCAACATGACCTTTGGCTGTTCACCGTCCCTCCTGAGAACCTTCTCCAACTGCTCTGGGACATCCTTGACCCTAGCACCTGGGAGGCAACACCATCCTGCTGTCTCTCTCAGTCATAGAATCTTCTTTCTGTCTCCCTAACTATCGAGCCTCCTACCAACTACTGCTCTGCCTGACTTTACCCTTCCCTGCTGAGCCTCAGTGCCACTGGCCTTGAGATATAGAATATTCGAGCTGGAAATTTAAGTTCAAAGTAAATACTGTATTTGTCATTGTATTCTACCCTGAGATTAATTTCCTTGCAAGCACTCACAATAGAAAAAACTACACACACAGAGGCACAAACAATCAATGTGCAAAAGATAACATGTAGTGCAAATGCAAAAAGAGAAATAAAATAGTATTTTTTAAAAAGCAATGATAATTAAGTAAGTTATATCGCCATGAGTTGCAGAGTCCTAGAAAATGAGTCCATAGGTTGTGGAATTGGTTTAGTGTTGGAGTGACTGAAGTTATCCACATTGGTTGATGAGCCTGGGAATTGAATGGTTAAAAACTCTTCCTAAACCTGGTGGCGTGGGACTCGAAGCTCCTGTACCTCCTTCCTGATGGCATCAGTGAGAAGAGAGCATGGCATGAATGTTTGCGGTCCCTGATGATGGACGCTGCTTTCCTGCAAGAGTGCTCCCTGTAGATGTGATCAATGACGGAGAGGGCTTTATCTGTGATGGATTGGGCTGTATCCACTACTTTTTGTGGGCTTCTGCCATTCAGGGGCATCGGTGTGTTCATACCATGCTAGGTTAAACCCATGGATTGATTACTGCTTACAGTTCTAATCACTGCAACAAGTGCTTTCAATGGAGAGAATGCAGTCAATTATGAGAATGGTAGAAATGATTTGATATTTTATCCTTTGGGGGAGGAGTGATTAGGCTGGGATTTTTTCTTTGGAATTGTGGAGTTTGAGAAGAGGCTTGGGTATTATGTGTAAAATTATAATTAAAAAGATATTTCTCATTAACAGAGGATCAATAAAGAAGGGACATGCAATTAAAGTACCTGGTAGAAGGATTAGAGGGAAGACATTAAGGGAAGTGCTCATTCCACAGGCATTGGAGGGGGTGTCTGGAATTCACCACATAAAAATATTCTAAATGCAGAACCTCTTACTACATTGAAAGGGCAGCAGAGCTACGATCTGCAAGGCTGAAGGTGGGTTTACGCTAGTTGACCATTTTTTAAACTAACATTGACAAAGAAGCTGAATAGCTGCCTTTTAGGTCAAACATTTTTCATGATTCTATAAATAAAAGATCTTCCCATCTAATGTAATTCTCCTACAGCCTTGAGACATTCTGTCATCTAAACCATGGTTCTTTGGGTCATCTCTTCATCAAATTGACAAGCGCTAGTTAAAGCAGAGCCTACACAGAGCTCGACTTGTTTTGCATTTCCACTCAGAGTCTCTTCCATCTTCTACCAAATAAAAATGTCAAGACCAAGCACACTCATGAAATAATTCATGCTGCTTGACCAATAATTCTCATCATTAGCTGGTATTCTTTGCATTGGAGCATGTGCTGAAATTTTGGACTACAGTTATGTTGCCTTAAAGATGATGGTTATTAATCACTTACTGATTTTAAAAAGACACATAATGTGCCCGTGAAGGATCACAAAATGTCTTTGACATGTTTGTCTCAAAGAATGATATCTGTAGGTACGGCTGATTAAGTAGGAACTATTCTAAGTAAGGCTTGTGCTATCACTCCCATTCTAAACTCTTTTACTTCTGGTAAAATTTCTAACTTGCTTCAAGCTCCATTAAACTGCAATTCATTGCAGTTGGCCTCAATTATATCCACAATTATTGTCTTGCTCATTTAAAAAAAGAAACCAACTTTCATTGAAGAGAATAAAATGAGCAAATTAGCCAGATTCAGCAATCCTTTTTAAAATGAAGCAAATTCAACAAATACAAATGGCAACCGAGGGAAGAGTCCCCTTCGATCATGTGCTAAAATGCAACATAAATGCAGACCAACAGTCAGATTTATTGCTTTGGTGATAGGGCTGGACCATGTCAGGAAAACATGATGAAATCCTATCAAATTGTAACTTCCCTATATGGATTGTAAAACTTATAAGAAACTTTACAAACACTCATAATACAGAGAACAAGAGTGAGTGATTCAGTGGAATGTTGTGATGGATTTTTGCCTTATGTAATAAAGAAAAACAGGAAATTAAATGCCAGTAGGGGGCAGACTTTTTGTGCTTGAAATAAATACATACAAAAAAGAAATTCTGACTTTCTTCTTCATCCTTTTAATCTTCAGTTTTTGACCTATTATTAACCATATTTTAAAAAGCTTTGCTTAACTCCTGCTATTTTGATAATCTCAATTAGATAGGTAGGAGGCAGATGAAATGAAAGCTGGTAATGTTGGAGATGGTGAACAAGGTGGAAGTTTGATGTAAATCAGCAGGGAATTTGGATAAATGGGGCAAAAGGAATTTAATCCTGTGTGATGGAAAGGGGATTAATGTCATAATCTTGTAACTCTAAAGAAATAATGCCACCTTACATGCAAGATGCTGATGATGCAGGAATCTGAGGGGGGAGGGGAGGTTAGGGGGGTGTAGGAACTCAGTGGGTACAGCATCTGTGGCACAGAAAAGAGTACTGACGTCTTTGTGTCAACACCTTGCAGCCCAACTGCTGTCAGCATCTCAACATGAAATAAATTCCTTCCTCCCCATTTGTGCTGCCAGCCCACTGCTCCTCCAGCAGCTTGTTTTCTTCCATTATTTGGGATCCACATGGAACTTTACGGAATCTTTGCTTCATTAAATATTTCTATATGATTTGACAGTATTTATGGAGATCAGGAAAGAAGCACTGGCCATTTGTCCATGATGTCATAGCTGGGAACTGAGTTGTAACAACAAGCCTTTTATTCTGCTCCAATTATAAGTGTCATTGAAATGAGTTTTACACTTCTCATTTGAATAACTTGTGGTACCAGCTATGGGATAAACTTACCCTTTTGTGATCTTCCTACAGACCCACAAGATGGACATTATGTTAGTGGCAATTCCACACTAAAAGGTGACTAGTTTGGAAAGTAAAAAGTCCCTTTCCATATATGGGTATTAGTCACACCACGATAGAGGATACCATTAACCACATTAATAAACTTCCTGAAAGATGATTAAAACTTGATCATCTTTATCTTACATGCTTACAGGGCAATGTAATAGGAAGCAGAGAAAAATGATAAGTATTCGTTTGAAGAAAGTTACTAAATAATACAGTTCAAATTCCACAACAGAGTTCCTTACTTCCTTCTTTCAACAAGGACTTGTCCAATGATTGTGTTCTGCAAAAAGCTAGGATCATAATTTTAGAGAAGAAAGCTGTCACTGTGATTGCTAACTATAAAGAAAGTGCTGAAATCTAATGAAGGATGTAACAACTCAATGGCTTAAAAAGAGTAATTGGATTGGCCAGATTCAGCGCAGAATTGTGAAGGAAATCAATTTTGATTTATCTACTACTACTTTGAGGATGAAACTAGTAGAAATGGAGTAATTAGTGGATGAGGCATATTTGGAAGTTTTTGATCCAGCAAGGTTACAGCTCATGGGGTTGGAGTAATGCACAGGCATGGCTGGAGAATTCATTGTCAGACAGAAAGTGGGAATAAGCAAGTGTCTCTGGGTTTGACAGAGTGATTAGTAGGTCGCTACAGAGATCAGAGTTCCCTCAGCCTAATCAGATCAATGAGGGAACCAAATGCTATATTTCCAAGTTTGCTCATAATACAAAACCAGGTGGGCTTGTGAGTATAGAGGAGAATACAGAGAAGCTGAGTGGGATTGAATACGCCAGGCTCAATAGAACTAAATTATAGTGAAATTATCCACTTTGCCTTTCAGCTTTGTGCATCTGATTATTGTGAGGGGATGGATAATGGTATTGTATAGAGGGACCTGAAGTTTTTGTCTGAAACTCACTAAACCCAATGTGCAGGTACAGCAAGCAATTAGGAATTCAAAATTTATTTCAACTTTTATTATGAGAAAATTTGAATGCAGGCATAAAGATGTCTTAATACAAATATATGGGGATTTTGTCAAAATGGATACATTTATCATAAAGGGAGTGCAGAAAATATTTCACCTGCTATTTAGGAAGAGATAAGTAGACTGGGCCTGTATTCTTAAGAGTGGAGTGAATGGAGGTGTCTTGGAAACTCAACAGGCTGGATGCAGGAAGGTATTTCTCAAGGTTGAGAAGTTGCCATTTAAGATTAACATGAGAAGAAACATCTTGCAGAAAGTAGTGATTTTTCTACCTCAGAGAGCACTGGAATTCCAGTTACCAAGTTCATTCAAAACTGAGGTCAATAGATTTTGGGAAGCTAATGGAATCAGGATAAAAAGAAATAGTACAGGAAAATTGTGCTAAGGCAGAAAATCAGCTGAGATATCGATAAGCTTGAAGGATCAGTTACTGAACAGTGGTCCCATTCCTTAGGCTTTTATGTAGAAGGTGAAGAATGAGGGGAAGGTTGACCATAGAGTTATGTGACACTGAAAGTCTAGACTGCAGGACAAATAAATTTATAAAAATCAGTGAGAAATCAAACTTGCGGTTTCATGATGTAGTTATGGTGGGTCATTTCTGAATTTGCTTCTGAATGTCAGCATTATAAAATAGGACAGATGATATAGCAAAAAAAATGTCTTAATAGAAGGGTCTCGGCCTGAAACATCGACATTGCTTCTCCCTATAGACGCTGCCTGGCCTGCTGCGTTCCACCAGCATTTTATGTGTGTTGCTTGATTCTAAAAGCATTGTTTTTCAGCCTTTGCCATGTCAATCTATTATATCTGCTTGACTTTCAAGCTCAACTATCTTTTGTCCCCAGACTTCAAGACTTATTTTTTTAAAACTTGCTTAAAGAAATATAGAAGTCTGGACAGTTAGTGCCCTTTTTGTTCCACTTTAATATTCAAGAGCGAGATTCTTACACGAGAAAAAGCCTTCGATAGGATTGAGTGGAATTATCTTTTTAAGACCATAGAAAAGTTTAATTTTGGGCATAATTTTATTCATTGGGTTAAATTAATTTACCTGTCTCCTACCGCTCAGGTTATTACTAACTCTCAAATTTCTAAGCCCTTTATATTACAGTGGGAAACTAGACAAGGTTGTCCTCTTAGTCCTTTACTTTTTGCTTTAGCTATAGAACCCTTAGCAATAGCATTTTGAGAATCTAAGGACATCTCTGGTATACTAAGGGAAGGTATGACTCATAAAATTTCATTATACGCTGATGATATTTTACTTTTTATCTCTACCACTGAAACTTCTTTATCTTCGGTTCTTTCTTTAATTTCCCAGTTTAGTTTTTTTTTCAGGATATAAGCTGAACTTACATAAAAGTGAGCTATTTCCTTTAAATGACCTAATGTCATCAAATGCCAAATTTCCATTCCAAGTTGTTACAAGTCAATTTACATATCTAGGTGTAACAATTACTAAAAACTTCAAGAATTTATTTAAAGAAAACTTAAACCCCTTATTGAATTATGTGAAAAAGACACTTTCTAACTGGTCTCCTCTTTCTTTATCCCTAATTGGCCGAATTAACTCGATTAAAATGAAGATTCTTCCTGAATTTTTATATCTTTTTCAGGCTTTACCTATTTTTATTCCTAAGACCTACTTTGATTCTTTAGATTTGATTTTAACATCTTATATTTGGAATAATAAACAAGCTCATTTAAGTAAAGTTTATCTACAAAGAAATAAAGAGATGGGTGGATTAGCCTTACCCAATTTTAGGTTTCACTATTGGGCTGCCAATATAAGGAATATTACTTTTTGGTCCTATTATATTTATCGTAAAGATTGCCCATCATGGGTCTCCTTAGAAGTTAATTCTGTAAAAAATTCCTCTATTGTCTCTCTTCTTGAATCACACTCTTCTGTTTCAGCAAATAAAACAACAGATAACATAATTGTTAAGCAAACTTTAAGGATCTGGTCTCAATTTAGAAAATTTTTTGGTTTAGCGAATTTTTAATTATCTTCCATTCTCCTTAATTATTTTTTTATCCCTTCCACGACTGACAAAGTCTTTAAGGATTGGGATGAACTAGGTATTAAGTGTTTTTGGGATCTGTTTATCTTAGGATCTCTTGCTTCATTTGACCAATTGTCAACTAAATTTGCACTGCCAAAAACACATTTTTACAGATACCTTCAAATTAGAGATTTCTTATGTTTCCAATTAACTACTTTTCCTATAGGTCCTGATAAAAATTTACTGGACAATCTTTGAAACTTAAAACCTTTTGTTAATGGTTCTATTACTGGTATCTATAACTTGTTGATTGATTCTAGACAAGACTTTTTAGATAAAAATAAAAAAAGCTTGGGAGGATGACCTAAATTGTCAGATTTCTGATGATAGATGGAATAAAATTCTTAAATGGGTTAATAAATCATCTTTCTGTGCTCGTCATTCTCTTCTACAATTTAAAGTGGTTCATAGAGCTTACATTTCTAAACAGAAGCTGTCCAGTTTTTATCCGAATGTTTCTCCACTTTGTAATAAATGCAACTCTGCTGAAGCCTCTTTAATTCATATGTTTTGGTTTGGCCCTAAAATTGAAAAGTTTTGGCAGGAAGTATTCCATACCTTCTCACAACTTTTAGGGTCCAATTTGACCCAAATCCCCTTACTGCCTTGTTTGGTATTATTGCAAATGAAGATATAACTTTAAATACTCCTAACCTACAGGTTTTAGTGTTTACCTCTCTTTTAGCAAGAAGAGCAATCTTGCTTAAATGGAAGGAGTCTACCCCTCCTACACATCTTCAATGGCTACGTGATATTATGTCTTATTTAAATTTAGAGAAGATCCGCTGCTCAGTTTTAAATTCGAAACAATCTTTTTATGATATCTGGGGACCTTTCCTAAATTACTTCTCCAATTTATAAAGCTTAACAGTGCACAGACTTTTATGTATATTTCTATCTTCTCTTCTTAAGCAAATATGTTTTTTTTCTAATTATCCATTATCATCCATCAGCTTTTTTCTTTGGTAGTTGGTAGGGGGTTGACTGTTTTTAATATAAAAAAATTCTTTTATGATGTATGACCTATCTTTAAATTTTTGATTAAAGAGTGGTGTACCTTTATGTGATATGCTATAACATTTTGATCAATTTTATTACAATATATGAATGTACACAAGTTATGTGGAGATGCATCTATGTGTTGCACTCTGTAAATGTTTTTTCTTCTGAATAAAAATATTGTAAAAAGAAAGAAAGAACCATGGTGTTACATGACACAGTACAAAAACCAGACTGAACTACATAAAAAAAACCAGAGAAAGCTACACTAGACTACAGACCTACACAGGACAGTAGGGCAAGGTGTCAGTCCAGGCTTTGGGTATTGAGGAGTCTGATAGCTTGGGGGAAGAAACTGTTACATAGTCTGGTCGTGAGAGCCCGAATGCTTCGGAGCCTTTTCCCAGACGGCAGGAGGGAGAAGAGATTGTATGGGGGGTGCATGGGGTCCTTCATAATACTGTTTCCTTTCTGGATGCAGCGTGTAGTGTAAATGTCCATGATGGCGGGAAGAGAGACCCCGATGATCTTCTCAAGTGACCTCACTATCCGCTGCAGGGTCTTGCGATCCGAGATGGTGAAATTTCCGAATCAGGCAGTGATGCAGCTGCTCAGGATGCTCTCAATACAACCCCTGTAGAATGTGATAAGGTTGGGGTTGGGAGATGGACTTTCCTTAGCCTTCGCAGAAAGTAGAGACGCTGCTGGGCTTTCTTTGCTATGGAGCTGGTGTTGAGGGACCAGGCGAGACTCTCCGCCAGGTGAACACCAAGAAATTTGGTGCTGTTTACGATCTCTACTGAGGAGCCGTTGACGTTCAGTGGGGAGTGGTCGCTCCGTGCCCTCCTGAAGTCAACAACCATCTCTTTTGTTTTGTTCACATTAACAGACAGGTTGTTGGCTCTGCACCAGTCCGTTAGCCGCTGCACCTCTCCTCTGTAAGCTGACTCAATCATCTCAAGTATGACACATAAGTTTAAAAACCATACAATAGTCATTTTGGTCCATTACTCATACCACACACACCAAGACAGTTCATAAATGCACTGATATAATAACAGACGTCCAGACTGAAATACTTTTAGAATGAATGGATGAAGAGATTCTGACTATTTTTCAAGGTAGTATACAAGTTGCCATGAGAATCTAATTGCTATTTAATGTTATGGCCTCTATGGGGTGATAAAACAGTTGTTTTATCACCACATAGGGGAATGTGATCTTAGTCTTGGTGGGTACCACTCCAGTTGTAAATACAGGTTTGGTTTGAACAGGAAGCTGTTCCAGAGATCCAAGATTCCAGGAAAATTTGCACCTGTCTGGAATGTAGATTTTCCAGTGGGTTTCCCAGGGAAGCCTGCTCAAAACTGCTTACAGTAGAATCTGCAGGATGCATACATATTTTGGAAGCAGCAAATATAATTTCATAGGATGGCTTTCGTGTAACAGGAAGGGAAGCACTTCTTGTACATAAAAATTGATTATTTTCATAAAACAATACTGTCGTTTCTTAAGCAGCACACATAAAATGCTAGAGGAATTCATCAAGTTAGGTAGCATCAATGGAAAAGAGTTAACAGTCGTCATTTCGGGCTGAGACCCTTCATCAGGACTCATTTCTTATCTGCAAAACCTGTCCCTATAATGCCACCTAGTGGACAGAAATTCATAATACTTGATTGCCATCTAATAAAGAAGTTCCTAGAGTGATCAAATAATGGAAGGGGGCCACTTGCCCTTTCAAGAATAATTTGGAAGGGTAATCCAGTTAGTCCTATTGCTCCATGCTCCCTATACAACTCTGTACAAGTAAACCCCACATTGTGGAGGTGGGAAAAGTGTCGTGAATTGAGAAAACAGCCTGCACCTCAAAGCTGCATCTTCAGCACATGCATTGAGAAATGAGAGTTGAATTAAAAAACTACTGTGCTTATTTATTTACTGTTTTCTCCACATAAATTATGAGTGAATTCTGCATCTTAAACTTCTGAGTTACGATTTATGAGTTCTGCAAGGGTGAATTTCCGCTACGTAACACAGGGAATACTTACATCATCATTCTTGTTCACACAGCTGCCATTTAATTGCTAAAAATGAATTTGTCAAACACTTCATATAATTTTTAGTTTTTTTGCCCATTAAGCTCATTCTAATGTCCCAGCACTTTCATCAATGGGAATATTGTCTCCCTTCTCTTTTCATTATTTATATATCACTCCTTGCAAGGAGAACAACAGTATCTCCTAAATTCTTTCTGTCACACAATGAAAATCCTGTTGTTGAAATCATTTTGATTAATCTCCTTCTGTATTCCCTGAATCATGTTGCCCACAACTGGGTGGTTCTGGTAGCCCTTAGTTCACATTGTCTGTCCTCGTTCCTCCTGTCAAAACACAAGTCTTCACATTTTTTGCTTGCCACCTTTGTGCCCATATTTCCATCCTTGTACATCCCATTTAAAACTGTTACTATTATCCATTTTTTGTATCATATTCAAAACTGGGACATTCTTCCATCTATAGTCAAGTCCAAATCATTAGGCAAAGCTGTTCTGGCATCTTCACTGGGTGCTTCTCTCCAGATCAAAAGAAACTACCTCTCACTTCTATCCTTTATTCCTAATTACTGCATAATTTTCTATCCAATCTGCTACAACAACCTTAATTCCATAGCCTTCAGTCTTGATATCAAGCATATCATGTGGCACCTTGTAAAATACCTTTGGAAATCTATCTATTCGAGTGAGGCAAAGTACATTTACTATCAAAGAATGTATAAATTATACAACCTTGAGATTCATCTGCTTACAGGCAACCACAAAGCAAGAAACCGGAAAGAACCCAGTTTAAAAAAAGACCAATATTCAATATGCAGAGAAAGAAAAGCTAAACACTAATCATGCAAACAATAAAAGTGAGCAACAGCATTCTGAGCCAAATTAAGTCCATAGACCTGGAGCAGCTGGAGTCAGCTCAAAGCCTCAGTTCATCACACAGCAGGGCAAATCGCCACGAAGCTCATGGGCGCGAGGCGCTGAGCAGTCTGACAGCCACAATGCCACGGAAAGAAGAGTAAACTGTCTGGAAGAGCAAGCAGAATCAGCCCACTCCTCGCCTCCAGTCCCAACACCCTGCATTTTCAGTCCAGCTAGGCCGGTGTTTCAATCATCCAAACACCAGGTGGTGCTCTGCACTAGGATCTGAGCCTTGCCTCAGCAATATGTTCGGTGCCTGGATCCCGCTGCCCAGCCTGTGGCCGTACTCAACCTTTCCAAATCAGCTCACCTCCCTCACTCCTAGTTTAGGTGGATGGGCTCCTCCAAAACTCCTCTCTGATTCACTTACTCCAACTGCATCTCCACCACTGTCTCAAACATGTCCTGTCCTCACTCTGACCACTTCTTCTTGAACATGCCACATTCCGACTTTGCATTGCGCCCACGTGGCTCAACCCTTGTGTCAGCTTTGTCTCTTCATTGCTTGCAGTGATAGTCTACCACAATTTACCACAGCAAAAGTGTTACTAATGAAGTATTTAGTCATATTTCTTGCCTTATTAACCACCAGTAAGTTGTCGTTCAACTGCAGTAGTGCCATCTTATAACCAAAAATCAGAATCCGGATTAGGTTTAATATCACCAGCATGTGTCATGAAATTTGTTAATTTAGTGGTGGCAGTACGATGCAACACATGATAATAGAGAGAAACAAGGATTTACAGTAAGTATATCTACATTACATATAATAGTTATATTAAATAAGTAGTGCAAAAATAGAAATAAAAATGTAGTGAAATAGTATTCATGGGTTCAAGATCCATTTAGGAATCAGAGGAAAAGCTGTCTCTGAATTATTGAGTGTGTGCCTTCAGGCTTCTGTACCCCTTCCTGATGGTAGCAATGAGAAGAGGGCACCAGCAAATTTCTCACCAGTCAATGCTGACTTTCTCTAAATGAATCCACAGTTGCCAAGTGACCGCTAATTCTGTCACTGGTTCTTAGTTCTAGATCTTTCCCTGCCAGCAAATTTACACAAGCAGGTCTGTGGTGCATTGGCACCCTTTATTTTAAAAATTCAAGAGCATTAAGAGACGCAATTTACCAGTCCACATAACACCACGCCAGATTCTACAGTTCTTTAGAAGATCACGGTCAGAGAAGGGCTCTGCAATTCACTATCTCAATTCCTTCAGCAACTGGAACGCATCACATCTGGACCCAGAAAACTTAAACAAAGCTGTCCTTACTAGTGAATCCTGTTAGCAATGAAACAGAGGAGTGGGTGAGGTGCTAAATGAATACTCTACTTCCATCTCTACCAATGAACTTGACACTCCTGGAATCAGTTTGACAGACAGAAAAACTGCCACCTTTATTTTTAGGAAGCACTTATGGCTGCAGCACAGCCCTTTTATTAAAACAGATCCTTTACAAGGCATTGCGGCAGGGAACTAATTGGGTAACTTTGGTTGCATTTGCTTTGCTGGAACTATCACACAAATATTTCAATTGTGGAAACTGATCAGTAGAAAACCATAGAATACCGTGCTGACGTGTGGAGTACAATATAAACATTAAAAACTTGCCCTCATGCAGAGTGCTTTCCAATTCTAGTTCTCTGCTGCAACAACTATTTTCCCCCTCTAAGACAGGTCAAAGATTGGTTCAAAATACGGTCACTTGAGCAATTGAATCATACAGTTTAGAATTTCAGAATCTTTTTTTTAAAAACAGGATCAGACAACTCCCCACACTGCCCTTCACCTCAATTGGTATCTTGAAAACCTTTTTTTATGAGGGAGAACTAACAAAGATGAAAGCATTTCAACCTCATTGAGGGGATACTGCTGTGATGCAAACGAATAGGACCTAAATTTTCTTCCCTGGAAAATGTCCATGGTCTTAAAAGAAAGTACAGAAGGGCTATTTGCCATAATAAATGGGGTCTATACTCCATCCTTCAACACATAACTTAAGGCATTCCTGAACACCTCTAATTACTTGGCATAAATTTCACTTTTACCCTACTCCTCAAAGTAAAACATATATTCATTTGAGGACTTCTATAGTTCTGTCTTGTTTCATTCTACATTTTCAGAGCTTTGTCAAAATTTATGATGTGTAAAACCATAAATGCTGTAAGTAACTAAAATAGCTAGTAATTCATTACCAAGCCTTTCGATCCTCTACACACATCATCCATAAGAGTAATCAGTAACTCGCTTAACATAAATTCAGTCCCAAGAATGAAAAACTTTGTTCACTTACTGGTTTATCCATTCATTTGCACACTACAGCTACAACAAAGTTTGGATCAGTTTAGACTGTAGTGTTAAAAAACATTAAGTCATTTCTCCAATACAGAGGATTCCGATGAATTGGGCCACACTGGGCCCCCAGTAGCCAAAGTTTAATAAAAGTAGTTAAAAAGGTATAAAAGACAAACTGAGTAACAAATTATGTATTTAAGTGAAATACAGAATAAGTTGAAAACAAACAATACTATTACAGTACTATAAAATTGCGTATTACACCCTATCCTTGCTATCTGCGTCTTCAGACTATGCGGACTCACAGTTATGCGAGGAATACTGCTTTCCCGCCAGTACAAGTCACGTGCGCATGCCTTACAGTCGAACTCCCGTCAGACTTGCATTGGTTTTGGCAAGGTGCGGATGTGCGATCTTGCGCTCTTAAACTTTTGTTGGCTTTACCTATGGGTGCAGTGATTTTGTACCTGAAATATTTAACTACGCCTCCTAAGTGTCCGATTTCATGTCCTGTGCCATCAGCCGAGTGTCAGAGAACCGCTTTAACATTTGAAAAAAAGTTGGAAATTATAAACAGCGCGGCATCAGGTAAAGGTAACACAGCTCTGGTATGCTACTGCCAGGAACAGAATTTTGCCTTTAAAATTCTTTTGTTGCTTGACAATGCGCCAGCCCATCTTAAACATTTGGGCAGCATTCACTGTAATATAATAGTGCGTTTCCTGCTGCCTAACACAACATCGCTGATTCAACCGCTCAACCAAAGTGTGATCCACATTCAAGTTTTTTTTAAACAGTGAACTATCTCTCAGATGCTGCAAGCAACAGACGATTTTGAAAATCCCGGGAGTTTACCAACGGTGAGGGAATGGTGGAAGTCAGAACACTTGGCACGAATGGCGATGGACATGGACCCAAGTTTAGAACGGAGTCAGCATTTTAATCGTTCCCTGCCGTCAACCCTTCTTCCTTACAAGCAAATTTATGCTGAAAAACAAAATGCTGCCAAGCAAACAACCCTCACCACTTTCTTCAAACCGGTGTCATCTCCTGCTGCCGTTCTGTGAGTTTTCCTTCACCCCTTGCAGTGCTCGATGTCCACCTTATCCATGTAAAGCTGCCCGACACCACAACAACCACTCATCTCCCGGAGCGAACACACCTGCCACTGTTGGTGAATACTGTACACCCTAGTATGTTAACTTTCTATGATTTATTACATTGAATATTACCTTAAATTGATGAAATATATTATAAATGTTGCCTTGTGGTACTGCTTTTGTGTTGTATTGGTATGAAAATGTGAATAAATTACAGATAAAACATGCTTAGGAAGCCCTCCGGAACGCATCCCTGTTTTCTCCATTTAAATATTTACTCACATTATGCGTAGACTGCCAGGAACGTATCCCCCGCATATAACGAGAATAGGGCGTACTTGCTCATAGTTACTGATGGAGGAATTCATCCATGTCACGTTCTTTTGACTGTAAATGAACAAAATCAGCACAGGCACCTTGTGCAGATGATGGATCTCATTAATGCATCCTCCAAATCTTCATTTTCATTGTATCATTCAAGATGATTGTCAATACCTTCAAATCTTTGTAGTTCCTAACTTGAAGTAGTGAAATCATTTCATTTTCACTCCCAGTCGTTCTGGTATCTCCAAGCTTTAATGAATACTCGAAACCGCAGAAAGCACAACAGTTCTGAATTGTCTTTCTGCTTATTTTTCAGCAACTGTCAGTGACAAAAATCACTGCTGTTTGAACACAAAGATACGCAACAGAGACTATTTAAAAACTTTGCTTGAATCACGATGTAGTGTCCAATGATCACTCAAGTGCATGTGACTGATGTTAGATAGAAACTGTTCAGCAACTCTCTCCTGTCCCAAATAAAAGGCACAGTCCTAAATAAACAAAGGGAATTGCCACTATTTTCTCAATTAGTTTTTGTTCTTTAAGAGTTGTCCCAAATAAGAAGTTTAACTAATGGCCCAATTAACCCGAATCCACTGTATCTCCAAGATCAGAGCATCTACAGCTCAATTTACATTCTCACCATTCTACCAGATGGTGCAGACAAGCTTCAAGTTTTTTTAATGCATATTACACAATTAAATTGCATGGTTCTAAAAACAATCATGCATCCGAGTAAACCGCGTAAAAATGGTGCACTGATTACATCAAAAGCAACAAGTATTTGTTGAACTCAAGAGATTGTGTAGATGCTAGAATTCCAGAGCAACAACCACCAAAATGCTGGACGAACACAGCAGGTCAGGTAGCATCCATAGAGAGGAATAAAGAGTCGACGTGTTGGGCTGAGATCTTTCATTAAGACTGAAAAGGACTTGGGAAGAAGCCAGAATAAGGTAGGGAGCGGGGAAGGAGCACAAGATGGCAGATGACAGGTGGAACTGGGGAGGGGATGAAGTGACAAGCTGGGAGGTGAGAGGCAGAACAGGTAAATTATTGAGGAAGGAAGAATCTCCTAAGAGAGGAGAGTGGACCATGCGAGAAAGGTAAGGAGATACTCAGAGGAGAGGTGATGGGCAGGTGAGAAGGGATAAGAGGGGAGGCAGAATGGAAAAAAAATGAGAAAGGGGAGGCGGTGAAATTACTAGAAGCTAGAGAAATCAATGTTCAAGCTGACAAATTGTAAGATGTTGCTTCTCCAACCTAACAGTGGCCTTATCATGGCAGCAGATGAGGCCATGGACCAAAATGCAGGAATGGGAATGGGAAGTAGATTCAAAATGAGTGGCCACCAGAAAATCCCAAATGTTGTTATGTATGGAGCAAAGGTGCTCAATGAAGCAATCCTCCAATCTACGATGGGTCTCACCAATGTAGATGAGGCCATACATGAAGCACCAAATACAGTGTTTATTAATACTCCACTCTGACTCCTCAGAGTTTGAAGGAACATTAGATGCGAGTCAGAAACACTGTTTAGTAAGTTACAGATGGGCATTGAGAAACTGTATAGAAACCAGACTTCTGAGAGATTGTGGTAAACGCTGAAGGAATGAATATGCCAAAATTAATTTCATGTGTTTCATATTGTAGCATAAATGAAAGTTAAAGAAAATATTTTATTGATTGCTTTTGTTTGGGTAACTGGTGATTCTTCCATTTTGTCTCTAAATCTAACTTCAGTAGAGCTCATCTGAAATGTCCTCTTAATTAAAGTTTTAAAAATTCTGCAGAGTTTTCATTTTAGTATTATCTCTTCCAAGAATGTAAGGGCATGTCTGTGCCCCCTTAAGAAGTAGCTGATTGAGTAAACCCTTACACTTCTTTCTGCTATCTTTGGATGGGTTTTGTTTCATAGAAATGTTGCAGAGGCAAGATTTAATGTTACTGATTAATCACATGTGCTGACTCATCTTAATGGAGAAAAGAACTGAAATGGAACTCGAGATAACACAATTCACCACTAACAGGCATTAAGTTGTAAGTGTCATTTCAAATCTGCACCAGTGTTTCTCTCAACGTGAAACCACTTAATCGCCTCTTCTATTATCTCTGAAGACTGATTAGATTTTTTACAATTATGCGCAGCATCATAGTGTTCAATCTGACGAAGAAAGCAAGTTCACATGAAGACAAAAGGCAGCATATTAAATCTGTCGTGCAACTGGAAATTTCAGAACTTTCTAGTTGTCAATAATAATTTAGCAAAGCTATCGGAATCCTTAACTTAAGGTAAATATAATCATTCCATTCTATGCTTTTCTGAGGAACATTTGTTTAAAAAAGTTTTTTTCATTCTTGGACTCACAAATTCTAAAGGATGAGTAATATAATTTGTGTTGAGTAGTGTGAAGAAAATTACATTTCTGTAGTAGATCCTATTTCTCTACTCTGTAACCACACGCACTACAATCAGTATCAAAAATACTGTATGCTTCCATACTGTTCCAAGAAATTTAAGTAGTTCCTATTGGAGGTTTCACACGCTGGGCACGTACTGTCTTACAGAGACACGCGAGATCACTTATGCCAATTCATTTTAAAATTAGCAGAAATACACAGAACTGTGTCAAGAATTAATTAAATGTGTTGTAAAAGTTTGCTTAACTGGCCTTGCATGATGGTCAAACACACCCTGAATAAAATAAGCTCTTCAATCAAAGCAAAAAGAGCTGAGCTGCACTCCTTTAACTTGTCTCGTATATAGCAAAATAATGGAAATGAGATATCACAGCAATATCTATCCTAATGCACCCTTCACACTGATTGCAAATGATCTGGGAGATAAATTCTTGCTCAAGGATGACATGAACCATAAACCAAAACGTTCAAAGCTTATGCAACTGCATGTACAACTGTGAATTACCCATTCCATTTATGGCGAGGAAGCTTTATTGCACACGAAGATGAGAGTGCTTTGAAGCTTCCTCGACATAAATGAGATGATGCAGAACTGAACACTGATGAAAAGCATTTCTCCTATAAGTAACAGAGAAGCCATTTCCATAACAGAAACTTAAACTAAATAATCCAGCCTTTTTCTGGATGTTTGCATCTCAGAAAATGCATTTGCCTCGGTGTTACACTCCAACAGTGAAACGTCATTTGTGAAGCAATCTAGCAATAAAAAACACATGCTAAGACAAACACTCTGAAGAGCAGGTGCTAATATCATGTACACTGAAGTGACCTGGCCTGCAGCTGTTACAAAATAATTTCCCTATTATGCCACTTTTTCCAAAGTTTCAATTTAACCTGCTAACCTGCACACCGCTACATAGCAACCAATGTCAGGGGTGAGTAAAAAGAGCTCGCTTTCAAACAGGGTGGCAATCGAGATTCTAAAGCCAGATCTTTGCAGTGGTCCCTCTGAGTTGAGCGACCAACCAGCAAGAGGTAGTGTGTAAAAAAAAAGCTAGCTTTCAGTCAGAACTGCATTCAAGATTTAAAAAGCAGAGCTTCGAGGCGGCTTCCTGAGTTGAGCAGCGAGCAATCAGCCACAGGGATTCATTAGAAAGGGCACTGGTGCATGCACAGCAGCTATTGTTGTGAGTGTGTCAGTGTTTAGAGTGGCTTCGGGTCATCAGGCGGGGGTGAGGTAAAGTATCTTGTAATTTATTCTCTTTCTATTATTTGTTCATTCCTTGCCTGTTAGGGCATAGTATTTTAGTGAGAATGGCTCCAGGAGCTGTGTTTTGTACTGCGTGTGGGATGTGAGATGTCTGGGAGGCCTCTAGCTTGCCGACCTTCAACCCATTTGGGAGAACAAGGAGGTGGTAGACAACAGCTACAGGGAGGTCGTCACCCTGAGTTTGCAGGAGACAGGTAACAGGAGGAAGGGGGGGGGGGGGGGGGGGGGGGAAGTGACCGGGTCTCTGGCACTGAGTCTGGTGCTGTGGCTCAGAAGAGCAGAGAGGTGAAGAGGACTGAGGTGTTGATAGGAGATTCCATAGTCAGGGGAACAGAGACAAGGCCCTGTGGGTGTGACAGACACCGGGATGGTATGCTGCATCCCAAGTGCCAGGATCAGGGAAGTCTTGGGTTGGGTGAGGGTGATTAGTCAGAAGTCTTGGTTTACACTGGCAGCAATGACAAAAGTGGAAGTGAGGAGGTCCTGAAGAGAGATTTCAGAGAGCTTGGTAGAAAGCTGAGAAACACGACCTCCTGAGTAGTCATCTCTGGATTGCTGCCTGTGCCACATGCCAGTGAGTGCAAGAATAGGACAATCTGGCAGGTGAATGCGTGGCTGAGGAACTGGTGTGGGATGTGGGAAGTCTGGGAGGGGCAAGGGTTCATATTAATGGATCATTGGGATCTCTTCTGTGGAAGGTATGACCTGTACAAAAGGGACGGGTTACACCTGAACCAGAGGTGGTCCAATATCCTTGCAAGCAGGTTGGCTAGAGTTGCTTGGGAGGGTTTAAACTAATTTGGCAGGGGGGTGGGAACTAGCGTGATAATTCTTAAGATGAGGTAGTTGGGTTACAAACAGAGGCAATGCTTGGTGAGGACAGGCTGTTGACAGGGCAAAACTGCAGTCAACAGGATGAGTTGCAACGTAAAAGGCAAAGAAAATCGAAAATGGTGAATACAAGACTGAAGGTGTTTTATTTGAATGCGTGCAGTACGTGGAATAAAGCAGATAGACTTGTAGCACGGTTACAGATTGGCATGTATGATGTTGTAGGCATCACTGAATCATGGCTGAGCTTAATGTCCAAGGATGCACACTGTATCAAATGGACAGGCAGGTAGGCAGAGGGGGCGGCGTTGCTCTGTTAGTAAAAGATGAAAGACTTTACTGCCACACACAGCTCCAATCTGCTGATCAAATTCGCAGGTGACACAAGTTTGATCGGCCTTATTTCTAGTTGTGATGTGACAGCCTACAGAGGAGAGGTTGACACCCTGTCACAGTGGTGTCAGGATAACAATCTCTCCCTCAATGTCCAAAGTACAAAAGAGCTGATTGCGTATTACAGAGACAGGCATGTCCCAATCAACATCAATGGGTCTGCAGTTGAGAGGATGAGTAGTTTCAAGTTCCTCTGTATACACATCTCCGATGATCTCACCTGCACTGTACACACCGGCTTTGTGGCAAAACCAGCACACAAGCATCTCTTCCACCTCAGGCAACTGAAGAAGTTTGGCGTGGACCCCCAAATCCTCAAGACCTTCTACAGGGGCACCACTAAGAACATCCTGACTGGCTGTATCACTGCCTGGTACGGCAACTGCACCAACTTTGATTGCTGGGCACTGCAGCGAGTGGTACGGACAGCCCAGTGCATCGTTGGATGTGAACTTCCCTCTGTTGAGGACATTTAGAGCAGCACGTGTAGGAAGAAGGGCTGGAAGATCACTGGGGACAGCAGTTACCCCAGCCATAAACTGTTCTAGCTGCTTCCATCTAGCAAATGGTACTGCAGCATTAAAGCCAGGACCAATAGGTTTCTTTCTACAAGCCATGAGACTTCTAAATTCACATGTCTGTACATTGCGACGGAGTTATAACACAAAGATTTTTAATCTTTTAATCGTTGTGAAATGGATGTAAGATTTAAATACATTCTAATTCTAATAGGGGATTTCAAAATGCAGGTGGATTGGGAAGCTCAGGTTGATGCTGGATTCCAAGAGGGGGAATTTCTAGAATGTCTACAAGACAGCTTTTTTGAGCCCACAAGGGTATCAGATATTCTGGATTGGGTGTTGTGTAATGAACCAGAATTGATTAGAGAGCTTAAGGTAAAAGAACCCTAAGGGGTAAGTGATCATAATGTGATCGAATTCACCCTGCAATTTGAGAAGAAGATAAAGTCAGATGTATCAGTATTACAGTGGAGTAAAGGGAATTACAGAGGTGTGAGAGAGGAGCTGGCCAGAACTGATCGGAAAAGAACACTGGCAAGGATGATGGCAGAGCAGCAATGACTGGAATCTCTCAAAGTAATTTTGAAGGCACAGGCAAGAATTCCTGTGATAATTCAAAGAGGAAGAAGTATTCTAAAGGCAAAATGACACAACTGTGGGTAACATGAGAAGTCTAAGCCAATGTATAAACCAAAGGAAGGGCATAGAACAGAGCAAGAATTAGTGGGAAGTTAGAGGATTGGGAAGCTTTTAAAAACCAACGAAAGGCAACTAAAAAAAATCATTAAAATAAAGATGTGAGTCCTTGTGCAGGATTCGCTAAAGGTCAATTTGCAGGTTGAGTCTGTGGTCAGAAAGGCAAATGCAAAGTTTGCATTCCTTTAAAGAGGACTCGGTATAAAAGCAAAGATGTAATGTTGAGACTATATAAAGCACTGGTGAGGCCTCACTTGGAATATTTTGGGCCCTTAAAAAGGATGTGCTGAAACTGGAGAGGGTTCAAAGGAGGTTCACAAAAATTGTTCCATGATTTGAATGGCTTGTCATATGAAGAGCGTTTAATGGTTCTGGGCCTGCATACACTAGAATTCAGAAGATTGCGGGGTGAACTAATTGAACCTATTGAATGGTGAAAGGCCTCGGTAGAGTGGATGAGGAGAGGATGTTTCCTATGGTGGGAGAGTCTAAGACCAGAGGACACAGCCTCAGAATAGAGGGGTGTCCTTTTAGAATGAAGATGAGGAGGAATTTCTTCAGCCAGAGTGCTGAATCTGTGGAATTCTTTGCCACAGGCAACTGTGGAGGCTAACTCATTATGTTTATTTAAGGCAAAGGTTGATGGATTCTTGATTGGTCAGGGCATGAAGGGATATGAGGGGGAAAGCAGGAGATTAGGGCCGAGAGGAAAATTGGATCAGCCATGATGAAATAGTGGAACAGATTCAAAGGGCCAAATGGCCTAATTCTGCTCTTATATTTCATGGCCAACCATTGCCTTAGATGCAATACGAGTTGTCTTTTGTCTGCTTTAATACACTAATTAAAATTACAGTACATTTTAATTGAGGTTCAGCTGCATTGTTTGCTTCTCTGAACCACAACTGCTCTCTGTGACAGAGGTGAAATCCGCTAATATAATTGAATCTACAATTCAAAATACACCAACATTGAACAAGGATTGTCACGGAAACTGAATGGAACTATTCAGGAAATAAGTGAATACAGATCAGGATGTTCTTTAAATGTTTTTAAATAAAACTTATAAAATGATGGAAACTCTCAACAGGTCAAGTAGCATCAATGGAAAGAGGACCTAAAATGTGAACTACTTCTCATTCCTGATCTGCTATTTCCAGCATCTGCAGTTTTCAAATTTTTAAATACAGTGGATTTTAATTGGGACACATCACAACCAGTACTTTTTGGTCCAATTAATCAACTGTCCCAATTAGCTGAAGTTAAATACACCCAGTGACCTGGTCTCCACAAATTCACCACCTTTTGGCTAAAGAAAGTCCTAATCACCTCTGTTCTAAATGGATGTCTCTTAATTTTAAGGCTGCGTCCTCTGGTCCTAGACTCTCTCACCAAAGGAAATATCCTCTCCACATCCTCTCTATCTAGGCCTTTCAACATTCGATAGGTTTCAATAAGATCCCTTGCATTCTTCTAAATTCCAGTGAGTTCAGGCCCAGAACCTTCTATTGTTGTTCATATGATAACTCTTTCATTCCCGGAATCATTCTCATGAATGTGTTCAGAACCCTCTCCAATGTCAGCACATCTTTTCTTAAGGGGCCCAAAACTGCTCTCAATACTCCAAGAGAGGCCTTGCGAGTGCCTTATAAAGCTTCAGCATTACATCCTAGATTTTATATTCTAGTCCTCTCAAAATGAATGCTAACGTTGCATTTGCCTTCCTTACCACCTATTTAACCTGCAAATTAACCTTTAGGGAATCCTGCACAAAGACTCATAAGACCCTTTGTACCTCAAAGTTTTGAACTTTATCCCCCCATTTAGGAAAATATTCTTTGCTTTTATTCTTCCTGTCAAAGTGCATGACCATACACTTCTCAAAAACTGTATTCCATCTGCCACTTCTTTTCCCTCACTCCTAATCTGTCTAAGTCCCTCTGGTGCCTCTCTGCTTCCTCAACACTACCTGCTCCTCCACCTATCTTCATATCGCATACAAACTTGGTCACAGAGTCATCAATTTCATCATCCAAATTGTTGACATACAGCATAAAAAGAATCGGTCCCAACACAGACCTCTGTGGAACACCACTAGTCACCAGCAGCCAATCTGAAAAAGATCCATTTATTCCCACTCTTTGCCTCCTGCCAATCAGCCAACGCTCCATCATGCTGGTATCTTTCCTGTAATACCCTGGGCTCTTAACTTGTTTAGCAGCCTCATGTCAAAAGTCTTCTGAAAATCCAAATTCACAACATTCACTAATTCTTCAGGTCTATCCTGCTTGTTATTTCTTCCAACAATTCGAACAGATTTGTCAGGCAAGATTTTTCCTTAAGGAAACCATACCGACTTCAGTCTATTTTATCATGTGCCTCCAACTACCATGAAATTCCATCCTCCAACATGTTCCCAACAACCGAGTCAGACTAACTGGCCTATAATTTCCTTTCTTGTGCCTCCATCTCTTCTTGAATAGTGGAGTGACATTTGCAATCTTCCAGTCCTCTGGAACCGTGCCAGAATCTAGTGATTCTTGAAAGATCATTTTAAAAGCCTCCACAATCGCTTAAGCTCCCTCTTTCAGAACCCTGAGGTGTAGTCCATCAAGTCCAGGTGATTTATCTACCGTCAGACCTTACAAGTTGGCCGAGCACTTTCTCCCTAGTAATAGCAACTGCACGCACTTCTGCCCCTTGACACTCTGGAATTCTGGCATACTGTTGGTGTCTTCCACAGCGATGCAAAATACTCAGTTTCCTCGTCTCCCACTACTATCGCTCAAACGTCATTTTCCAGCAGTCCAATATCTACTCTTACCCCTCTATTACTCTGAAAAAATTTTTGAATAAATTTAGTATTATTGGCTAGCTTACCTTCATATTTCATCTTTTCCCCTTACCGTTTTTTTTGTTTGCTTTCTGTTGGTAGTTACAAATTTCCCAATTATCCAACTTCCTGCTATTTTTTTTCTCTATTACGTGCCTTTTCTTTTGCTGCTATGTCGGCTTTACTTCGCTTGTCAGCCACGTTTGCGTCATCCTGCCTTTAGAATATTTCTTTAGGATGCATTATCCCACGCCTTCTGAATTGCACCCAGAAACTACAGCCATTATCCGTACCAGTGTCCCTTTCCAAACAAGTTTAGCCAGCTACTCTCCCGTGCCTCTGTAATTCCCTTTACTTTACTACAATATTGATACATCTGACTAGCTTCTCCCTCTCAAATTGCAGGTTGAATTCTATCATATTATGATCACCGTTTCCTCAGAGTTCCTTTACCTTAAGTCCCCTCATCATATCTGGTTCATTACATAACACTCAATCCAGAATTGCTGATCCCCTGGTGGGATCCACAAGCTGCTCCAAAAGGCCATCTCAGAGGAATTCCACAAATTCTCTCTCTTGGGTTACAACATCATCTTGATTTTCCCAATCCATGTGCATATTGAAATTTCCCGTGACTCCCAGAACATTGCCTTCTTGACAAAATTTTTCTATCTCCTGCTGTAATTTGTAGACTACAACCTGAATACTATTTGGAGGCCTGTAAATAACTCCTATCAGGGACTTCTTACCCTTGCAGTTTCTTAACTCTACCTATAAGGATTCTACATCTTCCGATCCTATGTCACCTCTTCCTGAATATTTGATTTTTTTTTTATCACAGATCCCCTCCTCCCCCTCTGCCTGTACTTTTAATAGATTTTGTATTATTGGATATTAAGCTCCCAACTACAATAGCCTTTCAGCCATGACTCAATGATACACACAAAGTCTCACCTGCCAATCTCTAACTGCACTAGAAGATCCTTATTCTATATACTCCGTGCACTCAAATATAACAAATTCAGTTCTGTATTTGTCACCTTTTCAATTTTGTCCCCCTTTTACTTTGCAATGCATTCCACTGACTGCATTTCTGCCCAATGCAATTATGATCTATGGAAGGCTATTTTAAGGGTGAAAAAACAATTCTGATTGTGGTCAAAGGTGGAATTTGATGCACGCCAGCTCAGGTATGGTTTGCATACCATAGCTTCCTACCTCCAGGTGAGCTCAATCTTTTCTATACACTTTGAAATGGAGAATAAAACTATAAACTATATCTGTGCAAATCCCTGCAGCATCTGGTGACCCTGTGACCTCTGTCTTGGAGGCTAACATTAGAACATCTGTCAAGAGGTGAACACTCACGAGGTTCCAGGCCCTGAAAACCTGTGCCAACCAAATGGCAAGAATGTTCAAGGGCATCTTTAAATCTCTCACTGCTGCTGTCAGAAGTTAACAACTGCTTCAAAAGGGTGACAATCATACCAGTGTCCAAGAAGAGCAGGGTGAGCTGTCTCAATGATTATCACCCAGTGGCACTCACATCTTCTGTGATGAACTGCTTTGAAGGTTGGTCATGACCAGTATAAACTCCTGCCTAAGCAAGGACCGGACCCACTGAAATTTGCCTATATCTCCACCCGGCCTTGGATCACCTGGACAACAGTGATACCTACATCAGGCTGCTGTTTATTGACTACAGCTCAGTGTTCAACACAATGATACGCTCAGTTCCATTCAACAAGCTCCAAAGCCTGAAACTCTGTCCCTCCCTCAACACCTGGATCCCTGACTTCCTCACTGGAAGGCCACAGTCTGTGCAAATTGGAAATAACATCTTCCAGCTGACAATCAACCCAGGCGCACCTCAAGGATGTGTGCTTAGCCCCCCGTTCTACTCTGCAACTATGAATGTGTGGCTACAAACAGCTCCAACATCATCTATAAGTTTGCAGATGATACAGCTATTGTTGGCAGCATTTCAGATGGTGACAAGGAGGGTTACAGGAGTGAGCCAGATCAGCTGGTTGAGCGACTGACTGAGGACTTTAGGAAGGAGAAGTGTAGGGAACACACACCAGTCCTCAACATGGGATCAGAATTGCAAAGGATAAACAGTTTCAAGTTCCTGGGTGCTAAGATCCTTGAGTATCTGGCCTGAGCCCAACATATTGATGCAATTATATAAAAGACGCAACAACAGCTAAATTTCATTAGGAGTTTGAGGAGCCTTGGTAAATCATCAAAGATACTTGGAAATTACTACAGATGTACTATGGACGGCATTCAAACTGGCTACATCACTGTCTGGTATGAAGGGGCCACTGCATAAGATTGGAAAAAAGCTTCAAAAAATTGTAAATTCAGCCAGCTTCATCATGGGCCCTAACCTTCCCACCATTGAGGACAATTTCAAAAAGCGATGCCACAGAAAGGCAGCATCTATCATTAAAAACCCCATCAGCCAGGACATGCCCTCCTCTCATTGCTACCATCAAGGTGGTGGTACAGGAGCCTGAAGACACACACACATTAGTAACACATGCTTCCTTTCAGCCATCAGATTTCTGAATGAACACTGAACCCACGAATACTTCCATAGTATTTTCCCCCTCTATTTTTTCACTACTTATTTAATTTCCTTTTTCTATATACTTATTGTAAGTTATAGCTTTTATTATTATGTATTGCAAAGTACTGCTGCCGCAAAAACAAATTTCACGACATATGCCAGTGATACTAAACCTGATACTGAAGAGACAAACTGAGTAACAAATTATATTTAAAATATAGAAGAGATTAGAACACTACTAATACTACAGCAGTACTATAAACTGTGTATTAGCTCCTAATACTTATTGATGGAGGAATTCATCTGCATCACATTGACTGCAAATGAACAAAGTCAGTGCAGATAATGGACTGCCTTTACACAATGCGACCATTGATTGCATTTGCCAGATCTTCAGTTTCAATGTAATGTTCAAGATGATTGTTGATACTTTCAAATTCTTCATGATTCCTAACTTGTTGAAGTAGTAAAATCATTTAATCTTCACTTCTGGCTGCTTCTGGCATCTCCAAGCCTGAATGTTGATACCGCAGTGAGCAAAGTAGTTTTGAATTATCTTATTAGTTCTTGCCAGCTGTCAGTGACAAAAATCACTGCTTTTTGAACACAAACACACACAACTGACGATATTTAAAATCTGTCTGCTTGAGGCATGGTGTTGCGTTTAATGGCATGCCAAGTGCACACGACTGACGCCAGTTAGATACTGTTTGGCAACAGTACCCTACCCCAATTAATCTTCATAGTGCCCCAAATAAACAAAGGAAATCCTGCCTATTGTTTCGATTAGTTTTTATTCTTTAAGAGTTGTCTCAAATAAGCAGCTGGCCCAATTAACCGATGGCTCAATTAGTCAAAATCTACTATAATTATCATAATGTTGAAGGGGTTAAAACAATGGAGAGGTAAAATAAAGTGAAATTGCCACATATCTGAAACATAGAAAATCTTTCCAAAGTGGCACTAAATGAAAAATTAACTTCTGCTACATGGCTTCTCTTTCTCAATTTTCATTTAAAAAATTATTGCACTTAGTATTAGCATGACTAGAGTGCTGCATGGAAATCTGGAAAAGCCCGCTTCAGATCTGCGAACACACTGCAGTATATGAGTCATATGGATTTCAATTAATCCTGTAATTCTTTCCTACTTATAGTTCCTGATGTTTAAATTTGGGGTGGGGGCAGGGGAGGCATTGGGATCATAAGTCATAAAAATAATGACACATACCATGACTCGGGTGAATAAACAAACCGGAGATTTTCTTTGATGTTGCAGCAAGTTCAACAATTAACCATCTGGATTAAATCAGAAGCTCCTGGTGTGCGCGCTCAGCTGATCCGCTGGAATGGGAACTAACATGGTCCAGATTTAGAGAGGAGGAGGAAGCTGAGTTTTACTTGAGAAATGCAGCAGTTCCACAAGGAACTGTAAGGAAGCTCATGAATCACATATGACCACGATTGAAAGCAGGAGACCAAACTTCACAGAAATGCTCACAGGTGATTTCCTGACTGACATTAGAATCCTTGTTGAGACCAATGCTTAAGTAATCCCAGAGCAGATAATCATTCTCATTCCTCTACAAAATACATTAAACCCAACAGCCTTGATTAGGCTTTTTATCATCTCTTTTTGTATTTTCTTATGAACTTCATAATGGTATTTAGTCTAATAGTGCTTCTACTCCCTCTCTGCCATTTCCAATCACGTTCTACAACTGCAATCAATGCAGTGGCCGAGCATCTGTATGACACATGTACATTCTGCAATGCAAACCAGGGGTAGAAAATGAAATACTTACTCTCTATCTGGGAGTGTAAGTCATTGACTATAACCTGCAGCTGGCCAAGAGTCATGTCGCGCAAGTCTGTGGGCTTGAGACTCCGTTTCATCAAACTTTCACTAATATGGGGCATATGAGGCAACTGGGGAGGGGAGAGAAACAACATACTTAGTAACAGCGCCGACAAAAAGCAATCAGTAAAGTAATTTGCAATTCTACTAGAAATATTCTCGTGTCAAAGGAACATCAGGTTAGAGAGTCAATGACATCATACCTAATGGGGTGGTATAGTAGCTTAAGGTCGACATGGTATTTCAGCAGTTAGAGCAACTTGTTATAGTGGCAGCGACCTGCGTTCAATTCCTGCCAACGTCTAAGGAGTTTGTATGTTCTCCTTGTGACAACGTGGGTTCCCTCTGGATGCACTGGTTCACTCCACATTCCAAAGACAAACCAGATGGCAAGTTAATTAATCTCATGGGTGTAACTGGACAGTGCAGGCTCCTGAAGCTGGAAGCGTCTGATACCATGTTGTATCTCAAAAATAACAAAAAAACTTTAAAAATGTATATGTACGTGGATGTTTCTGAAAAGGAAGTTGAGACTTGGCTGAGAATCTTAATGTTTTTGCTGCCTTCAGAGGACTTTACCATTTCTTGATGCTTAGAATGCAAGATGGGCTTCCAAGGTAACTAGTTCCCTGATATCACTGAAGATCATTTTACAGGGTCAAATGTCTGTGCATCTGTTTTCAAAACTGAGGGATCCGTCCAGCTATATTTTTGTAATTCTTCTGAACAGTAGATAACTTCAGAGGGAGTTTCTAGTCAATGAGACTGGTGTGAGCTAAAATCACATTAATGGCTCACAAGGGTATTTTTTTTCCATTGAGAATGTTACTAAACCTGTTCATTCAATATTTTTGGAGTCATTATGGATTAAAAGTTAGCAAGAGAAATCTTACAGAAGATCTAGGGAAATCTTCCCCAAAATTATCCTATTAAATAGTTTTAAAGAGTACCAGTGAAATAAGAGACTGCATTAGGCCAGCTAATTATTGCTATTTGCTTCAATGCTTTAGTTGGTCTGTGACATGTTGGCATTTTGCATTTTAATGTCAACATTGAAGAGCCTGATGTGTTTATCAGATCAAAGCATGAAGTTATTCACTCTCTGGGTCTGCACTGGTATCTGTTTGGTAAAGACAGGATAAATTTGAGGTTAAGAGTAATAAAATTGGCTAATTAGGAAAAAAAACCCATAAAATGTAAATATTCAGGGCAATTTCTTTACGGGTACATCTTCTACTGTAATAAAAATTTGATCTGCACCCATTGAAATATTACTGCCTTAGTGATTTACATAGATTAGGTTAGCTTCCCAGTATTAAGATGGAGTGGTACTGAAGATTAGACTCCTTAGAGACCTGCAGAAAAATATTTCTATGGACTAGCTGCAGAATGAGAATGGGACACAATTCTGTATTCTCAACCTTTAAGGTATACATGTGCTGGGAAGGAACCTTATGCTGCAGGTACAAATGTTAAACATTTTCCACATTTCTCTGAATTTGTCAAATATAATAAAACGTTAATTGGGTGCAAAAGCTTCTGAGTTGTGCTGTGCAACACTGGATCAAGGTAAAACTGACATCCTTTGTGCTGCACACCGCTACTGCACCATGTTGGCAATACATTTCTATCATTTACATATTATTATACCACATCTGCCTAATTTGTGCAACTCTGCCAGTACCATCGGGAGCTTGGCTCACATCGCATCTTCTTCCTCAGCCTGCCGAAGAACTGGCAGAAATCAAGTGGAAAATACAGGATCCCACCCCAAAGTGTTTCATTCTGTTGTCATGTGCAATGTTATTTAACCAAAACATGCTTAAAGCTAATCTAATGATTGTTTTAAGCACAATTTAGCTCCTATAATTCGATCACGAACCTCCCACATAATCACATGTGTCTCAGGGTAACTTTCAAGGAAAGAAATATATAGACGTTTGTTCTCATATAGTGAGGTAGTCAGGAAATACGGCTCAGTTACTCAATACTTGAATCAGGATTTCTGAACATCTTTTCAAAATTCAAGCTCTACTGTTGCTCTGATATTGGATAATCTGAATAAGCTGATTTAACGAAGAATCACGTCTGCCTGCGTCAGTGACATGCTGATCAGCTAAGGGTCCAGAATCAGTATTTGGTTATCACAGTTAATTTAGCAAAGGTATTTTCAGTTTATAATATAGCAGTTTAGTGCACATTAAGGAAAGGGGAAAAATACCCCATATTTTGAAATGAGCTCATAGACATGTGTAACCAAGAATACTAGATCACAAGATAATATACAATGTAAGTATAAAAGTTGGGTGGTTGTGAAACAGCATTTTGTAATTTGTGTCTAGCATCTAGAAATGAATTTATCCTGGCCTGCTGCATTCCACTAGCATTTTGTGCGTGTTGCTTGAACTTCCAGCACCTGCAGATTTCCTCGTGTTTCTCCTTTAAAATATCATTTGCCAAAATTGCAGATGAGATTATTCAGTTGTCAGGTGCATGTTATGGATGAGTGGTGTTGGGGGTTGGGGGGGGGAATGGGACCAGACTGTAGGCAAGAATGCCTTTCAGATTCTGAACCTTTTCAAGGTAAAAGGCGGTCATCACTCATTAACAGATAAGAAATAATGTTCCAAGGTACTTTTCAGGATGAATAATGATGTGGGAATATTTTGCATGGTGTGCAATTATGAATTGGCATAGTCACACAGCCGCCACGCAGTTTTAACAACCTGGGTTCAGCCCGAGCTTTGCGTGCTGCCCGTGTGGGGTTTGCATGTTCTTCTTGTCACCTTGTGATTTTCCTCCCAAAGATGGTAGATAAATTGGCTGCAGTAAATTGCCCCTCACGTGAAGGTGAGTGGTAGAATCTGTGAAGGGGGTGGCAGGCCAAGAATATGGGGCAATAATAAAAAAAGAGAGGGACTGAGTAAGCATTAAGTGGTGGACTTGGTGGGCTGAAGGACCTCTGTCATGTATAGCTCTAAATGAATGGGCTTGTTGGCATTTTGAGCTCTCCGGGAGAGAGCAGAACGTGTCTCTCTGATGGCTGAGAGTCCTTGGAAATTAATGCTCCAGAAGAGCTCCGTAGGTTTAGTGCCACAGTGATATGGAAAATCAAGCAATTATAGGAAAGCAGAAAATTCAGTTAAGGCTAAAGTTCATATCACCCAAAATCTCTGCAGCATATACAGCAGCAGATTCAGTCTCTTATGTTCTTCTGGGGGAGTTCAAAGTTTCACCAAATCTATACATCTCATAAATGAACTCAAGTAATATAAACTGGAACATGCAAAACAAGTACAGTATGATAAATGAACATTAAGAACATAATGACAACACAATATTTTGAGGGAAAGTTGTTGAATGTAAATTAACTTTTAATCCTGGACTGCAGAGAAACAGGGAGAAACATAGGAGAGAGGTGAATGATCGGCCATGACAGTGGGGAATACCCACATTTCAATGCCTGCTCCTGATATTTATGTCTCTCTACAACACAACCAGCAATTCAGTGAAATCGATCTGAATTCATAGCCCTAAAGGAAAAGGAGTGCTAGCTTTTTGAGGAACAGTCTGCACTTAGCATTGTAATAAAGATGTCCAATTTTAGCTTTTTAAAAGAGTTATTTCAATCATTATCCCAAAGGCTTTTAAAGCCAACTGATCTACAAATGGATTTTCACCTTAAGTTAATTAAGGAATAACATGAAATCCGTAAGTCGAAAGCAATTCACATCAAAAGAAGCCACTTACTATGAAGCTAACAAAGATCTTCCACAAAGATGCCATTAAGATAGCTTTCTTTATCTTTAATGGTAGCTTTTCGTCTACATCAATGACGAGCTGCTAAGTACATCTCCTCTGTTTCCTGCACTTCTTTTTCTCAACTACAAAAGTGATTCCAAGATTAGGAAGGCAAAAGCAAAAGAAAAGAGTATAAACAGGGAAAGGACCCAAATCTGCACTCACCATAAAAGTACCAAGTGCATTGCCTGGGAAGCTTCCTTTATTAATAAAATAAAAAGGACAAACATGCATCACATTGCCTTTTGCATTCCACTTCAAATTTAACTTGACTCTGAAGGGCAATTTAGAATTAATGAATAAGACTATAATACAATCTCCAAGGGATGTGGAAATTAAAAATCATTGCTCATGACACCAGACATCATCTAATTTTTGCAAGTGTCCTGTATCATTGTGCAACTAAATTGTGTCAAAGCATGTTACTGATTGATAGGAAGTATGGAACAAAAATTCTAAAATACACAGTTGTACAGAGATGGCAGAGAGAAAACAACCACTTACTCTCCAAACATGTATGGTCAGAATACTTAAGATTAGCTTAAAAGACAGAAAAGCTTTACAGTAATAAATTAACTGATGAAACTGCACTACAGGACATTATGTGTGGAAAGTCACTTCTACCTGCATATATAAATAAGGTAAATAACAACACTTTTATATTTATACTGCTCAAATGTAAGAACTTACCAGATCAGCCACTGGAGATTTCTTTCTGTTCTGCTTTTCTACTTCAACTTGCATCTTCGCCATAGGCTTTGCCATAGCAAGAGCCATCTTAGCTTCAGCCTGCAACTTTTTCTGCCTCGTAAGAAAATCCATATCATCAAGGGATTCGGATTCTTCCTCTGTTGTGTCTCTGTCCGAGTACGAAGAGCTTTGCTTGCTCTAGGGAAAGAGATCATTTTTTGTAAAGACTTTCTAAATGGAACGCTGAACAGATGCCACCATAAAGCACGTGTTCTGCGATCTTTCAGGACTATTGTGGCAACTGAATCCATCTTTCATTAATCAGTTAAGTCCCATTTTGTCACTGAGCACTTGCCAGCTCTATTGCGAGAACCACCCAGCTCGGCATATCTTTTCCCAAATGTTGTCTTGAAATGTTCCCTTTCAAGTACTTATCCAGCTCCCTTTTAAATGGCACTATCTCTAGAAGTGTGCCATTGACCTTTACTGCTTTTAAGCATAAAAATATGTTTTGGACATTTTTGCTAAGCACCCTCATTCAATATCCTCTTGACCTTAAATTGTTCCCATCGATAGAATGGTTATTTCTCTGTATTAAAATTCAAAGTTTTAAATATACTGGTACCTCACTCAGAATATATTTATAGCATTGAAAATGCCAGTGGAATCAGGACAAGAGGTCATTCCAGCAATTTTATATACAGAAACATGTTTCCAATGGCAGCATTGCACAAACATGGCCTTCCTCCCTGCTATTCTGCTGAGAATCAAATTGAGGGCGCAGTCCTTTGCTGGCACTTGTGCTGAAGTGAAATGATTAATGCCATGCCGATGCTACGTGGTTTTCCTGGGGGCATGAGCCAACAAGGCAATGTGCAATGGCTGCTTGTGAGGGATGGTGCTGGTTGGGCACTGAGATGCAGGGAGCTGGGCTGCAGCCTGGCCAGCAATGGAGTGCACCTTGCTGCTGGCGACCGGCACTACCAGATGACTTTGGTCATGTGATAGAAGTTGCTCCTTCCCCCTCCCTTTGTGAGCCATTCCCTCCCCCAGAATCTTCTCTGTGGTAAACAAACTCTTCTTTCCGTGACCTCCACTGAGCTTGCAGAGCCATGTTTTGTCACAGAATTTTGTTGCCTGAGGGCATGTACTTTTTGAATAGAGATTATATATTTGTGCAAGTCCCAACTCCAGGACCAAGACGCCAACTGCCAGGAGGAGAGACACTGGAGGCGGTGTGGCATGGCATTCATGCCAGACTGGGGGCAGGCCCCTCCCATCGTGTTGTCTTTCACCATTCACTCAGTGAACAGGCTGGATTATGTGTGTACATTTGTCTGTGGACTGCTGAGGGTTCATTCTTGCCAACAACATTCACACTCCATCAATCTATGAGACATGTCATTTAGCAACTTGGGCTACTGCACATTATATTTTTCTTGTGTGGCTGTATGTTTACTACTAACTTATATGTGCCCTATGTGCTTTGGTGCATGAGCTGGCGCATGGCCAAGTGGTTAAGGCATTGGTCTAGTGATCTGAAGGTCACTAGTTCGAGCCTCAGCTAAGGCAGTGTGTTGTGTCCTTGAGCAAGGCACTTAACCACACACTGCTCTGCGATGACACCGGTGCCAAGCTGTATGGGTCCTTGTCCTTCCCTTGCACAACATCGGTGGCATGGAGAGAGGAGACTTGCAGCATGGGCAACTGCCAATCTTCCATACAACTCTTGACAGGTCCTGGAAACTTCCCAAGGCGCAAATCCATGGTCTCTCGAGACTAACGGACTGTGTTCTGCACTTCGGCCCTGGAGGAACGCTGTTTGGATTGGCTAAATTCATGAGTATTTATATATGGTTGAATGATAATTCAATTTGAATTATCAAATTATCAGTGAAAGACTGGAGTTAGTAAATAACTAGATTACAAAGGAGTTGGAGTCAGATACACCATAAGACACCACTATGTCAGCAGCACCTGCAGAAAGAGAAGCAAGCTATGGACAAAATATTACCTCTGTTTCCATTTCCACAGGTGCTGAGTGCACTGCTGAATGATTCCAACATTTTCTGTTTTATTTCAGATTTTCACCATTTTCAAATTCAAATATTTTAAAATTTTCATTTACACTGGAATTCTCCATCACTTACAGTGCTTTGTTTTTTAATTGTTGGAAGTATGGAAGTACAACGGTTTGGTCACTAACATGGTATAGAATACAAAGCTTCATTTGGATCAAACAGCATACAGCCATATGAAGGCTGAACTTGGGGGAGAGGGATGGTTTGTTGGATTGAGACAACAATTAGAGGACTATCTTGCTGTGGCTCCTGAAACCAATGCTTTCACGTTCAACTGGAGGAAGAGAGCCAGTGTGTGAATGAGGACAGTTTTGTCTGCATTCCTACAGAATAAAACCTATGGAGCTGAATTCTGGAACGGAAATTACAGAGGAAGAGTGATGAGTTTAAATATGTGATAAACTGGAAAGCTTGAAGGAAAATGAGATTATGTAGTTTACCATCTTATTGAACATGGAAGAGGTTTTGCCAATGCATGGTCATTCCAGTGTGAAAGGCATATTGAAAAAGATGAAAATAAGGAGCTGTGGATAGACTGCCTTAGAACTAGGAGATGAAAAATTCAACGACTTTATAAAGGGAAAAAAATGGAGGAGTAGGTAATTGAATAGGCAAGAATTGGCTTTTTGAGGTGTCGCTGAATAAGAAATGCTTAGACCTTGAATCAATGAAGCCCTTCAAATGATCAGTAACCATGCAAGACAGGAACGTCACAGAAACATTTTAGATAACCATGAAGTAGGAACTCAGGGATTCCAATACAATATCTGATAACACTTACCATTGGAGACAAGGGGGTGTCCAGGCTGGTTTCTGTCTTGCTGTCATCTGCATCACTGTCCTTGTCACTTCCATTGTCATTTACAAAACAGATCTGCAGATTCATGCCACTCTGAAGGCTGCAACATAAAAGTTTTGTGCGGTTTAGGAAAATGAATACAAGTCGGCAACAAGCAAGCAAGATTGTACCTGGCATCGCAATGCAAGAACAGAAAATGCTAGAAATAATTGACTGGTCAAGCAACATTTGTGAAGACAAGAGTAGGGTTAATAGGTGAGCTTGATAAACCCCAGGGTACTGGATTTGTTAAGCATTTGTAGTATTTTATTTTAGATTTTAGTTTCCATAGTATTTCACAACAAGATATCCAATGTTTGTTTCCACATGGGAGTGTACAAGATAGCAGCAGGAGTAATCACTTGGTTCCTCAAACCTGCTCCGTCATTTAATAGATTCAAGGGATACCCATCTACCACAGGAACCTTCCACCCTCTTATACACATCAAGAATCAATCTACTTCTTCCTTAAAAATATTCGAAGACTTGAACTAGTCTTTGATTGGAGTACTGTGCAGATGCAGTAGAACCATTCCTCTGGAAGTCCAGTGAAGAGCTTTACAAACCCAGTCTCCATAGAAGAAGGGTAACATCTGGCAGAGTGGTTGTCATAGGAGTGGTCTGAGTCAGAGTGGTAAGGCTTTGGTTCAACAGGGAGGCAAGGTTAAGTAGGTAAGTTCATTCCTTATTTAACTCTTGAGAGAATAGGGGGTATGTCTACAGGTCCAGTGTGCTGTTCTGGGTGCCAGATGTGCGATCTCCATGAGATAAGCCTCCTCAATGGCCACATCTGCACCAGGTGCATCAAGATGCAGCTCCTGGGAGACTGTGTTAAGGAACTGGAACTACAGCTCAATGACCTTCGGCTTGTTTGGGAAAGTGAAACAGTGATAGACAGGGGTTACAGCAAGGTAATAACCCCAAGACCACACGAGATAAATAAATCAGTGACTGTCAGGAGAGGAAAGGGAGAATGCCAGATAGTGGAGAGCACCTTTGTCGCCGTCCTCCTCAACAATAAGTATTATATTTTTGATAAGACATAGGAGAAGAATTGGGCCATTCAGCCCATTGAGTCTGCTCTGCCATACTACCATGGCTGATCCCAGATCCCATTCAACCCCATACACCTGCTCTCTTACCATATCCCTTGATTCACTGACCAGCCAGGAATCTATCAACTTCCTCTTTAAATATACCCATGGACTTGGCCTCTACTGCAGTCTGTGGCAGGGCATTCCACAGTTTCACCACTCTTTGGCTAAAAATATTCCTCCTTACTTCTGTTCTAAAAGGTCACCCCGCAATTTTGAGGCTGTGCCCTCTAGTTCTGGATACCCTCACCAGTGGAAACATCCTCTCTACATCCACCTTATCTAGTCCTTTCAACATTTAGTCAGTTTCAGTTAGATCCTTCACATTCTTCTAAGTTCCAGTGAGTGCAGACTCAACCTCTTCATTCCTGGAATCATCCTCACGAACCTCCTTTGGACTCCCTCCAATGACAATACATCCTTTGTGTGATAAGGGGTCTAAAACTGTTGACAAAACTCAAGTGCGGCCTGACTAGTGATGGCAGACAGGGATGCAACCGGCTGACTATACAACTCTCAACAGCTTCTTGTAATCCTAAGCATTGGAGTCTCTATACCAGGCTGTGATGCAGCCAGTCAAAATGCTCTCCATCTACAGAAATTTGTAAGATGCCTTGGTGGCAGACTAAATCTCCACAGACTCCCAACAAAAAAGAACTGCTGGCATGCTTTCTTTGTGACTGCAAAGTGTCAGCTCGGGGCAGGTTCTGTGAAATGTTGATTCTTGGGAACTTGAAACTGCTCACCCTTTTTAGCATGGACCCCTCAATAAGGGTTGTCATAGGCTCTTCCTATTCCTCCTTCCTGAAGACCACAATCAATTCCTTGATCTTGCAGCTATTGAAAGCAATGTATTATTTTGGCACCACTAAATCAGCTGATCAGTCTTGAACACATCCTCCTGGTCCGGAGTAATTCCCCTTCCGCAAAATCTTGTTAGTTTTGTTTGATTACTTTTTTTTAAAGTACCCTGTTATAAAATCTTCAAGAACAGTAATAATATCTCCTATTTTATACAGTTGCTATTTTACAATGGAGCTATCTACTGAATAAATAAGAGTTTATCAAGAGAATTGCAATGCCAACATTAACAGCATTTGGATCTATTCTTCCCACTACTTCAGGGCACTTCAATCTGAAGTCTCCTCTTCGATTTGTAGAAAATTATTTCGAGGTAACAGGAGATGAAATTTAACTTCACATAAGTGGAAAACAAAATAGTGGATCAGGTCCCTGTTGCATCCTCTTTCTGATTGTGAAAAATACTTCTATGCTCTTTAACAAAATTGAATTTGATTTTATTGAATTTAACTTTTATTTTAAAAAATGGAATGAAATGCAAATGCTTGACTAAGTAAATGGCAAGATTGCTTTAATCTGTTAACAGTTGATCACTGATTAACGTTAGATTGTTAGAAAGTCATAAGAAATAAACAAGGTAATTATAAGCATAAGGTTTACCATTTTAAGCCCTCTTCAAGCAGTACCACTGCAGTATGTGCCTTTTTGTTACCCTTAGCCAATTTCCTAAGTTTTCATGCTGCTTTAGCTTATTGAGTTCAAAAACTACCAACAGCAGATCAGTTGACAAAAATGTTGACTGTTTTATCAACCAGAGAACTGCCACTCAACAGACAGAAACTCCAGACAGAGAGGGATATTGGGGTTATTTATTTTATCTTTTTACAGCCTCTGTGGTTATTTAAGATTTTTTAAAAATTGTTATTATCTTATGCAGAGCTTCCATTCTGAACTTCTTTTGGCAGTGTATTTAAACAATTTTTTGGCTAAATTTGAACACTTTGAAATAAGTGTAATCATTGGAGATATTCAAAACTAGAATATTCCATCAACAAATTTCAGGTGACAATTTGCTACCCCTGCCAGATAGTTTCGAACATTAATCTTATTTTAAACATTTAAAGAATTTTTTTAAAAAAATCAAGGACCCAGGAATGTCAGAACCTAATTATCTACAAACATTACTTCTTAAGCTTGAGCTGAAGACAGTTCTCTTATTTTTTTTGTGCAACCAGAACTGCTTCACTTGTATTTCTTAACAATATGTTAATGAAGTGGAAATTTTTTTAAAAAGGATGCAATCACAAAGACGGCAATGAGAAAGAGAGATGTCTTTTTATTTTTATCTGTCAATGCAGAATGCCAACTTGCATCAACTAAATTATTGTTGTGAATGTTGAATTTTGAAGGAAAAAAATCTATACATCGAGTCAGTTGTACAGCATGAAAATGGATCCTTCGGCCCAACTCATCCAAGCTGAGCAAGTCCCATTTGCCGCATCAGACCCATAATTCCTCTAAACCGTTGCCATCATACACACATCGATTTGAGTGAGTGAGTGTGTGTATAAATGAAACATATCTACAGACACAAATAAATAAATCACACTTAATATATTTGGTACTTCACATTTAATTAGAAAGACACAACTGGTGATTAGTACTCTGGTCTAGAATAATTTTGTGGTACAATTCCATTGAAGGACTAATCAGTGGCACAGTTCATTATTAAATTTGAGAATATCAATGAAATAGTAACCAAACAAAAATACTTAAATCAACATTATGACAGCATTTGCTTACATATTACAAGTACCAAGATATCACACTTCAAAGAAGCTTGCCATGATCCAGTTTCAGTTATCAGTTTCCAAATACAATTCATTGAAAATTGAATATTTTTCACTTTTTAAACTTTGTGCTATGTATAAACATTTGTGACAGTAATGTAATATTCAACTCATTGTTCAGAATAGCATTAGGGTTAGGGTCAACTGTTGGATAATTGCTTATATTCTGTGGTTCACAGAAGTACTTTTTAGATAAGGCTGACACACTTAATGGCGGAGTTACAGAAAGACCTGTGTGTAGGTACAACAAATCAGTCTTTATAAGAAATAAAATTTTCACCAATAACATACTGCAGTTAATACCATTTGGAATTTAGGAAGTAGCCCCTACAATTCTCGTACCCTCAGAATCTCCGTAAGTTCCACCCATTTCTTGTCTAAATCTTCTTACAACTTTCTCCAGTATCCAGTGGTCTACGACCGGTTTCTGTTTGCTTCTTTGTGGAAGGCTTGCTACTGCAGACAAAACTTTGAGTCTTTTTTGTGATGGAATTGTGATACCACAGGGCCCCAATGTAGGTGTGACTTTTTCCACTACTAAAAGATATCAGTGAAGTTCTTAAACCAACACGATGACTACTTTTGCTTACATACTGATGCACCATCAATAACTCTCTCTGAGACGTGAAGTCGAGATATCGGCTTTTATTGACTGGAAGAAAGAACAAGCAGTAGTTGACCACCATACTACATCCTGGAGACTGAGGGCCGGGCTCAGGCCTCAATCGCCTTTAGCCACAGGAGCAGTCAGCAGGGGGCCTGTCCAGACAGGTATATGTAGTTCACCACACATACCTTGAGTACTCAAACATACAAAGTAGCTTTCCATGATCTATTTTTTATTTGTAAATTTGAAGGAAGTTTTACTGAAATGTTTTGCAAATATTTTTCACTTTTTTTAATAGTGGTCTCACAAGTCAACTGTTATATCATCTTTCTTTTCCTCTCCATCCACCATTTTGATTGAACTGACTTGTGTTCTGAATACTTTTAAGTTTCTATACTGCATTAAGATAATAAGTTCTGTTGTATTTTAATTAACAATTCTAGAAACTAAGGTGTGTGTTTCTCAGACATTTATTAAATGCTTGAGGTAGTTGTGTGTTATCAATTGTAATGATACCTTTTTAATCCTGAAAATTAGTGAAACCTCACTGGGGAAAAAAAATTCATATACTGAATGCATCAATATGATTCAGGAGAAAATAGTCTTGGCCTTAAAAGCAAAATTGACACGTTAGCTGACAAGCAAATTTATTTAGCCTCATTTGTGTGAAGATGAAAAATCCTCCAAATTGCCTTCTTCCTCTTCTTATAAAATTGCCTAATTTGCAATGCAAAATTGCAAGGGGAAATAAAATAACAAAAGGAACATTATTGCCTTTATGTTTTAAAATGCTTCACAAACAATTAACTACTCTATAAATATTGCCAACTAGACAAAATATAGCAGTTAGCACTAAATAAATTACTAGATAGTCTATTTCATTGTTGGACTCCTGGATCAGTGTTGTCCGATATAGCAGTTGACTCCATGCTGTTAATTAAGAAGGCATGAGAATTTTATATTTTGATTATACAGTTAATGAGGCAGATGAGATCTGGCTTTACTGCTTCATTTCCAGGGTGTCATCACTGAAAGTAATACTTATTTTTGAAGTGGGTTTAGGCTGAATTTCTGTTAATAATTCCATGTTCCAAAATAATAAGGAGTACAGAATGCTATTATCAGGTATGAAACCATCAAGTTAGAAATGAAGAATATTTACTAATGGCATCATTTCCGGACTCACACTTTAGCTACAGTTACTGTAAACAAGCTCATTGTGATTGCACAAAATTCACTGCATCACCCATCATTCCCAAAGCAAACAGACTTGCCTGAAGCAACGAGAAGGTCACATGGTAGGCAGCCATGGTTTGCTATCTCTCTGAATATTCGCTGAAGTTAATGTGCTTTCACTATTACTGCTTTTCAAACTGCAGACACGGATAGCTGTCAGAATTTTACTAAGATATGACAAATTGCCCAACCTACACATATACAGGTAAAAAATAATTGTCACTTAATGCATAAACAAAGTTGCTATTGTGTCAATCATCTCCTGTTTTGAACTACCCTCTTATCATTACATGAGGAAATTCAGCGAGAAGTATTAAACTACATCCTAACCGGATATTATGACATAAAATGTCAAATAAGAATTGATGGCTGAGATACTACTAATTAAGTTGCGGATGCTTAAATAGATGGAAAATGCTAATCTGTGTGCATCCACTATAGGGAAATAGAGGAACATTAATAATTATGTTACACAAGATGCTTCTCTTAAGATAGATATATAGTTATGAGCCAGGACCCCAAGTTTGGGCCACGGGTACCATGTGGGGGGAATAATTTTTATACTGATTTTTGGCAAGGTATACACCCCTAGTGCTAGAAAATATGTGATAGCATTGCAGCGGTGGTAGCTTGCATGGTAACCTCCATGCTATAAGAACCATGATCCCATGGTACTTTGCCTATGATAAGATGAATTATGTCAGGTACCTGTCCCCTTACATTGCTCAGATGCTGAACCTCCCAGAGAAGAATCCTTCTGTGTATGAGGCCTTCAAGCCAGGCCAATTCTCAGTGCAGCTGTCAAGTAACAACCCCTTTGGGCAGATCCCTGTGGACCAGGCTATCAAAGCCACAGTGAACAAAGACACACAGACTCCTGGAGGCACATCACGGTTCAGCCTGAACGCTGGAGCTAACAATCGTTACTACATAGCAGCTGAGCACTGCAGTGCACTCCTGGGACAGTTAAGGGAGATGGTGCAAGGCAACAAATCAGAGCTTTATCACGCGGAGCTACAGTGGCCAAGAATCCAGAAAGATGAGGGAGCAGTTTCAGCAGTGGTTAGCCTCATACATGAATGGGTCAACCCATTTGCAGAGAAGCAGGACCACATTAGCATCTCTACGGCAAAGGCAGCCCCCAAGGACATTGCCTCCGACCTGATGAAGGCGTGTGAGATCGGTGAGCGATGCTATGCAACCTTCAAGGATGAGAGACTAGAGGAAGACCCGCCAGCAAAGAAATTCCATGACCCAATGAAAACCAACAAGCTGAAAACATTCAGTGATGTGTGTAAGAAGAGAGAAGTGAAATCAATGGGAGGGTGATCATCTTGAAAGCAGACAGGTCTTTGTTTGGACGCATCATAGTGATGGCACAAGGGCGCAGTCTACATATGGAGGATATCCTTTCTCATCCCCTTGGCCCATTGCCCTGGGCACTGTCCACACCAGAAGGATTGCTGAGAAAGACAAATAAAGCTACTTTAGCCACAACCTTGCAGAAAAATGTAGAAGAGCAACTCCCAGGAAACTCTGCTACAGTGGTTGATGGAATAAACTTGGTGCAAAGAGTGAAAGGTGATCAAGTTACTTTCAGAGATGTTGCCACAACGATTCTGAGTGTGGCTCTGAGGGAAGGCAGTCAGAGTAGCAGAATAGATGTTGTGTTCGACACATACGAGGAGAACTCTATCAAAGAGTAGTGGAAGACCTCTACGGAGTGAAGAGACTAGTCATGAGTTGCAAGGTATCACAGGCACACAGATGGTGAGGCAGTGGAGGAGCCTCCTGACCAAAGTCAGTAACAAAAATAGTCTCATTAGCTTCATAGTCCATGAATGGAGGAAGGTGGTGTACAGAGCAAAGCTACAGGAGAAGATTCTGTATGCAACTGTGAATGACAAATGTTACAGAATCACATCTCAAGACAGTGAGGAGGTGTCAGCTCTTCAGTGACAACAAGAAGCAGATGGCCGCCTACTTCTCCGTGCTGCCCATGCCACAAGAGAGGGATACCAATCTGTAATGATCGGCTCAGAAGACACAGATGTCTTTATCATGTTTTTAGCATTTTGTGACAAGATTGAGGCCCCATTGTTCCAGAAGTGTGGCACTAGAACCCGTACAAGGCTTGTAGACATCAGGAAGGTTGCTGCCACTGTTGGCATAGAGGTTTGGAGGGCTCTCATCGGGTTGCACGCATATACAGGATGTGACACTATAAAACTTTTGCAGGCAAAGGGAAGACAAGCGCCCTAAAACTTCTGACCATCAACAGGGAAACTCAGGACACATTCTTAGAGTTGGGTCAGGAATGGAACCTCTCCCCAGAACTGACGGACAAACTGGAGGCATTTACATGTCTCCTGTAAGCCCCAAAAGCATCAACCACCAAGGTCAATGATCTCAGGTATCACCTTTCCTGTGCCAAAAAAGCCAAAATCGAAAGTCATCAACTTCCACCACGCAAGGACTGCTTAACAAAACATGCACAGCGAGCCAACTACCAGCTGGTATATGGAGAAGATGTTTGGAGAAGGACCCACAAGTGCTAAGCCCTGTTGGCAGAGCATGGAAGGTGGAAAGAGAAGAGGAAGCTGAACAGTTGGTGGTGCACTGGATGAAGGCCAGCCAGCACCCGATGCCATCCTGGATCTACTGGCCTGTAACCGTCCAAAAAAATGTTCACTCCCTAGATGTGTGTGTGTGTTGCAAATGGCCTCAGGTGTACTGACATTTGTAGACTGACAGACTGTGAGAACCAGGCATTTACCTCACAGAGTATGGAAAGTTTAGATGAAGATGTGGAAGACTTGGAAGACGTGAAAGACTTAGAAAATTATTATGATTATTAATAGATTATGAAGGTCTGGAAAACAAAGTATGGAACGCAGTCTTTGATTAAATATATTCATTGTACAACCAAATGGGGCCTAGGTTATGGCTGTGTGGAACCCCACATTTGAATTATTTTACTATAATTCTATATGCTGTGACAAAAGCTTAAGATTGTTTTGATTTGATACAGCAATATGGAAAGTATCATGACATTGATAAAACTCCAGAAATCTCTCCAAATGAGGTTTTTTTACCTTGGGGGGGGTGGGGACATTTTCTGCTGTACTGATGTTAATATGGAACATACAGTCGGCCCTCCTTATCCTAGAAGGATTGGTTCTGGGACCCCTCGTGGATACCAAAAAATGCAGATGCTCAACTCCTAATTCAACCTGTTTCAATACGGTGGTCCTTAGGACCCAGCAGAACCCCAGACCTTATTTAACATGTGGTGGACATTAGGCAGCGTAGCTCTGAATCCGCAGTGTTTCTGTTCACGAAAATAATCATGATCATGATTGAAAAAAAAGTGGAAATAATAAAGTGATCAGAAAAAGGTGAAACGCCATCGGTCACTGTAAAAGCGTTAGGCTACGTCGGTCAACGATCGGAACAATTTTAAAGGATAAAGTGAGAAAGGCCCTGCCCCGATGAAAGCTACAATTATTACTAAGTAACGCAGTGGTTCAATTATTGGGTTTTGGGGTTGTGAGTTTTTGATCCTCCACATCAACCCGGCATGAATGGAGAGTGCACTCGGAAGTGGTCTGTCACTGGATCGAACTCAGGAACTTCCGTTCCCGAGCCCGGCACTGAAACATACGTTCTTATGTGTTTTATATGCATAGAAAAGGTAAAATATATACTATATACTAAGACAAACATTTGACTGACTGACGCCAAATAATACCAGATGTACCTGTTCCGACTTACTTAGTAACAGAACTTCCAATTTTTTTCGATCCCGATCCACGATAACCCACACACATCCTCACGTATACTTTAAATCATCTCTAGATTACTTATAATACCTAGTACAATATAAATGCTATGTAAAATAGTTGTTATACTGCATTGTTTAGGGAATAATGACAAGAAAAAATGTCTGTACATGCTCGAACAACGAGTGCTGGAAGAGCACTTCCGGGTTTTCTCGATTCACGGTTGGTTGAATTCGTGAAATGCGGAACTCGTGGATAAGGAGGGCCGACTGTATACAAAAAGTGATTACTTACTTGAATTCCTGAATAAATTCTATACAAATCCATGTGATTATATGTATCCTAGGGTTTTTATTGACTTTTCCCACAATAAACAACAGACAAATATTTTTCTAAAAATGAAGTAATTCACTCTACTGAAATTGGGCACTGGTACTGCGAGTTCCACCTATGACGGAGTTTTCAATGTTGAATTTTATAACAACATTTGATGAAAAGAGCTTGAACTCAGCTATCATTGTGACAAATTTCAATGTTGAGGGATCACTGACGACAAACTACCACTAGGTTGAATATATATGTTGTACTCTTTCAGAAATGATTATTTTAGGGAAGTGTTATAAAATGCATGACAGCACACATAATGCTACTACTGGTGCAATGCTATCATATACTTTCTAACTCTAGAGATGTATACCGTAGATTCCGGACTACAGAGCGCACCTGATTAAAAGCCGCTGGCTCTAATTTTAGAAATAAAATCAATTTTTTACTTGTAAAGGCCGCACCGGATTTTAGGCCGCACCGGATTTTCGGCCGCAGGTGTCCCACGTTGTAATATGAGATATTTACACAGAAAGATATTACACGTGAGGATTTTTTAACTTTTAATTAAATCCATATGGTAACAAAAACAAATACATATTGCAAATGCTTTTTTTCGAACCGTGCCCGTAACGCGGCTACTTTTAAATATACATTGCGTATACTTCTTTACTGAACAACATTCCAATATCTCCTAACGACTGGTAAAAAATATATATACTGCAGCCTACCAGGAAAAGTTATTGATCGCCTTTAACTTAAAAGCAGCGTTTTCGCTCCGCCGCTCCCCCCCCGCCGTCCCGTTTATCGCAAACGGCATTTAAAAGCAGCGTTCGCTCAGATCCAATGCCGCTCGCGTAATGCGCTCCCCCCCTCCTTTCCGTTTATCGCAAACGGCATTTTTCCCACAAGACGCGGCGAAACCGGGTGTGACGTCATAGCATCCCGCGATGTAGTACAGAAAACAAATATAGTTAAAACTCTTCTAACTTTAACTAGAAAATGAATTACTAAGCGAAAATATTATAAACTAAATAACTGCCATAAAGGCAGCACAATGCTTTTCTTCGAGTGTTTTCCATGTTGATGAGGGTGAGTACAAATGACTGATTTACAATAATTTAATTGTGAAAGTGCGCTTGATTTATCGTACAATTTCATTGGACCTCTGTGAACTACTCATCAATTTTATTGGTCTACTGTTATGAGGCAAAATGTTTACGAGGCGGCATGAAAAAAATCATGTATTAGCCGCTCCGGATTAAAGGCCGCAAAGTTCAAAGCTGTTCAAAATGTGGGAAAAAAGTAGCGGCTTAAAATCCGGAATCTACGGTACCTTGCCAAAAATCACTGTGCATTATTCCCCTCAGATTGTACGGACCAACCCAGACTAGTACTGCAGCATACTGAATAACCTCCATGGAAATACTGCAAAAGTCATCTGCAGATAACAGGGTCATTTCAGAATAGCTGATGTACTCTACCAGTACTCTGAAACTATTCTGGTGGGATGAGGCATGATGATTCCTTTTTGTTCAAAATTGCCCCAAAGGGCATTCAGTGAAGAGGCAATCCTACCCCACAACTACGTAGAGATAGGTTTCACAAGATTGCAGTGACCATCCAACATTTTTCTATACAACTGTTCAGACATCCTGATGGCTGTGCATTTGGATCAACAAATACTGATCCCAAAGTGTTAGGCCTCACAATGATTCTGCATCTGATCAAAGATGGTCAATCACTGTCTTTGGAATCAGTGGAATTTATGGATACTGAACTGCTGAAGATTTTGATCTTCGGCAAAACTCTGAAAATAAATATTAACAGTGGCACTGCAGAGCAACATACAAGACAGCCACAGAGGAGAAAGATTCACACAAGAAAAAATAATCGCAGAAAGCAACAATTCAGCCTGGTCCTGAAAGTTATGCAGATTAAGCACAAAGCCCTGGTTTTCTAATTATCTCCAAAAATCAACACTTGATGTATGAATCAAAATGCTTTTTATGAGTTCTTGTGGAATCACTTCTTATGGATGTGCGATTCCAGATCTTAAACTGCTAAAGAAAATTATGTTTCACATCAAATGTTTTTGCCAATTATTTTATCTCCTACTGCCTTTGGCAACATGTATGTGATTCAGTTCATCCTTCTCTACACAAAGAGGAAAAAATTTCTGTACTTGTAATCCAAGTCTGTCTTCTCTGGTATAATTTTGGTATCCTTTCCATCTTCTCCAAGGCTTCGAAAACTATAGTTAAGTACAGTGCCAAGAATTACTGTGCATACAGTGTTCAAGCTGAGCTCTAACCAGTGATTAATATTTTAGCATGATTGCCTCCTTTTTACATTCAATGCCAAATAATCTCAAAAGCTTCCAGGTACCAGCATCAATTTGCCTTGCCACCTTCAATTTTTTGCATAAAAGCAGCCCCTTTGCTCTTATAATTTTCTCAAGTCATTCAGATGACACTCTCTCGCTACACCATCTATTTTTCTCAGCAAGTTCAGTAATCCACAATAAACTGTAATGACAACTTGGCTTTCAGCTTCCTCCAAGTGTCTGCTTCCCATTTCCTACATTGCTAAGTTTTTAACCTCCTCGTGCCTCAAAACTACGCTTCTTATACTCATGCAGATGATCTACGCTTTTTCAAAAAAAGGTCTTGATTTTAATTATTCTAACCAGCATGCTACATTGTTGTAAAATGTGCTATTGTTCAGTTCCACAGTAATCCTAAATTGCAAATCCTAAGACTAAGTTGCAACTTAGTCTTTGTTACATATGTCACAAAGCACTTTCCCAAATGCCTCTTAAAACTCAGTGTATCTGACTTGTCTTTAACTGTTCCTTCCAAAAACAATTGCAATAGAATTTAAATTTATAACTAGTTTATGATTCTGAGCCCAGTAGTTCTGAACGTACACTTTATAATATGCTAGCACTCGAGGATTCGCCATTTTGCAGCATATGGAGTAATTCTCATTCTTAGCAGCTCTCTCTCTTAATATATTTTATATCCCACTGACAGGTCCCTTTTAGGTTTGATGATTTATTACTTCTACTGAAGGATTTATGACTTAATAGTAATGGCCGAAAAAAGTTGTTCTGGTATTGAACTGATAAGCTGCAAGACTTTTTCTGAAACGGAGCAAATGGAACAAACCAAGAAAACAGAGGAACTTGTTACATTAGCAGGAATATTTTCTTCAATACAAGACATGAAATCGGAATTCAGGTCGTTTAATATTAAAACTGATAAGCTGACCAGTTCAAACTGGAAGCTTGAGAAAGCTATTTCTATGGTTCAAGACTCTCTGAAAAATTTGGACTCTCAGCTTCAAACACTTCAGCAGACTACAACCTGAAATGAGGATCAGCATGATCTATTCAAGCAAACTATTAAAGATCAAGGAATGAAGATATCTTCGATGGAAAAGAAAATCAATGAAATTACCTCGGAACTATCTAAAACGAAGAGAAAATTAGTTGGTTAGATAGACTGCCTGAAAATACTGAAGCTGGCGATCTGTTAAAATTCTTCTCAGATATGTTGTACTCACATTTTAGTGAGACCCTGGTGTTATGATACCAGCCCCCTCCTTTGTGAGAATTGCAAGAGCCCTAGTAAAAGGGGGGGTCAACGACCCAAAAGAGAGAGAGAGAGAGACAGGCTGAATGGACACAGGAAATGGAAAGACATTCCACTGGGACAAAAGCTGGTGACTGTGGCATTGTTCTCAGGAGACACCTGGGAACTGCAGACGTGCCAACTCGCAGGGACATTGTAAAGCCCTCGGGCAAAGTGGGCTGGTTGAGAGAGAGATTGCACCACCTGCAACCTGATTGACACCTGAGATCCCGTGAGGCAGTATAAAGAAGGGTCTGAAAGAGGACGACCCTCAGACGCACCAAGGAGACACCAAGAAGCACGATACCGCTTCCCGTGGGAACGGGAAGCCATTTTGAAATAAGCCACGTGCGTTAAATTCCGAATGCGGGGTTTGTGGCTGGAACCAACGGAAGGTCGCTTTTAACTAACAACGGGGAAGATCGCTCCCGATTCCACGGATGTTTCGGGCAAGTTTTTCCGTTTATCTCTCTCTCTCTCCAACACGTGAAACCAAAAAAAGGGAAAAGCCTGCAGACTTCAGAGTGACTCTTTATATTTCCAATTGGACTCAGTATTATATACCCTAGACAACGAAAGAGCTTATTTCTGATTGATTATGGTTACACCGGTGTTTTAGATTGAGTTTTGACGATTTGAATGTTTTGTATTAACCATACGTTTGTGCCCTTATTGAATAAAACGTTTGAAAATAGTAGCATCCGACTCAGCTGATCCATCTATCTTTGCTGGTAAGTTACCTGGTTACGGGGTTTTCGTAACAAGTGGGGGCTCGTCCGGGATTTGACACCAAAAAGGGGGGAGGTCAGTGAATCGGGCTGTAAGTCCAAACTTAAATCTGGTTACGCAGGTAGTCAGACGGGAAACCAGCAAAGATGGATGTGGGTGAATTCATGAGAAACCCGACGGTAGAGGCGCTAGGGAAGGCTACAAAATCAGACTTAGTAAGTTTGGCGCAGGCCTTAGACCTCACAGCGGTGAAGCCAGCAATGAAAAAGCAGGAAGTGCTAAGGGTCATACAACAGCACTACGTTGGGAAGAAGGTGTTTACAGCTGAGGATTTGGAAAATATTCCCGAAAGGAGATTAGTGAGTGGGACAAATCAGGCAGAGTTGGAGAAAGCAAGGCTGGAACATGAGTTTAAAATAAAGCAGCTAGAAATAGACGCAGCTCAGAAGGCTGCAGAGAGAGAAGCCGAGAGAGCCGAGAGGGCAAGAGAAGCCGAGAGGGCAAGAGAAGCCGAGAGGGCAAGAGAAGCCGAGAGGGCAAGAGAAGCCGAGAGGGAAAGAGAGCAGGTGTTCAAACTAAAGCAGCTAGAAGCAGAAGAGAGAGAGAAACAGAGGAACTATGAATTGGAGCTGGACAGGCGAAAACAAGAGCGAAGAACTCAAGGGGGAGAGAAAGAGGGGTTTGATATTAGTCGGGCGTTGAGGTTGGTCCCCCCGTTCGAGGAGACGGATGTTGATAGTTATTTCTTGCTCTTTGAAAAGGTGGCAGAGAATCAGCAGTGGCCCAGAGAGCAATGGGTGGCGTTGTTACAAAGTGTGTTACGGGGAAAAGCACAGCGGGTATATGCCGCGCTGCCCACAGAAAGGGACGGGAATTATGATCAAGTAAAGGAGGCCATTCTCCGAGGTTACGAGTTAGTACCTGAGGCGTATAGACAAAGGTTCCGAAATTTAAAAAGAGGGTGGAATCAAACGTATACCGAGCTAGCCCATGAGAAGGGTGTGCTCTTGAATCGTTGGTGCACAGCTGAAAAGGTGGCCGAGGACTATGGGCGTCTCAGGGAGCTAGTTTTGATTGAGGAATTTAAAAGTTGCGTTCCGGAAGAGATCCGAATGTATTTAAATGAGAGGACGAATCAGTCCATCTCAGAGATGGCTAGGCTCGCAGATGAATATGCCCTAACCCACAAGACAAAGTTTTCCTCGCCAAAAAGTTACCCGAGAGACCGTCGGAACGGTAGGGACAGTCCGCCGGCTAAGGGAGAAACTCCACCGGGAGCTAGCACAAAAAGTGAGGATAACAGACAAGAAACCTGGAGATCTCCTGGTTTCAACTGTTTTAATTGTGGAAAGGTGGGACATATTGCATCAAAATGCACTGCTCCGAGGAAGGAGTCGGAACGAGGGAAAGCAGCTATTTCCATAGGCTGTGTTGCGTCGATCCGAAAATCGACAAGCAGGCCCCAGACAGATGGAATACAGGAGGGGCGGGAGACATTTAGGTCCGAAGGAACCGTGGCTTTGAAGGAAGGGGACCCCCCAATTCCCGTACGAATTTGGAGAGACACGGGGGCGGAACTATCGTTAATTAGCCGTAATGTGTTAAAATTCGGCCCTCGCACGGGGGAGGTAGCCCTTAGAGGTATCGGGAACCGAACCGAGGTCGTGCCTTTGCATAGGGTCTTTCTAGATTGTGAGTTGGTGTCGGGACCAGTAGATCTGGGGGTCCTGCCGGAATTGCCAGGAGAAGGAGTGGACGTCCTTCTGGGTAACGACCTAGCGGGTGGGAAGATGGGTGCCGCCGTGAAGCTGACCACCCAGCCCGTGAGAGTTGAAGACCCTCCCTCAGAAAAAAAAATTCTATCCCGCATGTGCGGTCACTCGCAGCATGTCGAAAAGGGCCGCTGAGACAGAGAGCGGGTGGAATCTGGCCAGTTTTGATTTGGCCGAAACTTTTATACCGACTCTGTACCAACGAGAGTCCGAGGAAGGGAAAACGGAGAGTAGGGAGGAACGAGTGGGAAATAGAGAGGAGGTAGACCGGTCCTTAGCCAGAAGAGAGTTTGTACGGGAACAGAATGGTGACGAGGAGCTGGTATCCTTGAGAGAGTCGGTTCTCTCCGAGACTGAACTGGAGGCAGAGCCAGAGGGTTATTATCTCCAGGAGGGGGTGTTGATGAGGAAGTGGAGACCCCCTGCGGTGCAGGCCGATGAGGACTGGGCGGTGCTACGTCAGATAGTAGTCCCGAAAGTATATCGGAACGACATTCTTGACTTAGCCCATAAGGGACCTTTAGGCGGGCATTTGGGAATAAAGAAGACCGTAGAGCGGGTTCAGAGGGAATTCTATTGGCCCAATCTGAGGAAAGATGTTACTGAGTATTGTAAAAGATGTCATACCTGCCAGGTGGTGGGTAAGCCGAATCAAGTTATCCCTAAGGCCCCCCTCCGACCTATTCCCGCATGTGAGGAGCCTTTCTCCCGAGTCATTGTGGATTTTGTGGGACCCTTACCTAAAACTGCGAGTGGGCGGCAGTATATCATGACCCTGATGTGTGCCGCTACACGATTTCCCGAGGCCGTGCCTCTGGGTAGTATTAGGACCTCTGCGGTGGTGAAGGCCCTTATCAAATTCTTTACCACCGTGGGGCTACCCAAGGAGATACAATCAGACCAGGGAAGTACATTCACGTCGAATGTATTTCGGCAGATGATGACCCAGCTCGGGGTGAGGCAGATTATGGCCTCTGCGTACCACCCGGAGTCACAGGGAGCGTTGGAAAGGTTCCACGCTACCCTAAAGACCATGCTTAAAGCTTATTGCCAGGAGAACGTTCGAGACTGGGATGAGGCTTTACCCCTTTTGTTATTTGCCGTAAGGGATACAGTCCAGTGCTCCCTGGGGTTCAGTCCGTTTGAACTGGTTTTCGGTCACAGGCCCAGGGGACCCCTAACCCTACTGAAAGAAAAATGGTCTAACCCGACCGCCCAAGTCAGTGTGGTCGACTATGTGCTGAAATTCCGGGAAAGACTGCGTCAAGTATGCGCCTGGGCAAACGAAAACCTTAAAGCCTCTCAGGAAAAGATGGGTCAGTGGTATAACCAGAGAGCGAGAGAACGAGAGTTTCACGTGGGCGACCGGGTCCTGGTCCTATTCCCGGTAGCTACTCACCCTCTGGGGGCGAGGTTTCAAGGACCATATACAGTGCGTAAGAAAATAGACTCGCTGAATTACGTGATCGAAACCCCCGACCGACGAAAGCCGACCCAGTTAGTTCACGTGAACATGATAAAAGGGTATCACGAACCCACCCCCCCGGTTGTTGGCGCGGCTATGAAAGCCGATGAAGTTGGGGGGGACGGTAAGGAGGAACCAGAACGGTTCGACAAGATAGGTATAGTCCCTACCAGATTAGAGAACTCTGTCGTATTGGCGAATCTTGCGGGTAAAGTTGGCCACTTAAAGCCTGAACAGCGGGAGCAGGTAATACAGCTCGTTAACCGGCATGCAGACTTATGCCCAGATGTTCCCCGAAGGTGTAATGGGACACAACATGATGTGATAGCTACCTCAACCCAACCTATTAAACAAGCCCCTTATCGGATGAATCCTGAGAAAAGCCAGCTGGTAGAGAAGGAGATTGAACATATGCTAGCTGCTGGGATAATCCGCGAATCCTCATCCGCGTGGGCTTCTCCTTGCGTGGTTGTCCCAAAGCCGGACGGGACCATACGATTCTGTACCGATTATCGGAAGGTCAACGCGGTTACCCAGACCGATGCTTACCCTCTTCCCCGGGTGGATGATTGCATTGATCAACTGGGGAAGGCAAGGTACATCACAAAAATTGACTTGCTAAAGGGGTACTGGTGCGTTCCTTTAACGGACCGGGCTCGAGAGATTTCAGCCTTTGTCACCCCGTCTGGGTTGTACGAGTACAACGTTATGCCGTTTGGGATGAAAAATGCCCCAGGGACATTTCAGCGGATGATAGACGCTGTGATAAAGGGGTTAACCCACACCAAGGCTTATCTTGACGATGTGGTAGTTTGGAATGACACCTGGGAGGAGCATCTGGGGGCTGTAGAAAGTTTGTTTACCCGAATGTCGGCAGCCCACCTTACTGTAAACCTCGCTAAGAGTGAGTTTGGTCATGCCACGATCACCTATCTGGGGTATGTGGTGGGAGACGGGCAGTTGGCCCCTGTGCAGGCGAAGGTCCGGGCTATTTCCGAGGTCCCGGTACCCTCCAATAAAAGGGCCCTGAGGAGGTTTCTGGGCATGGTGGGATACTATCGGAAATTCTGTAAAAATTTTGCGGACATTGCGCTCCCCCTTACAAAATTACTGCAGAAGGAGGAAAAATTTGAGTGGGGTCATTCTTGTCAGAATGCCTTTGAAAAGTTAAAAGCCGTACTGTGCCATGACCCGGTGTTAAAAGCGCCCGATCTGTTAACCCCCTTCTCCTTGGCCACGGACGCCAGCGATGAGGCGGCAGGAGCAGTCCTATTGCAGCAAGCGGGGGATGGAGTGGAGCACCCGGTAGCATATTTCTCTCGGAAGTTCAATAGACACCAGAGGAATTACTCTACCGTGGAAAAGGAATTGTTAGCGCTTGTGTTAGCGATACAACATTTCGAAGTGTACATTTGTCCGGCGCAAAGACCCCTAGTGGTCTATACCGATCACAACCCGCTGGTATTCTTGAACAATATGAAAAACAAAAACAGAAGGTTATTAAGCTGGAGTCTGATGCTACAAGAATTTGATATTAAGATCCAGCACATAAAGGGGAGTGATAATGTGCTAGCGGATTGCTTATCCAGGTGTTGAATTGAGTATGCGATGTAGGGCACGGTAGGGTAAGGTATTAAAGAAAAGGGGCACTGTACTTGTTAACTGTTTAGATGCTGACTTGAATGTATAACTGTATTACTCTGTAGTGAAAAGAAAAGCTTCTGTATTGTATTAGATTCAAAATTTCTGTAAGACTGTACCACTCTGGGTTTTAACCGCTGGTAAAAACCTTTTTAAGAGGGGAGGTGTTATGATACCAGCCCCCTCCTTTGTGAGAATTGCAAGAGCCCTAGTAAAAGGGGGGGTCAACGACCCAAAAGAGAGAGAGAGAGAGACAGGCTGAATGGACACAGGAAATGGAAAGACATTCCACTGGGACAAAAGCTGGTGACTGTGGCATTGTTCTCAGGAGACACCTGGGAACTGCAGACGTGCCAACTCGCAGGGACATTGTAAAGCCCTCGGGCAAAGTGGGCTGGTTGAGAGAGAGATTGCACCACCTGCAACCTGATTGACACCTGAGATCCCGTGAGGCAGTATAAAGAAGGGTCTGAAAGAGGACGACCCTCAGACGCACCAAGGAGACACCAAGAAGCACGATACCGCTTCCCGTGGGAACGGGAAGCCATTTTGAAATAAGCCACGTGCGTTAAATTCCGAATGCGGGGTTTGTGGCTGGAACCAACGGAAGATCGCTTTTAACTAACAACGGGGAAGATCGCTCCCGATTCCACGGATGTTTCGGGCAAGTTTTTCCGTTTATCTCTCTCTCTCTCCAACACGTGAAACCAAAAAAAGGGAAAAGCCTGCAGACTTCAGAGTGACTCTTTATATTTCCAATTGGACTCAGTATTATATACCCTAGACAACGAAAGAGCTTATTTCTGATTGATTATGGTTACACCGGTGTTTTAGATTGAGTTTTGACGATTTGAATGTTTTGTATTAACCATACGTTTGTGCCCTTATTGAATAAAACGTTTGAAAATAGTAGCATCCGACTCAGCTGATCCATCTATCTTTGCTGGTAAGTTACCTGGTTACGGGGTTTTCGTAACACTGGAAACTAGCCCCTTAATTGACAGAGCCCACAGAATTCCATTTTCTTGGCGTTCATCCGAATTACATCCTCGACCAATTGTACTTTCTTTGCATTATTATACAACTAAAGAAGCTCTTCTTCGAGAAGCCAGAAAGAAGCAGAAGTTAATCTTTAATTCAGCACAAATTCTGATCCCCTGAAATCTTTGCTGAAGGAAGGAAATACCGAGAAGTTGAGTGAAACGTATAAATTAGATTTATACCCCTCCCTTCGCTTTCCAGCAAAGCTGATAATTTTTCCTGAAAAATCTCAGTCACTGAGAATCTACTCTCCCCAGGAGGGATGGGAGTACATTAAAAATCTTAAAATTAAGCCTACTGAATAAAATATTACAGTTAACCCGATTATTCAGTAGGTAATTCTGAAGTATCTGTTGTACGAGTTGTTTATGGATCTTCTGAGTTAAGCTTATCCTATACTTTTTCAGTCTTTGGTATGGGACGTGGCTGATTAAAAGTTTTTGTTACCTATTAATAGAGTGTGAGTGTGTGTGTGTACACATATAAAAAAAACTGTTTTGTAGGGAACCTCTATAGTATTGTACTCTAATAGTCTGCTTAGGACCTGCCGTGTATTAATCTTTTTATTTATTTTATTTGTTTCAATACTAATATAGTTTTAGGTCTGTTTTATATATATATACACACACACACACACACATATATATATACACATATATATATCACATACATACATTTTTATATATATATATATACACACATTTATATATATCACATACACACACACACACACACTCATTTACTTTTCTTTTTCGAGAGAAAGAATATTGTTTGTAATATTATTTGCTCGGATTTATTCTCTTTTTTTTGAATATGTGTTTAAGATGCTTCAGCTGATTCTAAGATGTCCATTGTTGATGCTTTTATTACCGTTAGACTTAACATTATAGTAGTTGAATTCTGCTTGTGCCTTTTATTATGGCTATTTTCCATGGGATCTTTGTTTTATTTTAATTTCCGGAGCTGCAAGATGGAGAATAGGGTCACGGGTTATTAGTTTAGCATGGGGCCAGCCTATTGATCGCTGAATTCTTATCTTTTGGGAGGCCGGGGGGGCAGGGGACTATTAGAGTAGGTTTTTTTCCTGATTGGGCAGTTCTTTTGATGGATTTTTTTCCTCACAAATGCGTCACTCCTTCTGGTTGTACTCGCGCCTTTTGGTTTAATCTGTACTTGCATAACATTCCTTTATATAATATCAAATTCAATTCTAAACATGGATGTTAATAAAATTAATACAATATTTTGGAATTGGAACGGTGTCAATCACCCCATTAAGCGTAAAAAGATTTTTAAGAAATTAAAAACACTTAACACAGATATTATTTTAGCACAAGAAAATCATATACAGAAAAAGGATGACGACAGATTTTCCGATTTTGGAAAAGACCTCTGTATCACTCGCTGTCTGATTGTAAGATTAGAGGCGTTTCTATATTTCTTAGCCCCAAAATCCCTTTTGTACACCTTAATACTACTACTGATTCAATTGGAAAATATTTAATTGTTACTGGTTTATTATGCAAACAAAGGGTAGCTCTGGTGTGTGTATACGCACCTAACGTAGAAAATTCTGATTTTTTAAAGAAACCGAATCTGAATGAATATAAGTTGATCATGAGTGGTGACTTTAATTGTTGTTTAAATCCAGCGATTAACAGGTCATCAACCAATCTGTTGCTTCCTAATAAAACGGCGGCTTGTATTAATTCTTTTTTGCTAGAATATGGCCTGGTCGATAACTGGAGATACAAACACCCCAATGATAAAGATTTCTCTTTTTTCTCACACGTTCATCATAAGTATTCTCAAATTGATTACTTTTTTTTAAGATACACATCTGTTAAACTCCGTTGTTGAATGTGTATGACGTCATTGCGCTTTCAGATCATGCGCCTTTAAAGTTAACCCTTAAGGTTCGGATAGATTTTTGAAAATGTCACAGTGGAAACTGAATCCTGTATTGTTACAGGATCTAGCTTTTGGTAGTTTTATTAAGGAGCAAATTTCTATATTTTATGAATTTAATACAACTGCAGGAATGTCAAATCTGGTTATATGGGACACATTGAAATCTTTTCTTAGGGGACAGATAATCTCATATTTAGCAGCTTTGAGAAAGAAAACTAAAGCAGAATTGTCAGTGCTTATTAATAAAATTAAACAGATAGATAAAGCGTATTCAGTTAAACCTACTGAAGACCTATATAAAGAAAGGGTTGAACTTCAATCACAGTATGATTTACTTCTGATCTTTCCCACTGAACAGCAAATTCTTAAATCTAAATGTTTATTTTATATACTTGGGGAAAAATCTGCTAAACTTTTAGCAGGTCAGTTAAAGGCTGGGATGGTCAGAAGACAGATTTTAAAAATTCGTAGACTAGATAGAACAGAAACTTTAGAATCTTATGAAATTAATAAGATATTTATGGACTTCTATTCTAATCTTTATAAATCTGAATTCTCTGATAGCACTATTATTATGAATAGATTTTTGCAAAGGTTAAACATAACTCAAATTTCGATTCAAGATGTTGACATGTTAGATGCACCTATTAAACAAGAGGAGATAGCCAAGGCTATATCCTCTATGCAATTAGGTAAAGCTCCGGGACCTGATGGTTATACGGTAGAATTTTACAAGACTTTTCATGAAATGCTTATACCACATCTTCAAAATTTACCGATTCTACATCCTCTGGGAACCTTCCTAAATCTTTTTATGTGGCATTAATTTCATTGATTCCAAAGGAAAAGACCCACTGGAATGTGTATCCTATATAGACCTATTTCTTTATTGAATGTAGATTTTTAAATTCTCTCTAAGATTCTAGCAAATAGGCACTCATATTTTAATATTTGAAGATTATTAAATATCATTTATTCCCCCTCAGCCAAAGAATCTGAATGTACTGTATCTTTGCATACAGAGAAAACCTTTAACAGGGTGGAGTGGCCTATCTATTTCAGGTTTTGAAGAGGTTTAATTTTGGTCCGGGATTTATTTCCTGGATTAAATTGATTTATCAGGCCCCGGTAGCTGCGGTTACAACTAATAATCAGAAGTCTCCTTATTTTAGATTATATAGAGGAACCCGTCAGGGTTGTCCACTTAGTCCTTTATTATTTAATTTGGCTTTAGAACCACTTGCTATTGCTCTTAGGGATTCTAATTCTGTGCAGGGTATTAAGCGAGGGGATAAATGACATAAGATTTCATTATACATGAATGATTTATTATTTTACATTTCAAACCCTAGGAAATCTATTCCTTTTATGTTATCTATATTTACGGAATTTGGTATTTTCTCTGGATATAAACTTAATTTACATAAAAGTGAATTATTCCCTATTAATAATTATTCTGATTATTATGATCAAATACCTTTTAATATTGCCAAAACCATTTCACTTACCTTGGTATCAAAATTACTAAAAATTTTAAAGACCTATATAGGTATAATTTCTCCCCCTTAGTTGAATATACGCAACAGGCGCTTTCCAAATGGTCACCTATGTCGATGTCATTTATAGGTCGAATAAATGCTATAAAAATGGTTATTCTACCCAAATTTTTATATATATTTCAAGCAGTTCCCTCTTTTGTTCCAAAAACATTTTTTGATAAAATAGATTCTCTGATTTTGTCTTATGTTTGTAATAATAAAAGCTCTAGAGTGAATAAACTTTTATTGCAAAAACCAAAAAAAAAATGAAGGACTGGTCTTACCAAACTTTAGATTTTATTATTGGGCAATTAATATTCGTTATATTACTTTTTGGATTTATGATATAGATGACCAAGATCGCCCTTCATGGTTACAGTTGGAGGAAAACTCAGTAACGGGGTTTTCTTTAGCTTCTTTATTAGGAGCTCCCCTTCCGTTTTCGCTCTCCAGAATAGGTAGACAAGCTCTCAACCCTATTGTCAAACATACTTTAAAAATCTGGTTTCAGTTTCGTAAATTTTTTGAATTAAATGATTTTCTACTTTCTAGCAATATTTATTCTAATTTCTTTTTTAAAACATCAACTCTGGATAAGGCTTTTTTAACATGGAAAATTAAGGGAATAAAAACTTCTTTAGATTTGTTTTTACAGGACTGTTCAATGTCCTTTTCACAGTTAATGGATAAATATGACATCTCTAATACACACTTTTTCAGATATTTACAGGTTAGGAATTTTTTACGTGATTTTTTACCGAATTACCTCTTGGCCTGCTCTTTAGATTTGGCTTATGCTATTTTTCAGCTTAAACCATTTCAAAAATGATTAATAGCTTTCATTTATAAACAGTTAATGAATGCTCGCATGTCACCTAATGATAGGGTTCTATGCACCTGGGAAATAGAACTTCAACATTCACTTTCAGATAATCAATGGAGTAAAATTTATTATCTAGTCAATAATTCATCTATCTGTGCACGCCATACCTTAATTCAGTTTATGATAGTACACAGGGCCCATATGTCCAAAGATAAATTGGCGCATATTTTTCCTAATATAAGCCCTACTTGTGACAGATGTAACGCAGAAGTGGCTACTCTGACTCATATGTTTTGGTCATGTGTAAGCTTAAATAACTTTTGGAGGGATGTGTTTGGAATATTATCTAAAGTTATAGATGTGGATGTTCAACCCAATTCACTTACAGCAATTTTTGGGATTATTCCAGAGGAAGCAAGCAAAGTGTCTGCTTCTGCCCAACATGTGATAGCTCTTTCAAATTTACTGGCCAGGAGAGCTATCTTGCTATACTGGAAAGACTCTAATCCACCTACTGTTTTTATTGGCTCTCCTCCATTTTGTCATGTCTAAGCTTGGAGAAAATTAGAAGCCGGACATTTGATACATCTTTTAATTTTGAACAAGTCTGGAGACCCTTTATTCAGTATTTTCGCACGATTTAATTTATTTTTTATTTATTTATTTTTCTTTATTCTCTTTAGGGAAAATCCTTACTATGAAGGTTCGGAGATGACTGGAAGGAAGTTTCTTTTTCTCTTTCTCTTTTTTCTAATTTTATCCTCAAATGGACTGCCCGATCTTTCTTTTTTTTTTGTTTTAGTTTAGTTAGTGGGGGGTTTTTCCCCTTTATTAATTAAAATTTCCAATTCTTTTTTTACGATTGTTATGAGGAGTTGTAGTTTTTTCGATTATATTGTATATATAACAGAGTAACATTTTACCTATCTGATTTTGACAATATACATTTCTTTTTTACTACTGTTTATATGTCTTTTGTATTATCTGTTTGCTAAACTTCTCCTCTGATTTGTATATTCTTTACTGGAAAATCAATAAAAAGACTGAAAAATGAAATGAAGCACTCCAAGGATAAATTGCAGTCTTAAACTAATTCTAAACAGCACACCCCGCCCCAATAAAAACATATCAAAGCCGAATGCTCCTAACAGTAATGCTGCTCCTCAAGGGGGTGCATTCGATTTCCTGGAAAAGCACAATACAAAATAAAGATCCTGGCAAAGCACAATATGAAGTAAAGATGTGAGGTTATAGGCCACACGTATCACCTTTTGAAACAAATAATTCCACATTATTTTACACAGCATTCTCCTGAAACGGAATTCCGAAGAATTTAATTATATTTGTGAAGCTCTGAATTTTTGCCCAGACTATTTTCCCTTGGTACACACAGTGAGTGTTCTATTTTTGTTAAATGATTGCACATAAAAGGTTCTACCTCAGGTTGTAGATCCCTCAACTTGCACTGACGTTGTATTGTTTATTTTTGTTTAGTTTTGCCGCCCAAATTTATATAATTTAGGTCTGTCATGTTTGCAATGTATTGTGTTACTTCTAAAAGCTCATGTCATGGCATTTATGCTCTGGACTGCCCATCTCAATATTCCTGAACTTGAATTTGCTCAAATCATCAATATTGCTTTCAAATGCACCTACATTTATTTTCTGTTAAGAGCTCAAAAGTCTCCAACTAACTTCTCAGTAACATAAACATCTCCCTAAATTACTTACCAAATCACTGCCTTCTATCTCTATTGTCCCTTCTCAAACTCTGCTGGAGCCAACTGCAATCTTAACTGAGAAAAATGCTTACTGTACTTTGTTATAAGAAGGCCTTCAGTTTTTTTAAAAATGTCTCCCCTAGAAACTACAAAATCTAAACAGACATTATACAATACATTTTCATCTATCAGATCCAAACTGTTAACATTAGATTGTTAAAAAGAAAATACAGTCGGCCCCCCCTTATCCGCTGGGGATTGGTTCTGGGACCCCCCCATGGATACCAAGAAATGCTGATGCTCAAGTCCCTTATTTAACCTGTCTCAGCGCGGTGGACTTTACGATTTGGCGGAGCTCAGGCACCGCCGCCCGCAGTGATTCTGTCCCGGAAAATGATCACGATTGAAAATAAAGTGGAAATAATAAAGCTATCGGAAAGAGGTGAAACACCATCGGTCAGTGGAAAAGCGTTAAGACTACAGTCAGTCAACAATCGTAGCAATTTTAAAGGATAAAGTGAGAATAATGGAGCATGTGAAAGGCCCTGCCCCGATGAAAGTTACAATTATTACTAAGCAATGCAGTGGTTTAATTATTGAAATACATATGTTTCTTAAATGTTTTATATGCATAGAAAGGTAAAATATATACTATATACTAAGACAAACGTTTGACTAACTGACAGTAAATAATACCAGATGTACCTGTGCCAACTTACTTATAATACCTAATACAAAGTAAATGCTATGTAAATAGTTGTTATACTGTATTGTTTAGGGAATAATGACAAGAAAAATAAGTCTGTACATGCTCAAACAACGAGTGCTGGAGAGGGAAGTGTCATCAAATGTGAAGTGGTAGCATTTTCATTGACGACCTTCAAAATTATGATTCTTGATACATTCAGGCTGTCATTTTGTGCATTACACACTGATGGTTATATGGCCATCAAGAGAGGATTCAAATAGACTACAGCAGACTGAAGTGGCCAAGTGATGACTTAATACAAATACATTCAGTGGCCACTCTATTAGGCAACTCCTGTATCTAACACAGCGACCACAGAGTGTATGTTTGTGATCTTCTGCTGCTGTAGCCCATCCAATTCGAGTCGGCATGGTGTGCATTCAGAGATGCTCTTCTACACACCACTGTTGATACACGCGGTTATTTGAGTTACTGTCGCCTTCCTGTCAGCTTGAAACAGTCTGGTCATTCTCCACTGATCTCTTCCACTAATGAGCATTTTCACCCACAGAACTACTGCTTACTGGATTCTTTTTTTGTTTCTCACCCCATTCTCTCTAAACTCTAGGGACAATTGCGTGTGAAAACCCCAAAAGATCAGCAGTTTTGGAAATACTCAAACCACGCTGTCTGGCACCAAGAATCACTTGATGATCAAAATCACGGATCATATTTCTTCCCCATTTTTCTGTTTAGTCTGAACAACAACTGAATCTCTTGACCAGGTCTGCAGGCTTTTGTACACTGAGTTGCTGCCACATGATTGGCTGATTAGATATTTGTATTAACAAGATGTACAGGTGTATCTAATAAATTGGCCACTGAGTGCAGGATTGACAGTTCCATGTAAATTTGATTATTAGAAAGGCTGAAAAGAGACAGACTTCCTGGTGTGAGAGAAATATGCACTTACTGTGATTTTTCTTTCTGAGACAAGGAGTGTTAATGCATAGATATCCAATTATTTCCTGATTTATAGCATAGTTAACACTGTAATAACTTCAAATACAAATAATTGTTATTGAAGCTTGATATATTAAATTTGGACAGGGATTTCAAACCCAATATACTTTCACCATTCTTAAAAATGTGAGACTCACAGTATAATAAATTCAGTAGAAAAAAAAGTAAAGGTCACATTTCTTAGAGTTAATTGTATGAACCTATTATTAAGCTATAACGAAAAAGGCATGTTCAATCCACCAGATAAATGGCTGTGTAATCATCACAATGACTTCTCTTCCCATTGCTGTATCTGAAAAATCCTCTCTTTCACTTACACAGTACTGCTTGCTGGTATCACCCAAAAACACTGGACTGATTTTCACATTTATGCTGATGACACTCAACTTTCTATTGCATTCCTTCTGTCAGACTGCTTCTGAATGAATCATAATTACTTTTAGCTACACAAGAGCAAGTCTAAGCTATTGGCCCTAGCCAGCTGCTCTACTGGACCAGACTTCTTCTATTTTCAGAAGATGCGCCGTCACCGAAACAGGCGCATTTCATCCACTTGCCAATATATAAGCATCAAGTACCCAGCGTTACTAATTCCACTGACTTGCAGTTGGTTGTTGGCCCTCTACACATTAGCTTGGCTAGATAATTCTCTTAAGTGTTGTGAGATTACCTGTCATCTCCACTATGGGAAATATGACTGCCTTGACCAATTACCACAATCCAAAGCCTTGCACTCAGTCACAATTCAACAACAATTCCATATCCTGCACCTTCACAACCCCTGGACTTAAAAGTACCCTAGCAATTGTGGCAATATTCAGAAGATACAATCGCCCTGTGCATTTGGTCCAAAACCTCATTCCCTCTCATCAGATGTCATTCTCTCAACGTCTACAAATTCCATTATCCTAAGGTGTGAGAGTGGCAGGGGGCAGTGGCAAGGGTGTGTCAGAGATCAAGAGAACAGATGCTTAAAATCCACATAGACACACACACACTGAGACAAACCCTAACGTCTCTATTAGGCAGGGGTGAGTCCAAAGTACGAAATAATCAACGATAACCTGCTCTGTATATATTATCAATTGGACACAGTTTTCACTTACCGTAGATGTCGGATTATAAGCCGCTACTTTTTTCCCACATTTTGAACAGCTTTGAACACTGCGGCCTTTACTACGGTGCGGCTAATGCATGATTTTTTTTCATGCCGCCAAAAACATTTTGCCTCGTAACAGTAGACCAATAAAATTGATGAGTAGTTCACAGAGGTCCAATGAAATTGTACGATAAATCAAGCGCACTTTCACAATTAAATTATTGTAAATCAGTCATTTGTACTCACCCTCATCAACATGGAAAACACTCGAAGAAAAGCATTGTGCTGCCTTTATGGCAGTTATTTAGTTTATAATATTTTCGCTTAGTAATTCATTTTCTAGTTAAAGTTAGAAGAGTTTTAACTATATTTGTTTTCTGTACTACATCGCGGGATGCTATGACGTCACACCCGGTTTCGCCGCGTCTTGTGGGAAATACCGGTTTGCGATAAACGGGAAGGTGGGGGGCGAGCAGCGTTAGATCTGAGCGAACGCTGCTTTTAAGTTAAAGGCGATCAATAACTTTTCCTGGTAGGCTGCAGTATATATATTTTTTACCAGTCGCTAGGAGATATTGGAATGTTGTTCAGTAAAAAAGTATACGCAACGTATATTTAAAAGTAGCCGTGTTACAGGCACGGTTCGAAAAAAAGCATTTACAATATGTATTTGTTTATGTTACCATATGGATTTAACTAAAAGTTAAAAAATCCTCACGTGTAATATCTTTCTGTGTAAATATCTCATATTACAACGTGGGACACCTGCGGCCGAAAATCCGGTGCGGCTTGTACAAGTACAAAATTGATTTTCTTTCTAAAATTAGAGCCAGCGGCTTTTAATCAGGTGCGCTCTGTAGTGCGAAATCTACGGTAATAGCACAAACACGAGGAAATCTGCAGATGCTGGAAATTCAAGCAACACACACAAAATGCTGGTGGAACACAGCAGGCCAGGCAGCATCTATAGGGAGAAGCACAGTCGCTGTTTCAGGTCGAGACCCTTCGTCAAGACTAACGGGAAAAGGAGATAGTAAGAGATTTGGAAGTGGGAGGGGGAGGGGGAGACCCAAAATGATAAGAGAAGACAGGAGGGGGAGGGATGAAGTTAAGAGCTGGGAAGTTGATTGACAAAAGGGATACAAGGCTAAAGAAGGGGCAGTATCATAGGACGGAAGGCCTTGGAGGAAAGAAAGGGGGAGGGGAGCCTCCAACCTGATGGCATGAACATTGATCTCTCTTTCTTCCGTTAATGCCCCTCCTCCCCTTCTTACCCCATCCCTTATTTTTAATATAAATTTTTTCCCCCTCGCTCTTTCCCTCTCACAATAACTCCTTGCCTGTTCTCCATCTTGCTCTGGTGCTCCCTTCCCCCTTTCTTTCTTCCAAGGCCTTGCATCCTATGATACTGCCCCTTCTCTAGCCTTGTATCACTTTTGCCAATCAACTTCCCAGCTCTTAGCTTCATTGCTCCCCCTCCTGCCTTCTCCTATCATTTTGGGTCTCACCCTCCCGCTCCCACTTGCAAATCTCTATCTCTTTTTTCCGTTAGTCCTGATGAAGGGTCTTGACCCGAAACGTCGACTGTACTTCTTCCTCTAGATGCTGCCTGGCCGGTTGCATTCTACCAGCATTTTGTGTGTGTTGCTTTCACTTAATAGACCTTTTTGGCATGGCCTTATTCCCTGTATCTTAATTACACTAATATACAGGCACCAACTTAAACAATCACCCCCAAAGTTCGGTGAACCACATAATTTCTCATTGGCACTTAATAATTTGCTCTGAAGGATATGTGTCTTATTATTAACACCATAACTCATTAAAAACTTCAAAGAATGGTGCTAACATTCTAAAAACAAGGTAATTTTTGTCCATTTGCAAACCACAGCTAATTTATTTCTGTCTTGGTTGTTGGAATTACTTTAACTCCAAAGAGGAACAAATTGCTAAAGACATATTATTCCCAATTGTGTAAAAGAAATCTTCTATTACATCCTGTATTCCATTACGAATTACTAGAAAATATCATCATTAGAGGAGGCAATTTAGTAATAAAACTGAGGCTTCTCTATCTCGACTCCTCATAATTTTGGTATTCCCATAATCTGTGCCAGAACAACTCATTTCTGAAAGTACAATTAGAAACTAATACATTCTCCTTTCCATGATTCATTAGTCTTGCAATTCAGCCCCATTGCACAACTTTCTATCATAATCTATAGCTTCCTATCTTATCTCAATGTGCAACATCTGACTTCTTTTCATTTGTTGTTACTCCAATACTGAGGCTCTGGAAACCCAGACTCAAAATCATCCATTTATCACTTCTTGGTTTACCTCATGCTATAAGATGTTTTACAACCTTTCAGTTGTTGTTCTGTTACACTGAGAACACTTTCTTGTGCAGATTGTGGGTTTCAACCTTTCAACAAGACCAGAATCCAAAATAACGTAACTCTGAATGCAGAATCTTGTCAGAATGTGAGTTGATCCAAAATAAAATCTCTTTCTCTCAGGCCATATGTGCTGACTGATATTTTTAGGATTTCCTGTTTTTCAAATATCTAACATGTACAACATCTTGTTTTTGGATCACCAAGAGATTAACCTTGTTTTAACACACACAAAATGCTGCAGCAGCTCAACTTTGAAGGTACTTTAACAGCTTCAACTGCCAAAAAATTTTGAACAGCGGTTGAAAATCAGTTGCACAGTTTCATAGCTTTTTCAGTGAAATAGCTGAGCTTAAAATGGAATGAAGGAGACAAAACTTGTTAAGTTTTAAAGGGAGTGTGTGAAACACAATCTGGTGAATTTAAAGGGAATGTACGTAAAGGGGTCCTGTTGAGTGAAAGGTGAGTGGGAATGGGTGCGGATGAACTTAAGCGGAACCAGGTGAGCCAGTTACTAAATCACTGGGACTTCTGAACAAGGTGATGGAGGATTATTAGTGGGTTACTATGTTACAAAATACTTCAGTGGATATCCTTGCAGCTCTTGCTCTAATGTAGAGATAAATACTGATCAAGTGCCCTGCAAAAAAATCATCAAGTCAATGGGATATGGATGATTTAAAAGGAACATCTCCAAGGATTTTGCAGATCTATACCTTGTTTCTAATACTCACCGTGAAGACAAACTGGGTTTACCACTCTTGCTACAGCTGGTGTAAATTCCTGGGCCATCATCAAAGAAACTCCCAAGTGCCAACTTCTGTCGGATCGATTCCCTCTCATTTTTTTGGGCCTGCAAAAGAAGAAGAAAGAAATTTCAGGCACGATAACGGTCTTTGAGGCTACCAGCATCAAGTTTTGAGGGTAATAATCATTACAGAAAACGTCATCAACATAGAATCTTGAGTCCATTACCCATTGACTCCAAATGTTTGTAGCAGGTAATGATTTCATAGTCCTTTATTAATTCTTTTCCGTTGTTTGCAACTCTTGTCCAGGGACTGCACTGACAGTATACATACAAGTAGATAATCTCCACCACCTGTCCCCACGACTGTAGCTGAATTGTGGATTGGTTTCAGTAATTAACTCTTGGAAAATGTATTTTAATGGTGCTGATTTTGATTCAGAAATAGGTTAAACTCCCTACATATCTCACTTAAGGCATGCTGCTTTGCCATTGTAGCGCAACACCAAAGAACTATTAGCAAAACAAAAAGTATCAAATCCCAGTACCTGAATATGTAATGGGATTTCTCAGCTTTGATGCTAAATGGCACCTTAGCTATTACTACATACCCTTATGCCAGTCCTTTCTTGATCAGTTACCGAGAAACGTTTATAAACGAGAGGATATCTGGAGATGCTGGAAATCCAAGGAACACACACCAAATGAGACTAGACAGGTATATGGAGGAATTTAAGGTGGATGGTCATATGGGAGGCAGAGTTTAAGGGTTGGCACAACATTGTGGGCCGAAGGGCCTGTACTGTGCTGTATTGTTCTATGTTAAAAATGCTGGAGCAACTCAGCAGGTCAGGCAGCATCTATGGAAAAGAATATAGTCGACGTTTCAGGCAGAGGCCTTTCATTAGGATGGTTCAGTGAAAGAATGCCAAGAAGAATTGTACAAAGGCACTCAACACCAGATAACAGATTTGATACAATTTTTAGTTGTTTTCCTGTCAATACTGAACTGAATGAAATTACGTGGGATCAAACCCTCCGGGGAATTTGCCTGTCAGTTTTACAGCATCCAAGAAGTCAATACAGCAAAGATGGTGGCTCCCCATTAACATTATTTAGCCATTTATCCAGCATTAGAAATTGCTATCTGTGACATGGGCTTCTGAGGTTGCCGTGAGATGTCCTTTTGAAAAATAAAGTTTCTTAGATTGCAGCAACCCACTGAAAATGACAAATTCCCAAACAAATTCTGATACATACATCATACTCTTCCCTTGTAGGGTGACACTGGCGACCCTTGCTACAGCACTGTTTTATTAGCACACTGGCAAAGTGCTGCAATACCAAAACGGTTGAGGATGGCAACTAACTTCAGGAAGCCATCTAGAGATCCACCCTTCTGGTTAAAAGGAGGGCCAGTTGTATGGAATGTGTTTTACAGGTGCTGCATCTAAATGAACTGATAGGGACAATGATAAACTTCCTTCATTGTGCACTTGATGCCCCTGACAGCACGGTCCTCGGAAAATCAGACCGCTCAGTAATATTGTACTTTTCTGTCAGGTTTACATCATGAAAACACCCATGAATTAGCAAAGTGTAGCAAATTAGAAAAGTACAGTATAGTGCAAAAGTCAGTGATAGAGAGTCTCAGAGGAGTGCTGGGGGGGGGGCTCTGGTGCAGACACACCCAGCCCTGAGACACCAGGCAAGGTTACTTGATTCCAAACAATTGGTTTATTCATCAGTATAGGAAGTGTCTCTGGTGCTTCCCACTGCCTCCGCTCTACCTTCCCTTTTCCCAACCATGACTCCCTTCTGCCAGCCCCCTTCCTACTCTCAGTCTACAAGAGACCCATATCAGAGTCAGGTGTATTTAATTTTGTGGCAGCAGTACAGTGAAATACATAAAAATACAACTGTACTGAGCAAAAATCTTAGGGGGTGGGTGGTGTGAGGATGTGTGTCTGTGTCATTGCATACTGCTGTGTTGTTGCCTGGACATATGTACTGTTGTTGTGTAGAGGTGGTGCGCTGTCCAATAAATGGAGTGATTGTCTTGGACAATTTTCTGGTAATCACAAGACCGTATTGGACATTGGTAAGGTAGAATACCACAAGTTAGTTTCACTGGTTCAACGGCGAGACCGATGGTGGGGGAGCTGCGTTGCTTCAGTTGTTCCACAGACTCGTACGCCACTGGATCGCCTGTTGCAGCTGTCCAGTGGAGGAGACAAGGAGACAGTGTGGGACAGCAGAGGCCTCTGTGGGTGTGCTGGACTCCATACTGGGTTGGGGGCTGGCCCTTCCTGTCCGTGAATGCTAATTAAACTTGAACGTGAATTTATTTACAAATGTTCCAGTGTTAGTTTGGTTGGATTCCATGCCATTGAAGTTTATGGTAATATGAGCATTGGCAGCACACTGTACACAATGGACCTGGTATGTAAGCACCAACAGGTTGCTGCTGTTATGTGACGGGCTTTGGTAGGTGAAGTACAGCAAAGCAGAGATCAAGGCAAGGGAATCAACTGGTTTGAAGAGCCACCGGAATCACCCTTTCCAATGCTCTTTGAGAAGCAGCAACAAGATACAACTACTATCACCTCCTTTCAACTACTTGGTGTCTTGGTGGAAACCTTGCTCACTGGTTTTAAATTTAGAACAGTTCTAGAAATTTAAGGCATATAATCTCAGATGGTGAGTCTGTCCCCAAAGAGCAAAGCAATGATTACCCCAAACCAAAGATAAAAATTGGCGTTGTACACTTGCTGATAATGCTCTAATTTAGACCCTCTTGCCGACAGGGCTATAAAATTAACCCAAAGATTGTTCTTTAATTTTACCTCCAAATAAATCCAACAAGTTGACAAGTTTTCTTGCACACTGTATGACTCAATGACTATTGAATTTAAATATAATGCCAAAAACAGAAAATTATCACTGGTTTAATCACTGAGCTGCAGCAAGTGGAAAGAACTCATGAGGCAAGTATTTGTCAACTTTTTTTTAAACTGAGCTCACAGCGGACAGGGCCTTACCCCTTACCGTCTGCAAAACAAAACGTTCCCTACTAATGTGTCCCCACTCAAAAGCATCCTTCAACAATAAAAATTCCTGGAAAATGTGAACTTTGTGCAATATCTTAAGAGCCACCTCTGAGCAAGGGCAGATATTAGAGATAAAGTTCAACATAACTTCCGTGTGACAGGACAGTCTTTCATCATGTGACTCCTGAAGATCAAGACCTCAAAACTGGCAAAATGCTTATGCACTGATTGGCTGCAATGATTCCTGCTGTCTTGTCTGTTTCAAAGCATTGGTCAGATAGCACCTGTCCCTGTCAAAGTCTTCAAATACACTGGCGGAAGAAACTTGGTGACCTCTTTCGTGGCAGTAAATTTCCCCAGCACTGAGCCCCTAATTACAGGCAGCTGATTCCAGTGGTAGGTTAAACCATTTATGTGCCTGATACACGAGTGCTCGAAAACAGACACTCCATTAAGGCTGATTTATACTCGTGCGTCGCATCTGTGCCGTAGGTATCGCGTACCCTACGCCGTACCTACGCTGTAGGGTGACGAGCACCTCTCCAGAAAAGTTACTCACATGCCGCGGCGACGCAGATAACAACAATTGTGATTGGTCCGCTTGGTAGCATTGCATTTCCTCGTATGCATTTTCGGTTGCTCCTTCTCCGCCATGTTTGTAGGCTGTGCGTATACTGATACGAAATAGATGAACCAAATCGTCAAATCTACCAGCTGACATGCGAAAATGTTTGAAATGCATTTCCTCGTCCATGTCTCTCACAAAGAAACTCAACACAGTGGCATAAAAACCCCACCGCCAACTACCGACGCATGTCTGCTTAAAGCAGTGAGTGGTCTTTTGCAATGGAATCACAGGTGCTGTGAACACACAGAAGCCCAGCAATAAATGGTGAAAGGAAAGTACCACCTTCAAAAGTCCTCCCCCGGGTCAAGACCCTCCTGCCCCATCTGTCTTGGAGTCTTCAGGTCATGGAAGGAAGTTCACTCTGGGGGCTTTGAAATGAACCAGTGGTGATGTCACACATTATACCAATTTCATGACTGTAGAAAACTGGCTGGGCCACAAAATGGATAAGAATCCTATAACCTGATTCTTTACCATGTGCCTTCTTTGCCTGATACCACCCCAATCATCTTCAGAAGAATCAGAATCAGGTTTATTATCACTGGCATGTGTCATGAAATTTCATCTTGTTTTAATCAAATGCCAGCAATTTTGAATATGTGAGAAGCCAGCCAGTGACAGATCGCTATCAAATTTTAATTACTATCTTTGCAAATGTCAATATGCAATTAATGACCTATGATTTAATCAGGAACTACAGCTCAGCAATTGGCTGCCAATCCATAAATGGCAAATCATTCCACATCCTTTAACTTGGAAATTCCATACAGTTGGGAATGAATCTTAATTGAAGTTAACGTGACATTAAGAAAATATTCCATAGCCTTTTTCAAACAAATAATCCTTCTTTAACTATACTAATCGGTATTTTCCTGCACTAGAATTTCAACAGATATTAAATTACAATTGTAGCAGGTAGGGATAGCAGATCCAAGAGCTATCAAATGCTACAAGTATATGTTAATAAGGTGCTAAGGAATCTTAGATAGGCTACAAACTACAAAACTCATAGCTTGAAGATTAAACAGGAAGAGTTAATAATTGAATACTCCAGTTTCAGCAAGAAAAGTTAAACCCATGGGCACACAGAATCGTAAAGCAACACCACACCAATACAGGCCCTGGAGCTCAATGGCTCCCTGATGGCCACAGTGCCCAACCAGCTAGTCATAATTTCCTGTGTTTAGCCTCAAAATTTCACCCCTCCATATACCTATCCCAGTGCTTAAAAATGGTGCTATTGTACCTGCCTCAACCACTTCCTCAGGCAGCTTGTCCTATGTCTTCACCATCCCGTTTGTGGAAATTAAATCAGGTACATTAAATCTTCCCCCTCTCACCCCACATCTACTCCCTCCACTTAGGGCCCTCTTACACGTGGTGGGGGGGGGGGGGGAACGGGACTATAACTGGCCACCTTATCTATGCCTCTTGTAACATGTCTATAAGTCACCCTGATTCTCTTACGTGCCAAGGAATAAAGGCCGAGCCTGGCCAACCTCTCTCCATAACTCAGACCATCTAGTCCTGGGAACAGCATTGCAAATCTTTCCTTCACTTTTTCCAGTTTAACCACATCTTTCCGATATAAGCACAACCAAAATTGTGCATAATACTCCATGTGTGGGCCTCATCAAGGACTTGTATGATTTCAACATAATGTACTAACTCGTATATCAATGCCCTAAATGATTGAAATCATCAATCATTGAAAACACCAATAATTGAAAAGTTACCCGCCTCAGTTGCAGAACTTTCATCATTTCATTGCCAAACTGCAAAGTAGGCTAATGAAGGAAAGCATTCTATTTAGGATAGGCAAGCATTGAACAATATAAGCATTGTTTCACTGTAAATCAGTATTAATTTTGGTTACCAGCAGCAAAGTTCACTGAATCAACAAAGTCCAAGCTTAATATTCTATGACGGTGCACATTGGGAAACAGCTTGTAAGAGACCAAATTGAGAAAGACCTTGGTATTTACAATTTTATCAGACTGTAATCGCTGGAAATGTCAAGTCTATATTAATATATTCTGGATTAATTTACAAGGTAATAACATTTTAACAGGGAGAACATTTTGAAATATTAGCACATCTTACAGTTCAACATCAAAATCAACCAAATTAATGAAATATTAAACTTTGAAATTAGCTTTTGCATCAGAAGTAAATTGTTTCTTCTAACGAAAGAAATTCTGAATGATCTAAAAACAGCAATTTTAAAGACCAATAAAAACACAAAATGCTGGCAGAACTCAGCAGGCCAGACAGCATCTATGGGAGGAGGTAGTGATGACCCCCACACTTCTTCCCTCACCACCATCCTAGGCCCCAGACAGTCCTTTCAGGTGAGGCACCACTTCACCTGCGAGTCAACTGGGGTGATATACTGTATCCAGTGCTCCCGATGTGGCCATGTATACATTGGGGAGACCCGCCACTGACTGGGAGACCGTTTCGCCGAACACCGGCGGGATCTCCCTGTGGCCACACACTTCAATTCCACAGACCACTCCCACTCCGACATGTCTGTCCATGGCCTCCTCTACCGTCAAGATGAGGCCACATGCAGATTGATGGAGCAATACCTCATCTCCCGCCTGGGTAGCCTCCTACCTGTCGGCATGAACATTCAACTCACAGACCTCCGTTGATACCCCTGCCCCCCCCCCCTTACCCGCATCCCTATCTATTATTTTAGTCTGGTTCTCTTTCTCTTTCCCCCCCTCACTATCATCTCCCCCCTGCCCTACCTTTCTTTCTCTTTTATTTCCCATAATTCTCCACCTTCCCCCTAGCTCATTTCCCTCCAGCCTATCACTTCCCAGCTCTCTACTTTATCCCTCCCCCCACTTCTTATCCCCCCTCGACCATCCCATGTTACTTCACTCCTGATGAAGGGTTTCGGCCCGAAACGTCTTTATTACCTCCTGCCATAGATGCTGTCTGGCCTGCTGAGTTCTGCCAGCATTTTGTGTTTTCATTTATTTCCAGCATCTGCAGATTCACTAGTGTTGAATTTTAAAGACCACTTGTTTATGGTGAAGAACTTAAAATATGTTCCAAACACGTCCCAGGACAAAGTCCTAATCCTCAGAAATACATCAGATAAACACCATCATAATAACGTTTATAACTCCTCTGCAATTAACAAACCACAAACAATTTAGAAGCAACCCCCCCCAACACCTCACCATTAACAAAAGTAGCAAGTATTCAAAATAGATTTCCAGCAAAAAAATTTGAGACCATTCAATTTCCTCTTTAAATAGAATTGTACGAAACATCAGGCTGGAATGCATACTCAGAGTTCAAAGTAAACTTATTATCAAAGTACCCATATGCAACCATATACTACCTTGAGATTCATTTCTTGCAGGCATTTACAAAAGAAATGCAATAGAATTTTACAAAAAAAAAATACTTGATCAGACAAGGACTGACAAACAACCAAAGTGTAAAATAAAAAAAAACAATACTGAAAACATGGGTTGTAATGAGTCCTTGAAAGGAAGTTTGTAGGTTTCAGAATGTGTTTGGAGTACTGATGATTGAAGTTATCCAGATTAATTCAGGAACTTGATGGCTCTCGTGTAATAACTTCCTGAATCTGGTAGTGTGGTACCGAAGGCTTCTGTACTTCATTCCTGAATGTAGTAGCGAGATGAGGCCATGGCCTGGATGATGGGGGTCTTTGATGATGGATGCTGCTTTCTTGTGGCAGAGTTCCATGAAAACATGCTCAATGGTGGAGAGGGCTTTGCCCATGATGCACTGGGCTGTATCCAGCACTGCTGTAGCCCCTCTCATTCCTGGACTTTGGTGTTACCATACCAGGCCGTGATGCTACCAGCTAGGATACTCTCCACTGAGCAAAGATCATCGCCAGAGGCTCAGCAATCTCCTCCCTCGCCTCCCACGATAGCCTGGGGTACATCTCGCCCTGTCCCGGTGACTGATCCAACTTGACACTTTCCAAAAGCTCCAGCACATCCTCTTCCTTAATATCTACATGCTCAAGCTTTTCAGTCCACTGCAAGTCATCTCTACAATCGCCAAGATCCTTTTCCATAGTGAATACTGAAGCAAAGTATTCATTAAGTACCTCTGCTACCTCCTCCAGTTCCATGCACAATTTTCCACTGTCACACTTGATTGGTCCTATTCTCTCACATCTTATCCTCTTGCTCTTAACATATTTGTAGAATGCCTTGGGGTTTTCTTTAATCCTGTCCGCCAAGGCCTTCTCATCGCCCATTCTGGCTCTCCTAATTTCATTCTTAAGCTCCTTCCTGCTAGCCTTATTATCTTTATATCTCTATTATTACCTAGGTTTTTGAACCTTCTGTAAGCTCTTCTTTTCTTCTTGACTATATTTACAACAGCCTTTGTACACCACAGTTCCTGTACCCTACCATCCTTTCCCTGTCTCATTGGAACGTACCTATGCAGAACTCCATGCAAATATCCCCTGAATATTTGCCTCATTTCTTCCCTACATTTGCCTGAGAACATCTGTCCCCAATTTATGCTTCCAAGTTCTTGCCTGATAACTTCATATTTCTCCTTACTCCAATTAAACGCTTTCCTAACTTGTCTGTTCCTATCCCTCTCCAATACTATGGTAAAGGAGATACAATTGTGATCACTATCTCCAAAATGCTTTCCCACTGAGAGACCTGACATTTGACCAGGTTCATTTTCCAATACCAGATCAAGTACAGCCTCTCCTCTTGTAGGCTTATCTACATAGTGTCAAGAAGCATTCTTGAATACAGCTAACAAACTCCACCCCGTTTAAACCCCTCGCTCTAGGGACATGTGAATCGATATTTGGCAAATTAAAATCTCCCACCATGACAACCCTGTTATTATTACATCTTTCCAGAATCTGTCTCCCAATCTGCACCTCGATATCCCTGTTACTATTGGGTGGTCTTTAAAATAACACCCAGTAGAGTTATTGACCCCTTCCTATTCCTAAGTTCCACTCACAGAGACTCCTTAGACAACCCCACCATGACTTCCTCCTTTTCTGCAGCCGTGACACTATCTCTGATCAACAATGCTACGCCCCCAACCTCTCTTGCCTCCCTCCCTGTCCTTTCTGAAACATCTAAAGCCTGGCACTTGAAGTAACCATTTCTGCCCCTGAGCATCCAAGACTCTGTAATGGTCACAACATCATCGTTCCAAGTACTGATCCACACTCTAAGCTCATCCGCTTTGTTCATAATACTCCTTGCATTAAAATAGACACATCTCAAACCATTGGTCTGAGTGCACATTACAAAGTAATGCTTTGTAGTAAACAAAAGCAGATTGAGCCCCAAAATGTCAATTTCAGAGTGACCAGGGTAATGGTGCTGTTGTCTCACAGCTCCAGAAACCTGGACCTGAACTCCATCTCATGTACCGTCCATGCAGAGTCTGCATTCTTTCTCTACAACGGCTTTCCTTAAGGTGCTCTGATTTCCTGACAAATATTAAAGATGTGCAGTGAGTTCCACACACTTGCACTCTGTGTAAAAGAAACCTACCTCTGACATTCCCGCCCTATGCTTTCCTCCAATCATGTTAAAATTATGCCCTCTCATATTAGCCAATTCCACCCTGGGACAAAGACACTGGCTGTCCACTCTCTCCAAGCCTCTTGTCATTTTATACACCTCTATCAAATCACCACACATCCTCCTTCACTCCAAAGAGAAAAGCCTGAGCTCACTCAACCTCTCCTCATTAAACATACCCTTCTGCACCCTCTCTAAAACATCCACATTCTTTCTATAATGGGGCAACCAGAATTGAGCAAAATACTTCAGAACTGAACATAATATTAGATTATGATGGTTTGCAAAACCTCTATCATACTTTGTCATTCTATGGAATTTCATACGGCATGTTATTTGCAATGATTTTATTTGTTTAATTGTATTTGTGGCATTTGCCAGGTTTTTTCATTTTGTTACTCAGTTTGCTAGAACAGTTTTCCTGACCCAGACAGGTTCAGACTGAATGCGGACAACGGCTGAGTTACAGGTTTCATTAGGGTCTACATTTACAGAAATATCAAAAATAAAATACAACCTGGTTTGAGGAGATCCTAGTTAGTGCTAATTTTGACATTTGAACTCTGGAATACAACCTGCGCATTCAGAGATTAATGGTGCCATCGTGTCTGCTCCTGGAGTAAGTAATTGAGTCCCTTGATAGATGGATAAGTAAAAATAAAATTGTTTACTGATTTTCTCGTGTCAGCTGCGGCTTAGCGGTAGCTCTCTGTGTTCAGGTCCCACCCTAGAGACTGAACACTGAAGCTAATCTGACACTTGAATGTAGTACTGATTGAGGTGCACTGCTAGAGGTGCCAGCTGAGTTGTTAAACTGAGAATGTCTGCTGCCTCAGACAGGCAAAAATTGCTCCATGGCCTCTGGCATTACCTTACAGAAGGTCGAGGGAACCCTGACCAATGTTTATCCTTCAGCGAGCGTCACCCCCAACATATTACGTGGACCTATTTTGCAACCAGATGCAAAACCTTGCTGCATAACAATTTACCTGCTGCATTTCCATTGTCCACAACCTCAAGTATTTACCTCTGTAAAATCAAAGTTGCCTCTTGGGTTGCTATTAAATCTCTCCCCTCTCAAATGTCCCCTAGTTTTTTGATCCCATCTCTAGTAAGAAGAATGTTTTCACCCTATGTGTCCTCCATGATTTTATACATCGATAATATCACCCCTCAGTCTCCTTTGCTCCAATGAATAAAGTCCCAGCTTGTTCACTCTCTTTCCATAACTCAGATTGTTCAGTCCCAGCAATGTCCTCATAAATGTTCCCTGCACCTCCTTCCAGCTTAATGGCACCTTTCCCATAGCAGGGTGACTGAAACTAAACACGTTTTCTAAATGCAACTTCACTAACATCTTGTACTACTCCAAGATAACATTCCAGCTTCCATATTCAATGCTCTGCATAATGGATAAAGGTTAGTATGCCAAAAGCTTTCTTCACTCCCATTTACTCTGCAACAGCACTTTCAGGGAACCATGTATCTGTCCCTCTGTTCCCTAGGGCATACAATTCACTGTAGTCCTAACTGATGTGTCTTCACAAAATGCAACAACTCACAAATATCTGGATTAAACTCCCATTTTCCATTCCTCAACCATTTACCCAGCTGATCAAAATCCCTTTACAATTCCAGCTAATCACTTCTCACTGTTTATAAAGTTTCTAACCATGCTTTGCACGTTCTCATCTAAATCACTGAGATAACAATTAGTAATTGGAACACCATTAGTCACAGGCATCCATTCCAAAAAGCATCCTTTCACCCTCACCCTGTCATCAAATTAATTGTATTCAATTAATTACCATGTGACCTAACTTTCTATCACATGGAAGCTAACAAAGGCCCTACTACAGTCCATATTGACTACATCCACTGCATACACCCCCCCCCCCCAACCAAATCAACCTTCTTGGTTACTTCTTCAAAAACCCAAAATCCAAATTTTGCATTCTAAAGATTTGTTTTCTATTCCAGTTGCTAAACATGATGAAGCATTCTCTAACCAGACGTGCAGGAAAAAGAGTACTTCCTGACACTATTTAAGGGTATATATCTTCTGTTACAAATTATATCCCAGTCGGAATCAATATTCCGGTTCCATTACACAAGCCCACCAGAAAATGCTGTTTGCAGAAGACAGCACCAAAAAACTTCTTTAGGAATCTTTTGGTTTCTAGCTGTAATTTAAATAATTAGTCCCGCCCCTTCTATTATCAATGCTGGTACAGGAGGAACACAATGAAAATTCCCAACAAACGTCTTCAACTAAAAAAAACAAAGCAGGCAAGATCAAGAAGTAGAATGGATAGAATGGAAATGGGTAAGATTTGGTACAAGTCGTTCTCAATTCCATGTTACTCTTGAGATTCAAATTAACAGTTTCTAAAGGCAGTACTCATAAGTCTTTCAGAGTTTGATGAGAAATCCATCTCTCCTCTGTAATGATTTCAGCTGGAAGCAAACTGCAAAAATTGTTTGATGCACTGGCAAAATGCTATCTATCCCCAGTAAGGCATATGCGGGAATGAAAGATTAAGAACAGTGTGATGAAGATTTTAAGTAGTTCAGATTTACTATTTTTATCATATTTTGCCAGAAGCTGCGAAGGAGCAGGCCAGCAGAATTATTCAAAACCTGTGCATGTTAGATATGGCTCCTATTACAACCTTCACTTCTAGAAAGTGAAGTAAATGATGACCTGCTGAATTGAGAATCCAATTGATGTTGTTTTTTCAGAATGTCAATAGAAAGACTGCTGTTACTGGCAAATTTTCTCAGCTGTTCTAGCCCTGATGAAATTGTGATTATCCTGTCAATGTTTTTTTTTTAAAACAACTTGCTTCAGACTTGCAATTCCTTTTATCAACTATTCAGCTTACAATATTAAGTAGTAACATAAATATATAACCATAGACCTAGTGTCCTAGCTGTTTGTATCGAAGTCGATATGGAGAGCAAGCCAGTATGCAAGCCAAGGCAGCACGAAATGAAGAACAAGGTTTGCCCCTTGTCTTGTCTGTAGAGACGGTTCGGCCAGGCTTAGTAACTAAACCACATGTGAAGGCCAGGAGCTGGACTTGGTTGTCAGAGGCTATTTGAGACGCATGCAATTTGGAGCATTTAATAGGTAGGCAGAGCTTATCCCCACTAACCCTCACCCCCCCCCCCCACCCCACCCATGACAACCGTGGGAACCAAAATAGTATCAACTATTCAGCATTCAGAATACTACATTACAACTGAAATATTAACTCCAGACAGATGTTGTCTAACCAGCTGAAGACTTTCAACATCTTTTTTCACTTCAGATTTCTACCATCTGCAGTTATTGTCTTTCAATTGTACTTTTTCCTTTATCTAACATGTAATGCTAAATAATGTGCACATTCCCACAATAAATAGAAAGGATAAGACATTCACTTATATTCTCAACAACTTAATTTGCCTTTCAAGAGGCTGTTGAATGAATATAGTCACATATTAATACAGGAAATCTGTTGGTTTACATATATTAACTTCCATCTGTTGCAGAATACATATTTACACTTCTTCCAAGTCAAGTGCTCGTCATTACTACCACAAGAAAATTTAATCATTGGTAATAATTTTAACACTACCTGTAAGGAGTTTGTTAGTCCTCCCTGTGAAAGTGTGTGTTTCCTCCGGGTGCTCCGGTTTATCCCACATACTAAAGACTTGCAGATTAATTGGTCATTGTCAACTGTCTTGTGATTAGACTAGTGTTAAATAGGTTTGTTGCAGAGCGATGTAGTTCATTGGGCCAGAAGGGCATCTTCTGTCCTGGATGTCTAAACAATAACTACCACCTTCACTGGATCATATAAATTCACCCCTCATTGATATTCCCAACATCACAGCTTATGAAGCTTCATCATATCAGAGAAGTTGGTCAGTTATGAAATGGGGGGTGCAGCTGGTGATGGAATGAAGAAGAGAATCAAAAAGTCACATTTCATGTGTTTTTACAGAGCAGATTTCCACCTGGTCCTATAATGAAAGATTGGTTTTATTAACTAATTGGAAGAAGCACAAAGCTTACTGTCTAAACTATTTTGTGGTAAAGCCACTATAACAGTTATGAAAATAATTTTAAGTTAATTAAAGTTAATGAATTGAAAATTTAGAAGAATTACAATGAAATTTGTATTTAATTTTCAGTTAAGTGATAAATCTGGAGTCTGTACATAGTGCTTCACACAAAGCAAAGTTCACAACTTGACTCAACTGTCACAAGAACTAAATGTTAATTTATCATATTACTTTCATTTACCTTTTTATAACTGGCCACCAGATCTACAGCTGTCACACTCCTGAAGATCGTATTTATGCCATCACTGTTCACAGACATGCTGCAGCAATGCAAATTCCACACAGTTCTCATGAGGGCTTGAGTTACATGTGTTGGTAGAATTATTTCAATTTATCCATAACCAAAAGCTATTCCAATTGCTGCTCCATCCTTCCGTTATTTCTGTTTACTGTTCTAATAAAAATACACTTATTCTGCTGTTCAGAATGTAAATAGCAATATTCTTATGGGATTCTTGGTTAATGTTCCAACATGACAAAACTCATGAGCTTATTCACATTTTCCTTGCACCATGCTATGAAAACATTTGACAGAAATACTGCAGTAACCGGGCTTACTGAATGCCTAGGCCTCCCTGCTGTCGACCAACATCCTCCTTGCAATAAATCCTGTTAGTGTCTGCTTCAAGGAAAACTCAGCGGTGTATAGCTTTTACCTAATAAAGGAAAAGGCTTCCCATCGAGCAGCAGCAGCCAGTTGACTGTACCCAGAATTCATTGCTAGAAGAATGCATTGCCGCTAAATGAGAAAGGCAGTTCTTTTTCACCCTGTCACATTTAGTATGGGATAAAAATAGACTGAACATATCCCAGTAATCAGTAGGACTGTGCAGACTTGGCTTTGATAGCCAATGGAAACTAACAGTTAAATTAACCAAAAATTTCAGGTTTATGGGGAGTCTACTTGATGGATTATAAACATAAATGTTGTATGTCAATCTCATTTAAGATCACATCATCTCTGTATCATCAAAAGCTAAGGGATTTACTAGACAACACACCAGGGTCCTATTCAAAGGACCATTACAAAGAAAATGCCTCACAGTTCAAAAATAAAAGATATAAAATAACAGCAATAACTTGAAGGATGCAACAATTGTACTATCAAGGAAAGCAGGTGTCAATTTATTTCAGTATTTCCTGTTCTTCTTGCTCAGATGATTAAAGTTGTTTGTTTATGGTCACATCACAGAAGCTGTATATCTGCAACCAAACTACAAGCAGATTTGTAGTTTGAGAATTTTTCCACTAAATTAATTAAAATGTTTGCACATAATAAAAGGAATGGGCAAGGGTGCTATTTATCTAACTCTTGTACTTGCGTTTTTATTGTAGCTGAAGATTTCTGTCCAGCCTTTCTGAAAATTACTTTGAAAAATGAAATTTTTAACTAGTATCAGGTACACTTTTTAGGATCCCTAATACCTTAAGTATTGTTAATAAGTATTAAATAGTATTATTTCCTAGGTAAATCTTAGCAGGTAAAAGCATGCAGTTTCAGTATTCACATTTGACAAGATTCTTGAAACAATCCATTAATTAAATATTAAGTCTGAAACCCAAGATGCTTTTTGCTTGACAGTTACATTTTATGGGAATGCTTGCAATACAAAAGAAGAGTTTTATATTTCAATAATCTGATTTTGTTCTATTTTCAATAATTATGTACACATGCACATTTCATACTCAGATATTTAGAACCTATTCTATTCAGCTGGCAAATGAATCACATCCCTGTACTCAGTTCAGCACAAGACAGACACAGATACTTATAATGAAGGCATTTCTGCAGTAGCTTATCTATGACCACTGGTCCACAGATGTAGAATCAATAAAGAATGCACTAACAGGTTTCCAGAGAAGAAAGGTATTTATTTATTTAGAGATACAGTGAGGAATGGGCCCTTCTAAGCCACACTGCCCAACAACCCCTAATTTAACCCTAGACTAATCACGGGACAATTTACAATGACCAATTAACCTACTAACCGGTACATCTTTGGTTTGTGGCAGGAAACTGGAGAAAACCCATGTGATCCATGGGGAGGACGTACAGACTCCTTACAGATAACTCTGGAATTGAACTCTAAACTTCAACGGCCCGAGCTGTAATAGTGTCGCACTAACCGCTATGCTACTGTGCTACTTAAGACTATTAGATTAATTAAAACATCACCAGTATATGAATCACAGAACCCCCAAGAGCTATATGTTTAAAATAAGCATCACCACAATGTTATTAAAATGCACACTGTGGTCTAGATGGACTTAGGAATAATGAATTCATGAATATCTTTTCCAATAAAATGTCCGATGTTTTTAATCAAAGCTGCCAGAATCATAAAATGGGAGGTCACGGGAGGAGATGAAATTGGCTCACTACACTAATCCCAGCCAGTTAAAGAGCTATGTTTGATTACAGGGGAAAGAAAAATGTTTTTAGAAATGTCAGCAAGCTTTTCCTAATACTTGTGCATGGCATTAGGAGAATATTCTTTCTTTAGGAATTTAAATGAAAACTTAAGACAGAAGAATAATTTCAGTGCTACTTCCAACAAGCTATAAACTGAACAAACTGAAGCCATGGACTCTGAGACTGGATGCTTCTTTTTAAACTGTTAGTTCTTAACCATCAGGTCATCCATAAAGCAAGCTTAAACAGGAACCCCAAACCTGTACTGCATGAATTACAATCATACAACTTCTCAGAGAACTCCAGTCCTGATGAAGTGTCTTGGCTTGAAATGTTGACTGTTCATTTTCCTCCACAGATGCTGCCTGACCTGCTGAGTTTCTCCAGCATTTTGTGTGTGTTGCACAGAACATATTTGCTAGGAATCAATAGTTTTACAGTTGATTCAATCATACACATAATGGGGGTCAGTATACAGGTCTGAAATACAACAATTGTGAAATATTGTGTGTGTGAAGGGTGAGGAAGTGGAACTGAGTGTGCATTTACCTCCACTTAGACTTCCTCCACTTTCCATGTCAGCTCAAGTCTAGCTCTTGTATGTGGCAATACAAAACCTCAATTAAATTCATCATATATTCAAGAGTGCTTTGCTTGTCAGCCACATTTCATTGCCCAGATCCTTTTAAGCAGGACAGTTACTTGCCCATTCCCCCCCCCCCCCCAAATCATTCCGGTACATGACTCTTGTGTTTGTTGTTAAAAACAGATAACTTTGATATGCAAGGGATTGGGCAATTCATATCAAAGAGATGGATTATCCCACTGAATATCTAACCTGGAAACAGCAGGGCTATTTTGTTCTGAGAGGGCAGAAGGGGCAGCTGTTTATAACCATTTGGTGGAATATGTATTTCTCAGAAGGCAAAATCATCTGTCAGAAACCAAATTCAAAATAATTATAAAGCAACCGCATACAGTAGAAATTGGTGGTAAATGCAAAAAATTCTGGAAACATTCATCAGCACAGGCACCATGCATGGAACTTGCGTGGCACAAGTGCTACTTGTCAGTATTAGTCCAAGCTCAAATGTCCCCTGGATCTTCTTGCTTTCAGGCACGGACTGCCTCACTTTCTCAACTGATGTGAATAGAATTGAATAGTTCGTAAACATCATTTTCCATTCCTGCTCATTGCTTAAGAAATGTCATTAATGAAATGGGTAATGATGTTTGGATGACAGTACTGTCTGAAGGGATGTCTCGGGGCAACATGATCGACTCCCAGTACCCATAATCATCTTTCATTTTATCATTCTGGTTAGTGGAGAATTTAAATTAAACAACAAGAAGTGAGTAGCATCTTTTTGATCTCAAGGCAGAGAGGGATTCTCAATGATACTGTGCTAGGCAGTTTGGATATAGGGAAGATGCTCTCCATCTCTGGTCTAGAACTGGGGGTCATAGTCTCAGAATGTGAGGTACATCACAAAGGAATATTATCTGGAGATCTCTGAGTGCCGTAGAAGGCAGTGGATGTCAAATTATTAAAAATATTGAACAGAGAGGATAGGGAAAAAATTGTAAATTGATGTCTGAGCTCCTAGCAGATTGTAGAAAGGGAAGATACTCTTGGTGTCCTGGCCTGGCCAATATTTATCTGATTTCCCACAGCGTCCTCTGTTAGATTCCTCCTTCTTTTGCCCTTTACATCCTCCACCTACCACCTCTCAGCTTCTTACCTCATTGCAACCCCCACCCAACCAACTTTGCCCCCACTTGATTTCACCTATTACCTGCCAGCTACTCCTTCTGCTCCCCACCTTCTTATTCTGGCTGCTTCTTCCCCCTCACTTTCCAGTCTTCATGAAGGGCCTCAGCCCAAAATGTTGACTATCTGTTTGTTTATTCCCCTCCATAGATGCTGCCTGGCCTGCTACGTTCCTGTAGGATTTTGGGTTTGTTGCTCAAGATTTCCAGCATCTGCAGAGCCCCTTGCATTCCATAGAGTTTGACCTGGACATTACTGTATTACTGCTTATGGGAGCTTACTGTTCACAAATAATACTTGTGCCTGTCCTTGAAAAGTGCTTCATCAGCGATAAAACAGTTAGGAGTAATTATATTAAATCAGGACTTCTTAGTGGCAAAAACATTTTTAATCTATCCTCAAAATATTTGACCCCGCAGAAGTTTCTTGAACCCGAGAAATTCTGCAGATGCTGGAAATCCAAAGCAACACACATAAAATGTTTGAAGAACTCAGCAGGCCAGGCAGCATCTATGGAAATGATTAAACAGCCAAATATTCAGGCTGAGACCCTTCTTCAGGACTGGAAAGGAAAAGGGGCAATGCCAGAATTAAAAGGGGTGGGGGGTGAGGAGAAGAAGGATAGCTAGAAGGTGATAGGTAAAGCCAGGTGGGTAGGAAAGGTAAAGGGCTGGAGAGGAGGGAACCTAGTAGAAAAGAGTTGACCACAGGACGAAGATGAGGAGGAGCACCAGGAGGAGGTGACAGGCAGGGAAGAGGTAAAGGGCTAGAGTGGAGAATAGAAGAAGAGGGGAAAGGAGGATGGGGAAGGAATTTTTTTTTTAACCAGGAGGAGAAATTGATATTCATGCCATCAGGTTGGAGGCTACGCAGACAGAATAGAAGGCGTTGGTCCTCCACCCCGAGGGAATGGGAATCAGACTCAAATCGTTTGGCCACTGGGATGTTCTGCTTTTGCCAGATAAATTGGAGGTGCTCGAAGAAGCATTCCCCAATTTACGATGGGCCTCCAGCAACGTAGAGGAGGGCCAGACACAATAGATGACCCCTGAAGATTCACAGGTGAAGTGTTTCCTCACCTGGAAGGACTGTTTAGGGCCTTGGACAGAGGTGAGAGAGGAGGTGAATGTGCTGGTTTAGCTTGCAGGTATAAGTGCTGGGTGGGAGATTAGTGGGGAGAGACGAATGGACAAGGGGATCACGAAGGGAGTGATCCCTGAGCAAAGCAGATAGTGGGGAGAAGGTAGAGATGTGTTTGGAGGTAGGATTCTCTTGGAGATGGCCGAAGTTGCGGATAATGATGTGCCAGATGTGGAGGCTTATGGGGTGGTAGGTAAAGATGAGAGGAACTCTATCACTGCAAAGGCAGCGGGAAGATGGGGTGAAAATGGATATCCGGAAACTGGAAGAGATGCGGGTGAGGACAGCATCAATGGTGAAGGAATGAAACCCTGTTCTTTGAAGGAGGAAATGCCTGATGTCCTGGAAATCAAAGCTGCATCTTGGAATGCAGTTTCTCAATATTTGTAGGATTGAGTGATATGGGGAGAAGAGAGGAACAAAATACTGAATTAAATTATCAGGCTAATTTAATGGTTAATTTGAAGGGCTGAGTGATCTTATATCTGAGCCAATTATAACTGCTTAGTTGTTTTATCTGATGTCATCTGCTTGTTTAGTACTTGGCATCAAGAAGATACTTCATCTGCCTTTTCTAGAATAACGTGGCAGGACAATGTATAATCACAGTCCCACAAAGTTCCTTTAATTCACCTAAAAATATTACCCTTAGTTGTAAATCAAGAAAATATCTAGTATTTACACTCAAATAAAATATTATGCATGATTTAGAAAAACAAAGTTTTCAGCCAAACACTAGCCAAGCAAAGTAGGCAAACATTTGCTGGTTGAGATATTTTGAACTTAAAAAAATAATACACGTCATTTATGGCCATTGATTTAATATAATTGCCCCAAATGAAGTCATTCTAAAGCTAGGCAACTGATGCAATTTGTAGGCAAATCGTAACAATGACTGGACATAGGAATCACTCTACAAATAATGCAACGATGACCTCATCAACTGCACCATTACTGTACTGTTAGTTGTAGAGTTCTTCCTATGTCTAGCCATTGTTGCAATTTGCCTACAAATTGCATCGGTTGTCTAGTTTTGAGAATAACTTCATTTGGAGCAATTATATTAAATCAGTGGACATAAATAACACATATTTAAAGTTTATCCAAATCATACATAATATTTCATTTGGAATGGCTTTGTTTTGGCAAAATGCAGGGGATTCATTTACACAAGGAATATTTCCCCAACTCTTTGCCAAAATAGAGCCTTGGAAGCTTCAACATCCACTGAATTCAAACATCCATTTAATGAGCTATGGCAAGTCACTGCAGCATCTCAGTATAGATGTTAGTACTCATGCTTCTGAAATGTACTTGAGCTCAAACCTTTAAATGCAGTGATGGACAGGCTACAAACTGAGCATAGTCTAAATGTTCAGCAAAATAAAACCTTTGTATAAAAAATGCAACACCGCATGTTACCTGCACAATTATGCAAATGATATTAGCATATTAATGTACAGATGTGGCTTTTCCTGAATACTTTAAATCTTTGTTCAGTTCCATTAATACTGAGATGGATACAAATTTAAAAGTATTATCACATGGGAGATTTTGACCTTAACAGTACTTGTATACGGGTCACCCATTTTTAAAATTCTAGAGCTCAAAAATCATCGTAATTGCTCAGGAGAAAATTGTTTTGATGGATTTGTTGTGATGGAACACACTTGTTAAAAAGAAAATTATAATTTTAAATATGTAGCAGAAATCTAAGAAGCTGAATCAACATCCTTTCAAATGTACAGTACTTGTCTTTTATCAAACACGTCTTTATCAGTCAGTTACCATAGAGTCTTGCATGTCAAAATTAGCATCACACAGATTCCGGGGCACAGCAAAGAGAATGGTGTCACCTAATGAAATCATGGCTAATGTGAGATACCATTCTGTCAGAAGCCATTTTAAGTTGACTAGTTGAAGCTAGGTCCCTTTCTCCCACAGGAGCCCAGGATTGGATCCATGTAATGAAACATGACTTCAACCAAAGGTGAAATCACTTCTAATTCAATGAGCTGTGCTAAATTAGGGGAACATTAAGTAAACCTCAGGACTACTTCACCTACAACTATGTTTAATAAATGGAACGTTATTTAACAGTTGTCTGATTAGCATTAAGCCAGCAAAATAAATTGAAAGCTACAGTATTCTGAAAACGACACACACTATTCTAACACAGCCTTCCTGCTGCTGTCTTGTTTACCAGAATGCTTACTCACTTAAAATGTCCCAACATGCAGAGCCTATCTTAACGAGCATCAATAAACAAATGACACATTCGTAGTTCAACTTTGTGAACAATACGCTAGACTACACTCTGAATACATACTTAAGGCTACTTCATGCATTGTGATCAATACTGGACAATAATAATTTTGATTTATTATTTGATTGCATGTGCCAAACTTGCAGCTCTCAAAAATCTCTAAAGGTTCTTGGTTACAATTTTGTTGTAAAGAAATTCATCAATTACAGATTCAGCAATGTCCTACTTGCCTCGGACAATCAATAGTGCCTTTCTTCTGTTACGTATCACCACTTTTCATTTTTCTGCTCTGTCCTGTCCCCTCTCTTGGAACCCAACTACATCATTTGCTCTCAGTGACATTTTACTTGTGCCATGCACAGAATCTCCTGTAGTTCTTGACCTTGGCAACATATCCAAATGATTTCCCATCATCATCACAGTTTTAACTGAAGAGCTAAATTCTCTTCTTACCTCATGCTTGATTATTTCAGTGAGGTCTGTCAGCTAAGCTCATTTCCATACTACTCAAACAGGAAATGACCTATTAACAAAGTAACTTTTCATAATGGAGATGACAGTCATCTAACATTGTAGTGGCTAATACAATGTGCCAAAAGATGTACTGGATTACACACTTTTAACAGTACACACATACTCCATTACTATTAAACAATGTACCTATGTATTTAATTGGAGCCAAGATAACCTCTCTCGTTGACCTTTGATAACACCACTGAAGGATTCATGCCTGTAACTTTATCCTATGCGTGGGCTGATTTGTCTGAAGTTAATAAAATAAAATAGATCTGGGTTTACACCACAGATCAGGTTGCATCTGATTACTGAGGAACCACTGATGGAAAGTAAGAAGCACCAATATTTTTGGGAACTTAGTTGTTTAATATCATAAAACTTCACAAATTAAGTTTAAATGAAATACTCATATGCAACTTGTCTTATGCAAGACAACCCTGTGGCATTGAACCTGGAGAGCCAGACAATTATAATCAAAGAACTGGCAAAACGTTCTGATGTAATATTGTAACCTCCCACACTGGGCTCATATGCAAAGTTGGCTCGTTAGCCGGCTCTGCTCACAGCCACGGGACTTTGCGGTGAGGAGGCCACCATTCTTCAACAATATATATCTAGGGTTGGTATGATTTGGGGTTCATCCAAACAGAAACGTTGTGATGTTCCTGTTACAGAAACCTTGATTTGAGTGAACGCTGTGTAAATACTGCCCACACACAATTGTCAGTCAGCACAAAATAATAATCGTACACCCCATAAAATTATAAAGTGAGAATATTTATAAATTTTTGCTTTATGGAACAGTTAGTAGGAAAAGGAAACAAAAAAAAAACCTGAAAGGGCCCACTCCAGTTAACCCAGTCCAAATGCGCACACAAAGTTGGAGCTCGACTTGAAATTGTCCTTTTCACTCACGCACTGGACCTGCAGTCTACATGAAAGCACATACCACATTCTGAACTTTGCTTGATTTAAAGTCTTTTCACTTTACCACCGTTGCAAAACAGCAAACTTCAAATTGTACAAGGCAGTGATAGTAAACCTGATTCTGTATGTTATGATTGGTAAATTGCATTACCGCAGTGTAAATGCTTGCATTTTATGTAGAACAGTACAGGCCCTTTTGCCCATTGATGTGCTGACCTTTTAACCCATTCCAAAGTCAATCTAATGCTTCCCTCCCACACACCCCTCCATTCATATTCAACATTATAGCATATACAGGCCATTTGGCCCACAAAGGGTTGGTAGAAGACTGAATCAGACATGGAATACACCATCAGCTAACTTTTCTTTTGAGAGAATGGTGTAGGTGATTCTGGTTCTTGTGCATCAGGAAGGGAATAAATCTCAGCTTTAAGCTGAGTTTAATTTTTGTATTTTGAGTCATGTGACCTGTGAGGCAAAGTGGGCATAGCACTAAAAAGGGGTACTCCTCTTTTCGAATTAGAGGCTACATCAGATACCTGGATAGCCACTTGACTTGTAGCTGCATTTCTTACAGGGGCACATTTCCATTTTTTGTTTAACTACCTAACTACAACTGATAAACATTTTTCTCTGCTCAAATCAATAGAAGTAGAACATTCTGGCGAAGCAGTACTTCAGTTGGGATGGGGTACTGGTGGGAAACTACTTCGCAATTTATAAATGGTTATGGTAATTCCCACTCATGTTTCCTGCAAATGTCAGGAATACTTTCACCAGGCTGTAGTTAATTGTATCTTAGTAGGGAAGGTCTACTCTGGCATAAAATCTGAATGTTGTCTTGATCTTACAACAAATAGATTTTCCTTTATATAATGCCTGCTCTGGGTGGTTTAAGAGAAAAATGCTGCTCATAAGTATATTTGTAATAAATCAGATCTAGCAAAAGTGCTTAATTATTGACAAATTAGACAATAAATTGTAAGGGGTGGCTTTTGTTGTCACTTTTCTCTGACTTAGTGGCTGCATGCTCTGGTGGCATCATTAATCCTAGTTTGGGTGGTGACAACAATGAGTGGTAGAGATTTGAATATCCAACAAAGGATTGTTTTTCGTGTCATTACGCATGCAAGCAGCGGATGCACTCATGAACTTTACTTTTCTAAATTCAGGAGACAGCAAAATGTCATCATTGGTAAAGGACTGATTTAAATCTCTTCTCGGCTTTTATTTCAATTAATAACAGAACCTTTTCATAGGCTTGTTAGTTTGCTCAGCTGCTCAACAACCACTAATTTTGGTAATTGATAAATGCTTTGGGTGAGTGAACGCAACAGGAATTTAGACATACAGTGCAGCTTTAGCTCCTGTTTGGATACTTCAAAGCCAAATTTAAAAGATTAAACAATACAGTGTGCCTAGACATTCTGGCCTAAATAATACACACACCAAGGAAGTTGGACCATGCAGCAAAGGATGGTCATTCATTTAAGCTCTCTCCACAGGTCTGCCCAAATGATACATTGAGCAATTCAACGATTTATGAATTTCTCTATCTGTATTAAATTTATATATTTGGTTAAGGATCTCTCCAGAACACATAGCTAAAATAACTTTATTTTGGATAGAAGGCTTGTTTTGGACCGTGGCAGTCTAATTGTGATCTTAATCATCTCCATTAGTGTCCATTTTACTCATAGGTGCCAATTATATAAAAGGTCATGCACATTATTCCTTGGATAGAATTTGTCACTATTTATTTGCTTCTGGTGCCAATTTGCTCTGAGGTACTCCACAGCTGTCTTTTTAGCACACAGGGAAAACATTTGAGATCCCTACCACCTCTGTAAGGAGTCCCATATTAATTCTAATTTCCTAGCACCTCTACTTGTTTCATTATCCATTTAAATCATTAACATCTTTTATGTTAAAAATGCATATTGTCTCTATTAACTGGTTAGGCATTCCATCCATCAATTGCTCTGTGTAAAGATATTTCCAGTATTATCTTGTTTAATAATGGTTTAAATGAAGACCCTTTGTTGCTGACTCAAATTCTTCAATGTTATAAAAACCCTCAATAAATCTTCCGAAAGCCTTTTATTTCCTTGGGAATGTGGTTTCCTGTTACTGACATATTGTTTTTGAATTAGAGCCCAGTGTCTCTAATTTAATTTAGAAGAATGAAGGGGGATGTCATTGAAAACTATTGAACGTTAAAAGGCTGAGATAAAGTAAGATATGGAGAAGATGTTTCTTATAGTGGGGGAATCTAGGACCAGAGGGTACAACCTGAGAATGGAGAGATGTCCATTTAGAATGAAGATGGGGAATTTCATTAGCCAGAGGGTGGTGAATCTGTGGAATTCACTGACAAAGGCGGCTGTGGGGGCCAAGGCATTGAGAGTATTTAAAGCAGGGGTAGATAGATTCTTGATAAATCAGGGTGTAAAAGGTTATAGCAAAAAGGCAGCAGAATGGGATTGAGAGGGAAACGGATCAGCCATGATCAAGTAGCAGAGCAGACTCCATTAGCCAAATGACCTAATTCTGCTCCAGTCCTTTTAATTTGTTATAGGGACATTGTAGAAGAGATACTGAGACCAATGTCAATCAGAGTACCATTAAATAATTAACTTCTGAATTTTGTTTTAACACAAAGTTCATCCACATGACCATCAGGGTCATGAAGATTATTACCCACCAAAACTTCTGTAACCCGATATTCTATACAGAACCTTAGCAAGTCTAAAAATGCTCCTGCAACCAACAATATAATTAAACAACTCAGGGGGAAAAGCGCCTGAGTTCCAACACATCAACATTCAGCTCTTCCTACAAACAATGCCTGTTTTATGTGTGAAGTGAATAGTCTTTGTTTCTCACATCACAGAATCCTCTGCTAACTTGGCAAAGCAAAAAAAATTCCAAGCCTTCAAGGGAATTTGCATTTGTCACTTTCAATTGGTAGTTAGTTAAAATGCTGCTACTGTCCAGTAACAGAACCCACGGCTTCAGCTTATTAAATACTCATCCTTGAACGAAGGTTCAGATTTTTGGCTCGTACATGATGGAGGCACTTCTGGCATTTATCACCCATAAGATAGCAATGTGCTGCTTTTTGAACCACTGCACACATTGTGAAAAAGGTACTGTTGAGTAGGAAATTATTCAATTTCCCCTCTCCCCAACAATCGTGAAGAATCAGCAATACATCTCCAGATCAAGAAGTGCCCACATCCAGATCAAGAAGCTGTACAATTTGAACAGAAACTTAAATGAAGTGATGATCTTCTAAGGTGCGTGGCCTGAGGTGGTGTGTTTCAGAGATAAAAGTGAGAGCTGTGGCATCACATCCTGTGGATGGTATAATTGACAGCAACAGCGAGTGAATTTTAAAGGTAGTGTATGGGATGCCAATTAACAGAGCTGCTTTGCTCTGGATGATGTAGATATGTTTGACCATTGTTGAGCTCCACTCACCCAGTTAAATGGCAAGAATTCTGTCACACTCCTGACGTGCCTTTGCAGTGATGGAAATGCCGTGGAAATCTGTCATTCACAGCACAATATTCATCTTTTCACTTACCCCATTGTCATGTATATCAGTGGTCCAAACAGATATCTGTTCAAAGGTGACTTCACTAACCCTTCTTTACAATGATTCATTATTCATCAGAATATTGGTGTGGGGGATTTAATAACAGTATTTCTAGTGAATGCCACGCGTAGGTGGTAATGATCCAGTTCTTTGGTTGTGCATGTGTTGCCACTTTCCAGGTAAATCTCAGTATCAACTAGGTCTTGCTGCAAAATTCCATGAATGATTTTCCAAGGACACATAACTGGAACTAAATATTGTCCTTTCACCCCACTTATGACTAAACAATGAAAGGAAGTCCTTTGTTGAAAAAAAAGGCAAAGATGGCCGAGTTCAAGGTTCCCCTGAAGAACTTCCCCAGCCATGTCTGGAACTGGGGTGATCATCCCTTAAACACAGTTACCTTCCCTTTTGTTCAAGTTTATTGTCATTCAACCATACTCATGTACCATACACGGATGCCAAGCATAACAACATTCCTCCAGACCAAGGTGCACACAGTACACACACATAAAAGTAATGTTACTACAAATAAATTGACAAATAATAAGGTAATTTCAGACACCAGGTAAAAAGTAAACAATATAACACTACCGGTGCTTCACACTGGCAGCAGGGAGTTTGGCAGTCTCACAGCCGAGGGGAAGAAGCTGTTTCTCATCCTAATGCTACAAGTATCTCTTAGTGGTAGGAGGTCAGAGATTGCTGGACAGCTACGATGAATCATTTACAATGCTATGGGCCCTGCGTGCGCAGTGCTCCTGATAGATATCTCAGATGGGTGGAAGAGAGAACCCGATTATCCTCTCAGCAGTCCTCACAATCCTTTTGTAGGGACTTGCGGTCAGATGCCAAGCAATTCCCATAACAGACTGCGATGCAGCTGGTCAGGAAGCTCATTCAATTGTGCTCAATACAATTGTGCTCGTGTAAAAATTGATTGGGGGGTGGGGGAGGGAAGAGAAGCCTCAGTCTCCTCAGGAGGTGGAGACACTGCTATGCTTTCTTGACTAAAGAGGTGGTGGTGTTGTGGCAGTAAGTGGGATTCTCCGTTACGTACACTGCCAAAAACTTGGTGGTCCTAACTCTCGACACGGAATAGCTGTTTATGTGCAGTGAGGAGTGGTCTTCTCCACGCTGAGACTCAGGTTGTTGTGCTCACACCATTCCACCAGTTGCTCTGCCTCCTCTTTGTACGCCGTCTTGCTGTCATTGTTGATGAAGCCAGCCACTGTTGTGTCATCAGCGAACTGGAACTAGCAACGCAGTCACGTGTCAACAGTATGAATGGCAGCAGACTAAGCCTACAGCCCTGTGGAGTGCCAACATGAACTGACTGTGACCCTTCTATCGGGAAGTCCAAAATACAGTTAGAGAGAGAGGTGTTGTGACCCAGTGAGGACAGCTTCCCCACCAGCTTCTGAGGGATGAGGGTATTAAATGCCAAGCTGAGGTCGATAAACAGCATCCTGGCGTATGAGGCACCATTTTGCAGGTGGGACAGGACAGAGTGGAGTGCAGAGACAAAGGAATCATATGTGGACTAACTTGAGTGGTAAGTGAACTGGAAGGGGTCCAAAGTAGCTGGAAGATGGGGTTTAATGTGATACATAACCAGCCACTGAAAGCACTTCATTATTGTTGCAGTCAGGGCCACTGGACAATAGTCATGAAGAAAGGTTGCTGTCACCCTCTAGGATACTGGCATGATGGCAGCAGCATTGAAGCTCATGGGGACGGTGGACTGTTCCAAGGAGAAGTTGAAGATGTCTCTTAGAACCTCTGTTAACTGGGCTGCACAGTCCCTCAGCACCTAACCAGAAATGTTATCACACCTTTCAGCTTTACACAAGTCCATCCTGGCTGAAGTCTTCCTCACATCAGCTGCAGCCAATCAAAGTGCCTGCTTCTCAGGTGGGGAGGAGGTGGCCCTTCCTCATTCACAGATTATCCTGTGCATCAAATCATGTGTAAGAAAACATTCAGCCCATCAGGAACTGTCACTGTCGTTGATGTACAGGGTGGTCTTGCAGCCTCTTATAGTCTGAATGCCCTGCCACACACACTTCATATCCGAGGTGGCACAGAACTGGATGTATATTCAACGTATATTGCTGGATATTTGTTAAACAGGTTATCACTTTACCTGGGTTTTTTTAAATGCCATACCCTGTCAAATGTTGTCCTGAAGTCAAAGGTTGTCACTGTCACCATGCTTCTGGAAATTGGGCCTTTTGTCCAAATTTGGACCAAGAGGAGACCAGGAGATGAGACTCTCGCCTTTATGAGAACTTGGAGATCCAGAGCAGAGTAATGGTGAGAAAGTGCTGTTCAGGAGCATTCCCCATAACATAACATCTTCAATCACTCTGCTAAAGACTGAATGCTCATATTTCCAAGTGGGAATTGGCTGGATTGGATTTGAATTTATTTTTTCTTAAATGAGTAGGATATAACTCTGCAAAATTTTAAATTAGGCCAGCCTGAAGCTCAGCTGAAACAAGTTTGAGTGGAGATACACTTTGGTCTAGAGCAGGGATTCCCAACCTAGGGCCCTCCAGATCCCATGCTTAATGCTATTGATCCATGGCATTAAAAAAAAGGGAACCCCTGGTCTGGAGCATTATAATCAGGGCATTTTTTGTATCATTTGCATCTGATGTATTTTGGTGTCCTTATTCATTTCATGGTAACACATGGTGTGAATAAAATTGCTGCAGATTAATTAGGTCTGTCTCACAGGAGACAGAAATAGATCTTCCTTTTGCAGCTGTCACTAAAGCCTTTTCTTTCCTACCATATACTGGGCTTTGCCATTTTTGTAGATTAGAATGTTTTTCAGGTCTCCTTCTTCAGTTATCTTTTTTTAAATTAATCATGACCATTCAAGACTGGGTATGTTCGGATTTGCTCAGCATGATTGATTATCTCTGCCTTTAATCGTAGAGTTAAGGGTTCGTCACAAAGTCCAGACTTCATTCTGCAGACACGCAGATCCATAAAACAAACTGGTTTCTCCTGCATTACACTTAAAAATCTGTGAAATCACAAATTTATTGGTAAAATGAAACTTTGACTCATTTGTCACATCTGTAATAATATCCACCAGCACATCTGTTATAACTGAGTGGGGTATCTGGCATGATTCTGCACTATAACGGTTCAGCAATTTGTAAGGATGTCTAAATGATGACATTAATGGACTAATTCTTCAAACATGCTTATTAGGGTCAAGCATACAATGCCTGTAGCCTCAGCAAGATAAATTTGGTCTCACCACATTGTACAATGGAGGGATATTAGTGGGAGGAGATATGGGATGTTTTTCCTTCTTTACTTGTCAGGATGGTTCTGTATTCATCTGATCATCATAAGCAAAGGTCAGACCTCCCATCTTTGCCTTCTGGAAGAGGCTCCCGACACTTCTGTGGTGACCATTCATTTGGTGCCGTCCATCAGCTTCCTGTCACCTTAAAGTTCTCCACCACACATCAGCCAACAGCCACTTACCCACAATTCTTAGTGAGAAACTGACTGGCTGAATGATGCTAAAACACTAGAGTTCAAACCACCAGGCCTCGTGTAACCCAGATTGAGGGTTTGCTTTGCAGCTCTCAGACAAGGTTCACCTTCAGCTAAAATTTTGGATGTTACATTATGTCATACACAACTCTATATAACAGATTAAAAAAATTACAATATGTCATTATCAAAAGTGCAGTGAAATAAATTTGCATCCTCAAAGTGCCTGGATATTTCAAATGCGAATGTAGATTGTAAAAATTAATGGCATATGAAAGTGAAAATGCTTGGAACTAAAGAGGAGGCATCTTTTATTGCACAATGTGCTTGGTGGTGGCAATTGAATATGCTTTATCTTGGTCCAAAATTATGAGAAATTACTACAAAGAATATGCACTTGTACAGTGCTGATCACAATTCACAATATCTCAAAATACTTCTTGAATATAGCTAGGCATGTAATGTAGACATCACGGCAGACAGGTTGCATGCAAAAGTAATTAATGATTTAGTTGGACAATAAATTCCGAGTGAAATCACACATTCTTGTTTCAGGACAAATTGATTTTTCAGTGAGAGCCCCCAAAAAATAAAATGCACCCATTGCAAAATAAAGGGAGAAACTATGTTCAAATGTGCGGATCCCAAAAACCATTTCAGATACAGACATGGCCATTTGGCAACCTTTGATAGCACACCCTGATATGTAAAGAACATACATCTCTGTTTAGCATGTCAGAGGCCTAGGAAGACATTTTGCACCTGAAGAACAGGCTCCATATAACTGTATTTCTAAGTCATTATGTTTATGACATAAACTTTATCGATTTTGATTCCCTACTGGATGTCTGATTTCATTGCAGGTAAGCTCATGTTGCCTCATTACTCCTGCAATCATCCTATCAGCTTGATTCTGCAAGGGCAATACTCCCCTCGAGCTCTGTAATCGAATCCAAACAGGAGCATAGTAGGTATTCAGTATCCTATGCTTTAAATATCACCTATTTTCTTAAGCAATGCATTTCTTAAATAACATCTACTTTCTTGAAAAGCATTTGAGAATTCATTACAACAGAGTTAATGCATTCGGACAGTAGATAAAATTATTATGCTGAAATTATTCCAGTTATCCTTGAGCAAAATAAAGGTTTATTCATTATTTTCCCTGGTCAGATACAAATTTAAAGCATCACACTGTGCTTTTGAAATTGATCACTAAAGATGGTCTTGATTTACTGTAAAATCTGTACTGCCCAGACAGATCACTCACATTGGTCTCCAGAGAATTCCAGCCACTAAGCAAACCATTTTCTTTTCAGACGTTTACTTCTGCATATTTAATTTTAATTTACCTTTCAAAATGTTTGATTATTGAACAATTGAAATTGCTATTAGAATTGTCATTGTATGATAAAAGTAAACCAAATCTCTTCCTATCAAAACTTCATTTAGGAATTATTAGGAATGCATACGTTTAAACAGGATGATCCCCAAATATACAAATACGCTCAGATTTTATGTCCAATTAACAAAAGATAACAACTTCAAAATTACAAGGAAATACAAGCTCTGTCGTAGTCCAAATTCACTAAGGACATGAACTCATTAGTTACAGGAATAACAATCCAGCATAAAACTTTAATTGATACTGGGCAATCTGTCTACTGTCCCAAATGCATTTTTGTAATTATATAACTAAAATACCAATTAATGTTTTGTGATACTGCATATATTGATCTGGAACAATGACTTAATCTGATGGATTTAACTTCCCCCTGGCTCTGTAATTGATTCTTCCTTCTTTTCGCTCCCCTCCTACACGCACGCACAATAAATTCTGCAGTGAACTGCACAGCGGTGAAAGCTTTTCGTGCTGCCATTAAATTTCTATTTTACAAGATTAATTCCAAGAACATTGAACCACCGTCTCACCCCCCCCCCCCATTAAACGAAATAATAAAGAATAGGCAGACAACACAATTCAGCAACCTGCTGCTGAGCAGAAAGCAAGCGAGACAGCCTTCAAGTGCACCTCTCTGCGCATCGCGACATCTTTACCTGATAAGCACAGTTCTCTTGGTGTACCATCTCAGCACATGATATGAAAAGCGGCCACGACTGACTAAAAGAATTAAGGGCTGTCGTTCGTAATTCAGATTTAAAGCATCTGGGAGGATAAATGCCAATCCCTGCAAGGCACGAAGCTGGTATCAGACAAAAATGGATGCTTCTGCTGCAGCTGCAACCTGCGTAATGGCTCTGTCTCCGTCTGCTAGGAGCAGAGTGGATCGTAACAATTCTCCTCGGGGAGCCAGCATCTATCTGGGACGGCAATGGAGGAGGGGAGGGGGAGGGGTGACTCAACCAGCACGAATACAATCAGCCAATTATACCGTAGTCACACAGAGAAACAGAGCTGTTTTGAGGCGGGCGTGACCTTTTGGTGGTTTGTGAAAGGAGCTCGCTGATGTGGAAAATTTCTAGTGTCCATCAAACAGATGAAGACAAAAGACAAATCAATGGTTTAATTGAGTGAATTTAGACCTCAGGCACGAATCCTGCACTTATGAATGTAACTGTAAACTATGGAAAGCCTGAATTCACATTTATCCCCTTGATATTGACACAACACGCCAATTCACGATATTTATTCCATAAAAAAGTGGAATAATTCTTGCTTCTGAGCATTGTCTGCAGCACTGTACAATGTAGATTTTTACAGTTATGGAATTATTTCAAGAATTATATTGACAGATGTTTTTAACCACTTTTAAATTACAGAAAACTAATATAAAAGTGTTTGGATTCATGCAATTTCCTTAGGCAATTCCGATATAAATTGGAAAGGAGGAAAGTTTTGCAACAAAAGCAAATGTTAGAGGGATCTATAATGATACACGTACCACTAGAGGCCTTGTATCACAATAAGCCTTAAAGGATCACCTTTCCCATGCCTGCACATTAGAACCACATCTCTAACCCTTCCTTGCAGCCCTCAAAATTCTCCCTTTAAACGTATTTTATAGTTTTCTCCTAAAGTTCCTCTTTCAATCCGTTTTCACTTTCTCCCCCACACAGCACATTAAAGATAATAAGATCTCTATGAAGAAACCTCCTCACCCTGAGTATGTTTTTTCATCTAGTTAAAAAGTAATATTAAAGAACACTGATACATGATGAACTTCTTCAAGTTAAATGCCAATTCATTAAGAGAAAGAAATAATGCCATGTGGCCGATTGGTAATCTACAACAAACTTATTTTTAATATAAACTTTACTTTTATTTGGATGAAAAATATTAAAGCTGAACAACCATTTTCCAGTTTTCCCAGATCACCATCAGGACCAAAGCAGTGTGAGGTGGCTTTCAAAAAGGTGAAGGAAATGATGTCAGACGCTGTAGTCACATATTATGATCCTTATTTTCCATTGAAGCTTATATGTTATGCCCCACCTTATGGAATAAGTGCAGTCATGTCACATGTTATGAGTGATGGCAGTGAGCGTTTGCATCATGTTTCCTTACCGCTGTGTAGAAAAATTGCACACAAATTGACAGAGAGGCCTTGACCCCAGTCTGGGGAGTAAAAGGTTTTAACCAGTACTTGAATGGAGAAGAGTTTGCCCTCATTACTGATCATTAAATATGAGTGTCCATTTTCAACCCACAGAAGGTGTTCTGCTAACAGAAGCAGCACAAATTCACAGATGGTCTCAGTTTCTTGGAGGACACAATTATAATATTAATTTCAAGAGGACAACTAATCATGGAAATGCAGATAGATTTTTCCATTTACCCCTGGAAAAGGGAATAGCTGAAAACTTTTGTAAAAGAGGACACTTCTTTTGACATGTTCTCCCTAATGTAAATCGAAAGTCTTGCCAGGGGGGAAACCAGAGACGAATCCACACTGTCTCAGGTCTCTGCATCACCCAAAGTGGCTGGAATGTGCAGCAGAAATACCAATTCCCCCATTTTTCCCAGTGCCAGACTGTGAAGTTGGTTGCCTTCTGTGGGGATGTACCATCTAAGCTGACAGCTAATGTGTTAGAGGATCTACATGGAAGTCATCTAGGCATGGTCAAAGTGAAAGCATTGGCTCAAAGCCTTGTCTGGTGGCCTGGGATAGAACAGCTTGCCATGCACTGTTCTGGATGCCAACGTCCAGAAGATGCTCAGAGCAACTTTCTGTCCCTAGGAATGGCCTGTATTGTCATGGCAGAGGATCTACGAGCACAATTTTTTGGTAGCAGTGGATGCATCTACAAAGTGGCCAGAGGCGTTCCCAAAAGCCTTCACTACTGCCTCACATACTGTTGATGGGTTGAGAAGTCCCTTCAAGGACTGCTGTTCCAGAACACTTAGTCAGTGACAACGGACCACAGTTTGTTGTGAAACAGTTACAGTTGTTCTGGAAAATGAATAGAATAAGACTCTACATCTGCACCGTGCCACTCAGCTACAAATGGATTGGTGGAAAGGTTTATCCAGAATCTAAAGAACACACTACACTGGTACTGAGTCAGAATCTCACCAATTTCCTCCTTGCATATCGCAATGCACCACAGTCCACAAGTCACAACCCATCAGCTATGCTGTTCCTGGACCATCCCTTGCAGTCACACTTGGATCTCCTGAAACCCAAACTCAGAAGGAAAATGCAAGGCAACCAGCCGAGACAAATCGAAAGCTTCTCAAACAAGGAGGTTCAATGTTTCACTCCTGTCAAAGCAGTCCTGGTGAGGGACTACAGAGCTGATCAAAAGTCAATACTCAGAACTGGACCACTGTCCTATACAGTGGAGAGAGACTATGTCTGATATCTGGAGACAATATACTGATCTGCTGAGGAGCGCAGAGTCAATTGTTAGAGAAGAAGGGTGTGCAGAGCTGGCAGAACCACTTCCTGCAGTCCTACAGTCAACTCCTACAATCATCATGGAGGCCCCAGGAGCTGAAATTGTTTCACAGCTGCCAAACAGAGTCTCACCTGCCAAACAGAGCGATTCCCTCTTGTGGAAAGACATTATCTCACGAGAGTAAGTAAACTACCACAGAGATTAAATCATTATGCCTGAATTGGACAATTTTAAATTTACTATGCTGCGGATGTCAATTTAGTAGTTGTATTCTATAGTATACTGATAAGTAAGTACTTAAGTTAAGATAATTCCATATTGAGTTGGAGGTTATAGCTAATTAGGGAGGAGTGTTGTGTATTTCAGGAACATTTGAGTAATATAACTATATAGTTTGATTAAGCATTCTTGTTTGTTTAAATAATTCATTACTAGTTATATATAAAAACATATGAATTGCCTATGTTATCACTCCAGCGGATCATACATGCGGACCCTACTTAATGTAAAAACAAAACTAAGACACATTATTCCTGACTCCATGTTTTTGCTTTCAATTAGTTTTAAGTTTTGTCATTATAAAACATAACAAAGCTCAGTTATAGAATAAAATATACAGTGTGAATTTCTCTTCTTCCCTATAAAGAAAAAAAATCATATCCAGTATCCCATTCATTATATGTAAATCACATTCCAAGCACCTGAAATTCCAAATGAATTCTTTCAATGGTATTCTGCGCTTCTCACAGAGCCAAAACACCACCAGCAACACATAGTTCAAATTGTGATAATATAGATATGACATAAAACTGCAAGATATAGGAGCAGAATCAGGCCATTTGGCCCATCAAGTCTGCTCCACCATTTCATCAGGGCTGATCCAATTTTCCTCTCAGCCCCAATCTCCTGCCTTCTCCTTGTGCCCTGAGCAATTAAAAACCTATCAACCTCTGCCTTAAATATACATAAAGACTTGGCCTCCACAGCTGCCTGTGGTAAAAGAAATCATTTTTGTGAGCCTCTTTTGAACCCTTTACAGTTTAAGCACATCCTTTCTCAGATAAAAGGCCAAAAACTGCTCACAGTACTCCAAATGAGGCCTCACCAGTGCTTTATAAAGTCTCAACATTACATCCTTGCTTTTATATTCCAGTCCTCTTGAAATGAATGCTGACATCTCATTTGCCTTCCACACTATAGACTCTAACTACAAATTAACCTTTGGGGAATCTTGCGCAAGGACTCCCAAATCCCTTTGCACCTTGTTTTTTTTTAATATTTTCTCTCCATTTAGGAAATAGTCAGCTCTTTCATTTCTTCTAGCAAAGTGCATGAACATACCTTCCCAACACTGTATTCCATCTGTCATTTCTTTGTCCATTCTCCTAATCTGTCTGAGTCCTTCTGTGGCGCCTCTCTACTTCCTCAAAACTACTTGCCCCTCCACCTATCTTCATATCACCTGCAAACTTTTCAACAAAGCCATAAATTCCATCATCCAATCATAGCTTGATGAGCAGCCTCATGTGTGGCACCTTGTCAAAGGCCTCTGAAAATCCAAGAACACAACATCAACCAATTCCCCTTTGTATATCCTGCTTGTTATTTCTTCAAAGAATTCAAACGGATTTGTCAGATTTAATCATGATTTCTTTTAAGGAAATCATGCTATTAGTCTATTTTATAATAATCATGTGCCTCCAAGTACCCTGAGACCTCATCCTTAACAAAGGACTCCATCATCTTCCCAACCAATGAGGTCAGACTAACTGACATATAGTTTCCTTTTTTCAGCTTCTCTCCCTTCTTGAAGGGCAGAGTCACATTTGCAATTTTCAAGACTTCCAGAACTGTGTCCAATACTTGTCTCTCAATCACCATCAGAGCAGGTTGCTTTGTCACTATCAGAGTCTTTTGGGGAGTTTGTTGTGTATGTATCAGTTGTCATGTCTCTGACACATCAATAGAAACCATATTTCTGAAGTACTTCATGGGGCCACCTTAAGGAAGCACCAATCTTGCCTTATTTATCCAGCCAAACACAAAGCCCCTCTGTTGTCTTTGACCTTGTCATGGCAACTGACCTGCTGGATCATGCCTTTACTCCATAAACCATGTTCCAAATTAACTTGGCAAATATCCATTTTTAACATACAGAGCCAGCTAGTCACTGTACTTCAATAAATGGATTCTTGTCACTTCACAGAACATTCATATGAAGAATAGGTTAAAGCTCTATACTTGACCGCATCTTGTTTCCTTACTGTTTTAGAGTTTTGGGATGGTTTAATTGACCATGCAGCACTTCCAAGCATACATCTACTGTTTCTTTTTAATCAGCTCTTTTTAAAATTAAGCCAAACCATTCACACACTTGCTACCATGATAAATCATGTGCTGAGTTTTTAATCCAATGTCCTATTTGGTTTTGCAACATTTCCAGTAACTGTCTAACCACAACACTAACCTATTCAAACTCTACATACCTTTGACTTAACCAATCCTCACAGCCCTCTCTAATATACACCAGTTCTCCAGACATGATAAACAGCAATAATTCTGCCATTCTGTAAACAATCCCACATTTATCCTTGTGAGTCAACTATACCAGTTCCCAATAAATACGTAAATGTTCATTATGACCTATAAACATATCCTGAAACTCATTCTAAACTGTGCTTACAATTTCCTCCATCTCTTTCCATCCTTAAATATTAGTTTTCTGACTCAGACACAATGCACTCTGGGCCAGCTCTAACGAGTGAACTCTTAATCATTTTAAGCATATTTACAATGAACTATCTTCTCACAACTTACTTCTTTGCAATACTCCTAATCTCTCTTTCCTGACTAGCTGTCTTTCTCTTTGCATCTGTTTGTGAAGTGCCTTGGGTCATTTTTTTTTAATTAAAAGTGCTATTTAAATGCAAGTTGCTTTCAGAACTATCATTTTGAATGAAATTTCTAATTCATTGTCAAATTATGCTCTAACACTTAAAATTGAAATTACAAACCCAAGTCCCAAAACCCAAGATGAAATGATAATATGCTAACCCACTGTGCCATTCATTCCCTCAAGCAATATCCTTTAATTAAAATTTTTATTTGAGTGGGATATATTATGTTATTAACTCCTCAAATCACAATTTTTCAAAATGCAACTTGCCAAAGTGTGAAAATTCATTCCTTGGTCATCTCATACTTAAATACACAAGATTAATTATACTGCTGGTATACTCACTACCAATAAGCACGTGTTAAAATTACAGTTTAACATTGCTTGAGAAAGAAATTTCACATTTTCTATGTAGCAAGTCAGAATGATGTTCAAGAAGATATCAAGATAAATCATCCTTGATCCCTGTCCTTAGTGAAAAAATATGGTTTGTATGTCATCTAGCCAGATCTGTCCATACACAAGTACATTGAGATAACACAAAGAGAAAACAGAAACAGAATATTGCATTAGAGTTACAGAGAAAGTGCAGTGGTCTTAGATTAATAAAGTGCACAAGCCACGATAAAGTAGATTGAGGGGTCAAGCGTTCATCTCCACTCTATAAAAGTCTGTTCAAGAATCTTATAACAACAGGATGGAAACTGTCCTTGAGCTTGGAGGTAGGAGTATTGTACCCTTTATCTGAAGGAAGGGGGATGGGTGCAGAAGATGAGAGGATGACAGGATAAGGTGGTCCTTAATTATGGTGGCTGCTAGCCCAGTGCAGTGGTTAGGGTAGACTGTCGACAGGCTGCTTTGCATGACAGGCTGGGCTGCATTCACAACTCTACAATTTCTTGAAGTATTGGGCAGTAACACACACAAAATGTAACTGAACAGGTCAGGCAGCATGGATGGGAATAAACAGTCAAAGTTTTGGGCCAAGACTCTTCATCACGTCTGACAAACTTAGTGATTCTCAAGAAGTTATACAGGTAAAATGCTGGTGAGTTGGTTCTCCTCAATCTCTGAATAAAAATGCAACTATATAATGATGAGATGAGGAATGATATCTTAATTTAAATTATCTTTGGAGTAAGAATTTTTTTTGTCCGAAAAACCCTTGGAGGCCGAATTCATGAATATATTCAAAGCTGAAGTAAATAGATTAAGTCATTTAACAATACTCTTAAGGATTATAGGGATAGAGTAGGAGAGTAGAGTTAAGGAATGTTGAATCAGTCATGACCTTGGTGAAAAGCAGAGCTTTTGAGGGACCGAATGGACTTTTCTTGCTTCCATTTCTTAAGGCCTTGCATCAAGCAGGAAAACCGTACAGGTGTTAACACCAAAACCAGAGTTAATTGCATGGGCTGAATGGCTTCCTGCTGTACATTAAGCCTCTGATTAAGTGCAGAAACCAGTCCAATTTTAGAACAGATGAAAATATTTAGTTTCAGCTTCTAGGTGATAGAGTTTCTCGAACTCTGAAGATCCACGAAACAGCAGGTTTGCACCTCAAAGGTCCACAAAACAATGGTTTGCACCACAAGAGACCAACTGATCAATCATATCAGGCTCCTTGCGAAAGCAATATGCAGCTAGTCACATTTCCTTATGATCCCCATACTCCTACAGCTTTCCCTACTTCACATATTTAATCAATTTTCATTTAAAAGATGCTATAGTCTGTGTGTTAATTAACTCCTATGGTAAAGCATTCCATGCACCAAGAAAATTCCATAGAAAGGTTTCATTCTACTCTTCTAGAGATCATTTTAAATTGAATAACTCCTCCCTCACAGAACCAAGCATAGAAATAGAGACGGCAAGATTGACGGACAGCACCTCACTCAATCCCAATGTTATTATTGTTGCTGTGGCACACACGAGAGCACATTACTGGAAATCTGATAGAAAAAGCAGCCATATGACCAGAGGTTATGGGAACTAATCTCAAACATGAGAAACTCTGCAGATGCTCAAAAACCCAAAGCAACATCCACAAACTGCTGGAGGAGCTCAGCAGGTCCAGCAGCGCCAATGGAGATGAATAAACAGCCAACATTTCAGGCAGAGACCCTTCTTCAGGAAGTACCCTTTTTATTTTCTTCCTGAAGAATAAAAATCAAAGACCTTTTCCCACCACGTTATATATTTTGCAAGAAATTGCTGGATTTAAATAAACCCATGATGATGGGTGATATGGACTTTGTCACATTGCACACCACCTGTCAGATCGCAGTTCAAGCCACATTCTTTGGTGAAAGTATCAGTAGATGCTTATGTCAAGAGCAAGCATACTCTTGTCTTTTATCTACATGCACATACTTTCCAGTGGCTGTCCAGTTAATTCCAAATCCTGCCTCCTTAACTTGGGGTCACTGAAATGTATTTCATTACCCTCCTATTACTGGTACTAGTTAGCATAATCCTCTACTGGCATATATGTTTGCCTTTCATCAACTTGGGAAGGTGGGAAAAAGGTTTAAATATTTTGAACATTTTTGTTTTGTGTGGATTTTGTTAACAGGTCAGGGGAAAAAAATCAGTATTCATTAAAGGAAAGTATGATATTGTGGGGAAAAACAAGCAAAATACTGCAGACTCTCACTTAATAGGATCGTTTCCTATTGGTTGCATACTTTCTACCATCGTTAGAGTAAGGAGGAAACATAAATATGAATGAGACACAGAATTTGGACTCAGAAGACCTTGCTTCCTTTGCCGCAAGCTTATTTACACTGCTGCCTCTGTTCAGCTGAAAGAAAGCCATTTGTTCCGTGTGCGTTCATCCAAATAATCCAAGAATAATCACTACTTTCCCTCAAGCTGAACTCGTTTTCTAAATTTGAGGTCAGGTTTTGATATAGGTGAAGAAGAGGTTATCCAGATCTTGAAAAAGGAAAAGAACTTTCGGCACTGATCTGGCTCTTTTGACCAGATTCACTGCTCCAAACAGTTGTAATGAATTCACAATTTTCTTATATCCATGCATTATTGCTTTCCTGCAACTTTTGTATTGTTTATTTAATGGGAAAATATGTAAGTATGAAATATTGGAGGTTTTTTGATGAAAAATATATTCCCTGGTGTTCACTGGCGTGATAGCCACATTTTATAGCCCTAGTACTGAATCTGTCAAAAATTCCAAGAAATCCCAAACTGACACCCAAGACTTACTTCCAACTAATTACATAGAACAGAAAAGGAATAGACATAAAGTGTGATTCATGCAGATACCCATTTTAGCATTCCATGAAACACTTATGAATTACCTCCAAAGCCCTACCTGGATGTCCATTTTTAATGTTTGTCACCAGCTGCACAAGGAGTTTTCTCATTCATGCCTACGTTTGCCTTCCACTTTGTTTTGTGTCCAGTTAAAAATTACCTTCTAAGCATACAGACTTCTTATAATCTTGAATCGCTTTAAGGTTTTCTGAGCCCTAGCTTCTGCAGTCTTTCCCAAATATATTAAGGCTCCAACGTGTTGAGTAGATCAGCCTAATCCGTCTATTAATCTTCCCCCTTCTTTTGGCTTTGAATATGTATTAACTTTGTGCTTCAAGTGGCTAAAAATAGATTCCGTAACTTGATGCATGTGACACAATGAAATGAAGCAAGATAGCAAGGATTACAGGAAGGGCAGAGGTCACAAAATGGATTGACAGGATTTCTGACAGGAACTGAAACCAGGATAAGCTTTTCCTCCCATTCACAAACTACTGTATATTAATTTCAAAAATGTGCTTGTTATGTGCACTTGAACCAAGGAAAATAAGCAAACTGCTGAAATAACTTAGCAGGTCCAACATTGAGTATGGAGGGAAAGGAATTATTAACGTTTTGGATCCCTGCTTATCACCCTCCACCAGCCTGTCTACACCTTCACTCATCTGCTTCTTTCCTTTTGTCTGCTTTCATAGTTCACCAAAGGGCCATTTCTGTGCCGTACTGTATATGAAATGTTAAATACCAGAGGGCATAGATTAAAGGTTAGAGGGGGAAAGCAGAAATGTGATGTGCAAGGCAACTTTTTTTTTGCATGTCTAAGTAATGTCCGAAACATGCTGCTGGGAAGGTGATATTAACAGCAATGTTTAAAAGGCGGATACAGACTAGTGAACAAGAAGGGAATGGAGGATGGACCAGATGGAATTAGTTTAATTTGGCATCAGGGTCAGCACTGACATGGTGGGCAAAGGTCCCTGCCTTGCACTGCGCTATTCTATGTTCTACCTCTCACCCACCTGCCCCTGTCTCTCATCTCCCCCAGCCTAGCTGGGACTTCAGCCCATCATCCCTCACTTCTCCTCAGTCCACTTATCACCTACTGGCGGCTCCTGTCTCATTCTTTTCCCTCTGCTCTCTATACCACTTTTAGCTCCAGCATCCGTGGCCTTGTGTCTCCACGTAAAGTAAGGCTTTGCACACCTTTTAAGATTTAGATTTTTTTCTGACTTTACCACTGTATTAAAGAAAACAAGCACTGCCAATTTGCGTACAGCAAGTTTATACCACGAGGAAAAACCTCAAAACCATGTTATGATCATTTTGGGGAAATTATCACCAAATTAAATTTAACCACATTAACCACAAATGCAATTTAAATACATGCAGGCTTAATCTCACCTTGTCCTAACCAATATTGTACAACACAACTCGTATCTGACACATCCATCAGTTTAAGGAGACTAAATTAACTTCAAATTTAGGCAAAATGAACTGCAAACAAGATCCACCACTGAAAACATTTGACACAATCTAAAGCAATCGTTGTCTGTTCTATTCTGGTGAGTGACCACAGCTGTAACATATAAATTTTAACTTGCTAGGCTTTGCATCATTTTCATCATTCATAATAATTGCTTTGAATGGCATTGTTTATGGAGCGGAGACATTATCTTACTTGTTCTAAATTCATATATCTCTGTGACATGTTACAAATCAGAATATACTCAGTACATCATGACAGCTCTTAACAGTCACTGCACCTGTTATTTCTCAGTAAATTCTTTCAGTACCACTCCATTCTATATTAATACCATTTTATTTCTAGGTCCGGAAATTGAGATAAGTAATAAATTAAATGGGTGTTCATAAATAAAGTAATACGTGCAGAGAAAATGCTCTATTGCAGAACAACTATGGCCAGGAATATAGTCTGAGCTCCCTAAATATAAGAAATGATATAACTGCCAAGACCTAGCCGGACCTTTCTTCACAGAAGCCTTGAGTGATTGGCAGACAATTAAAAAAAAATATACTATGCCTTTTCTTAAATTCCTGTAACCAGCTTGCTGAATATTCACAATTACTTTCAATTTACAGTTCATCATGACAGATCTTGCTTGTTTCATGATCAGTGTACCGTTAAGCAGCATATGTTCACTCTGACTGTCAAATCCACTTTGTCAATACACGATTGAGATCTTCATTTTTTGCTTTATGCAATGTGCATCTATTTTTCATTAACTTCTGTTCATTACATACGTAAGGTCACCTCTCAGAGCTGCCTGTGGTGCACAGAGTTCTGTGCATTGCCTGGGAACCTTCCCAGCACCTGGTGGAATTTTCCATTTGTGATGTCATGTCAGCACTCTAAAAACATTTTGGGTTTTGGAGGTTTTTGGATTTTGGAATTTTGGATAAGGGTTACTAAACCTGTATTACGAGCCTAATATTTAATTAAGACATAGATTTGCATAATAAGAGAGCAATAGAGCACAGAAATAGGCTCATTAGCCCACTGAGTTTGCATTTATTCATCATAATTATGCAAACAACATCAAGGTGCATTTTTCTGAATTCAGAATAAAATCGCTTTACACCTTTTTATTAATGTTAAGCATCTGCATATATTTTCAACTTATTAATTGTATTATGCCCGAACAAAATTTGCAAGCAATAAGGAATTTGGCTATGTACCACCTGACTATGAGAGAAACAAGGTCATAATATTCAAACTAGCTGGCAGAGTGCAGCAGGCTGAAGGGGCTGTTTCTTAGCTGTACAGTTCCTGTTCCAACAGTAAACTGCTTGCTTGACACACCAGACCCCAGGCATTAATCTGTGTTATCGTTATCACTGTGATATTTGGAAACAAAAAATATAAATCACAAAGTTTTATTTTTGTACAAGGGTTGAACATAACTAAATGATTTCAATTTGGTCAGAATCTAAATATTACATGATGAGTCTGAATTAAATCAATTTCTATTACTTTACATTTAAGATTCAAAAGACCACATGGCTGTTACTCTTTGGATAATTTTCCTTCCATTTCTACCAGCTCTGGCATTAACAATACTTAACTGAGATGTTCCTTTGCAACAGGCAACACTTGTTCATGCCACTGATTCTACTAAGGTACACAAAACAGAGCAGTTCAGATCCCTCAGATCCCATTAGTGTTCTTCATTGCTTCTTAGATTTTCTGGAGGCTAAATTGAGAAGCTTTTGAAAGTGGGTGATGAGATAGTGATATCCAATTAACCCTCAATCATTGGTTGTAATGCTGGCTACACACCAGCTTCATGTTGCTTGCCTATTGCAGAATCATTACATAGTGCTAAGTTCACAGTATATTGGTTTCATGTCAGGTTCAGTACAGCTATTACCCCTCAACCATCAGGTTCTTAAACCAAAGGGGTTATCTTCACTCAATTTCACTTGCCCCATCACTGAAATGTTTCCACAACCTATGGACGCACATTCAAGGACTCTTCATAGAAACATAGAAAATAGGTGCAGGAGTAGGCCATTCGGCCCTTCAAGCCTGCACGGCCATTCAGTATGATCATGGCTGATCATCCAACTCAGAACCCTGTACCTGCTTTCTCTCCATACCCCCTGATCCCTTTAGCCACAAGGGCCATATCTAACTTCCTCTTAAATATAGCCAATGAACCGGCCTCAACTGTTTCCTGTGGCAGAGAATTCCACAGATTCACCACCCTCTGTGTGAAGAAGTTTTTCCTCATCTCGGTCCTAAAAGGCTTCCCCTTTATCCTTAAACTGTGACCCCCTCATTCTGGACTTCCCCAACATCAGAAACAATCTTCCTGCATCTAGCCTGTCCAATCCATTTAGAATTTTATACGTTTCAATAAGATCCCCCCTCAATCTTCTAAATTCCAGTGAGTACAAGCCTAGTCGATCCAGTCTTTCTTCATATGAAAGTCCTGCCATCCCAGGAATCAATCTGGTGAACCTTCTCTGTACTCCCTCTATGGCAAGAATGTCTTTCCTCAGATTAGGGGACCAAAACTGCACACAATACTCTAGGTGTGGTCTCTCCAAGGCCTTATACAACTGCAGCAGAACCTCCCTGCTCCTGTACTCAAATCCTTTTGCTATGAATGCCAACATACCATTTGGCTTTTTCACCGCCTGCTGTATCTGCATATCCACTTTCAATGACTGGTGTGCAATGACACCCAGGTCTCGTTGCACCTCCCCTTTTTCTAATCGGCCACCGTTCAGATAATAATCTGTTTTCCTGTTCTTGCAACCAAAGTGGATAACCTCACATTTATCCACATTAATTTGCATCTGCCATGAATTTGCCCACTCACCTAACCTATCCAAGTCACCTTGCATCCTCTTAGCATCCTCCTCACAGCTAACACTGCCACCCAGCTTCGTGTCATCCGCAAACTTGGAGATGCTGCATTTAATTCCCTCGTCTAAATCATTAATATATATTGTAAACAACTGGGGTCCCAGCACTGAGCCTTGCGGTACACCACTAGTCACTGCCTGCCATTCTGAAAAGGTCCCATTTACTCCCACTCTTTGCTTTCTGTCTGCCAACCAATTCTCTATTCACATCAATACCATACCCCCAATACCGTGTGCTTTAAGTTTGTACACTAATCTCCTGTGTGGGACCTTGTCAAAAGCCTTTTGAAAATCTAAATATACCACATCCACTGGCTCTCCCCATCCACTCTACTAGTTACATCTTCAACAAATTCTATAAGATTCGTCAGACATGATTTTCCTTTCACAAATCCATGCTGACTTCGTCCGATGATTTCACCTCTTTCCAAATGTGCTGCTATCACATCTTTGATAACCGACTCTAGCATTTTCCCCACCACCGATGTCAGACTAACCGGTCTATAATTTCCCGGTTTCTCTCTCCCTCCTTTTTTAAAAAGTGGGGTTACATTAGCCACCCTCCAATCCTCAGGAACTAATCCAGAATCTAAGGAGTTTTGAAAAATTATCACTAATGCATCCACTATTTCTTGGGCTACTTCCTTAAGCACTCTGGGATGCAGATCATCTGGCCCTGGGGATTTATCTGCCTTTAATCCCTTCAATTTACCTAACACCATTTCCCTACTAACATGCATTTCCCTCAGTTCCTCCATCTCACTAGACCCTTGGTCTCTTACTATTTCCGGAAGATTATTTATGTCCTCCTTAGTAAACACAGAACCAAAGTAGTTATTCAATTGGTCTGCCATGTCTTTGTTCCCTATGATCAATTCACCTGTTTCTGACTGTAAAGGACCTACATTTGTCTTGACCAATCTTTTTCTTTTCACGTATCTATAAAAGCTTGTACAGTCACTTTTTATGTTCCCTGCCAGCTTTCTCTCAATCTTTTTTCCCTTTCCTAATTAAGCCCTTTGTCTTCCTCTGTTGGTCTCTGAATTTCTCCCAGTCCTCAGGTGTACCGCTTTTTTTTGCTAATTTATATGTTTCTTCTTTGGACTTGATACTATCCCTAATTTCCCTTGTTAGCCATGGGTGCACTACCTTCCCTGGTTTATTCTTTTGCCAAACTGGGATGAACGATTGTTGTAGTTCATCCATGCGATCTTTAAATGCTTGCCATTGCATATCCACCGTCAACCCTTTAAGAATCATTTGCCAGTCTATCTTAGCTAATTCACGTCTCATACCTTCAAAGTTACCTTTCTTTAAGTTCAGAACCTTTGTTTCTGAATTAACTATGTCACTCTCCATCTTAATGCAGAATTCCACCATATTATGGTCACTCTTACCCAAGGGGCCTCGCACGACAAGATTGCTAACTAACCCTTTCTCATTGCTCAATACCCAATCTAGAATGGCCTGCTCTCTAGTTGGTTCCGCGACATGTTGGTTCAGAAAACCATCCCGCATACATTCCAAGAAATCCTCTTCCTCAGCACCCTTGCCAATTTGGTTCACCCAATCTATATGTAGATTGAAGCCACCCATTATAACTACTGTTCCTTTATTGCATGCATTTCTAATTTCCTGTTTAATGCCATCCCCAACCTCACTACTACTGTTAGGTGGCCTGTACACAACTCCCACCAGCGTTTTCTGCCCCTTAGTGTTATGCAGCTCTACCCATATCGATTTCACATCCTCCAGGCTAATGTCCTTCCTTTCTATTGCGTTAATCTCCTCTCTAACCAGCAATGCTACCCCACCTTTTCTTTCCTGAATATTGAATATCCCTGGATGTTGAGCTCCCATCCTTGGTCACCCTGGAGCCATGTCTCTGTGATCCCAACTATATCATATTCATTAATTACTATCTGCACATTCAATTCATCCACCTTGTTAAGAATGCTCCTCACACTGACACACAAAGCCTTCAGGCTTGTTTTTACAACACTCTTAGCCCTTATACAATTATGTTGAAAAGTGGCTCTTTTTGCTTTTTCTTTATTTTTAAATCTTTTTATTAATTTTAAGAAAAACATAAGTGAAATATGAATAAAAAACATTTGAGAGTACATAATTAATAGTTTAAATAGACAATCAGATATATAATAATCAATATATAAGGCCTCCCAAACTCATAGTATTAATGTAAAAGAATCGAAAAAGAAAAAAAACACCAAAAAAAAAACTAAAAAAAACTTTTTTTAAAAACTAACCAACATGGGTCATTGCATAATGTTAAATACATACAGCAGTGCCGATAACTCCAAACCTCCATCCAAATAATTAAGGATAATAACAGTAAGGTTTAGGATCAGACCATTTAGCTCATATGAAAATGTTGAATAAATGTTCTCCAAGTTTCCTCAAATTTAACTGAAGAATCAAAAACCACACTTTAATTTTTTCTAAACTCAAACAAGAGGTAGTTTGAGAAAACCACTGAAATACAGTTGGAGGGTTAATTTCTTTCCAATTCAGTAAAATAGATCTTCTAGCCATTAATGTAACAAATGCAATCATTCGTTGAGATGAAGCGGATAGACGATTATTATCTATCATTGGTAAACCGAAAATTGCAGTAAAAGGATGCGGTTTTTGCTTTTTGCCCTGGATTTGCCTACCTGCCACTTTCACTTTTCACCTTACTACTTTTTGCTTCTACCCTCATTTTACACCCCTCTGTCTCTCTGCACTTGTTCCCATCCCCCTGCCACATTAGTTTAAAGCCTCCTGAACAGCAGTAGCAAACACTCCCCCCTAGGACATTGGTTCCAGTCCAGCCCAGGTGCAGACCATCCTGTTTCTACTGGTCCCACCTCCCCCAGAACTGGTTCCAATGCCCCAGAAATTTGAATCCCTCCCCCTTGCACCATTTTTCAAGCCACGTATTTATCTGAAATATCCTCCTATTTCTACTTTGACTAGCACGTGGCACTGGTAGTAATCCAGAGATTATTACCTTTGTGGTCCTACTTTTTAGTGTATCTCTTAACTCCCTAAATTCACCTTGTAGGACCTCATCCCGTTTTTTACCTATATCGTTGGTACCTATGTGCACCACAACCACTGGCTGTTCACCCTCCCATTCCAGAATGTCCTGCAGCCGCTCAGAGACATCCTTGACCCTTGCACCAGGGAGGCAACATACCATCCTGGAGTCTCGTTTGTGGCCGCAGAAACGCCCATCTATTCCCCTTACAATCGAATCCCCTATCACTATAGCTCTCCCACTCCTTTTCCTTCCCTCCTGTGCCACAGAGCCACCCATGGTGCAATGAACTCGGCTGCTGCTGCCTTCCCCTAATGAGACATCTCCCCCAACAGTATCCAAAACAGTATATCTGTTTAGGAGGGAGATGACCTCAGGGGACTCCTGCACTACCTGCCTACTGCTACGTTGTCTAGTGGCCACCCCTTCCCTTTCTGCCTGTGTAGCCTTTAACTGCAGTGTGGCCAACTCACTGAACGTGCTATTCACGACTTTCTCAGCTTCGTGGATGCTCCAATATGAATCCAATCGCAGCTCCAGACACTCAATGTGGTCTGCCAGAAGCTGCAGTTGGACACACTTCCTGCACACATAGTCGTCAGGGACACTGGAAGTATCCCTGATTTCCCACATGCTGCAGGATGAACAAACCACGGGGCCGATCTCAGCTGCCATGACCTACCCAATACTTGCCTCAACTTTTGAAACTTTCTCCTTTGAAAGGAACTTACCCGGCCTTACCTCACTTGGAGTGAAGCTCGTCCTCCGCCTCTTCTCGTCGAAGCCTCTCGAGTCAAAGTCTCAAATCTCCACTCCTTCACTGGCCGCTTTCATCTCTTGTTCTCAATATTTATTGTTTGTTTATTTATTATTAATATTTCTATCTTTTTGTGTTTGCACAGTTTGTTGTCTTTTGCACACTGGTTGAATGCCCAAGATGGTACAGCCTTTCATTGGTTCCATTATGGCTATTATTCTATTACAGATTTACTGAGCATGTCTACAAGAAAATGAATCTCAGGGCTATATATGGTGACATATGTACTTTGATAATAAATTTACTTTGAACTTTGAACAAAAGGGGCCAAATATCATAAGTGACTAGTGCCAATTGAAGCTAGCTGGCACAAATTACAGCCAACCTTGTACTCCTAGACATCTGAAACTCACTCAGTCTTGGGAAACCTTGAAGAACAACACCACAAAAGGGAGACATGGCTTCAAAATCTTTGGACGTGACATTAAAGGTCTTCGCAGAGAAGCAGAAAATAAGAATGATGTTGGAGTGGGCCAGGGTTAGAGAAGGAAACTTTGGCCCAACAGGCTTCAATGTAAACGGCAAAGGATAAGAGTTCTTCTGCGTTGTTCGGAATCATTTATTTTGATTATAAAATTGATAGGTTACAACAAAAGCATAACAACTTTGGTGAGAAGAGACTGAGGAAATGACCAAGGTGACTGTGAAACTCAAAGGTTTCAGAAAGAAGGAGCAAGTAAGCACAGGTAGGCTTTCCTTGTTGTAGTCTATAAATCCTTGGGCCTTATTCAGTGTAGGCAGGATGATAGGGTGATGGAACAGTCCTCCTGTAAGATATGAGATTTCAGAGTACACAACAGTCTCCCAAATGACTATATCTGCGGGAAGGGCATCCAACTTTAGCTGCTCACTGACTAGGTAAAGAAACAAGAGACAGAACTAGGAAAGAGTCTGGCATGGATAGCAGAGTGGCTGACACACAGGAGGCAGTGAGTGGGAATAAAAGAGGCCTTTTCTGGTTGGCTGCCTGATGGAATATATCCTCAGGTTATTGAGAGAGGTAAGAGATATCTAGGGCCTTGACCATTATGCTTGTGTCCTCTCTAGCCAGGGGTGATAAGTCAGTGGACTGGTAAGTGGCTAATGTTGTTCCATTAATCAAGAAGGGAACCAGGGATAATCCTGGAAACCATAGGCTAGTGAGTCTCACATCAATGGCAGGGAAGTTCTGGAGAGAATTCCGAGGATAGGATTTATGAGCATTTGGAAAACCATAGCCTTAATTATGATGTGCCAACATGGCTTAATGCAGGACAAGTCTTGTCTTACTAACTTGAGTTTTCTGAAGTGGTGAAGATAATTGATGAAGGTAGAGCTCCGAATGTTGTCTACATGGATTTTAGTAACAAGATCCCTCATGGGAGGTTTATGCGGAAGATTAAGATTCATGGGATTCATAGTAAATTGGCCATTTGGATTCAGAACTGGCTGATCCATAGAACAAAGAGGGTAGTAATCAAATGGGACTTATTCTACCATGATTAGTCTGTGATTAGTGATGTTCCACAGGGATCCGTACTGGGACCTCTGCTGTTAGTGATGTACTGCATAAAAATGATCAGGTTGAAAATGTAGATGGGTGGGTTACTAAGTTTGCAGATGATACAAAGATTGGTGGATAGCGTAAAAGATTGGCAAAGCATACAGTGGGACATAGTTGAGCTGCAGATATGGGCGGAGAAATGGCAAACAGAGCTTAACCAGGCCAAACGTGAAGTGTTGCACCTTTGTAGGTCCAATATACACAGTACACTGTTCAGTGTTGATGAGCAGAGGGATCTTGGGGTCCAAATTCTTAGCTCCCCGAATGTGGCTACAGAGGTTGACGGGGTGGTTAAGAAGGCATATGGTATGTTTGCCTTTATTAGTTGAGGCATTGAGTTCAAAAGTCAGCAAATTATGTTGCAGCTTATAAAACTCTAGTTATGCTGCATGTAGAGTATTCCATACAGGTTTGGTCTTCCCATTATAGGAAAGATGTTGAGGTTTTTTTAAGAGGGTACTGAAGATTACGGCACATATGCTATCATGAGAAGATAGACAAACTGCAGTTGTTTTCTCTGGAGCGGTGAAAGCCGAGGGGAGATCCGATAAAGGTTTATGAGATTGAGTGGCTTTGAAAGAGTAGACAGACAGTATCTTTCCCAGGGTTGAAATGTCTAATACCAGAAGGCATGCACTTAAGGTGAGAGGGGCAAGTTTTATTTTCTTTTACACAGAGAGTGGTGGGTGCCTGGAATTTGCTGCCTGGCGTGGTGGTAGAGGCAGATACATGAGAATCTTTATGAGACATTTAGATGGATACACGAATGTAAAGGAAATAGATGGAAATGGTCATTGTGTAGGCAGAGAGGATTAGTTTAGTTGGTTATTTGATCACTGATTGAATTGGTTCAGCACAGCACTGTGGGCTGAAGGGCCTGTTCCTGTGTTGTACTGTTTTATGTTTAATGCACTATATGCTCGATTCAGAGGTGGTCAGGATGACCACTGCACATGAACAGTGAAGCAGTGGGTAAAGGCTTGTGGCCTAGTGAATGATCAGACTCAACGGAACTCAGTGCTTGCTCTGAACATGACCAAAGTCAGCAGTCTGCTATCATCTCCAACCAAGTGTATCAAATAAAGACCGAACACATAAATGCATCACAGCCCCCTCCCCACATTTTGCTAATCATGATCGCTACCTTATACATTCAGCCATGATCTCCACAACACCCAAACACTGGATAGTATTCACAAGTATCTCTCTCCCCACTCTCTCTATCGCCGTACAGAATGCTGGAAAATTACAAACAGCAGTTAGTTAGCTGGGAAAATGTGACTGGATCTCCGAAGGGCATTGCCAACCTAATTGGTCCTGTTATTGCAGACGCAGTCCAAAAAATGTTGCATGCCACCCCCAACTTTCCACTCCTCCCAATGCATGAAACTCTTTACTCATCCCACTCTCCCATTGCCTCCAAGAGGACCACAACCTTGCCGTGGTGGGAGGATTGAGTACCTCAATGACCCAGAGAGCTAAGTTGGTTGGAGTCAGGGCTTTATTCTTTGTCTCTTGTTTGGGTCATCCAAACAGGTAGAGGATAGACTAAGAGTGGTCCATCGGTCTCCCAAGTTCAGGGGTTCAACTCAGTGCTAACAACCCTGACTGGTAAAACAAAATTGTTATGGAAACAGCAATGGAGGCTCCTTCCCCATTTGAGTGTGAGAGTATTCCAGAGTCTCTACCTGGAGCTTGCATGACTGACAGTAGTGAAAAATCATGCACTTGTTACTATCCACACTCCCCAGAACCAGATAATGTGTTGTTCTCTTTTCAGATGACCAAGAGATGAAAGAACAAAGAGTCAGAGGTTAAACCATCCATCAGTTAGTCAATTCATTAAGCTGCACTTTGTACTCTCTTATTGGGAGATCAAACACAATTGTCCTGCATCTTGACAGAAGGAAACAGCAGCACAGATGCCCAGAAGTTGAGAGCTGCTGCAGATGGGTATCTATAGATGACAACTGATAAGTAAGCACATTAGAATACACCGTGAGGTGTTCCACAAAGACCGACTACAACATTAAGGACAACATCAGCGGGCTTTACATGGAATTTGAAGCCTATCATGTGGTGAACATAGAAGACTTGCACTTCGCACTCAAATTATTTTCCTTTCGTGATCCTCTTTGCAAGAACCTAACAAAACATTGCAAAATCTTTCCCCAGTGCTCCTAACTGCATTGTTATCTCATGCCCTCATGTGGCTGCAGAAGTATCCCAGTCCAGACTGCCTAGAAATGTAACAGCTTGATGTCCTCAGATACTTCTGAGGGTTGTTTGAAATTTTTAAACTCATTGAAAAGTATTTACAACATTTTTGAAATGAATAAGATATTGGGGAGACCAACATTGTGTTGATAGATAAAAGTGTGTTGGAGAAAGATGTGGATTTTCCTGCTGCAAGTGTCAGGTGGCAAGCATCAAATTAGCTTGTGACCTCATGATACGGCCATCTTGTGTACTTCCCATAAGCAGAAGTTGTGAACACTGCATGACTTCACCAAACTATCATCTTTTTTAATCAGAAACCCTATTGCAACTGCTTCAGCATACACCAAATCTGCGAGGCAGAGTTTTGCTGCATCCTGCTTTGATTCTATACTGGAATTCAATTTAAGAATTCAGAGTGCTAATAGCATTGCTTTCCAAAACAGTACAGTCCTATATATAGGACAAATAATGGTGGTGTTTATTTTTTGGGTTTCTCAAATATATGTTTTTAAACTTAGTGATTATAGCCCTCACGGTTTCCAAATTTAAGATGATGCAAACATTATAATTTTGCAATGTGTTATGAAAGTTCTTACAGATGATTCTGGGCAAGATTGTTGGATTACTTTATTGTGGAAGTGTACTTTAGTTGCAATTTTCTTTGATCCTGTTTCATACTGCAGCAATCTAATTCATGTCACATTAGCAACAACACCATTCTTTTATTTAATAAAGATGAATATAGCACTTACCTCTGAATACCACACAGGAGCTTACCTTGATGCAGAGTCACAAGTGGAGATTTAAGGCAGCTGCCTTTGGGAAGCAGGAAGGTTTAAAGTAGGGTTTGAAAAGTTGAGGAGTTCACAGAGAAAATTCCAGAGCTAAAGAATGTTAACAGCTGTGTCTTCAGATGCAAAAGAGAAGAACATTTGCCACATGTCATAGCATTACAAAGGTTTCCCCTCTGTCTCTCTCTCTCTGATTTCTTTCTTATTACAGTACAGAGAATGAATTTACTCAGCCCTTACTGGACCTCAGCACAGTAATTCCATTGGGCATCTTGCCCTCTGCCCTCAACTCATCTTGGGTCTTTACCTGTAACCTGCACCAATGGAGAATTTATAAATAAGCTATGAACTTACTAGCACATTTTATACAAAAACATAAATACAAACAGTACAAGGAGGAGGAGTCAAGGCACTATGCTTCAGACACAGTCGTTCACAAGGTGTTGCACACCACTACAGGAAATGACCTTTCCAGATGAGTCTGCACAATTCATTGTTGCAGTCATACCCAGCATGATATGGGTACTTCTGATCACAATACTGCAGGTCATAGTTCAGTTCAAGCTACCTGAATTAGAAAGAGACCTTCTGGGTTATGAAATAATTACCCCCCAAAAATAAATAAGGCTCGTACGTGTCTGCATGCGTTGCACTTGTTTGCAGAGAAAGAATGAGTATGTGGAAGGAACAAAACAAGAAAGCAGAAAAATATAAGGAACAATGGAATAGCAAAGAAAAGGCATGGGAAGATATTCAAGAATCTTATGGAACAGGAAAACAGAACATGGGTAATTGTTGCAGTTTTAGACCCAATAGCTGCAGTATGAGAGTAGCTGGTTTAACCACTTGTTGTGGAGCACATACAAAATGCCCAAAGAAGGGATAAAACAAATGGTAAAGCAAATTGTAATATATTAAATTAAACATTTTAAAAAAGTGAAATGATTATTTGAAGCACACTACCGTTCATTAATTAAATTCATAATAAAAGTCTTTCCTTTTAGTCAAGTGGAGTTACCTTTTCAAAACAAGAAAGCAGAAAAATATAAGGAACAATGGAATACATAGTAATGTTATTGTTTTGAATGAGATAATTCCACTTGACTAAAAGAAAAAATACGCTAAAGATTTATTTTCCTCTACTTATGAACTTAATGAGTAGTAGCATGCTTTCAATTAATTATTTTACTTTAAAAATGTTTTAATTTAGTTTTTTTTTAATGTACCTTAATATCAGAAACATTTAAAACAATGAAAAAACCTGTCTGGAGGAAGCTGTCAAATGCCACCGGAGTAGCGCTAGGGTCAGGGCTTAAATTTCTGTGACTCTTGGGTGAGACATACTTTGCCTCACTGAAGAACGACTGAACAGAAGCTTCCACTTTCCTGTTGTGCCTCAGCAGGTAAACATCACTACCAAAGTAGCCCAGAGACCCAATCCAGGGTGCAGGTCATATCAAGAACAGCAAGCTCCAATGAATGAGATAACACGACCAAACACTTATGAGCGACGACAATGCTTTGGATACTTTGAATAGCTATGATAAGTTAAGTATTTAAAGTATTATTTTCCTAGGAATCAAATCAACTGTTCTTGCAAATGAGTACACAATCCACCTTTAATGTGCCACATGTTTCAGATTAATTAATTTGCAGCATACATCTTCAGGGACCTAAGGTTCCATTGTTTTTGGTGCGACAGAGCAGGAGGGATGAAAGGAGGAGGGGTGGCATTACTAGTCAGGGAAAGTGTCATGGCAGTGCTCAGATAGGACAGACTGAAGAACTTGTTTAGTGAGGCATTGTGGGTGGAACTGAGAAATAAGAAACGTATGACCATATCAATGAGACTATACTACTGACCATCCATCAGTCCTAGGGATTTAGAGGAACAAATTTGCAGAGAGATCGCAGACTATTGCAAAAAAATATCAGGTTATTGTGGTAGGTAATTTTAACTTTCCATATATTGACTGGGACTCCCATAGACTAAAAGGACGAGATGGGATAGAGTTTGTCAAATGTGTTCAGGAAAGTTTCCTTAATCAGTATGTAGAAGTCCCAACAAGAGAGTGTGTGATACTTGATCTGCCATTAGGCAGGTGACAGAAGTTTCTGTGGGGGCACAATGCAATTAGTTTCAAAGTAAATATGCAAAAAGATAGGCCTGGTCCACAGGTTGAGAATCTAATTTAGAGAAAGGCCAATTTCTGATGGTATCAGAAAGGATCTGGACAGGTTGTTTTCTGGCAAAAGTGTAGTTGATAAGTGGGAAGCCTTCAAAAGTGAAATTTTATAGTACAAAGCTTGTATGTTCCTGTCAGAATAAAAGGTAAAGATAGCAGGTGTAGGGAACCTTGGTTTTCAAGAGATATTGAGGCTCTGGTTAAGAAGGGGAAAAAAAGTGGTGCCTAGCAGGTATAGGCAAGTAGAAACAAACGGGTGTTTATGGAATATAAAAATGCAAGAGAACACTTAAGAAAGACATCAGGAGGGCTAAAAGGAAGGCATGAGGTTGCCCTAGCAGACAAGGTGAATGAGAATCCCAAGGAATTCTGCAGATATTTTAAAAGCAAAAGGATTGCAAGGGACAAAATTGGTCCTCTGGAAGATCAGAATGGTAATCCATCAGTGAAGCCAAAAGAGATGGGGGAGATCTTAAATAATTGTTTTTTGCATCTGCAATTACTCTGTAGATGGACACAGAGTCTACAGAAGTGTGGCAAATTAGGGTGGATAAATCCCCAGGGTCTGACAAGGTATGCCCTCGGACCATGCGGAAAGTCCAGAAATTGCCAGGGCCATAGCAGAGATATTTAAATCATTCTTCATGACATGTGAGTTAACAGAGGATTGGAGGATGGCCAAAGTAATTCTGCTGTTCAAGGAAGGCAGTAAAATAAACTAGCATATTACAGGCTGGTGAGCTTGACATCAGCAGTGGGAAAGTTATTGGAAGGTATTCGGAGGAACTGGATACATAAGTATTTCGATAACATGGACTCATTAAGGATAGTCAGCATGGCTTTGTGTGTGGTAGGTCATGTCTAACCAATCATATAGAGTTTTTCAAGGAAGTTACAAGGAAAGTTGATGAAGGCAAGGCAGTGGATGTTGTCTACGTGGACTTTAGCAAGGCATTTGACAAGGTTCCATATGGGAGATTGGTCAAGAAGGCTCAGTTGCTCGACATTCAAGATGAAGTAGTATATTGGATTAGACATTGGCTTTATGGGAGGGGCCAATGAGTGGTAGTAAATGGTTGCATTTCTGACTAGAGGCCAGTGATTAGCAGAGTATCTCAGGGATTGGTGCTAGGTCTGTTGTTTGTCATCTAGATCAACAATATTGATGATAATGTAGCTAGCTGGATCAACAAATTTGCTGTTGGCACAATGATTGGGAGCCATCATGGCTTGCAGAGGGATCCTTATCACCTACAAAAATGGGCTGAAAATGACAGATAGAATTTAATGCAGCTATGTGTAAGGTGTTGCACTTCTGTAGAACTAACTAGGGTAGGTAGAGTTAGCAGTAGGGCACTGAGGAGTGTGGTAGAACTAAAGGATTGGGGATTTTTTTTTGGAAGAGGCATCACAGCAGATAGGGTCACAAAGAAAGCTTTTGGCACATAGACCTTCAAAAATCAAAGTATTGAGTACAGGAGATGGGGTGTTATGTTGAAGTTGTGGAAGGTGTTGGTGAGGCCTATTTTGGAGCATTGTGTGAAGTTTTGGTCACCTCCCTACAGGAAAAATGTAAATAAGTTTGAAAGAGTACAGAGTAAATTTACAAGGATGTGACTGGGACTGGAGGACATGAGTTACAAGGAAAGATTGAATAGGTTAGGACTTTATTCTTTGGAATGTAAAAGATTGAGGGGAGATTTGTTAGAGGTATATAAAATTATGAGGGGTATAGATGGGGTAAATGCAAGCAGGTTTTTCCACTGAGGTTGGGTGGAACTACAACCAGAGGTCATGGGTTAAAGATGAAAGGTAAAAAGTCTAAGGGGAAACATGAGGGGAAATATCTTCACTCAGAGGGTCGTGGAACGAGCTGCCAACACAAGTGGTGCATGCAAGCTTGATTTCAACTTTGAAGAGAAGTTTGGATCAGGACACGGATGGTAGGTGCATGGAGGGCTACGGTCCTGGTGTAGGTCGATGGAAGTCGGCAGTTTAAATGATATGGCATAGACTAGATAGGCCGAAGGCCCTGTTTTGTAGCAGTACTTTTCTATGGCTCTATGACAACTGTTAGTTTCATTTGAGTTCTGAAACCTGCCAAATCTGTTCTAATGGAGACACAAGCAACGGCAGAAACTGGAACGTGGAGCAAAAGTGCTGGAGGAACTCAGCAGGTCAAGCAGCATCGGTGGAAGCAAACGGTTGAGGCCACGCGTCATGATTGAGAGTGCAGAGGGAAGTTAGTTACAGGAAATCAGTGTGAATCCAGAGCTGAGGAAAGTCCCAGACATGAAGTTTTCTCATGATCACGGACATTGATTTCTCTAACTTCTGGTAAGTTCTGCCCTTCTCTCCTCCTTTCTTTTTCCATTCTGGATTCTGGTCACTCCTCCTCTCCTGCTCATCACCTCCTTTTGGTTCTCCTCTTCTTTCCTCTTCTTGCATGGTCCACTGTTCTCTATTGTTAGATTCCCTCTTCTTCAGCCTTTTATCTCTTCTACCTATCCCCTCCCAGTTTCTAACTTTATCCTCTCTCACCCACCCATCTCCACCCCCCCCCCCACCGCCCAATCTGGACTCACCCATCATCTACCAGCTTCTACTCATTTGCATCTCCTCCACATTCTGTCTTCTGCCCCTTTCTTTACAGTCCTGTTTAAAGGTCTCAGCCTGACTTGCTGAGTTCCTCCACCATTTTGTGCTTGTTGCACATGAAATTTGCTCAACTGGTACCATTTTACCACCAAAACATAATCAGAAAAGCAGGAGCAGCTGGTTTTATGAACTCATACAAGTTTTCTGCCACTCCTCCTCTACAGATAGACTGGAGGATCAGCAAAAGAATGTTTCAAGGTCTGGAATGTGGCCGTTATGCTTGTCAAAATACATGTTTAAACTTCGAAAGATCTTGAGTCGACAATCAAGAGGTGCAAAAACAGCCTCCCACATTGCTTGGCTGCTGTCTGCAGCTTGCACTGGAATGGAGAAAAGATATTTGGTTTGTTTTGGCATGTTAGACTGATTTGTCCGTTAAGTGCAATGACTCAACGTGACCCAAGTCTCTTTGGCTACTATTATTAACACAGAGATACAAGTCAGAATGACTAATCTTACATTGTGGCTGCATTCTTCAAAATCTGCACCCTGAAGCAATGCATTCCTAAAGCACAAGTACATCTTCAGACGGGTCAGGCAAGAAACAGAATACGCCTAAACTAAAGCTCAAACGTGTCTCAGTTTTTAAATCATGTTTGGGCAAATTTAGTCAAAACAGACGACAAAGTGATGCCAAATTACAATGGGGAGGGGTTCACCCCCGCCATTTTCATTTCCTCTTGTGTGATTAGATGGATTGATAATCTAGTATTCCACTAAATGTCAGGATCAGCCAAGTTTTTTTTTTAAATTCTGGCTAATTGGGTAACACCAGGACCAGTATATTTTGGCCCAATTAAGCAGCTATCCCAATTAGCCAAAGTTTCATGGAAATAATTAAAAAGGTATAAAAAAGACAATACTATTCAACTGAATGGTTAATTGTGTATTAAAATGAAATACAGAACAAATTAGAACACTACTTCAGTAATATAAAACCATATTAGTTATCAACAGAGGAATTCATTCATTGTACACTGTCGTGGTTTGATTGACTGTAAATGAACAAAATCAGTAGATACTTACTGTAGATAATGGAATGCCTTCATACAATGCTTTTGATAATTGCATCCTCCAAATCTTTATTTTCATTGTAATATTCCAGATGATTAATGATGCTTTCAAATTCTTTGTAGTTCCTAACTTGAAGAAATGAAATCATTTCATTTTTTCTCCCGGCCGTTTCTTGTATCTCCAAGACCGAATGCTTGAAATTGGGAGACTGTTGCCAAAGAGTTTCTAACTGGCATCAATCGTGTGTGCTTGTGAGACATTTCTTCAAGGAGATTCTTCTAATAATGTTTCCAGTATAATGGCGTGTGCGTGAGAGCGAGAGAGAGAGAGAGATCAAGCAAGGTCAGGTTGAGAGCCCTGATGACCCGAGCCAGCCCTTGACTTTGATAAGCCCTGTACCCATGGGGAGAAGCACAGCATTTTATCAGAGCTGCCCTCACTTAAGGTCACCTGCGGGAATACAGAATTCAGCGGCAGGCTTGAGGAAATGATTGAAATTCACCAGATGCACCCCAAAGATATGCATGTGCTGATAAAAGTGAAGTGCCCAAGGAATATGTGGGACAGTATGGCAGAATGGTACATGGGCAACGACTGGGAATGCCAGCAATAATAAGAGATATCGTTTCTTTTAAGGGGAAGTGATGCAGCCACTGGGGCGAGGTGAGAGTAACTGGGGAACGATAATATCAGTGGTTCAGAGAGCTAATGAGCCAGCCATAGATTATGTGGAATATAATTATCATACTTATGAGGAGTATTCAGGGTTGGACCCAGTCTTCCTGAAAATGCTGAACTCAGCCCAACAGGAAGGTTTGGATTTGGCGAGAGTGGTGGGATCGATCTACTCCACAACACTGTCATGGGCTGGTGAGATAGACCAGAGGGGAATGAGAAGCTGTAAAGTAGCTGTAGTGGATGTAGCTGCTAGAGTAGATGTGGATGGCTAAAGGAGATGATTTGTTATAGCTGTGGCTTCTCAGACTATGGTTGGAGGCAGTGTCCTGAAAAGAGAGGACGGTGTGAGAATCACCCACCAAAGCAGGCAGAATCTACAGCAGCACCCTCTCTTTCCAATTTGACTGCTGACTAGATTATAGAACTGGTGAGATCAGCATCCAGGTCAGACAAATGGCTGGTGGCTGTGGTGGCCATTCACGGACATACACTAGAGGTTTATTAGGGGGCCAAGCAAGGTGAAATGTTAGTGGATATGGAGCCATCAGTATCGATAACTGATCTACCCTCGCCAACGACTGGATGTACATTACTAGAGCAAGAGGTGAAACAATGAGGGTGGAGAGAAGTCGGACCACGGTACTCGAGTTTGAGGGAGTGCAGCTTCCTGTGGGTTTCTGGATGTGCCCAGACAATGAAGATACTCACCTGAGGATAGAGAATCTGAGTAAGGCAGGTGCTATCATTGACGGTGAACAGTGATCCACACAGCAGCTAACATGGCCCACAGAGAGGTAGTAGCCCAAACAGGGAGAGGGCAGAGGGCAATGTGTGGGAATCATGTCAAGAGCTCCCAGGCAGAGTCAGGAGCTGGTAGAAGCAGTGCAGCTGCCCGAGAAGGTAGCAGTGATTAAAGGATCACCAGAAAGGAGATACCGAGGAGCAGAAAGGGAATGAGTGGGCAGACATCAGTGCAAAGAGGACAGCAGAGAAAAAGGGACAACGGAAATTACCAGTGTACAGGAATGACAATTTAGTAAGATTATATGGAGGTGTGAAGGACTATTGTAATCAGGTTAATGCATTGAGGGACAGCAGCTGATCAAAGAGAGCCAGAGAGTCCTCCCACAACTGGGTGATCAAGACTTGGCAAAGGAGCTGCCTGAAAAGACAGGTTTCACTCCCAGGTGGATAGGATCACAAGTGGTTCTCCGGATGAACGAGGCCTGTATTTGCGTACAGGCCCGGCGAGGTAGCCCGTGGAAAAACTGGACTCCGGTTAAACCGTACGATTCACCTTGTCGCCCTCACAGATTGAGCAAGGGATCCCAGTAACAGTGTCATTGCAGAGAATCTAAGTGATGAACACCAGCCGGCTACGTCAGTTCTGACCGCAGCCTGATGGAAGCAGACCCACAACAAGTGAAATGTAGAAGCCACAGAGAGAGCGTTACAGGAAGCCGTGAAGAGCGTGTTGAAGTACAGCGCTAACTGTGGTCTGTAATGAAGGCTGGCTCCTGAAGGTGGATGATTATTTGTATGGATCAGAATAGAAAGATATCAGGGAAAGGTTACAGCAGAGACATCAGGATGTACAACTTCAATGGCGTGGCAGACTGAGAGAGAAAAGCCACACACAACGTCTGAAGGCAGTTATCCCAGCCTGAATGAGGAGTGAATACAGTACTAATGAGTTGCACCCTTCCAGTAGTTGGGCCCTCGATCGGATGGAGCGGGTGTCACTGGGTGAGGTCCTTGCAGCCAATCAAGAAGAAACCACCCCAAGCCCTTCCACGTTGATGAAAGGGTCTGAGAGACTAGTTTATCAGATCATTCTGACAACCTTTTGTCACGGCGTGGAGTGTGAACTGTTGCCTGTGAGCCGGATACATTTACCTTGCTGGTGCCCCTGACCAGAGAGTAACCACTGATGGCTTCTACGGAGTTTTAGCCATCAGAGAATGAAGGAGTGAAGGTAAAGAATGTGATTAAACGGCAATCGGCCAGCAGGGAAGGAGGCAACAGGCATACGACAGAGGAAGTTTCCCCACTCTTTTTGGAATTCTATCAATTACTTTGTTGATTTTACTACTATTAGTTATCCACATCAGGCATGGTTTTAAATATAGTTCTGAGATTTACTTGCAGCATCCTCTTTTCCAAGGAGAACAACCTCATGGTCAACTGGAGCTCTTGCATATCAACCATTTTAATTCACCTCGCCATTCTCACACAGGCAATTCTGTTTTCAGCCTCTTCCACTGCCAGGCTGAGGACAAATGCAAATCAGAGGCACACCACCTCATATTCCATCTGAATAGTCTATAACCTGGCAGAATGCACATCAAATTCACCAATTTCAAGTAACCTCCTTCCACTCCATCCTTTTCTCTCTCCTCTGATCTACCCGGTCCTCTCACACACAGCCTTCTTTCCAAAAACCTCACCCCCAACCCCCTATCACCCAGTCTCTTTCCCATCCTCCACTACTCCATCCACCATATCACCTATACGTTCCTCCCACTGGATCACCTCACTCACTCTGCTCATCTGCCCATTATTTGTTTCCATGCTCCACCTTGCTTTTCTATCAGATTCCATCATCTGCAGCCTTGTGTTGCCTTTACCTATTACCTCCCCGTCATTAATTCCAGCTTCCGCTATCCCCCCCCCCCCCCGCCCCATGGTCTCCATCTGCCAATCAACTCTTCCTACTTACTTCCAACCGCATCACATGATGACCCGGGTTCAACTCCCGCTGCTGCCTGTAAGGAATTTACACGACCATGTGCTCCGGGTGCTCCAGTTTCCTCCCATAGTCCAAAGACGTACCGGTTGGTAGGTTAATTGATCACTGTAAATTGTCCCGTGATTAGGCTCAGATTAAATCAGGGGATTGCTGGGCGGTGTATTTTAAAAGGCCAAAAGGGCCTAATCTGTGCTGTATCGCAATCAAATCAATCAGTTTACATTGACTCTCCTCATATTTCCTACCAGAGTATATAATACTTTATATTTCCAAACATTAGATTTCATCTGCCACTTTTTCCCCATTCTGACATCCTCCTTCAAGGCAACAGTGATCATTCTCAGAATTCTCTATAAATCCAAGTTTGTATCATTTGTAAACCTGAAAAATGTGTCCTATACGCACAAATCTGATGCCAAGAGACATCTTAGATGTGCTGGGACACATAATCAGTGATGTGACCTAGGGTTATTGTGTACTTTTCGTCTTTCAACATCAGATGCCTTCGCCCACCCAGGGTTGACCAGGCCCCCAGCTTGCTTCCCTGCAGCATCGGTCCGTGGGTTCCATCTCTTGATCCATCGTCACCTGGAGGCTCACCCAGCAGCTTCTGTGATAGTTCTGATGGTTCTTCTCTTTGCAGTCCCCAAAAAGCCAAAGGGAGAGTAGGTTCTGCAGAGCGAGCAGAACCTCTGAACCCCACCCCTATAGGCTCACATCGTGCCCTCCTGCCTCCTCTGGCACTGCCTTACCAGCTCTTGGTTTTTGGCTTTCCTATGCCTCTCAATCCGATCTTCCCAAGGCACTGTCAGTTCCACCATGACCACCTGCTTCGAGCTTTCTAACAGAACAATTATGTCTGGCCTCAGTGATAATGATATAATGAAATCAGGGAACTTTAACTGCTTGCCAAGACTGGCTTTTGGTTGCCAGTCTGACGCAATAGTGAGCAAGCAGGCTGGTGATCTGAGCTGAGGCTGTCGTTAGTCTCCAGCTTTGATAAAGGTTATGGGGTTTCTGGGTTTGTGGAAGAGTTTACTGTTGTGAAAAGTGGAGGAGATATTTTCTGCCACTGTTTTCAGTGCCTGGTCACAAAACCAGCAGTAGCAGCCATTTTGCAGAGCTTTCCAGCAGCTGCTGAGGATGTATTTCCGGGTCAGAGAGGACATGATGGTGTCTCACTTTTGCCCCAAGTGAAAGGTATGCTGGACTAAGCAGGACATCGTACACTGCCAAGATCATGAACTTGATGAACTGGGTTCTGTCTGCCAGATATTGGACCAGGAGATTTTCTGCTCCAGTGCAGCCTCCCACCATGTCCAAGCTTCCTGCTGGCCCATCACTATCATTCTGGTGGTATGCACCTCCCTAACAGCTGCTTGTACCTCTTCCTGGACCAGTTTGCGTCTGTCCCTGTCCTGGCCCTGTCCTGGAGAGGGCAGGAACGGGGTACTGATTGTGTATGATCAGCCATAATCACAGTTAATGGCGATGCTGGCTAGAAGGGCCGAATGGCCTACTCCTGCACCTACTGTCTATTGGCCCCAGTCGAAGTGGCTCAGTCCCGCCTGACCAGACCCCACCGTCCCTACTACATCCCTCTGCCTCAGACATGAGTCAGCCATCTCCACTGCATCCTTGGCCTTTCTCCTCCTTCCTGTCCAGACCACAATGCCTGCTGATGAGGCTTAGGGGTCGCTGGAATCTCTGTGCAGCAGCAATTCTCTTGTACAGGAAACAACAAACGAGCTGCTGAAGGGAAGTTGCAGTTCACTTCTCTTCCCTTATAGAGCAATGCTATGTTTGAGGCCCAGCCATTTTTGAAGGTAGCCACTGACCTTTCTTTCAAGAGCCACAGCTTTTGATATGGGTACCTCATACACTAGCACAAGCCAGAAGATTCAGGCATGGATACCATGCTGGTAGATCCAGGCCTTGAACTTGCCAGGTAGGCCTGACTTGTCCATACTGGTGAGCTAGACTTTAACTGCTTGATATCTTCTGGATAGCAGCCACATCTCTTATGCTGCAGTCCAAGACCTTCCCAGGGTCTTGACTAGTTTCTCAGAGACTTATGGGACAGCAATACTATCCAAGGAGAAATGGAACTTGTCTGTGTCTGCTTTTCTTTAACACCACAGACCTGGATTTTTCTGGCTTGAAGTCACATCAAATTCTGACAACATTTAATGGACAAATATTCAAGTTGTAACAAACAGACTTTCCTTTTAAACAGCTACTTGTGTAGTACAATGTTACATCATCATGAAAAAAATCATGCTCAGTCTCTGCATCACTAATGCTTTATTGCTCAGAATTATAACACAGGTACACCATAAAACAACAAGCTTTCCCCTGCTTTACTTGCTATGCATACACATGATTGTGTGGCCAAGCACAGCTCCAATGCCATCTACAAATTTGTAGACCATTGTTGGACAAACCACAGGTGGCAATGGTCAGCTTAATGAGTGAGAAAGGTTACCCAGTTGAGTAGTGTCACAAAAACACTCACTCACATCGACAAAACTTGATTGTTGACTTCAGGAAGGAGAAGGAGAGCAAATGTGCCACTCCAGACTGGGGGGTGGGGGGAGAAAATCGATGGTTGAGAGAGTCAGCAGCTTCATGTTCCTGGGTGTAAACAGGAAGACCATTTCTGCGCTTAGCACATAGATGCAATTGTAAGAAAAGTGCACCAGCATCTTTACTTTGTTAGGAGATTAAGGAGGTTTTGCTTATAATCAAAGACTCTCTATAGATGTATTGTTGAAAGTATCTTAAGTGGTTGCATCAAAATATAGTACAACAATTTTAATTCACTGGAACATTAGAAGCTTGAGAGATTAGTAGATTCTGCCAAGTACATTTCTTCCCACTACTGGCAGTATCTACAGGAGGCAATGATTCAAAGAAAGCAACATATATCATCAAAGATGCCAACAATCTGGCCCATGCAATCTTTTTGCAGGACATACAGAATTCTGAAGCCCGCCAGATTCAAGACAGCTATTTCCCTTCAGTCTTTTAGTTCTTGACTTCTTTGCACTAAAATGGACTTGAACAACACACAAAATGCTGGAGGAAATGAGCAGGATGGGCAACATCTGTGGAGAGGAATAAACAGTCAACATTTTGGGCCAAGACCCTTCATTAGGACTTGAAAGGAAGTGGATAGAAGCCAGAATAAGGGGATCAGGGAGGGAAAGGACTACGTTGTTGGGTGATAGGTGAGGAGGAAGGTAAAGGACTGAAGGAGGGAGCTCACAGGAGAGGACAGTGGACCAAGGAAAAATGGGCAGGAAGTAGGGAAACAGAAGGGGATGACAGACAGGTCATGAGGAAGGGAAGAGGGATGGATAGGAGGGGGGAGGTGAGAAGAGTGGGGTGATTGCTAGAAGTTAGAGAAATCAGTGTTCATGCCATCATGTGTCTAAAATTAATGTTATTTTTGGTCAAATTGTGTTTTGTAAAAATTCTGTACAATTCATACTTTGTTTTCCCCTGTAAATGCTGCTTATATGATGCTACAAACCTGTAATGCTGTGGCAAGCAAGTTTTCCATTGCACCTGTACTTGTGCATATTGCAATAAACTCAGCTTTGAATATTACCTGAACTCAAATGTGAACAGTCACATACAGACACATGTGACTCAGGCTGTGAAAACCGAAACTCACAAAATATTGCCCGGTTCACTTTGCTCTTATAGCATTTATAAAAACCATTTAAAACTATATTACAAAGTACAGCACACTCACTTACACAGATGAGAATCCGTCATCAGTAGATGATGCAGAATAAACAGCCTTCCATTCTCTTCAGCCAGGAATAAATTTCATTTGGTGTTTTGAAATGATATAAATTTTGATAGCAATGATGGTTTACAGAAACAGCACTTAGTCCAGCACATTACTGCTCCTTCGAAGTTAGGTATGTTACCTCATCATAAAAATAAACATATTGATCTACTTACAATATTTCAGCAGCAGTAAATCAAGCAGTGATGTTAATTTATCATTAAATTAGAATTTGATTCAAGAATATGGGAGATAATAAATGCACCCTATAGAATTTTACATACAGAATGTCTATAAATAAACTGCCTTGGAAAACTGTTTTCAGAACTTCACCAAACAATCAACAGAAATTCTGGAGATACTCTGTAAACACTATTTATGATATTCTGTAGAAGTTATGGTATGAAATAGAAAGAATTTGATCAGTTAATTTTTAGCTAGAAACTTCAGAAATCTGGAGTATTTATATCAGTGTAAACCTACCATAGTAAAGTCTGATAAGGCCACCATCTAAATAAAAGAAGCAACTATAAATTACAGACAATAGAAATAATAAAACAGTTCCAGCTACTACTTACTTTAATTTATTTGATCACTAGACATGAATGTTTCTTACAGTGGCATGTCCCTAAACCAAGGTGGACGTTAATGCACAAATCACAACAATAGATCTTGAATCACGTAGAGGTCGGACCAGGTAAGGGTGACTGATTTCCTGTCCTGAAGAACACTGATGAATCAGATCAGTTTTTCAACCGTTCAAAAGTTTCTGGCTTTACATTATTGAGTTCACTTTTTTTTAATGAATTACAGGTTTATTGAAAAAGGAGATTAAATTCCCCTGGTACATGGAGAGATTTGAACCCACGTTACTGAAGTGATGATCAAACATCACTTGTTTGCCTGAAATTTATTGTTTTTAACAAGCCTGTGATTATTCTGTTTCACCTAATCTTCATCACACCTCATGAACCCTCCATTCTGATAAAGTGGTCTGACTGTCGGTTCAAAGTCCAGTACTGGATGATCCACAATGAAACCTTACAATGACCAACCGCATTATTTTCAGCCTCTGTGACAAATTCTGTTCCTTCACCGCGCTGTTTCAATTTGACCCACTGGCAAACATCACACGAATTTAATTCAGTGCTAACCTTCCATGGCATTTACTGTTACAAATAACATTCATTTGACTCCAATCTGTCTGTTGCTGGAAATTTCAAACATATCTTACTACCTCTAAAGTATATTCCAATATATTGGACAGCCTCACACACTATAAATTTTCCTCAATGCCTGCAAGCCTTAGCTTAATATTTTATTATATCCTATTCAACCAACAAACACTGTTGGTTTCCCAGTGCACCAAGATGTGAATATCTTCATGCCCTCATCTACCCTTAAATTCAGCAACCCATCATATTCTTCCAACTGTGGACACTAATCTCTTCTGCCGACCATTTTGCGACTATCCTGGCATCAACCTATGTCCTTAATAATAGGAAATCCACTACCCTGGCTCTGCACTGACATTTCTCCATCTCCTACACCTCTCTTAGTAACCTCAAGTCACCAGTCTGATTATCTATTTTGTTTGTTTATGATTATACACCTGTGAAGCATCTAACAATCAAACACGATGAAATCTGCAGATGCTGGAAATTCAAACAACACACACAAAATGCTGGTGGAACACAGCAGGTCAGGCAGCATCTATAGGGAGAAGCGCTGTCGACGTTTCGGGCCGAGACCCTTCGTCCTGACAGCGCTTCTCCCTATAGATGCTGCCTGGCCTGCTGTGTTCCACCAGCTTTTTGTGTGTATTGTAAGCATCTAACAATGTTTTCTTTGGGGATTGGCTATATACAAATGCAAAGAATTGTTAATGCCAGATGAATAGATTCATTAAAATGATCAAGTGTACATGAGCCTAATCAGGCTTGGAACAAACAATTAAAGGAACGGAGGGCAGAATGCAAAGTGGAAGGAAAGAGTCAATGCTTTTGATCTATTTTTCCTATGTATAAATTTTGCCCCTTTCCTTTTTTTATTGTGCTGACAGATAGTTTGGAGGAATACTCTTTATGGTTTTGTTTCCAACTCTAGGGAAACACAAAATTTGAGCATTAAGCTGAGTATTAAAGGTTTAGGTTAAACACTAAAATGTATAAGAAAATTTATTCTGCTCAGTATACTTTGAAGGTCTGAAAGCAGAAACACTAAATTTTTTAAATGGATTTCTAAAAGCTTCCTCTGATTGTGATAAATTTCTCTATTGAGTTACTCCATCAATTATGCCATTTTTATTCCAGAAAGAAAGACAAAGGATAATGGCAAAAAAAAATTAAAGTGCTATTTGAATTCAAATATGCGGAGACTTCTCCACCCCAATACTGCTACTTCTTCCTTGAAGGCATTTTCAGATAGTTTCCAATGCATTTGAGGTATCACTTCAATCTAGCAAGCAAGTGAACATTACAGAAATACAATAATTTCAAATACCCATTAAAATGTAACTTCACAAAGCATTCAGGGTCATGCAAACACAAACGCAGCAGGCCAGGCAGCATCTATAGGGAGAAGCACTGTCGACGTTTCGGGCCGAGACCCTTCGTCAGGACTAACTGAAAGGAAAGATAGTAAGAGATTTGAAAGTAGCAGGGAGAGGGGGAAATGCGATGTGATAGGAGAAGATCGGAGGGGGTGGGATGAAGCTAAGAGCTAGAAAGGTGATTGGTGAAAGTGATACAGAGCTGGAGAAGGGAAAGGATCATGGGACGGGAGGCCTCAGGAGAAAGAAAGGGGGGTGGGGGGGGAAGCACCAGAGGGAGATGAACAGGCAAACAACTAAATATGTCAGGGATGGGGTAAGAAGGGGAGGAGGGGCATTAACGGAAGTTAGAGAAGTCAATGTTCATGCCATCAGGTTGGAGGCTATCCAGCCGGTAGATAAGGTGTTGCTCCTCCAACCTCAGTTTGGATTCATTTTGACAATAGAGGAGGCCATGGATAGACATATCAGAATGGGAATGCGACATGGAATTAAAATGTGCGGCCACTGGGAGATCCTGCTTTCTCTGGCGGACCGAGTGTAGGTGTTCAACCTGATGGCATGAACATTGACTTCTCTAACTTCCGTTAATGCCCCTCCTCCCCTTCTTACCCCATCCCTGACATATTTAGTTGTTTGTCTATTCTCCATCTCTTTCTGGTGCTTCCCCTCCCCTCCTTTCTTTCTCCTGAGACCTCCCGTCCCATGATGCTTTCCCTTCTTCAGCTCTGTATCACTTTCGCCAATCACCTTTCCAGCTCTTAGCTTCATCCCACCTCCTCCGGTCTTCACCTATCATTTCGCATTTCCCCCTCCCCCCACTACTTTCAAATCTCTTACTATCTTTCCTTTCAGTTAGTCCTGACGAAGGGTCTCGGCCCGAAACGTCGACAGCGCTTCTCCCTATAGATGCTGCCTGGCCTGCTGTGTTCTACCAGCATTTTGTGTGTGTTGTTTGAATTTCCAGCATCTGCAGATTTCCTCATGTTTGCTCAGGGTCATGCAAACGCAGATGTCAAGGGAAAGTTGATTCCATGCTCCTTTGCATTACTAACTCTCAAACTTGCACGAAGAAACTAATCTCCCATTTGAATGCAGTTTGCCATAAATTCCAATGTGTTTCTTAATCTCACTAACAGTCCTGGTTCTACTCACTCCAAAAGACAGATATATCAAATCAACAAAGCAGCCCTGCACATGCCTTTGTAAAAAAGATTCTTTTTTAAAAAAAAAAGCACACATTTTAAATACTGTTTTGTTCTGATTCCACATTTACTCTAACCACAGGTCTCCTATAATCACCTTACGTTAAGTAATTTTACATTTGAATCACAATAAAACTTCCAGCGGTGCAAGACAAACCACTTTATAATGGCACATTTGAGGTATAAATGAGAATGTCTATAAATTAGCTTTACCAATGGATATTGAATTTAAAACTGCATCATTGGAACACTAAAAGAGACAAGAGACAAGATTTGTCAGCGTATCCTATCTATCAAAATAATTTCCTGTTCTCAGAAACATGCATACATTTGTTTTCCGCTTTTATCTATGTAGGAACAATAGCTAAGCATCAAACAGGAGCAGGACAAAACATTTCAGTGCTGTGATAAGTTTGACGCACTTTTCAGTTAACATGATTAAGTCAAATAACTGAGTGGAGAAGGGCTAATATTAGTATATCTAATTTTTCTTAAGGAATTAAAATCAGGTTGGTACTATGGAAGGTATACACATTAAAAGCCCTCTTCGGTCAAGTGGCTTAGGTTGGTGGTGACGGCAGGCAAGTCTGGGGAGGCTAATTCAAGAATTCCTCACACCTGCTGCTGGAAGCAAGAGTGGATAAGGCAGGAAAGCATGGACCCTAGCTGTCTAAAATAAAACATAGTGGTGCTGGTCGCAGTGCAACACTGAGATTAATGTCCAGACAATAGGACATTAACAGGAAATCAAAAAAAAAATACTACTACTGGGTGGAAATACTAAAACATTAATAGAAACTGCTAGAGGTACTCACTGTGTCTGTGAGAAGAGAAACAGAATCAGGGTTTTATACAAGAGAACAAACAACTGACATTAGTACACTCCATCTCATGTTGCTCAAAGTTCAGTGGGAAAGGTCACACTTTCATTTTACATGGTCGGCACAACATTGTGGGCCGAAGGGCCTGTGGTTGTCTATGTCCTATTATGCATAAAGAGACAATAACTGACAAACACCAATGTGTGAAAGACAAACATGGAAATAAAAATAATACCACAAATATGAAACATAAAGAGTCCTTGAAAGAGAGTCTGCAGATCATAGGATTAGTTCAGAGCAGTGGTGAATGAATTTATCCTCGCCGGTTCAGGAGCCTAATGGTTGAAGGCTAATAACTGTTTCTGAACCTGATGGTATGGGATCCAAGGCTTCTGAACCTCCTGTCCAACGGCAGTAGTGAGAAGAGAGGTTTGCCTGGAGAGTGACAGTCTCTGAGGATGATGAAGCCTTTTTGTGACAGTGCTTCACCACGGTCTGAAGTCTTCTCTGTTCCTGAGCATTGGTGTTTCCATCCCAGGCTGTAAACCAGATAGGAGACTCTCCTTTGTTAATGTATTGCAATTTGCCAACATTCTAGTAACGGGCCGAATGCACACAAACTTCTATCAAAGTAGAGGTGCAGTTGTGCCTTCTTTGTGATGACACTTATGTGCTGGTCCCAGAACAGATCCTCTGAAATGCTGATGCCAAGCAACTTAAAGCTACCAACCATCTACATCTCCATTCCCAGAGAGAGGGCTGTGAGAAAGTGGGGCAATAGTGAAGGGTGGAGGCGAGGTGGAACAAGAGCTGGCAGGCGGTACCTGCATCCAGATGATGAGGGGTGTAGGAAGCGGATAAGGGCAGGAGGAGAGTGGGAATGATATCAAAATCCAGGAGGTGATATGGAATCACCTACTTATTTTTTTAGTTGTAGAATACACCTACTGTTGCTACTTGGACACGTCTTCAGTGATGAGCCCGAGGTCGTAAGATGTTTCGGGCCTTTAATCATCAGACACCCTCGCCTGGGCGACCCAGCCGGGGGTGATCAGCCCCTGACTTGTGTCCAAGTGGTGCACTAATCCACAGATTCCCCCCCCCCCCCCCCCAGATCTTCAGCCACTGCGAGGCCTTTTCAGCGCCTCCATAATGTTCTTGGTGGCTCTTCTGCACTGTAGTCCTTTAACGCCAAGGAGGTTAAGAGTCCGCTGTAATGAATAGCCAGCAAAGCCCTGGCAACCAACTTCGACTGGCTCACAGCGAGCTCTCCAGCCATTGCTCCAGCATTATACAACAACATCTGTGTATTTAGCCCTCTTGCGCTCGTTGGCCTCTTCAATCTGGTCTTCTCAAGGAACAGTAAGTTCCAGCAGGACCACTTGCTTTGTAGACTCCAATATTAACAGCATGTCCGGGCGGAGCGGAGTGGCTGCAATGTTCTCTGGGAAATTGAGCTGCCTCCCTAGGGTCGACTTATAATTGTTAATTATTTACAACAGCAAAAATAAAAATTAAATTTATTATAACAAGCTGCCTGGTGAGTAAAACAGGACATTGCTACACTGGTGTTCAGTAGATCAGGGAACATTACATCTCAATACAGGCCCTTCAGCCCACAATACTGTGCCAACCTATTAAACTACTGTAAGATCAATCTAACTCTTCCCTCCGGCATTGCCCTCCACTTTTCTGTCATCAATGTGCCGCCTCCATTCCCCCAGAGAGGCCTGTGATAAAGTGGGGGGGGGGGGGGGTGGCAACTATAAAACAGAGAAAGGGAGGGGTGAAGCAAGAACTGGCAGATGGCGGCTGCATCCAGACGATGAGGGAGGGGTAGTCAACAAAGTAGACAGAGCAGCAACTGATCTGGAAACTTTATGCAACATAATATAACATTTAAGTGTTATAGTCTAAAATTAAGCACTGCTTACAGGGTCCAATTAATTTTAATCCTCACCCTTCATTTAAATGGTTTCCTAGCTAGAACTAATGGCAATGCTTCAGATGGGATGGAGATGGAAGAGCAGGAGGTAAGCATAGATGCAGTGAGATCCCAGCTGGGAGATAAAGGGAATGCTGGAAGTGGGAGAGGGAGAGAAATTAAAATGGTGATCAGCATAATAAATTTAGAAGTAGAGATCAGCTTCCCAAAACTAAAATTAAAACCACTTCTTCCTTTATTTTATTGAAACATCTGCTCCAACTGGCAAGGATGGTGCAGGGGATGCTGGACAAATATATGACAGCAATGGGAATTCCTTTTTTTTCCCTCCCACTTCCCATTACTAGGGACACAGAACCACACTGTAATCATCCATCTGTGATCAGCTAAGTTAGCTCTGAGCAGGAAATGAACCTGACCTGGCTTCCAGGGTTAGACAACAACTCTTTCAACCATTAATTCAACTTGAATCTTAGCAAAGACATAAACAGTGGAAAAGATCATTCACTGATCAATGTGGGATCAATAACTGATCAACTTTTTGGAAACCTCTCACAAATCCACACAATTCTACACATACAAAGTAACTCATTAGTCCCCTGTTGCTCAATTAATACTCTGCTGATCTATCCAGTCAAATACGCAGGGATTGGGTAAAAAAAAAGTGTCTGCTGAGAACTGCGAAGTATTATTTCTAGATGCTATAGTGCATAATATTTATTTCAAGAGAATCTAGCTAGATGTGCAATAATGTGCTTGTTGATTCCTTAATTCTAAGTATTTTACTGGGCTTTTGTTTTAAGCATACTCATTATTCTTGTACCCAAGTTATCTTTGCAAAGTATATTTTAAGAACAGATTTGTTGCCTTGTGACTTACAACAACTTGTGTTGCTTCAACTCACTTTTGCAAAACAGAGGCAGATGATGTGAGTCACTCTCAAACAACAAACTTCTGCATGAATGACACTTAAAATTAATTTTGATATTGTTTTAAAAAGTTCTAAAATCTATTACAGCATAACGACATCACAGATTTTTTAAAAAGTCTCCTGTATTTCATATAAAACAGCTGAACTTACTGAGTTACAATTACTGCAAGTCCAGACAGATCTTGTTGGTATTTTACTCAAACTGAAACACCTACGAATACCATCGAGACAATAATATGAGCTCATCTTACACAATAATCCAACACATTTCCAGAAAATAAATGAATATAATTACAACTCACCAGTAGCCTAGATGTAGCTGTCTGCCTGAGAAAATTCATTGTTCAGTATTTCATGTTTTGAAGGACCAAATCACTTTGAAGCTTTTCAGACTTTAAAACAGACCTATACTTGTCGGGACATTGATTCCAATGTTCCTTATCTAGTAGGTCTCTGTAGATATCATATTACACTTCAACTTCTGCTTAAGTATTGTGAAGAACTGACACAGTTCTCTTTCATTACAATCCTCATAATCAAGAATCTTTCTTCTTATTATTCCACATGACTAGGAAAATAGTTTTCCAAGGTTGGAAGAAGAGAAAATAAAAGTTAAACGCCTAGTATGTCGATGTTATATGAAATGATCAGAAAACAAAACATTCAGCCAGTTATATATGTCAATAGAACTGGAAACATTACAAAGCACAGCAAACTGTACTTTGATAAATTCACTGTCTATTATATTAAAATAATAAGATTAAACTTTGAAACAATAACCGCCCAGAGCAAAGTGTCATACAACAACAAACCTCCAACTCAAAAGTCAAAGTACATTGATCAATCAGGATTGAACATACAAAGATTGTGAACTACAGCAATAAAATGAGGCCACAGCAGAAAAGCATCCATAACATAGAATCAATAAATTTCCACTCTGAAATCCAAGTTACATCAAACCTCAAAACTTAGTTATGCCACCATCCAATATCATTATTCAAATACCTTGGAGACTTATCAGGTTGGAAATAAAAATGAACAACTACGTTCCCAATCATAAGAGATTAAAATTGCAAAGATCCTGCAGATGTGTGCACTTGTATGATTTATAATTGAACACTGAGGCCTTGGGCAGTCAGGCTCAACCATGGATATTGCGTCTGCTGATTAGATACGCAAGCTTGGCAGTACAATATGGAGAGCAAGCTCGTGCCCATGTAGCCCTCTCCAGGCATCTGTTGAACCTAAAGGAATGGCAAAGACCAATACAGTTTGGTAGCAGCAGTGTCACAGGAGTTGCCAGTCAATGCTGAACTCAATGTAGGACTGCCTTAGGGACTCCAGCTCTGGACTTTTCTCTCCGGGTTTACTCCTGAAGCCTTCCCCATGCGTGGGTATAGCCACAAGGCAGCGGAGGTTTGAGATCAGACTTTCCCTTTGCCTAGGTGAGCTGCCAATCACGACTGACGAGCCCCATCTGCCCAAAACTGCCTATAAAAGTGATCTAATTATCACTTCCCAGCGGTGCCTTTGAGCTCTAACTTTGTTCCTTGGTCTGTACTCCTGTACACCAACCATTTCTTTTCTTGCCTCTCAAAATGTACCTTTCTTTTTCCGTTTAATTGAGGTAACAAAACATCAAATAAGAATGCTACGTCTATCTTCAAATCAGGGAGTTGATCACATCAGACTATGCCTTTATTACTTAGTACATTTCCTGGTAGGCATACCCTCAGGATTAAGGATGATTTGCTGCCACACCAGTTTTGAGACCAATGTGGGAACTGCAGACTCTTCCACTGACGGGACAGGAGGTGCCTGATGGATGGGCAAGTGGCATGTCCCTCTTGTTATTTGCGTAGTGTTCTGTTGTACCAGGTACTCGAGGTTATTAATTCCTGAAAGCTACTTCTCCAATTTGAGCAGAGAAGGGCCAGAAATTTCCAAAGGCCAGTGGGGAATGCTGCATTTCTCTCTTTGAATCTTTTCTTCTGTCGGCATGTTAATCGCTTCCCACGACAGAGTCAGATGTCATCTTTGGGAGCTGGAGTCAGCAGTGAATAACATGCCCTGCCCAATGGGAATGACTGAATTTAATTAGGGCCGCAATACTGAGAATGTCGATCTGGGAGAGGTCACTGATGCTTGTTGTGTTGAACCTTCCAATGAATTTTGAGCATTTGTAGCATCTTTTTGATGCCTTTGACTATCGTTGTTTCCAGTCTAAGTCTCAAGAGGTATGTTTGTCTATTGTTTGTACACATAATTATGATCAACAGACTTCATTGCTATGATTACCTGTCAAACGTCTATGTGCAGATTCAACACTTATTACATAATTTCCTTCTGTAATCAATTGTCTCTTATTTTGGATGAATTAAATCACCAAAAATAGATTGCCATGAAGATTTTATCAATATTTTTGTCACTAGCATAAATTAGTAATGTTGGTAATATATTAAATGACATTAAAGATTCATTTACTGCAAAGGGATATTTTCAGCCTACTGTCTGGATACAAGAGCAGAAATGTGGACTGGACACCTGAAAACACCTTAATGAAGTTTGTTGCAGTTTTAATTAATGGGCAGGTGGGGCGGGGTTGGGGGAGGATTTTCTTTCATTGAATGGATTCCATTTGTTTTGTGGTCGTCTATGGGGAAGACAAATCTTAAGGTTGTATATTATGCATACATAATTTGATAATAAATGTACTTTGAATCCTTTGAATTGTTGTGTGAAATTGTATTATGCTGAAAGCAATGATAAGTAAAATTGAAAGCAGGAAAACAGGCAGGAAAACAGACAAGAAGGTATAAAGCACATGAGACTTTATTCCAATAAGTTCTTAGAAATGAATTGAACGTTAAAAAGCCAGTATCATCTATGTTAGAAATGCACTTTCTAATTATTGAAAAAAAACAGGGAGATTTACCTTGTGCTCTAATAACAGGAAATCTAGGACTTTCAGAGATCTTTTAAAAGTTCACAAATTATTGCAGCCATACATTTCTTGAGTGAATGCTGTCAAACTCCAAAATCATTCTCGGTTGATCTGTCAAATCCCGTTACCTTACCTACACCAATAACTTTCAGACACTCATCCCAAAACTGTCAGAAGTCAGGGGTCCAGATGTAGGTGAACTCCATTTCCATAGCCATTGTTCTTGCTATTTGCTTACCACCTTACTGACAGTTCTCATAAATAAAATTAACAGTTTTAAAAAGATGCAAGGAGCAGAAACTATACAAGTTGTATTGCTTGTATAATTTGATTAATTTACTGATCGCAGAGTATTTCCCAAAGCTCTGTTAACACCAAAAGTTAAATGTTATATATGTAAAGCATTGTAACTAATGTTGACTTCTTCTGTTCTACAATAAAATCTTATATAATTATCTATAATAAAGCACTTTTCAATGTTAAATTTAGATACAAGAACTTAAATAATAGAAGCAATAACAGGCTCTTTCACACTCATGCCTGCTTCATTGCTCAGTGAGATCATGACTGATCTATTACCTCAGCACTGTGGATCTGCGCCAGTCCTACACAGTTGATTCTAAAAATAATCTATCAAGCAACTAAGGATTACTAACCTCTAGGAGGAAGGAATCTCAACTTGGTCTTTAGTGAAACAAATTCCCCCCAATTGTGAGCCCCTGGCCTTTGGTTCTAGACACAACCAGCAAAGGTCACATCAACCCTGCATCTATCTTGATGTACTCTGTAAAAATGTTGTTTTAATGAGACCATTTGCCACACTTACACTCTCTGAACTCAAAAGGACTATTGTAGCGTAGCAGAGAAAGTGCAGTGCAGGTAAACAGTAAGGTGCAAGATCATAATGAGGTAGACTTCATCCTAGTAGAGGACCATTTAATAGTTTTATAATAGTAGGGTAGAAACTGTCCTTGAGCCTGGTGGTAGCTGGTTTCATGCTTTTCCATTTTCTGCCCGATGAATGTTTGGGGTGGGTCGAGTTTTTGATTATGCTGGCTGCTTTACTACGGCAGCAAGAAGTAAAGACCATGGATGGGAGGCTAGTTTCCTTCATGTGATGGGCTGTGTCCACAATTCTCTGCAGTCACACACAGAGCAGTTGCCATGCCAAGCTATTCTGTATCCAGAGAGAAATGATTTATATGGTGCATTGATAAAAATTGGTAAAGGTCAACAGGAACATGCCAAATTTCTTTAGCTTCCTCAGGGAGTAGAGGCGTTGGCGAACTTTCTTGGCTGTAGCATCGATTTGACTGGACCAGGACAGGCTCTTGGTGATGTTCACTCCTAGTAACTTGAAGCTCTCAACCTTAACACCACCATTGTTGTAGACAGGAGCATGTGCACCCCCGTGCCGCCCCCCCCCCCCCCCCCGCAATTTCCTGAGGTCAATGATCAACTCTTTTGCTTGGTTGGCATTGAAGGAAAGGCTGCTGTCACGACACCATGTTACTAAACTCTCTATCTCCATCTGTACTCCAGCTCATTGTTATTCTAGATAGGGCCAACTACAGTGGAATCATTTGCAAACCTGCAAATGGAGTTAGAGCAAACTGTAGCCACAGCTGTGAATGTACTGAGAGTAGAGTAGGAGGGCTGAGGATGCAACCTTGTGGAGCCACCGGTGTTGAGAATAATGGTGGCAGAAGTGATGCTGCATATCCTTACTGATTGCAGTTTGTTGGTCAGGAATTTGAGGATCCAGTTACAAAGGGAGGTGTTGACTTCCAGGATCCAGAGTTTGCTGATGGGTTTGCTTCGAATTATAATATTGCAGGCGGAGGCATAGTCAATAAATGGTCATCTAATGTGGGCATCTTTACCATCCAGCTGCTCCAGAGATGAGTGTAGGGCCAGAGAGGTGGCATCTGCTGCAGATCTGCTCCAGCAGGAGGTGACCTACAGTTGGTCAACATTGTGTTACAGGAATCACCCCTCATAATTATGATCAGGGAGACACAGAGAACCTGTATTTAGCAACAAGTAATTTCATTGTCTCAACGGAAGAACGTGTGAACTTACACAACCGGCTGGTTTTCCTGACCTTCCTTGAACAGTCAAAGAACAGAAAAAATAGAATGCTGTTTAAAAAGGAGTTTCTGCTGCTGGCCACACATTCCTTGTAGCCCCATTTCAAATCTCCACGTCCGTGGGGCATCTCACATCCACAATAGTTGGTATTCTACAGAGTTGCCAGCACACTTGAAGAATCTGCTTTTGTATTCATTCCTTACCGACTAAAATATTGCATTCCAATGTGATTGACTGTAGGTCATGTGTCTGTCTATTAACACCTTTTTATTGGCTCTGCTCCAGTTCAGCATCCACTTATTGCCCTCTTTCCAGCAACTGACAACAGGTAATTTATAGCTGTTTGTTCTCAATCAGCCACCAGCTGAATCATGCACAGCAGGTCCAGACTCCAACAGTCAAAAACCTGCATATTATATCCAACCAAAGAACATCTCACAACTTTTTATTTGCAAATTATCTTTAGTCCAGCAGATTACCTGAAGCATTGTTGTGTCCTCTTTAAAACACTGATCATGCCAAACAACTTAAGCTCACGAGAGCTGAGAATCTTCATAAAATGGCAGCCTCCATCCCCAAGCATACAGCAAGAGCAAAGACAATTAGCCACCACTGTCCTTGATTCATTTGAATTCACTGATCTGTAGACAGTACACAAGTAGGTCTTTCTGGCCAACAGTTCTCTGCAAGGCTGGAGTTAATAACCAGCCTCTAGAAGCCAAAGTCGTGGAGTGATAGTTGTTAAAGCACAGTAAAAGTAAAATCTGTTGACATTCAGGGAAACCTCTCCAATACTTGGTGTAGATGCCAATAATATCAGCTCAAAGCAAGGCTATCAGAGTTTCTCACAGTAAAGTCTTATGCCCAATCATTTTCAGCTTCTTCAGTGATGCAACTTCTATCAGAAAATCAGAATTGCAGACATTTAATGTTAACTGAACAGAGTTCAATTCCACTTGGACCAATTTGTTAATGCAGCAGTCTATACCTACATCCAAGCATGGACTGAATAGTAACAATATTCACTGCAACCAAATGCTAATTAATGACCACTCCCAGGAAGAATCGAATGACCGGCACTTGGAATTTCTTGTCACTACAATTATTTGTGAAACCCAAATCCTAAGTAAATTAATTTAGAAAACTATATCCCATTTTCATCATCAGTGACTGGAAACATCACTAGACCAGTGACATGGATAGCCTGGCGACAAGAACAGAGACTGGGCATTCCGGTATGCACACTCAGTGCTCATCTTCTCTGTGATGTTTACATCCAGCGAGAGAGGAGAAAACAAAGAACAATCAAACCTCAAAACTTGGATTATACTGGCCTTAATTCAGAAGGTCTCATGATAAAATCAACCAAAATATATTTAAAATTTTGGATTTACATTACGTAGTTCCTTTATCAGCTTTCAGCGTCACACTTTTAATGCAACTCACTGATGCAAAAAAATTCAGTGATGGGACAAGTGAAGTTATCCCCTCTGATTTAAGAGCCTGATGGTTGAAGGGTCATAACTGTTCCTGAACCTGGTGGTGTGAACTGAACGAGTATTTAGCATCATTCTTCACTGAGGAGACATCAGCAATATACCGGACATTCAAGGGTGTCAGGGAAGAGAAATATGCGCAGTCACAATTACGACAGAGAAAGTACTCAGGAAGCTGAATAGTCTAAGGGTAGATAAATCTCCTGGACCAGATGGAATGCACCCTTGCGTTCTGAAGGAAGTAGCAGTGGAGATTGCGAAGGCATTAGCAACCATCTTTCAAAAGTTGATAGTTTCTGACCTGGTTCCGGAGGACTGGAAGATTGCAAATGTCACTCCACTATTTAAGAAGGGGGCAAGGAAGCAAAAAGGAAGTTATAGACCTGTTAGCTTGACATCGGAAGTTGTTGGAGTCGATTGTCAAGGATGAGGTTACTGAGTACCTGGAGGCATATGACAAGATAGGCAGAACTCAGCATGGTTTCCTTAAAGGAAAATCCTGCCTGACAAACCTAGTGCAATTTTTTGAGGAAATTACAAGTAGGCTAGACAAGGGAGATGCAGTGGATGTTGTGTATTTGGATTTTCAGAAGGCCTTTGACGAGGTGCCGCACATGAGGCTGCTAATCAAGATAAGAGCCCATGGAATTACGGTAAAGTTACATACGTGGATAGAGCATTGGCTGATTGGCAGGAAACAGAGAGTGGGAATAAAGGGATCCCATTCTGGTTGGCTGCCGGTTACCAGTGGTGTTCCACAGCGCTCCGTGTTGGGGCTGCTTCTTTTTACATTGTAATATCAACGATTTGGATTATGGAATAGATGGCTTTGTGGCTAAGTTTGCTGATGATACAAAGATAGGTGGAGGGGCCGGTAGTGCTGAGGAAACAGAGTCTGCAGAGAGACTTGGATAGATTGGGGGAACGGGCAAAGAAGTGGCAAATGAATTACAATGTCGGAAAATGTACGGTCATGCACTTTGGTGGAAGAAATAAACAGGCAGTCTATTATTTAAATGGGGAGAGAATTCAAAGTTCTGAGAGGCAACGGGACTTGGGAATCCTCGTGCAGGATACTCTTAAGATTAACCTCCAGGTTGAGTCAGTGGCGAAGAAGGCGAATGCAATGTTGGCATTCATTTCTAGAGGAATAGAGTACAGGAGCAGAGATGTGATGTTGAGGCTTTACGATGGCACTGGTAAGACCTCACTTGGAATACTGTGTGCAGTTTTGGGCTCCTTATTTAAGAAACGATGTGCTGACATTGGAGAGAGTTCAGAGAAGATTCATTAGAATGATTCCAGGAATGAGAGGGTTAACATACGAGGAACGTTTGACCGCTCTTGGACTGTACTCCTTGGAGTTTAGAAGAATGAGGGGGGACCTCATTGAAACATTTCGAATGTTGAAAGGCATGGACAGAGTGGATGTAGCAAAGTTGTTTCCCATGGTGGGGGAGTCTAGTATGAGAGGACATTACTTGAGGATTGCAGGGCGCCCATTCAGAACAGAGATGCGAAAAAATTGTTTTAGCCAGAGGGTGGTGAATCTATGGAATTTGTTGCCATGGGCGGCAGTGGAGGCCAAGTCATTGGGTGTATTTAAGACAGAGATTGATAGGTATCTGAGTAGCCAGGGCATCAAAGGTTATGGTGAGAAGGCGGGGAAATGGGACTATAGGGGAGATTGGATCAGCTCATGATGAAATGGCAGAGCAGCCTCGATGGGCCAAATAGCCAACTTCTGCTCCTTTGTCTTATGGTGTGGGTCCTGAGGCTCCTGTACCTTCTTGAGACAGCAACGAGAAGAGAGCATGGCCAAGGTGGTAGGGGCCCTTTACAATGATGTTGCCTTCCTGCAACAGCACTCTGTGTAGATGTGCTCAATGGTGGGGAGGGCTTTACCTATGGTGGACTGAGCTGTATCCACTACTTTTGGCGGGATTTTCCATTCTAGGACACTGCTGTTTCCATACCAGGCCATGATGCAACCAGTCAATATACCCTCTACCACACATCTATAACAATTTGTGAAAGTTCTCAATGTCATGGAAAACATTCACAAGCTTCTAAGGAAGTAGATGTGCTTTCTTCATAATTGCACTTACATGCTGGGCCCAGGAGAGACGCTCTGAAATGATAACACTGAGGAATTTAAAGTTGCTGACCCTCTCCACCTCTGACTCCCCTGATGAAGACTGACTCATGGACTTCCGTTTCCTCCTCCCGAGTTCTATAATTGGCTCCTTGGTCTTTCTACATTGAATAAGAGGTTGTTGCTGTGGCACCACTGAGTTAGATTTTCAGTCTCCTTTCTATATGCTGATTTGTCACCACCTTTGATTCAGCCTACCACCGTGATGTCATCAGGAAACTTAAATATGGCGTTTTGAGCAGTGTTTAGCCTCACAATCATAAGCACAAAGCAAATAGAGCGGGGGGTAAGCATGCAGCCTTGAGGAGCATTTGTGCCAATGGAAATTGTGGAGATGTTGTTGCCAATCCCAACTGACTGGGGTCTGCAAGTGAGGAAATCGAGGATCCAATTGCACAAGGAGGTATTGAGGCCAAGGTTTTAATGCTTATTGATCAGTTTTGAAGGCATGATAGTATTAAATGATGAGTTGCAGTTGATAAGGAGCATCCTTATGTATGCATCTTTGTTGTCCAGATGTTCCATGGTTGAGAGAAGAGCCAATGAAATGGCATCTGCTGTGGACCTGGTATGATGGTAGGCAAATAGGAACTGTTCCAATTCCCTTCTCAGGCAGGAGTTTATATGCTTCAACACCAACCTCTCAAATCACTTCATCACAGTAGATGCAAGTGCCACTGAATGATAGTCATTGAGGCAGGTTACCACGTTCTTCTTAGGCACTGGTATAATTGAAGTCTGCTTGAAGCATGTGGATACCTCAGATTACCAAAGCAAGAGGTCAAAGATACTGCTGAACATTCCAGCTAGTTGATCAACACAGGTCTTCAGTACCTGGCCACATACCCCATCTGGGCTGGATGCTTTTCCTGGGTTCATCTTCCCAAAAGGTGCTCTGACATCGGCGTCAGAGACTGAAAGCACAGGGTCATCGAGGGCTGTGGGAGTTTGTGAAGGTTCCTCCATGTTTTGACGGTCAAAGTGACCACAGAAGGCTTTGAGCTCATCTGGGAGCGACACCTTTTTGACACCTCTGTTGCTTGTAATAGTATTCCAGCCCTTCCACAGCTGTCGAGAATTATTGGTCACTTATTACTGTGTGTGTAAATTGGTTTAGTGATGTTGATTGATCTGACTTCAAGGGTTTTGATTATTTTTCTAACTTTGTTTCCCAGATTTGAGTTAGCCCTGATGCCACCTCACTGTTCTTCCTGCACCATTCCACTGACATTATTGACCCTCAGCTTAGTCTCCATGATTTCCTGCCTATTCTACTGGACTTCCTGAGGAATCATTAAGGTTGCAGGAAAAGCCTGTGCAAATATCCCACAATTTTTGTTTTTTTTCCTCCTTTTCTATCAGTTTCAAATGTCCTACTCGGCGGATACTCGCAGCTCAGAGAAACTGTTGCTTGTTCTGAACTCGTGATGCCCTCGCTGCAAGGTTAAGCAAACTTCCAATGGTAGAATTAAGTGGCAGCCCTGGCCAGAACTATGATGATGATAAAGTACATCATTTCAAATTTAGTTTGAATGGGTGAGTAGGAAAAGCATTAGTCACCATCATTCCTAATTAAGTTTATAGTGAGGGAAATGTGATGAGTGAATTTTTCCCTCATTCATAATGCAAGGACATAATTCAGGCCAATTATAAATTTAATCTAGCTGGAACAGAATCCTCTTAACCAAATAATGGTTCATTAGATGGTAACAGCCTTATCTGAAGCTAAGACTAATTGAACACAAAGTCATTTTCCACTCTACTGTATACAGCAAGGAAATATGGCCAATAAAACTGAAATGCTAGGTCTTGACGACAAACTAGTTACGTGGTTTTCCACGGAACCCTGTAGTACAAAGCCATATAATGAATCTCCTATGGTGTGTAGTGCAGAAGAAAACAGTAATCTTTTGACAATAAACTTCAACATCATTACATGCATGTAAGTAGCTTTGGTTTAATGAGATGCCATTGCTCATGAAATCCATTTTGTAGCATAAAGGGGGGGGGGGGGGGAAATCAAAATTCTAGCACCATGTTTTTTTCCTCTCTATTGCTCCTACACTAACTACACATTCTGCAACCTCCACCACAGCAAAAGAAATACAAAAGAGTTTCATAACACTAAAAGAAAGCTATTCAACCCATCTATCTTCACCATTTTTGCAAAAGCAATCCAGTTATTCTCATTCCTTCTATCGACAATAACTGAATTTGCTTCCATTATCCATTAGGCAGGAAATTTCAAGTCAGAGAATTTTTCACATTACCCTGGTTCTTTTGCAAATCATTGCAAACATGTTTTCTGGATTTCAGACCAAGACAAAGGAAACAGTTTCTTCTTATTTTGTCTAGACTCTTAACGATTTTAACATTTTAACAAAATAACCGTTCACTTTTCCTGTTTGGGAATAAAAAAATGCTCAACTTCACATCAACTTCAATACATCCACTAAAGTCAAGTTGCTCATCTCAGGAACGTTTTACCGTATCCTCTCTGGGAGTCTAACATCCTTCCGATAGAGCAGTGAGCTCTCACGTCATTGCTGTTGTATGATAACCTCTCATATCCTTCCTACAGTGTAGCAACCACAATAGGATATAACATGTTAGATGCAGCTACACAGCTGGGATTAGCAATAGCCACCTTGCTTTGGATTCAAAGTTCAAGTAAAATTATCAAAGTATGTGTATGTCATCATATACTTCTTATTTTCTTTCAGGCACTCACAGAACATAGAAATACAATAGAATCAATGAAAATCTACAAACACTGACAAACAACTAATCTGCTAATGAAGACAAATTGTGCAAATAAATACATAGATACTGAGAATATGAGTTGTAGAGTCCTTGAAAGTAGGTTGTGGGATCTATTTGGAGTTGAGGTGAGTGAACTGTTCCTGAATCTGGTGGTGCTGGAAATAGCATCTACAATTTTTTTGAAAAACGTTTTTCAACTGACCTGCCACTTCAGAGACTGGTAAATATATTGTATATTCCCGGCCACCTGTTCTTTCGACACCTTTCAGATTATATTCTTCATCTTAGTCTACTCAAAAAAAAACTGTTATCACTTAGCATTTTCCTGTGTTAAATTTTGTTTTGCATAAGTCTGCCCATTCTGTCACCATTCTGTATTCTCCTGGTCTATCATGAGCCATTTCACTAATAGTTATAATTTCAATTTATGTTTCATGTTCAAATTTTGAAACTAACATAACACGACATGATCACAATGCTGGATTAACTGCCAGCTAATTTCCAAAAAAATATTTCACCCAGATTGAATTATTATTAAAATCACCTTGTTTTCTGTTTTAAAAAAAGGAAGATGCTTTGTTTTAGACTCGTGGGAAAATTACTTTAGGTGGTTATTTTTCCATATTTCGATTAGTATAATGTTTGAATGACTAAAAATCAATTGCTAAACCAAATGTACTGTAGCTGCTAGGGCCCAGCCAAGATTAGAATGTGCCCTAAAGAACGTATTAGTCATTAAATCATGCTTTCATTTATTTCTGTCACTCAAAATGGCAGGCAAACATTGCACTGAATTAACGTTAACCAATATCTAAGTATTCAAGGAGCATACTCCAGCAGGAGTAGTGTTAGGAATGCCAAATACTTTAAAAAAAAATGTATGGTTGTGCTATAAATATTTATTGAGTTGGTGATGCATATAATATATTAATCCTACTCACAATATCATTGAAATTTTTATTTGAACTATCTATATTGTTAGTCTACTCATTATGTATATGTAAAAAAATCATTTAAAAAATCCATTTGAAAGATTCAACAGAAACAGTAAAGTGTAAGTAATAAGATATCTTTCTGTGGCATTGCAATCAAATTTACAATGAATGATCATAAGGGTCCCCATAAAAAAAGCATTCCTAAAAAAAATGGGCCTCAATTGCATGTATTGTCTCGGTCCTATAACTCTTAAGTGCTTCTATGAAAATGAAACATTGGATAAACTTGTTAAACTGTAATATGATTTACGTGGATTTGTAGAACATCGTTAGCAAAAGCACTGGAGATGAAAAAGCACTGACTGCTCTACCCAACGTTTTGGACTATCAATAAATCTGATTTCTTTAATCAATAAATACATTTGCAGTCCTGACTCACATAACAAGTTTGGATATGGACTGATTTCAACCCCAATACCAGTAAGTGGGGTTGTCCATAATATTTGCTGTAACTCACCTGAATTTGACAAATCTATCAACAGTCATGCTTTTCATCTTAAAAGTCTTTCACCAAAGTTATTCTATAAATCCAGATAGATAATACTGTAGTTCAACAAGTCCAACCAGTGTTCCATTTTCTCAACCACATTTACTAAAGCTTGCTTTATCTTTGAATGTTAATTACCATGACGTTGTTAAGAGCAGATGGTCTCATCATGTTAAAGATGCACTGAGGTGGATTGTGTCTACGATCTTCAATTTTGCATTGAGATTTATCGCATCAGACAATAGTCCGCAAGCTCAACAGAAACTGTGAACAGTGCCCTCTGCAGCCAAACGTACTGCCACTGCTAGATTCATTACTAAATGCAGTAACTTTTTAACACTTTCAGCATTAGGTTTTGCAATTTCCAGAATGTACCCAAGTTTTATTTCTGTAGATCCTTTTAATGCTCCAATGGAGAATATTAAATATTAAACAATTCAGGAATAAATGTGCCTTACAGAGTCAGCATGTTTTATAATATATTCTGGTTAAAATTAAAAACCTTCAATAATTTATTTTACTGTCCATTATGACAACCAATAACTCAAGGACATTTCGACAACTCATTGTTTTCACGAGACATCAAGTCAGCAGACAGAGAATCCATTTCAAGCTACTGATTATGATTATTCATTGAAAATTTTCATCTTCACTCTGAATTCAGAGAAATTCTCCCTTCCACTTTTCTCCCAAATAAATGCAAACAATATTCACTGGACCAAGAGAAATGAGTATTTATTCTGAATCACTTGATTGAAGTCCTCTTCAGAGAGTTGCAATTAAATTAATCACCTTGTTTGTACAATTCAACTTAGAAAATAACACACTGAACAGTGAGCTTCTGAGAGTATGGGCAATGTCTGTTTATCACTTTGATCACACTGTTTTGTTGTTTAAAGTTCATTCTGCTCTACAGTTTAGTTATTCAAGCTTCTGTTTCACAGTTAGAGGTCTGTATGTGATCAGTCCACTACAATTTGAATGATTTCAGCCTTGAAATATCTGCATAGACTACAACATAGCCAAAAGTGCATCTCCCTTCGGTGGATAGGATTAGCTACAGTTATAGAAAACCAAGTTATCGCGCTATGCCCAGATAGCAAATACTGAATGGTTATGAAAACTACAAAGGAAAACATTTTCAACTCAAAATGAACAAGCTCATTTATTCAGAATCGAGGCAAATCCAGCAAGAAAGAGTTCTCGGAATCTCTTACTTCCCCGGTGCAGTTCTGTAGATTTCCCCCTGTGGCGCTGATGGAAATCCTGTCTTTGTCTGCTGGCTGGCTGGCTCTATCTGAACACTGACATGCCCACAATCCCTCACCAACACACTCTACAAAACAAGGCTCTTCACTAATTGTTTCACTGAAAACTGCTACCATAAACTTGAAATGCTGTTTATTGACTGGGATCTTTAGTAATTCCAGTGGATCTTGAGTATGATATACTCAAGGATAAACAGGAATTTCCGCAGAGTTTTCCTGTTCTTAAGAACAGGAGCAATTCTTTTTTTAAAAAATAAGGCTGCCTGAAAATCAATCCAATAATTCAGGAACATCTGAGCAAGCATTATCACGTTTCCAAATTCAATGTCGGTCAGTATTCCAATCCAAACATCCCAACATCTGGCTAAAGTCATGAGAATAACTTTAACATGACACTTGTAGATGATTGTCTTTTCCAATCCAGTCAGTGAAGTTATATGAAACCTTCAAATTTTGGAAGGCCAAAGTCTTCTTCAAAGGGCATTGTGTTGATAAAATTACCTGCAAATCTGTTTCCATATGCAAGCAGCAAACATTATCAGGCATTGTGAAATATTCAATTGTTCTTTACTGTAGACAATAGATAAATCAATATACAAAATATGCTATAAAAAGTCACAATTCACTGCTATTACATAATGAAATTATCAACATCTACAACATATATTTATAGAGAAACATTGTAACTACACTGTGCCAAGTTTATATTAAATTAAATAATTCTAGATTAAAAAGTGAGTCTCAGTATTGTTGACAGATCTACTAGATTTTCATTAAGTCATATGGTCATCAAAATTGTCTGTTATTCAGTATAACCTAAATGTAATCCCAGATCTAAAGCAAGTTCAACAAACGGATTGTGAATTCATCATATGATTACTTGAAAAGTACGTTTCTTAACAAATAAAACTACTTTTAATATATTTTCAAAGCTTGATATGTTTGCTTCCATTTTAATCCCAGTACTTATTTCAGCCACTGTAAATGTTTCAAAAACATTCAAATTTTTATCTTCTGATTTGTTGGCACAGGAAACTTTCAGTGTGATTTTTCAGCCAATTTGATGACATCCTTATTGATGAATGCCAAAAATTCCTCCAAAAGTTTCCCAAGAGAAACTGACATGAGTAATGGGAGTTGCTAGCACTTTCGGATAGTTTTCACTAGCAAGTGTTGTTACCTACCAAAGGCCTTAAAAATCTAGGACATGTTTTTAAAGCCCCACATTGGGAGTATAAAACTTGATCAAGATGCTACTTTTAGTCTGCACTAATATATCCCAAAGTATATGTTGATATTTCTTGGCAAAATGGAAATTGAACAAAGTCGACCTCACAGCCTAAGATGGTGAATACCTCATAAGAAGTGCAATATTTTGCAAATTAAAACAACATTGTTCATATTCCAATAAATCAATACATATAGAGCCTGAACTGAATATTATAAAGGGTTGACTTCTGGATTGGTAACAATCCAGTTGTTAAACCTATCATTGGGAAATGATCCTTTAAACAGGAATACATTTCAGAAATTTTACTTTTCATCAGTGCAAACACTACTTTTATTTATGTTATGCTATTATGAAATATCTGAAAAATTAAGGTTTAATGGATCTAATTAATCAATATCTAGTAATTTTTAGCATAATCAACTTAACCAACTCATACTATTTAAAATATGTAATAATAAACACTTATATATAATATAAAATCCAAAAAAGTGTTTTTTTACATCAAAATCTTAATCTTTTGAATTCATTGAAACAGCTTTTCTCTGACAACATTTCTGCTCCAACCAATCAGGCAGAACCCATTACTAAACCCTGAAACCTTACAAATAAAGAAAAAACTGTATTATTATAATCCTCAACAACAAAACATTTTCCTGAATTACAAATCAAAATTAATCATTCTGAGTACCTTATTGTAATACCATAATCCTATACCTCCATTGCCATTACTCAGCAAGCTCTAAGAAAGCACTATCTAAAAATTCATCTCCAGTTCCAAATGTGCCATCTAGTATTGTCAGCATATCTTGTTCTACCTTTGAATGCATTTTGGAAGCAAATTACGAAATATCAATACCACTTTTACCAACGGGCAAAGATACCTACTTATTCACCAAAACCCAACAAGACTACAGATAAAGTAGGTTGGAGTAAAACAGTTATTTCCTGACATTAAGTATCAGGTAAGGCAATGTGGCTGACACCTTGAAATTTATGCTGCTTTGGTTTTTTTTACATTTAGTTCAAGTTTATACTTTAAAGTTAGCACATTATCAATGGATACAATTTTCTAAGCGTGAACATATTCTGATTTGCACAACATTAGGCACTTCCAATGAGAGAACAGAAACAAATTGTTGACAATGAAGTTCCACCTATCTAAATTGTGGATCTGAGGTGTCCCACAAAATTTACTGTGCCTTTCCCAATATCTGAATTCAAATCAGCTCAGCCTACTGCTGATCAACTTTATCAAAAGAAGATCAAGACAGATAATTGGAGTTTCCATTAGGCTTCCAAGGTGACACATTCAACAATGAATAAATCAATTATTACTGATTAGAAATATATTTTCTGAATAATTGATAGAATATAGGACAAGGATTGGAGAACCTGACTTGGGCTACTCTTCTGACGATTGCTTACCCTCCTGAATCAAATATAGTTGGAGGGAAAAAACATGTAATTCTTTCTAAATCTATTATTTTTCAAGCCCTAGTACTGAAGATAGTCCCATAAATATACTATCTACATCACAGAGATTGGACAATAGATAGCATTGATAACCTATTTTGGAAAGCTGAATCATTTTAGTCAGTTAATGGAGTTGTCTTTGCACCACCTCCCTTACCAGCTTACCTCTTGACTCAGCATTTTTTTGCACATGATATGGTGAGAGTTTACTTCATTTCAGGCAAGCAGTATTCACTGGACTTCCTATAGAAAGTGCTATTGCAATTGCACTTGTACACTTCCAATCCCCATATGATGAAAGAAAGAGATCTGCTTCACAACCAGCAACACTCAGTGCTGAAAAATACGTACAAATAAATTATTTTAGAAAGAATTTACTTACAGATGTGAAGTTTGCTTTTGTCTGGGTCTGGTTTTGATTCTGTGCTTCTTGCTCTTGAAACTGTAAACCTGCAAGGTGTTTCTCAAGGGCCTCCCAGTCCATGGTTGGGAGCTGAGGTTCTTCTGTCACAAAAGTCCCTGAAGTGGCCACAACACTACTTGATATTCGCAATGCTTTTTGCAGCTTTGGAAGAGCCTCATTTCCTTTGCCACGTACTTTAGTTGGTGCTACATTGCCATTTTGCTTAATTTCACCTGGTGTAACAACAGAAGGAACTGGAGGAATGACTTTTACATCTTGAAACTCCTCTGCTAAACTCCTGTTGGCAGTTTTAACAAAGTCATTGTTCTCTGAATAGTCACCATACTCATTTTCCCACTCTTCTATCACCTTCTTTTTGTATTCTTGATAATCCTCATCTGCTTCATAGTCCCCCAAAGTGGCAAGATCCAGGCTGGGTGAGGATTTACACTCCGAACATGGTGTCACTTTGTTGGAGCTTGATTCGGAACTTGTTCGACTACATGAGTCACTTCCCAAATCCATACCATCTTCCCTGTAATCCTGGGGAATAAATACAAAACAATTCAATGGAATATGATTTTTGATTACACGAAGTACACTGCAGACGCTGGGGTCAAAGCAACACGTACAACAAAGACAAAGGGTCTCGGCCTGAAACATTGACTGCTCGTTTCCACGGATGCTGCCCGAGCTGCTGAGTTCCTCCAGCTTGTTGTATGTATTATTTTTGATTACCTTTCCATAATGTTAAAATATTTACTTGGACTAAAAACACTTTGGAATGGATGGCAAAACATACTTGCTTCCCCACTCTGATTTGCGATTTGATATGAAGGAAGTGAGTTTCCTCAAACAGTAACATTTTGTAAATGATTTACTGGGAATTTCTATACCCCCGCCATCACAGCTACACCAAATTTCATATCTCCTATACAAATCACATCATTAAATTTAATAAATTACAGATACTGTAAAAACCAGTATTAAAAATGCTTGGATGTAAAACAATGTTTATATTACAAAGCAGTAAACAAAGTTTATTTTGACAAGTTAACTATTACTATAACATTTTTCATTCATATCAGCTATCAACATTTATATCAATGTTTGTCAAAATCTTAGCTAAATCTCTTTACATCTCTACAATAAAATGTTAAAAGGTCTCAAGATTTAAACCAGCAATGTGCATTTATTTTGTAAATTTGAGTCAAAGATCACGTATTACATATTTATAGACTCGATGGTCCATTTGCAACTTTTTTTGCTAATGTGTTTAATTTGCTAATGAAACCTCAGGACCAATGATGTGCCAAATAGAAAACAATCTTTTGGTTTGTCCCAATCACTCCTGTTTGACATCATCATTCATTTGCATTCAGAGGCTGTATTGCTGCTAAGAAACCAATGCTGAACCCATGTTGCACAACAGGTTTGATCTAAACCCAGACAGGGGCATTCATCAGAGAATTTTTTCACACTAAGCTAAACCAGAAATCTAGTTGTAGGGGAGAAACCCAATCATCAAAATATTCAGTTTGCAAGATGCAAAAAGCTTAAATGACTTTTTTTGATTAAAGAATTTTGAGAACCCAATAGTGAATTAAATGCTACATTGATTTTAAAAAAATCTAAGAAACAGAAGTAAATTCATTTCAGATCACGTGGATCAATTAAGGACTACAAATCCAAAGACCTCTATGTAGGGCAATGGTAATGAGGAAACCAATTTTTATTCTCAGTCCTCCAAGTGTCAAGCTCTATAAATTTGGACTTGCTTCATCTTGCCCACATGGCCACTGGGTCAAAGACCTGGCATTGTATCTTCAACCTATTTTAAATGTTTTAATTGCTGGTTCAGTATCTTCATTGAAAGGGGCCACGAAGGGCAAGCAATAAATAGAGAACTTGATAGATACAAAAGTATTGAAGGTAGATTCATTTTTAAAATTTCAATAGACTGTCTCCAATAGATTCAGCATAATACATGCTGTACCAGTAATATTAATGATGGACTGGATGATGCACCAGATTAGACAATGGGCTTGGATTATTGCAATTTAATTTAAAATCCAAACCAGTTAGCTGAAATGAAAGTCTCTTTCTTTTCCCGCCATCTGGAAATCCTCCATGTCAACATAAATCTCTCTGTTCTCTGTGCAATTTTTATTCAGCTTTAGATGCAGTTTTACTTTAGTGGTAATCCTACTCAAGAGTTCATAAAATAGCAATATTCAACCTAAAGCTGTCATCTAATTCATTAGTCAAAGTCCTAACTGACTTGCAATACAATTTCAATGTAGCATCAAACCTATTTACATGTGTCCAGTGGATCCTTGAGTCCATGAGAGCTCAGTTATATGTTTCAGTCCAGACATCCTCAGCAACACTATCAAAAATTGAAGTCCAGTATGCTAAACTAAATGAATGGCAGTCATCAATCCAAGAATGGATTTTCCCTCTTCCCTCTTCTCCCCTCCAGCTTCAGGGTTGAGGAGTGTAGTATAAATACAACTTCAAAGTAATATGTAACCAATTTGCCATAAATGACCGAAAGCCTCAGATGGAAATTCGTACATTCAGCCGTCTGCTCCGAACACCATTTCTACTTGTTAAAAAAAATTTAGAAATAAGTTAATTTTCTATGTCTTGTAAACTTAAACACAGCCTTTCAACAGTAAATAAAATCAAATACACTAACAAAAGCTTTTGTCCACACTTTGTCAACCATTTCAAATGAACTTCTGCTACAAATTCTGTAATGATAGATTTAAGTGTCATAGCAATTGATGTGCTTAATGATTCACAAATGTGCTATAAACTTCTACACAAGACAGCAAACATAGAGCCTACAGATTTGAAATTTATTGGAGAACTGCAGAGACTATATGTATGAAGCTGATTAACCTATTTGGACCTTTCTTTTCTGGATTTGAACAGGGTTAGTTTTCAAAAGTGGCAAAACACCCTGAAAAGAATGGAAGATTCACTCTGTACCTATGCACATCTCATCATAGATCTTTAATTGGGCCAAACAGTTCCCAGCTGAGATTAAAACAGTAGTTTTCAGCCAATCAGAATATCATGGTGTCAAACATTGACAGAGAAATAATTTGTTGGACTCTCCCACTGGTGGCAACATATTTTAAATGTTTTATTTCTGCTTAACTGCATCAAAACGTGATTATTGTTGGAATAAACCACCAAATACAAAAGAATCCCAATAGATTACTGCTCGTTTTGCTGGTTTATATCAATTGTTGTTGGAAAACAGCATGCTTCCCCTTGCCTTCTTTCCCCTCACGACACCTCATTGTTCCCTGCACATTCACGCACAATGTACAATGCTGAAATAAAGCACTGCACATTCCGCTTAATTGTTTAGTGATTGATAATTGCATATCACATTTTGCAAATTCCAGTTAAGCAGACAATAATTTAATTTTCATTGCCAGACACATTTCATAATAGATTCACAAATTAAAATGTCTGTGAACAAGAACTAAACCATCATTTTGATGAGAAGTGCAAACAGCTTTTACAGCCTAAGCCAGAGAAACGCTAAACAAAGCGCTTGCCCACGCTGGCATACCCTTTTACAATCGCGACAATGGTCATTATTTTAAGATTTTCACAAAGCCTCGTACAATTTATTTTTCTGAACAAAGCAACACCTTGCGCGTTCTAGGCCTGAATTACAAGGTGTGGAGCACACTATTTGTTTTTAACTACTGAGGGCCGCCACTAACAAGATAGTTCAATGTAGGGTTGGGGGCCCATGCCGCTGGGTTTATAATCTCGGGTTTTCCTTACAAAATGCGCATCGGCGGCACAGAGCCAAAACTGCCAATTGGGGGGAAATAGCCCCTGACACACAAACTCCAGGAAGTTGATGTTCTTAATTATTTTTCTTCCCGATTGTTTTAAACTGCTAATCCAGTGGATTTGTTTTGCGCAAAAGGAGGAGGAGGGAAAGTTCCAGCATCTAACCCCGGGAAAGCTGAGCTGCGGTGGCTCTGAAGCAGTTCCTCAGCTCCGCAGAAGCGCGCCGAGTGGCGGCCGCTCCGGCTCCAGCAACTCGGCGGCAGCAAAACACATCTCACCTCCTGAAACTCTTTAAAAAAATGGAAACTTCACTGAGCCGGAGACAGGGTTGAGCTGCTTACCGCGGGAACCAGCCCATTCCTCCTGTTGGCAGCAAACGCACAGGGATTAAGGAGAAAGAGGAGCGGAACTCTGCTTTAATCTCAATGCCGCCGTCCTCTTAAAAGGGAAATGGCAATAGTTCTCCTTGCTGAACACAGTCACACTTGAAAAATATCTGCAGATATTAATAGATTTTGCTGAAAACCTTAATGTGTAAATTGTTGGGCAAATATATTCCCATTGAAATGCATTGTGTAACCAACGTGTGTATATGTTTGTGTGGGTGAGAGAGAGAGAGGGAGATCCTCTTCCACCTGATCATACCGCAGTAACGCTCACAAATAAACCGAAGCCTGCCTAAAATATGAAAACATTTTACCAGCATCAGACATGGGCAAGGATGACAAAGTGTTTTCCCCCCCAGAAAGTAATTTGACTGTTTCCCCTTTAACGCAACATTTTGACGTCAGCCGACAAATATGTGGATTTTAAAATGAGTTGTGGCAGGTGGGGCTGGGCTGGGGCCGGGTTCATTGCCCGGCGCTGACTCACAGCCCGCCGTTCAGCCCTGCCCGGAGCTGATGATGTGACACAGTAGGAGACTTTGACCGGGCGGTGGATAGCGGGCAGCAGAGGGCAAGGGTAGCGCAAGACTGATTAGGTGTAAAGGTGCTTCAGATCGCTACTGCCGTAGTTAAATGCAGTGAGATGTTTTCACCAAAGTTATCGCCATTTTAATGTTATTTTATCCTGAACATTATCGACGGGATTCTATTATAAGCCTACATCATCCCATCGCATTGCAATTTGTTCCCAATTCAAAACCTTTGCCGGTACATTACTGCGTAATGGATGTGTAAAATTGTCAGGGTACTGGCCGGACGTGTTAATCTCTTCCCACAAATTTCAATCGAGCATCGTTTGGAAATAGAGCAGAACTTAATAGAGATTCTCTCCACTGTAACATGAATACAAACACGATTAACGGAGCAAAATAGAAAGTATCCCCACGATCGCAGCTGCCTCCTCCTAACTGACAGTACTTACGGTCATCTTTTGGACCAAAATTTCCCATCAAGTCATTGTCCAGCAGCGTCACAATTTTCTGAGGCGTTTTTTTCATACAAATGCTCCTTCTCGTTCGTGCACCACTCGCTCCTCCAGAAACCAGAGTTCAAAAATAGACTTAATTCACTTAGCACGAAAGGGCCAGCCCAAGTAATGTGGCAGCGACGAAGTAAGAGCAGCGAATACACTTCAGTGATGAATGTCACTGAGACCTCCACTGAGTAGTCTACGCGCTGTGGTGGTGCAGTATCGGTTGTATCCTCCCAAACTGAACCAAAGAGCTTTCCCCCTCTCTCTCTCTCTCTCTCTCGTCGCTCAGTTTTTTTCTCTCAAGCATCGACCTTGTATGAAAACGCCTGTCGCATCTGAATAATTCATGAAAGTTGTTTTGAGTGCCTCTCGTTTCCGCGCGTGTTTTAAATCATTCATTACATGTTCATGTTGGTCTTTTACTTAATTTTTTTTTATAAAAAGAGTATTCCCCGTCACGCGAATAAATCTCTATATTTACACTGGAGCAGACGGTATAAAACCAGCGAAATACCTACCGCCCGTGCACACCTGGATTTACGAGTTTAAGTTGGATGGAAACCGATCACATTGAAGAAGCTTTAAGAGCTCGGCTTATCCGCAATTGCTTGCCAGCATTGCGTATCTGTCAGAGATTTTGTTTTGAGTCTAGTGCCAATTTAAAAGTGCAATTTCACCCAGGCGTATTCCAAGTCGGAGAATGATTTTATCATTCTGATTTTATTTCGGGTGTTGGGAGTTGCAGCCCCACAGGTCTGTGAACCAACCTCGGGTTTGCTGCATTGCAAGCCCGGAGTCTGCTGTCCTACCGCTGTAATGTCAGAGGCGCGGAGTGACGAACAGTGCAGGCTCTGGTGGGGACAGCGTCATCGCTTCAGACAGTCCCGCCCCATCAGGAAAAATTAAACAATTTCCATGACAACTGAATCCCAAGACTGCAACTCCTTTTTCCATCAGCTTCATTTTCTGTCATGTCCTCGGGTCCTTACACTTAATTCTCTTACAAAGGCGACACATATTAACTCGAAAACAGATGAAAAGTAGCTTGTCAACGGGAGGTTAATACACCTTGAAATCCAACTGTTTGCTTGTGGACATATGTAATACAAAACTCAGTTAAAACTCTGAAACATGTTTATATTATCCCGGTGAAATTCGGTCAATGATAACCCCCTGGATCACGCTGGTTGATCTCTGCTCTAATTTTCACATCTCATTTACAGTCAGAATTTAATACCCCGCCCCTAAGCTTCATACCGCTTACTCTGATCCCGTCTGCACTGGAAATATCACAGCAGGCATTTCAGAAACTGAAGCAGCGACAAAAGAGGACTGTTTCTTCTTAAAGTATCCTTCGAACGAGTTACTTTTCACAGAGTATAAAACATGGATACAATTATCACTTCCATGGATACAACCTTATCACAGATTGAGTGTGAGAAGTTAGAAAAACTGTTATTTGTTTAATCAGTGTTGACATTAAGTAACTTGCCCTATTCCCAGTGGAGTCCATTTGGTAGGGTATGGGAAGTTGCTCGTAAACAGAAAAGAATGTACTTTTTTATTATTCGATGTACAATTGGAGAAAACATGAAGATCATACTGGAGATTGATTTTACAGGCGAATATTTCTGGCGAGGGGTGGGTGAGGAGGTGACCTTATCCATGACCTGCTTTGATCAGGAAACAATTCACCACCATTTCTTGAAATACACGGCCAGCATCGAGTCCTACATACAGTTCCAGTATAACAAAACAAAAATCATGAAAGGTGTGGCATTTCTGGCGTCTGTACCTGCTGCCTGAAGGTAGCTGTGAAAAGATGACACGGCCCAAATGGTGGATGGAGATCTTTGATGTTGCCTTCTGCAAATGACCGGGAGCAATGTGCATGTGATGTATTGGGAAGAATAAAGTACTCTCTTCAGAATCTTATGTCCCTGCACATTTGAATTGCCACACCAGATCACGATGCAACCAGTCAGTTGTAATTATGAGATGCTTTGAAACTATTACTGAAATCACAGAAGAAATAGTTCCCTGAGGAATTTTATGTAGGTATAATGGATTCACAAATTCAAAATCACATTAAGATTATGAACGGTCACAAAATAGCAAGAATGTATGCTAGGAAGATTGTATAAACGTATGGAACTGGGCTAAATTTCGAAAGGCCAGGATAATGATTATTTGCTTAAAGGGAGAATAGGAGAATCATGGTTCAGCAGTAATTCTCCCAAGGCAAAAGGTGCTGTTGTCTTTATTGGAGAATTAAATAGAATAGCTTGTTAGAATGCGTGACTTGAAACTCATTAAGGAAAACTTATAAACTACTGAAATGAGTAAACCCACTGGATCAAAAGGTAATGCACACTCAGTAATGTCTCACAGTTTGGTGGACAAGGCCTGATGATTTCTCCCTCAAAGTTTAATTCATCTCTGACTTCAGTACCTGTTCATCAGAAGTGGTCAGATAATGATGCATCTAAACCTTCACTCTGAATGTTGAAGGAACTCAGCAGTTCAGACAGCATCTATGGAGGGGAATAAACAGTCAATATTTTGGGATAGATCCATCATCAGGACTCTGGATTTCCAGCATCTGCGATACCCATCTCAAATTTCTGTGACAGGCCCCCATTCCTCGTACTACCTATATCGCTGGTTCTTACATGAATCATATTAACTGGTTTGAGAAACTGTGACCTTGATTGTTTTATCTGTAAACATACAATGAGTTTTGAAACTGACCATGGACCCTAATTATTCTGTTCGTGAAATCTTTGCAAATGTAGGCTGAAGATGTTAAACTGCTTCCTAAAATACCTGAAGCACACTGACTTAAGATCTTGGAAACAGAATAAACAAAATAATAAATAATTGGATCAATATGAACATCAAAACTAGTTTTATGCTGTGGCTTGAAAGCTGCTAGGGTACCAGCTCTCAAAACAGTGTGAGTCTCAAAAAGCTGCTAGCAACCCTAAAACAAATCTATTTTATCTGCTAAGTTTCTGCAGAGAAAGATTCAAACAAAAATGGCAGTTCTATAGATTGGAGTTGTGCCAACTGTATGAGATCTGCACATCAAGAATATACAGTCTTGATGCTTCCAGGGCAACAGGTAAGAACTACTGAGGAAATGACAAAAATTGGCTTTTCAATGAAATAACACGTGAAGGATTGAAAAAAAAGGATTGAAAAATCTTTTTTCTTTAATAAAAATTGTCTCAAAACCCTTTTATAAAACAGAACAGCATAATGGAGGATGAGGCCCTTCGAGTGTTGATGTTGTGCAGAACTAATTAAATCAGCAATTAAGTCTAACGCAACTTAACCCTTCCGCATGCACAACACCCATATTCATCCATTCTCTGCACACTCATCTTCCTATTTGGGAACCTCTTCAACCACCACCATACCAGGCAGCACAATCCAGGCACCTATCTCTCTCTGGGCAAAAAAAATGCCCTGCACATCTCCTTTGTAGTTAACCCCTCTCACCTTAAATGTATGTCGTCTAGTACTAGATATCTCAACCCTGGAGAAAAGGTATCAGCTGTCTACTCCATCTATACCTCTTGTAAACTTCTATCAAATCTCTCCTCAACCTCTGCCCCTCCAGAGAGAACACCCAAGGTTGTCTAACCTCTCCCTGTAATCCAGGCAGCACCCTAGTAAACTTCTTCTGCACCCTTTCCAAAGCCTCCGCATCCTTCCTATAATTGGGTAACCGGAAATGAATCTAATAATGCAGATGTGGCTTAACTCTTGAAATTAATGCCTCAACTAATAAAGGTAAATATGGCATATCCTCTATCATAGCCTATCAACATGTGCAGACACTTTCAGGAATTTATGCATTTGGACCACAAGGTCCCTCTGCACATTAACACTGTTAAGAGTCTTGCCAATAATGGTGTACTGTCCATTACATTTGACCTCCCAAAGTGCACACCTCACTTTTGGACAGACTAAATTCCATCTGCTACTTTATCCACCCACACCTGTAATTGATTTATATTCCACTGCATCATTTAGCAATCTTCTACACTATCCACAATACTACCAATCTTCCTATCATATGCAAATTTACTAACCCACCCATATACATTTTCATCCAGGTCATTTATATATATTACAATCAGCGGTGGACCCAGTACAGATCCCTGTTGAACTCCTCAAATCATGGACTCCAGCCAGTATTCATCCCATGAACCACGATGCTCTCTGTCTTCTGTTGGCAAATCAATTCAGAATAAAAATGCCCAATTATCCATGGATCCCATGCATCTTAATCATCTGGATGAGTCTCCCATGAGGGACATTTTCGAATGCCTTACTAAAATCAATGTATGTAACATCTACAGCTCTACCGTCATCAATTCACCTTTGTAACCCTTTAAGACAAATTCCATCAAGTTAGAAAGAAACAATTTGCCCTGCACAAAGCCATTATAATTATCCCCAATTACATCATGGTTTTACAAATGATCATACATCCTAACCATAAGAACCCTCTCCAGTAGCATCCCTACCGCTAATGTGTGACTCATCAGTCCCTTGTGTCCAGGATTATCCCCATTTCCCTCCTTGGATAATGAAACTGTGTTATCTACTCGCTAGTACAATATCTGTGGCAAGCGTGGATATTGGCCAAGGACCCTGAAACAACACTTACCTCTCTTAATAAAGTGGGATAAATCTAATCCATCCCTGGGAAGTTATACACCCTAATGCTTTTTAAGAGACCCAACACTACCTTTTTCTTTATCTCAAAATGTCCTAGATATTAGCATATTTCACAGTAATCTCCCTATCCTCCACATCCTCCTCTCTGGAAAATATTGATTCAAACTACTCACCCACATTTTTCACCCCCAAGCACATGCATCCTCCTTTATCCTATTGCTGTTGATGTACAGTGCCTTTAAAAAGTATTCCCCTCCCCTTGGAAGTTTTCATGATTTGGTGTTTTACAACATTGAATCACAGTGGATTTAATTTGGCTTTTTGACAGTGATCAACAGGGAAAAAAGTCTCTTTTGTGTCAAAGTGAAAACAGATCTCTACAAAGTGATCTAAGTTAATTACAAATGTAAAACACAAAATAATTGATTGCATACAAATTCACCCTCTTTAAAATGACACATCAAATCATCACTGGTGAAGCTAATTGGTTTTAGAAGTCACATGATTAGTTAAATGGCGATCATCTGTGTGCAGTCAAGGTGTTTCAATTGATTGTAGTAAAAATACACACATACTTGGAAGGTGCAACTGCCTGGTGAGTCAGCATCCACACAATGGTTATTGAAAAACACAAGTTAGGAGATGGATACAAGAAAATTTCCAAGTCATTGAATATCCCTTGGAGTACAGTTAAGTCAATCATCAAGAAATGGAAAGAATATGTATAGCTGTAAATCTGCCTAGAGCAGGCTGTCCTCAAGAACTGAGTGACTGTGTAAGAAGGAGACTAGTGAGGGAGGCCTCCAAGAGACCTATGACAACTTTGGAGGAATTAACAAGCTCCAGTGTCTGAGATGGGAGAGACTGCACATACAACAACTGTTGTCCAGGTGCCTTGCCAGTTGCACCTTTATGGGAGAGTGGCAAGGAAATAGCCACTGCTGAAAAATATTCATGTGAAATCTCAACTTAGAGTTTGTCAGAAAGCATGTGGGAGACTCTGAGGTCAGCTGGGAGAAGTTCTATGGTCTGATGAAACCAAAATTGTGCTCTTTAGCAATCAGACTAAACACCATGTTTGGGGTAAGCCAAACCCTGCACATCATCAAAAACACACCATCCCTACCATGGAGCATTGTGGTGGCTGCATCATATTGTGGGCATGTTTCACTGTAGCAGGCTCTGGAAGGCTTGTGAAGGTAGAGGGTAAATGAATGCAGCAAAATACAGGGAAATCCTGGAGGATGTGTGCAAGAGAGTTGTGACTTGGGAGAAGATATGTTTTTCAGCAAGACAATGCCCGCAAAGCCACACAGGAATGGCTGGCTTAAAAACAACAAGGTTAATGTCCTGGAGTGGCTAAGTCAGAGTCCCAACCTTTGACGGCTGGACCTGAAAAGGGCTGTTTACTCATGATGCCCATGCAATTTGACAGAGCTTGAGCAGTTTTGTAAAGAAGAATGGGGGACAATTAGTGTCCAGATGTGCAAAGCTGATTAAAAACCTATCCACACAGACTCAAGGCTGTAATTGCTGCCAAAGGTGCATCTACTAAACACTGATTAGGGGGTAAATACCTATACAATCAGTTATTTTGTGTTTGATATTTGCAGTTAATTTAGATCACTGTAGAGACCTGTTTTTACTTTGACATGAAAGAGTCCTCTTCTGTTGATCAGAAAAAAGACAGATTAAATCCACTGCGATTCAATGTTGTAAAACAACAAAACATGAAAAATTCTGGGGGATGGCTGTATACTTTTTATAGGTACCGTATGTAAACAATACATTCAAATGTTATGTATTTAGTATTTCAGTAATATTTGAGTAATATTGTAAATATATTGTTTAAGCATTCTTTGCTGTTTAGATAATGCACTTTTGGTTATATGTAAAAGTACATAAATGGCATATGTCATTACTGCCACATAATGCCTCGCTTAAGGTGAAAACAAAGTTAGACTCACATTCCTGGCTCCCTTGTGTTCCTTTCCATTAGTTTTATGTTTTGGAGTTACAAAATATAACAGTGGTGACAAGGAAGTTCTAAATGAACCAGAGACAAATACTTACCTGTTGAAGTGCAGTGAGAAGTTAGAGTTAAAAAAGATGCAGCAATACAGGTTTTTGAAAAACAAGCAGTGCTGCACGTGTTCTTCAGAAGGGAAGACATGGTTGAGTTTTAAAAAAGCCAGGAAATGGACAAATTCACAGATCTATAAACAGAGAGTAATGGTGATAATAATCATAAAAAGAGCAAAAATGGCTGACTACATTGGAAAGATTTACATGTTTGATTGCACAACAGATAACTGGATTTTGTATACTGAGTGAATTGGGCAGTATTTTTAATCAAATAGAATAGTCAGTGAGAAATAAGTGGCAGTTTTGCTGAGTGCATTGGGTGGAAATCATACAACCTGCATAGACGTTTGAGTGAAGTGAGCTTCAATGATGTCATGAAAGTAATGCAGAAACATTTAGAACTGAAACCATTGTTCATTGCAGAATCCAATAGGTTTCAGAAAGTGGAATCAAAAGGAAGGGGACATAGCTGATTTGAAGAGATTGCCTTAGCATTGTCAGTTCAGTGATGTGCTTAATGATGCACTGAGAGATTATTTAGTTTGTGGAATCTTTAGAATTCAGAATTCAAAATCAGAATCAGGTTTATCATCATCGGCATGCGTTGCGAAAATTGGTAATTTAGCAGCAGCAGTTCAATGCAATACATAATATAGAAGGGAAAAACTCAAATAAAATAATTATAATAATAAAAAATAAGTAAATTAATTACAGTATATGTATATAGAATAGATAAAAAATTGTGCAAAAAACAGAAATAATATATATTTAAAAAGTGAGGTAGTGCCCAAGGGTTCACTGTCCACTTAGGAATTGGATGGCAGAAGGGAAGAAGCTGTTACTGAATTGCTGAGTGTGTGCCTTCAGGCTTCTGTATCTCCTACCTGATGGTAACAGTGAGAAAAGGACATGTCCTAGGTGCTGGAGGTCCAGTAAATCTTACAAGAAGGCATTCAAAAACAGCTCCTAACTGAAGCACAACTTACATTTAGAAGAGCAGTTGAAATAGCTGTATCAATGGAAACAGCAGTCAGAGACGCAGTAGAGTTGCAGTCCGGAGTGGAAGTGAGCATGAACAAAATTGCAGCATCTAAACCGATACTGGCCTAATCGAACAAATTGTGTGACTGTTCTGGCAGCCAGAGGCTCATCTGTAGCAGACCAATGCAGGTGAAACTTGTAGAAAATATCACAATGTAGGACAGATACAAACAGCATGTCAGGCAGGCAAAAATAAATGGACTACACAGGGAGAAGAAAAAGTTGAAAAGACAAGTTACAGTTTCAAAAAGAGCACTAATCTACACGCGGTTGATGAAAACTCTGATAATGATGTGAGTGTCACATGCAAAATGCTGGAGGAAATCAGCAGAATTTGCTTTATTAGTTTATTTCCCTCAGAAGGAGGTTTTTCATCAATATAGCACCACAAAAGAAAATTCACCAACAAAAAATACTGAGTAATGAAGGGGAAAATACTTGTAATATATCAGCTCTAATGTAAAAATTTTACAATTTTTCATTAATAGCAGTAAGTATTACAGTAACACTGCAAAGAAAGTTCAATGTCAACAGTTCAGTGTTCGAAACAAATTTTGTATCGAACTACATTTATGGCATCATATACTACTACCTTGATATTCCTTTTTTTGTGGGCATTCACAATAAGTACAGAGAAATAAAAATAACTAATAAATACGTAATAAATATCAAGAACGTGAGATGAAGAATTCTTTAAACTGAGTCCATAGGTTGTGGGAACAGTTCATTGTTGGTGCAAGTGAAGTGATCCCCCCTAGATCAAGAGCCTGATGGTTGAGAGGTAATAACTGCTCATGAACCCAGTGGTGTACAGGATCCTGAGGCTCCTGTACCTCCTTCCTGATGGCAGCAGTACGAAAAGAGCATGGCCTAGATGGTGGAGGTCCTTGATGCTGCTTTCCTGCAACAGTGCTCTGTGTAGATGTGCTGAGAGGACTTTACCCGTGATTGACTGGGTTGTATCTACTACTTTTTCTAAGCTAGAAGTTTGTCAAAATTTTAGATGACATGCTGAACCTATGTAAACTTTTAAGAAAGTAGAGGCGCTGCTGTGCTTTCTTTGAAATGGCGTTTACCTATTTAACCAGGACAAATCCTCTGAAATGATATCACCGAGGAATTTAAATTCGCTGACCCTCTCCATCTCTGATCTCTTGAGAAGGACTGGTTCATGGACTTCTAGTTTCCTCCTCCTGAAGTCAATAATCAGCTCCTTAGTCTTGCTGACATTGAGTAAGAGTTTGTTGTTGTGGCACCACTCAGCCAGGTTTTCAGTCACTCTCCCATATCCTGATTGGTCATCACCTTTGATTCAACCAATGACAGTAATGTTGTCAGAAAATTTAAATATTGCATTGGAGCTGTGCTTAACTTTACAGACATAAGTATAAAGTGAGTAGAGCAGGGGCTAAGCACACAGCCTTGTGGTGCACCTGTGCTGATACTGATTGTGGAGAAGATGTTGTTGCCAATCCAAACTGACTGGAGTCTGCAAGTGAGGAAATTGAGGATCTGGTTGCACAATGTGGTATTGAGGCCTAGGTCTTGGAGCCTATTGATTAGTTTTGATGGGATGATAGTATTGAATGCCGCGCTATAGTCAACAATGAGCATCCTGAAGTATGCATCCCTACTGTCCAAATGCTCCAGGGTTGAGTGAATAGCATCTGCTGTTGACCTGCTGCGAAAGGAGGCAAATTGGAGGGAATCCAAGTCACTCCTCAAGCTGGAGTTTATACATTTCATCACCAGCCTCCCAAAGCACTTCATCACCATGGATATAAGTGCCACTGGACAATAGTCTTTGAGGCAAGTTGCCACGTTCTTCCTATAACTGAAGTCTGATTGAAGCAGATAGTATCTCAGACTGCCGAAGTGAGAAGTTAAAGGTATCAGTGAACACTCCAGCCATTTGATCAGCACAGGTCTTTAATACTCGGCCAGGTACCATGTCTGGGTCCCGAAGGATGCTCTCACGTTGACTGAAATTACAGGATTATCGGGCTCTGTGAGAATTCATGAAGGTGCCTCGATGTTTTGATGGTCAAAGTGAGCATAAAAAGCATAAAAGTGTGCATTAACAAAAGCAGATATTTTATCTGTCAGGAAATAGAATGATGAGCTGGGATGTAATTTTCAATAGTGCTGAAACGTGGCAACTTTTTGTGTGCAGTTACCAAGGGAATTCTAAAATACTCCTGATTATAACTACATTTTTATGTTGCAAAAGCATTAAATTCCTCGGTGTTATCATTTCAGAGGATCTATCCTGAGCCCAGCACATAACTGCAGTCACAAAGAAAGCGCGGCAGCATCTTTACTTCCTTAGAGGCTTGCAAAGTTTCAGCGTGACATCTAACAAACTTCTATAGATATGTCGTGGAGATTACAGTGTTTGGTTGCATCACAGTCTGGTATGGAAACACCAATGCCCTTGAATGAAAAATCTAAAAATTAGTAGTGGATACGGCCAGGTTCATCATGAGTATATCCCTCTCCACCACTGAGCACATCTACATGGAGTTCTGTTGTAGGAAAGCAGCATCCACCATTCAGGACCCCCACCATCCAGGCTGTGCTCTCTTCTCGATGTTGCCATCACAAAGAAGATATAGAAGCCTCAGGACTCACACTACCAGCTTCAGGAACAAATATTACCCCTCAACCCTCAGGCTCTTGAATCAGTGGGATAACTTCATTTGGGCCATCACTAGGCGATCTATCCACAACCCTTGGACTCATTTTCAAGGACTCTTCATCTCATGTTCTTGACACTTATTGCTTATTTATTTTTCCCTCTTTTGTGTTTGCCCAGTTAGTTGTCTCTTGCACATTGGTTATATGTCCACCCTCTTGGGTGCAGTCTTTCACTGACTCTATTATGGTTCCTGGATAAACTGAGTATGCCTGCAAGAAAATGAATCGCGGGGTTGTATATGGTGGCGTATCTGTACATCGATAATAAATTTACTTTGAACTTTGAAAATGTAAAATCCGATGATCTTATCTTATATACTAGGATTTAAAAGGTATGGGTATATATCCTTTCCAGACAGAGCCTGTTTTTATTTACATGTTTATTTATTTAGAGATACAGCATGGAGCAGGCTCTTCTGGCCCAATGAACTGCACCGTCCAGCAGGCCACCTATTTAACCCTAGCCTAATCACAGGACAATTTACAATGACTATCTCGCCCAGGTTATGCCAGAGGGACAGCATCCTCATTCAGAAGAAAGATAATTCTGCCTCAGGAGACACAGGCAGTGTTCCGCCTATCATTTTCTTTTTCTTAGGCAGTCCATAAGGGTCAAGGTTGATCTGCAATTCATTAAGGTCTGTGGTGGCTGATGATACCATTGATGGATTCCCGGGCTCTGTCACAGGTGTCTTGTTGAGGCATTCTGATACCAACCAAACCATACACACAATTTTCTTCCCATTTTGGTTATTCCTGATCCAGTCACTTAAAATTGAGCAATGCAGACATCTCCTCTTTCAGAGGTCAGCAAAACTCTGGAGCTCTCTCTCTCAGGTTGGTGGAGGCCAGACCATTAGACATATTTAAAGTGGTGAGTTTGTGAGACAGAGTGCTCCTTTAACAACTTTCACTGGGCTTCTCTGTGCTGCTGATGAATAAACTCAAGATTTTCACTGTCACCTTTGCCCATTTTGAGTAGCCATGGAATATTGTAATTTTTCAAGGAGGCTTTGAGAACATCCTTGAGTCCTGTTTTCTGTCCAGGTGAAGCCATTTTGCTGTTGTGATTGTTTCAGCAGCCTGTGGTAGATAATGGGCAAGATCTGTCATATCTACAGGAGTGGATCAACTATAATTAGAGTCTCAATGCTGGAGATACTGGCCTCGGAAAGGATGGTGATGTTGATCTACTTATGCTACGAATTGGACGAAGAGGACTATGTGGAGACAGCATTGGTGGTATTGTTCCAGTGACTTGAGGTGCCTGCACTGATTGTCATTGATTCTGAAGTTAAATGGAGTGAAGAGATCACTGCTACTTACTACACTGTGATGTACATTACAAGTTAGAGGTCTTGGTCTTGACCAACCCTATTCCACTGCTTCATACGAAAAACTTCATTAACATCAATTAATGTGCGATTGGACTTTAAAACTACTTTGCGCCAACTTTAGTATAAAATAGCTCAACATATTTGGTGGCTTCAACAGACAACTAACTACTGCTGCATTACAATGATGATAATGTCAGAAATATTGCAGCTAATTTGAATTCAGCCAGGTCTCACAATTAACAATGCGCTAATGACCAGATATCTGTCTTCATGACATTGGTTGAGAGATAAACAATGGACAGACACAGCAGGAATGACCTCATCTGATATATTACATCCACCTGAGAGGATTGATGGGATATTTCTTTCAGGTCTCATTTAGGCTACATCCACACTACACCAGATAAATCCATTACCAAAGCTTTTTCTCTTCGTTTTTACCCTCCTTCCACACTAAAACGGCGTTTTCGTCCCCCAAAACCGGAGATTTTCAAAAATGCTCTCCAGGGTGTGTAATTTTGAAAACGCCGCTTGGTTGGAGCAGTGTGGACGGGGTAACCGGAGAAATCTAAACATGTTGTCATGATGAGCTGGAACAGATGGTGATGGCAGCGCGCTATTTCATCATTTTCTTGAACGCAACCTAACAATTTCAGAACAGACGGCAACAAGACTGAAGCCAAAAGAGTTAGAAATGTACTCACCAAATACTTTGACCCATAACTTACTGAATAAATAAGTATATTCACTTTGCCCTGTTTTCTGTCCTTGCTCGTATGAAGGTGGTTTACCTATTTATGCAAGTACTTCTCTGACAATAGATGTGTAACAGCCTAATGTAACATTGTATGGAAATACAAGGTAACACTGATGCAGACATGTTTTATACATTTAACAAGGGGCTTTAATAATGCAACAGAGTTCGTCAGTTTTTCAATGTTCGTCGTCAGCCGGGTCAATCTGTCCGTGACCTCCCTGTCGGTTGCCTCCATATGCTCCAGTATTTGTTTTTTTTTACTTTTAAGTCCTCCTGCCTGAGAGCCAATAGCTGTTCGTTGTTTAAGTTTTTCTAGTCTGTAACTGCACAAACATGCACTTTCATGGCAAGATTCGACACCAAACATGCTGCTTGTTTTCGGTAGATGTGTCCTGCGCATGTGCAGTAGGAGGAGATTCGTCGAAATCTCCATTCAATGTGGATGGAGATGTTTTTTAAAACATTTGGAGTGGATGCCTATTGTTTTTACGCAAAACTGGCGTTTTCAAAATTATCTGGTCTAGTGTGGACGTAGCCTTAAAAGTTGGTAGCTGTGAAATTGTATCAACCCTCTGTAATTCAGTAAAACATCAAACTAACAATGCAAGGGACTGCAGATGCTGGAATCTGCAACAAAAAAATCAAACTGTTGGAGGAACTCAGCAAGTCTAGCAGCATCCACAAAGAGGAAGAGACATTTGACATTTCAGGTTAGCGTAGCATGAAATCACAAGATTGAATTTGTGCTCAAGAGTGGGATTTGCACTCAACATCTTCTGGCATCGAGACAGGAACAAGTTCAAGTTTAGTTTACTGTTGTTCAACCATACACATATACACTGTCAAACAAAACGTTACTCTGGACCAGGGTGCTTAACACTGTACATATAACTCATGCAAAGCACATAAAGTAATATTACACAAATAAATTAACAAATGAACAGTATGTCTGGGTGAAGAACGATTCCATCAAGCCTCAATCTACACATATTATATCTGCAGATAATCACCAGACTATATTGAGTCAATCCAACACAAAATTTCAAAGAGAACAGCCCATATTAAAAATGAGCATAGAACGCTCCAGTGCATATCTAATCCATATTATTGGGTAGATGTCATTGCCTCAGATGGACTGGAACCACTCACCTGGGGATAGGGTTTCAGCACTTAAACTAGGATATTACTTAGTGTGAATTGCTCTCAGAAGTTTCTTTAAGTTGCATGTTGTGAATCCAATTGACCAAAGACTAGTAGTCTAGGATGGTGAGAATTGCACGTATAGGGTGTGACCAATCAACGGGTACATTCAAAGCTGCACTTGTTATCACTACCAGTATATGCAATTTATAAACAGCTGTATCTCAATATCCTCAGATACAATATTTCCAGAACTTCATTGCCAAATATTCTGAGATCCTCTGGTTACTATGTGATACTTTAAATACAAAGGAAGATTAGAATTTACATGCTATTTCAAATGATATTGCCAATAACTTCTAAGATAATGGGTTTACAAAATTCTTTCTTTCAGTTTTGCTTACTCTGTACATAGGACCAGGTCATACTCATTATTTTTAGACAAAATGACATACATCCAAGTTAAGATCAGGAGTTGTCCACTCAGCTCCTCAAGCCTGCCCCCCTCCTCCATTTAATAATACCTCTGATCCAACAGTAGTTTCAACACCTCACTCCTCCCAGCCTCTGGTAGCCTTTCACCCCCTTTCTCAGCAAGAATCTATCTACCTCTGCCTTAAAGATTTTTAAAGATTTCTTTACTACCCTTTCAGGAAGAGAGTTGTATTGACATATGATCCTCTGCAAGAATAGAATTTACCTCTTCTCTGCTATAAATAAGTGACCCATTTCTGTGAAACAGAGAACTTTAGCAGGTAGTTCTGTGGAGAAGCACCGATTATCCTACATTGCTGAGCTTCCCTCCGGTTTCCATGCCCGCACTGGAGAAAATACACCCACACATTTTGCTCTTGGAACCACAACCAAGTCCTGGAGCAGAATATAATGATGCTGATGGGAAGAGGCAAATGCAGTTGACTTGGCTGGTTTAAAACAAGTGACCCCGTTCAGTTGAATGGGTAACTGACCCCAGGAAAGTTCAGGAGAGATGTTGAGTTATTTCCTAAAATTATACAGCACAGAAACCGGCCCCTTGGCCTACTATGTCCATACTGACCATCAGAAACCCACTTATGTTTTAGAGTAATTTTGTATTGAATGTGTTTGTATTTTAATTTTTTTTAATTATTAAAAGCAATTCTGATAATTTTTAAGCCTAGTTGGACTAAAAATCTTTGCCTCATACAATTAAAGGTCTTTGACAGCAGTGAGCTGTGTACAACTTCTACCAGCCTTTCTGTGACCCACTGCTTCATGGAACAACTCTTTTAAGATACAGATAGTTACCTCACTTGCCTGTCCTTTTCTGTGACAGGTTATTGTGGGTGGTCAGTAGGCTATAGGAGCCAGCATGATACAATATTTTGTGTATTGTCCTAATGAAGGGTCTTGGCCCGAAACGTTGACTGACTACTCTTTTCCATAGATGCTGCCTAGTGCACTGAGTTCACCCAGCATTTTGTGTCTGTTGCTCTGGATTTCCAGCATCAGCAGATTTTCTCGCGTTTACTATGTTTTGTGTGCAAGAGATATCTTCCCCCTGTCCAGCCTTGGGGCCTCCTGACCCAAAATATGAACCGTCACTTTGCCTCTGCAGATGCTGCCTACCCTGCTGAGTTCCTCTAGCAGTTCATTTTTTTTCCTCCTCTAAAATGTTTCTTTTAACTTTAGAGAAACACTTTCAAAGTTTTGGTTCAAACCTGCAGGGTTATATACAGTTGCGCTGTGGAATGATTGTGCTAGCAGGAGTAGAATCTGCAGAGCTTGTTTACTTGTACCATAACGACTGCAGAGATAGATAGATAGATAGATAGATAGATAGATAGATAGATACTTTATTCATCCCCATGGGGAAATTCAACATTTTTTCCAATGTCCCATACACTTGTTGTAGCAAAAACTCATTACATACAATACTTAACTCAGTAATAATATGATATGCATCTAAATCACTAACTCAAAAAGCATTAATAATAGCTTTAAAAAAAGTTCTTAAGTCCTGGCAGTTGAATTGTAAAGCCTAATGGCATTGGGGAGTATTGACCTCTTCATCCTGTAACCTGTCGCTGAAACTGCTTCTCTGTCTCTGGATGGTGCTATGTAGAGGATGTTCAGGGTTTTCCATAATTGACCGTAGCCTACTCAGCGCCCTTCGCTCAGCTACCGATGTTAAACTCTCCAGTACTTTGCCCACGACAGAGCCCGCCTTCCTTATCAGCTTATTAAGACGTGAGGCGTCCTTCTTCTTAATGCTTCCTCCCCAACACGCCACCACAAAGAAGAGGGCGCTCTCAACAACTGACCTATAGAACATCTTCAGCATCTCACTGCAGACATTGAATGACGCCAACCTTCTAAGGAAGTACAGTCGACTCTGTGCCTTCCTGCACAAGGAGCTTCAAACTCCTTTGAATGTTTGTATTATTTTCATTTCACTGTTAGGGATTATTCTGAAGTTATGAAATTATGCGACTATAGCAGAGATTAATTCAAGTGAGATCCAGTCTTCAGTTCTTAATATAAATTGCAAGCAATAATCAGTTTCAAATTGAAAGTACGGCTTTACAAACAGTATTATCTGCAGAGCAGAGGCAGCTAGCTGCTAAGAGATATGGTATAAAGTGACCCTGAGACGCTTCTCATCTGCATCAGACAAATATAGAACAGTGGGGTTATGTTAATTTGCCTGCATCAAGCCAAACAACATGGGCCAAGTTATTTTGCACCATTCTGATGGCGTTCAATTAGGCAGACCAGACTGACTTTGACATTTTAGCACATCAAAGCGGTTACAGAATCAGAATCAAAATCAGGTTTAATATCACTGGCCTATGTCATGAAATTGATTGTTTTGCCAAAAACCCTAACTATAAATTACAATAAGAAATATATGAAATTAAATAAGTAGTGTAAAAAGAGAGGGGGAAAATAATGAGGTCGTGCTCATGGGTTAATTGTTTATCAGAAATCTGATGGCAGCAGGGAAGGAACTTTTAAAACACTGAGTGTACATCTTCAGGCTCCTGTACTTCCTCCTTGATGGTAGCAATGAGAAGAGGGCATGTCCTGGGTGATGGGAGTCCTTAATAACGGATGCTACCTTTTCGAGGCATCGACTTTTGAAGATGTCCTCGATGATGGGGAGGCTAGTGCCCATGATGGAGCAGGCTGAGTTTGTAACTTTCTGCAGTTTGTTGTGATCCTGTGCAGCAGCCCCTCCATACCAGACAGTGATGCAACCAGCAGAATGCTCTCCATTGTACATCTGTAGTAACTTGCTGGATTCTTTGGTGATATAGTAGGTCTCCTCAAACTTTTAATGAAATACAGTATATGTTGTGCCCTCTTTGTGTTTGCATCAATACGTCGCACGTGATGAAGACCATGGAGCGGCTGATAATACAGAATCTGAGGCCACAAACCAGGCACGCCCAGGATCCTCTTCAGTTTGCGTATAAAGAGAAGGTGGGAGTGGAGGATGCTATCACGTATTTGCTGCACAAATCACTCTCTCACCTAGATGGGGTCAGTTGTGCTGTGAGGATTACATTCCTTGACTTCTCTAGTGCCTTTAACACCATCCAGCCCAAGATCTTAAGGCACAAACTAACGGAAATGGGAGTAGACTCTCACATGGTGGATTGGATAGTGGACTACTTGACAGATAGACCTCAGTATGTGCGGTTGGGAGACTGTAGGTCTGACACGGTGGTCAGCAGCACAGGAGCGCCGCAGGGAACCGTACTCTCTCCGGTCCTGTTCACCCTGTACACATCAGACTTCCAATATAACTCAGAGTCCTGCCATGTGCAGAAGTTCGCTGATGACACGGCCATAGTGGGGTGTGTCAGGAATGGACAGGAGGAGGAGTATAGGAAACTGATACAGGACTTTGTGATATGGTGCAACTCAAACTACCTGCGTCTCAATATCACCAAGACCAAGGAGATGGTGGTGGACTTTAGGAGATCTAGGCCTCATATGGAGCCAGTGATCATTAATGGAGAATGTGTGAAGCAGGTTAAGACCTACAAGTATCTGGGAGTACAGTTAGACGAGAAGCTAGACTGGACTGCCAACACAGATGCCTTGTGCAGGAAGGCACAGAGTCAACTGTACTTCCTTAGAAGGTTGGCGTCATTCAATGTCTGTAGTGAGATGCTGAAGATGTTCTATAGGTCAGTTGTGGAGAGCGCCCTCTTCTTCGTGGTGGCGTGTTGGGGAGGAAGCATTAAGAAGAGGGACGCCTCACGTCTTAATAAGCTGGTAAGGAAGGCGGGCTCTGTCGTGGGCAAAGTACTGGAGAGTTTAACATCGGTAGCTGAGCGAAGGGCGCTGAGTAGTCTACGGTCAATTATGGAAAACTCTGAACATCCTCTACATAGCACCATCCAGAGACAGAGAAGCAGTTTCAGCGACAGGTTACTATCGATGCGATGCTCCTCAGACAGGATGAAGAGGTCAATACTCCCCAATGCCATTAGGCTTTACAATTCAACCGCCAGGACTTGAGAACTTTTTAAAAGCTATTATTAATGCTTTTTGAGATAGTGATTTAGATGCATATCATATTTTTTACTGAGTTAAGTATTGTACGTAATTAGTTTTGCTACAACAAGTGTATGGGACATTGGAAAAAAAGTTGAATTTCCCCATGGGGATGAATAAAGTATCTATCTATCTATCTATCTATCTATCTATCTATCTATCTATCTATCTATCTATCTATCTATCTATCTATCTATCTATCTATCTATCTATCTATCTATCTATCTATCTATCTATCTAATATATTTGGTCCAGGATAGATCTTCAGAGATATTGACACCCAGGAACTTGAAACTGTTCACCCTTTCTATTGCTGATTCCTCGATGAGGACTGGTGTATGTTCCCCCAACTTACCCTTCCTGAAGTCCACAATTAACTCCTTGGTCTTACTGATGTTATGTGCAAGGTTGTTGTTGGTGACACCACTCAACCAACTCAGAATCACTCTTGTACACCTCCTTGTCACCATTTGAAATTCTGTTAACAATAGTTGTGTCATCAACAAATTTATTGATGTTGTTTGAGCTGTGCCGAGCTACACAGTAGTATGTAGTGAGAGCAGAGCAGTGGGCAAAGCATGCATCCTTGAGGTGCGCCAGTGTTGATTGTCAGTGAGGAGATGTTGTTTCCAATATGCACTATGTTCTCCCAATGAGGAAGTCAAGGATCTAGTTGCAGAGGGAGGTACAGAAGCTCAGGTTTTGGAGCTCGTTGATTAGTACTGAGGGTATGATGGTGTTGAACACTGCGCTGTAATCAATAAAGAGAATTCTAACATGGGTATTACTATTGTCCAAGTGATCCATGGCTAAGTGGAGAGCCAGTGAGATTGCATCTGCTGTAGCCCTATTATGGCAATAAGTAAGGACCTGGACCCGCTACAATTTGCCTAGGTAGGAGTTGATTCTAGCCATGACCAAGCTCTCAAAGCACTTCATCACAGTAGATGTGAGTGGGTGATAGTAATTAAGGCAGCTCACTCTGCTCTCCTTGGGCACCAGTATGACTGCCGCTCTTTTGAAGCAGATGGGAATCGTTGAACACATCAGTGAGAGATTGAAGATGCCTTTGAACACTCCCGCCAATTGGTTAGCACAGGTATTCCGCAGACATCCGGGGGGGTTGTGTAGCGACATTGGTGGTGCAGGGCACAGAATATCGGAACTTTGCGCTCCTGGTCATGCCTCGACTGTGCGCACCTGTGCTATTGGGCCTGGACTTCCAGAGCCATCTCGAAAGTGTGACTATGGCATATGATGGGTCCCTCCCACCACTCACTGTCAGGAATCCTCAGTTTGGTGGGACTTCACCATATACTCCGTTACCACACGCACATACACACCGAACCACACATCCCGCCCAGCACCATGCCGACAGCTGCGCTACTGACACCACTTGCAGCCTCTCCACACTCAAGATCCCTCCCCCATCGCTGTTCACCAACCTGACCCCCGACTGTAAACCGGTGGCAACTAAAAGCAGGAGGTACAGTGCGGGGGACAGGGCCTTCATTCAGTCAGAGGTGCAGCGGCTGCTCGGGGAGGGGATCATTGAGCCAAGCACAAGCCCTTGGCGGTCCCAGGTGGTTGTTGTTCGGACTGGGCAGAAAAATAGGATGGTTGTGGACTATAGTCAGACCATCAATAGGTTCACGCAGCTTGACGCGTACCCCCTACCCCGCATCGCGGATATGGTCAACCAGATAGCTCAGTACAAGGTGTACTCGACGATAGATCTGAAATCCGCTTATCACCAGCTCCCCATCCACCCAGAGGACCGCCCCTACACCGCCTTCTAGGCGGGTGGCAGGCTCTATTACTTCCTGCGCGTCCCATTCGGTGTCACAAATGGTGTCTCGGTCTTCCAGAGGGAGATGGACCGGATGGTGGACCAGTACAAACTGAAGGCCACATTTCCCTATCTAGATAACATCACCATCTGTGGTCGCGACTGGTCGGATCACGACGCCAACCTCCAACGATTTTTCCAAGTGGCCGAAGCTTTGAACCTTACTTATAACAGGGACAAGTGTGTGTTCAGAACCACC